>NC_066585.1:500297581-500951956 GCF_024323335.1 Lathyrus oleraceus
CCGAACACGTCGCACGATCGAACACACAATAGAGTCACCACCGAACTTCATTTATCCCAAATGAGAGAAGGAAAAATATCGACAAAACTCAAAGGGAAAAGAAAAATGGTCCAGGAAGTCGGTTATGCAAGGGGAGTGGATTAACACCCCTCACATCCATGGTACTCCATGGGAACCGTTTTGAATTCTCTTGCTTCAATGGGTGTTGCTATCTTCATGTACCTACAAAATAAATAAAAAACAGGTTAGAGAGAGAGAGAGAGAGAGAGAGAGAGAGAGAGAGAGAGAGAGATTACTCGAGGAGGATTGGGGACCTCAAGCCTACGTATTCTCATAGTGCAACGAGAAAGTCAGAGCCTCGTAGTTCATGGAAACAGAGAGAAAAGAGATATGATTGGGAGTGGTGTTTAAACCGGAAAGGAAAGCTTACCAAAGCATAAGGATTGATATGGTAAGGAAATGGCGTCAAAACCAATCGAGGAGGTGTATAACCACTAACGGTGTCTGTCATACCCTAATTTTAAACCCTAAGATCCCACATATCATTTACATCCTCGCATAGAAACAAGGTCACATCTTGGTCATCTCCCTCTCATTTTTTGGGTTTGCCTTTTGCAGGGATCATCAAGCACCTATTTGATGGTGTTTTACTTTTGTGTTTATATCTTCATTTCTCATCTAACCACTAATAAAAATAGCAAAAATATATCTTATTTTCTTTAAGTTTATTGTGCAAGGTAGGGTTTCCCATCAAGAACATCAAACATGTTTCCTCGGCTAGGGTTTGTGTTGATTCCTCAAGTCAAAGAGTGGCCAGCCATTGGTTCTCAACGGGCTATCTCTCAAGGAATGATCTCCAAGGTCCTTAAGCATCTTGCAATCTCATTTTGATCAAGATTATCTCAAATATTTGTTGCTAACTTCTCAAGAAAGATCAAAGGTTCATGTGTTTATTTCCATGCCTTCTCTAACAAGTTACCTCAAACTTTGAGCATTTCAATCAGAGACATTCAAGTACACCTTATTTTAAGTTCATATAATCACCCATATAATTTTAAATGCAAGGAAAGTCCAAGTGCACAAGTTTATTCCAAGAGGTTTGACAAAAAAGTCAACATTTGAAGTCAAAGTTCCAAAGATCACAACTCCTTCAATTCTCAACATTTTTGAATGCTTCTTTTTGTATATGACTCTTCTCGTTATCCTCTACAACATCTATTTACATGAAAAGATCCAATTATTCTTGGAGGATCACCAAAAGTTTGAAGATATTATAGGTCATTTGCGGACTTAGTGAAATTTGACCTATTTTCAAGTGACTTTTTCTCAACTTTCAAGGATTACAACTTCTTCAATTTTTAGCATTTGAGGCTGATTCTTTTTACACAATATCATTTGAGATTCCCTCTACAAGTTTGCTTCAAGGATCAAGGTCAAAATATGCTTGGAAGGCCATGGAACTCATTAAGACATTATAGGTCATTTTAAGCCATTTGGGACTTAGAATTTTCTAAGTTACATGACTAGTTTTTCGTGCCAACTTCAATATGCCATAACTTTGTGCTCAGGCATCAAAATGAAAACTTTCTTGGCACATTATTTGATATGATGTCAACATATTGCAAAAAGAATGGGATCAAAAAGCCTCCTGAGCAAGATGTCCCATTGAGCTGAACATGTTGACTTGGAACTGAAGAAATCACCATGGTCCGAATTTGAACCTCACTAATTCTTAATTCCTAGCCAAATTAGCATGAATTTTGGACCTAAACATGTTTAACCAAGTCTCCAGAAGATAATTTACCCTTGAAACACACACATTTTGGACCTAAACATGTTTAACCAAATGAGTTTTGATGGATTGGAAGTCACATTTTTCTTACTTCATGATCAAATTCATTTTGCATGAATTAAGCTTGATTCCATACGTATTTGGATCCAAAAACATTCCCTATAAATAGCGGAAGCTACTGCATTCATTTGCAAGCTTTTGAGAGCCAAGAAACCCCTACTTCAATCTGAATTTTTCCAGAAAAATTCAACTACCATGAGGTTGAATTCGTAATGAGGAGGCGATCACATTGGTGGTGGTCTCGTGTTCTGAATTTACCAAACAATGAAACTCCGGTGAGGGACCATTGGAGAAGACGACCAAAGTTTATCTCTAGTTATCTGAGTTTGGAGACACGTTGGATATTTGAAATGTTTTAATTGGTCCAATTTGAATTAGATCCCGTGTTTTATTTTGGCTAAATTCCACTGTGCATCCCAACCTTATGATTGTTGGACATGCCACATCAATTAATGAAGTCAGATCCAAAGCTCCGCATTTTTTCTGATTTTATTTCTTTTTCTATTTTCATTTTTAATTGCATTTTCTTTTAAAATTCATAGAAAATTCATTTTACATCCAAAAATTCCAAAATAATTTCTAAAATTCTCTTTTATTTTTCTTCATCTGATTTTTATTTTTTTACATTTTATTTTATTAATTTTCTATTTTTCATGAATTTCTCTTTTCTCCTTCTTTTTAATTAGTTTAAAAAAACTTTTCTGCATTTTAAACTTTGATAAAATTATTATATGCCTCTTATTTTATCTCCAACCTTATATTTTTCTTCGCCATTTATTTGGTGTTTTGAAGGGCTTTGTGGATTTTCCCTTTTATTTCCATTTTTAAATTCATTTTAAAAATATTTTTGATGCATTTTATTTCATTTTTATCGCATTTTACATTTGTTTGTCCTTTGTTGACTTCTATTGGCTTTGGATCATGGTTGTTTTGATCATAGGTCTCATCAAACACAATGGATCTTGGGTGTTAATGAGGTGAAAACCATAATCCACCAAAATGTATGATTGATTTTGATGATGACTTGATCAAACCTTTGATCCAATTTGGGTGTGATCTCTCTTGTTCTCTTCTTCTTCATCTCTTTCTTTTCCTCTTGATCAATTGGATGATTTGTGTCCATCTTGTTCATGATGTATGGATTTCCATTTGATGAAATTTCATCATTTAAAATCTACCTCCTAATTGATCATGGATCATTTAAGGTACTTTGGATTGATGCATAAGTTTGTCCTAAGTACTATGAGTATGGATTGAAGTAATGGACTGCCCTCCTAGCATTTGTGCTTGATCCATCATCTTTTCTTTTTGTGCGACATAGCTTTAGGAGAATTATTTACATATCATGTCGCTAGCATGTATTAACACGAACATTATTATTGACTGGCCTCAGATCGTTGTGACTTCTACATAAGTCCAATTAGGATTGTTTAACATAACGCTAAATTTGTCCCAAAAATAAGTCATTTTCATAAGTGAGATTGTAAATCTCCTACTCCTCATGGTATTGTGTGAAAATATTGCCTCCTTTTCACTTATGAGAGCTACTGGCATACTTGTTGATTTTATCCAAGTTGGAGCCCTTCTTATAAGTGATGTAGAGGTCCATATTTCCATACTTGTGGGTGAATAGTTGTGTGTTCTCCAAAAGATGACAAAACCATCTTTCATTTTTGATTACTAATATTTACTAACATATTTTTTCCTTAACTTTACTTTAATGTCATTTACCTTATGCTCTTTATTCTTTTGTCATTTACTTTATGCTTTATTTTTAGCATCTCATGTCATATTATTTTTTCTTGTGTTATTTGTTCTTTATCCATTTGGACTTTCATTTCCTTGTAAAAGGAATTAATAAAGGAAAAACTTTAAAAAGAAGAATTAATTCATTTGATTGATGGACTTATGGTTACTATCCTTAGCATTGTTGTGGAGTTATGGACTTAGGACTAAGATCTTGACTCTTGCTTTGGGAGTTTGTGACTTGAGACCTTGGGATCCATCTGACACCTTTGACTTTGAACCTCTTTGTAAAGACTTGGTTTGGTTACTTTGATTTCATTTGATACAAGATATATTCTTTTCTTATTTGGCTTGCTTGAGGCTTAGTCCAAAGGATGGAATTCTTACTTGACTCATGTCATAAAGATTGCTATCTCTTGGTTAGATATTTCCTCTCTAACTTTTACTTTATGCTCTAGGATAGTCTCTTCTTCTCCTTTCCTTCTTTAATTTTCAAAATCTTCTCTCTCCTTTTCTAAAACCTTCTTGCTTTAAACTTGAACCACTTTCTTAATAAACCTTGACCTTTTTCAAGTGATTTTCAAAACCTTTTTCTTAATAAATGCTAATACATCTTAAGCATATTTAGACCAATTTCAAAAGACTTAAAAAATGCATAACTCGTTGAAATCATTTTGTACCATTTGTGCACTTTTTCTTTTAAAATTCTTTTCCAAAGTTTATACATGAGTCATTTCCATAGTTGAGATATAATCCTCGTATTCCCATAGTATTTATGATGATTCTTTTCCATATAAGAGAGCTAGTGGCATACTTTTTTATCTTTATCCAAATTGGAGTCATTCTCTGTGATGATGCAAAGTTCTCATACTTGTGGGTGACTAGTTATGTATTCTCCTTAAAATGACAAAATGCCTTTTCATTCAAAATGAATCAAAACTAACATCTTTGTTATTTTTACCACGAACTACGAGGTTTTTATCTTCCATTGCACTTTGTTGGTACGTAGGCATGAGACTCAGAAAGTCTTGGCCAACACAAAAATTATAAAAACATTTATTTTCTCATCTCTCCAATCTTTTGCAAACAACACCATTTTTAAGAAAACATGTACAAACATTCAAAGAGGTTACTATACAGTACTATAGATGTTTCGGGTGCTGATACCTTCCATTTGCATAACCAACCCCCAGACTCCTATCTCTTTTTTTATTATTTTTTGTTTTAGAACTTCTTTGGATTTTGTTCGTACTTTTTCCCTTTCCTTTGGAAATAATAAAAGCACGGCGACGACTCTTGCTTTGCGAGTTAAGTTAATCAATAACTTAATCTCAAAAAATTTACCGCTACAAAAAAATGGCGACTCTGCTGGGGAGTAGTCCCTAGTGGGTTAAGCCCATCTTTATTTACTTGTGTATATTATGTTTATTGTTGTTTGTTATTTATTATTTTGTCTAATGCTTGGTGATCTCTGTATGGTGAGATAGGTCCTATACCCGGACTTGAGTGCTCTTATGATAGGAGGGTGGTATAGTCTTGTTTGGCTTACGTGGGGTTAATCCTTAATAAGCTGACTAGATATTCCCCGTTCAATGGAGGCCCCTTTGGGATTACTGATGTCTTACGAGTAATCGTGATTGGAATTAAATTTTCCGGCCTAGGAGCCGAAGAAGCGGAGGACCTTAGAACCCTTAATCCATCTTGGCCTTTTAGGACGTAGTGCGGTGGCTATTCAGGTGTACACTTGAATTAGTTGTTACGCGATACTACACTCGGACGAGTTTCTCTTGAGAATATTATTGGTTGGAGAGTAGTAGTTTAAGCCGATAATATTCAAAAGATGGGATTATGACTCTGGGAGCTTTTTAGAACCTTGTTCTACAGGTGATTATACCCTTAGTACATACATTGTGGGTTGGTTCTTACCCTTGGATCCATGCTCATGACTCCGAACCTCTGGACCTTACTTGTGTGCCTTGTGTGATCTTGTTTGTGATTGTTGCATCTTGCATTTATTACATTCATGAGTGTTGGTTCTAAGTGTTGGCACCAATTTTGGTAAAACAAAGAGTGTTCATAAGATGTTGTATATGATGTCTTAGCTTAAGATATCTGTGTACCTGCTGGAGTTTAAATGGAAAACATAATTATGCAGGATTGTTTCAGAATGTCATACACAATGTCATGGCATCTGATATGTATGTACCTGCTGGAAATTATAAAAGGAATTATGCAATTATGCAGGATTGTTCCAGGATGTCAGACCCGATGTCATGACATCCTGCACACAAAACATTCAGGGAGAATGTTATGTGTTTTGTGATTGCGCATTTAATGGCAATCTATGTATGATTGAAGATCTGATTTGCAGGCGCATTTAATCATTGATTACAACCTGATTTACTTATTTTCCAAAGAGATCTAACCAGCTGTTATATGAAGATTTAATTGGAAAATAGTTTTAGGGTTTTCAAGATGTCCAAGCCCAGCTGAAAGCTTCTATAAAAAGGGACTTGGGAAACCTGATTGAACACACAACTAATACATAGTGAAATACTGATAGAGAGCAAGGGCTTGTGTCTTGTTTAGTCGTGAGACTTGTAAGCCATTAAATTCATCCATAGATGATTGAATTGGTCTGATTTGTGGGTTATAATTTGTCACTCTAAGCTTGTAAGCAAGAGTGTGTGTCAACTTGATCAAAGCTGTTAAGCAAGATCAAGTGTGTGTCTACTTGATCAAAGCTGTTAAGCAAGATCAAGTGTGTGTCTACTTAATTGAAATTGTAAAGTAAAATCAAGTGTGTGTTATTGAAAAGTGTTTTCTTTTCACAAGGAATTGTTGTTTAAAATCACAGGTGTGATTGAAGGGAAGTGAGTGGGTTCTCATATCTAAGAGTGCTTAGGTAGAAATTGCACGGGTAGAGATTAGGTGAGAAAGACTGCAACTTGTTGAAGTGTACTGAGAATCTTTAAACTGATTCTATTTAGTGGATTTCCTTCCTGGCTTGGTAGCCCTCAGATGTAGGTGAGTTGGACCGAACTGGGTTAACAATTGCTTGTGTCTCTTGCATTACTATTCTCTATCTTTATCCTGTTTGTATTACTCAGATATTAGTGTCATGACATTACCTTCGACATCTCATATCTGATACCAGAATTTCAATTGGTATCAGAGCAGGTATCCTGCTCTAGTTCTGGGTGAGATCTAGGGACATTACTTTCTGTTAGTATGGAGAGAGATGGAGGATCTGTTCACAGGCCACCAATTTTGGATGGATCTAACTATGACTATTGGAAACCTCGAATGGTAGCTTTCCTAAAATCTCTTGATAATAAGGCTTGGAAGGCTGTGTTAACAGGCTGGGAACATCCAGTAATTACTAAGGAAGGAGAAGCCACTACTGATAAGAAGCCTGAAGAACAATGGTCCAAGGAGGAGGATGATCTAGCCCTTGGAAATTCTAAAGCATTGAATGCCATCTTCAATGGAGTAGACAAGAACATCTTCAGATTGATAAACAATTGTGAAGGGGCTAAAAATGCTTGGGACATTCTCAAAACCACTCATGAAGGTACCTCTAGAGTGAAAATATCTAGACTACAACTGCTCACAACCAAGTTTGAAAACTTGAGGATGAAAGAAGATGAGAATATTCATGAATTTCATATGAGTATCCTTGAAATTGCCAATGCCTCTGGAGCTCTGGCAGAGAAGATGACAGATGAAAAGTTAGTAAGGAAAATACTCAGGTCACTCCCTAAGAGATTTCCTATGAAGGTGACAGCCATAGAAGAATCTCAAGACGTCTCAAATATGAGAGTTGATGAGCTAATTGGGTCCCTCCAAACATTTGAGATGGGATTATGTGATGAATCTGAAAAGAAAGCCAAGAGCATAGCCTTCATGTCAAACACTAAAGGGGAAGATGAGGAAGGTGGTCAAGATATTGATGAAGATCTGGCAAATGAGGTAGCAATGCTGAGAAGGCAGTTCAACAGACGTATAAAAAAGATAGATGTAAGATCCAAGGCCAATGTTAAGAACATCGCATCTGACATCAGTAAGTCCAACAATCTTGTAAGAAGAACAAGGTCTGAAGAAAAGCCCAAAGAAGGAAAAGAAGTTCAGTGCTATGAATGTGATGGATATGGTCACATTAAAACTGAGTGTGGGACCAACCTCAAGAAACAAAAGAGGAGTCTTATTGCCTCTTGGTCTGATGGAAGTGAAACAGAAGAAGCTGCAAATCATGTGACTGCATTGACATGAAGTTGGGGTTCTGATGAAGAGTCAAGTGATGATGAAGTAACCTTTGAAGAGCTGGCCACTACCTACAAAGAGTTGTGTCATAGGAGTGCAGAAGTGTGCAGACAAGTTGGAAGCCAGAAGAAAGTGATAGCTCAGCTGGAGAATGAAAAGGGAGAATATGTGGAGACCATCTCCAAGTTGAAGACTGAAGCTGTACTCTTGAACTCCAAACTAGATGAGATGGCCAAGTATGTAAGAATGCCTAACAATGGATCTGACATCTTAGACAAGATTCTCCAGACTGGTCAAATAACAGGAGACAAATCTGGCATTGGATGCAATGAATCTAAGGCTGAGTGCCGCTACACTGGTTGCAAACCAAAATCCAAACCTAAGTGCAGCCATATAAAAGGCAAACCTGAGATGTCACGTCATATGTCACAACATCAGAAGGGAAGACAGCAGAAAGGGAAACATCAAAGATGGAAATGCCATTATTGTGGAAAATTTGGCCACCTGAAGCCCTTCTGCTATAAGTTGTATGGTTATCCTAGCCCTGTTCATCATCAGACTCAATATCAACCAAAACCCAAACATCACAGGTCTGTCAACAAGAAGCAATGGGTTCCTAAGACAAATGTTACAAGTCTAATAGCTCACACTTCCTTCAGAGTTTCAGCCAAAGAAGATTGGTACTTTGACAGTGGTTGTTCCAGACACATGACTTGAAACAAAAACCTGCTAACTGACCTTCATCCCCATGCCACAAGTTATGTTACCTTTGGTGATGGAGCAAAAGGTGAAATCAAGGGAATTGGTAAGCTGGATTGCTCTAGAGTTCCTGACCTTGACAATGTCCTACTTGTCAAAGGATTAACAGCTAATCTAATAAGCATCAGTCAACTGTGTAATCAAGGTATGAATGTAAACTTCACTAGAACTGAATGTCTGACTACTAACAAGGAAAATGAAGTGATCATGAAAGGAGTTAGGTCTAAAGACAACTGCTACATGTGGAGTTCTCAAGAAACTGGTTACTCTTCAATGTGTACCTTGGCCAAAGAGGAAGAAGTGAAGATATGGCATCAAAGATTGGGCCATCTGCATCTTAAAGGTATGAAGAGGATCATACATGTTGAAGCTGTTAGAGGAATTCCCAACTTGAAGATTGATGAAGGAAAAATTTGTGGGGAATGTCCCATTGGAAAACAGACAAGGATGTCACACCAAAAGCTCAGACATGACACCACTACCAAAGTCTTGGAACTCCTCCATATGGATTTGATGGGACCCATGCAAGTAGAAAGCCTTGGTGGGAAGAAGTATGCATATGTGGTGGTGGATGACTTCTCCAGATACACCTGGATCAATTTTATAAGAGAAAAATCTGATGTTTTTGAAGTCTTCAAGGAGCTTTATCTAAAACTTCAAAGAGAAAAGGAAAGTCCTGTTATCAAAATTAGAAGTGATCATGGGAAGGAATTTGAGAACAACAAATTTACTGAATTTTGTTCTTCAGAGGGAATTCATCATGAGTTCTCATCCCCCATTACTCCCCAGCAAAATGGTGTGGTGGAAAGAAAAAATAGAACTCTTCAAGAATCAGCTAGAGCTATGATTCATGCTAAGAAATTACCCTACCATTTTTTGGCTAAAGCCATGAACACAGCCTGCTATGTTCACAACAGAGTGACATTGAAGAAAGGAACTCCTACAACCCTATATGAAGTCTGGAAAGGAAGAAGACCTACAATCAAATACTTCTATGTATTTGGTAGTAAATTCTATATCTTGACTGATCATGAACAAGGAAGGAAGTTGGATCCCAAAAGTGATGAGGGAATATTTCTGGGCTACTCAACAAACAGCAGAGCTTACAGGGTCTTTAATTCCAGAACTAATATATTGATGGAATCTATTAATGTTGTGGTTGATGACCAATAGACTGATGTCACATACGATGTCGAGACATCTCTGAATGATTCCCCACCTGACTTCTCAGACAAAAATGAGGGAAGTGAACCTCCTCAAGCTGAACCTGAAGATGACAAAATCAACAAGGGACCCTCCATCAGAGTTCAAAAGGATCATCCCAAAGATCTCATTCTAGGAGATCCAAATAAAGGGGTCACCACTAGAGCAAGGGAAGTGATCTCACATGGCTGCTTTGTGTCAAAGATTGAACCTAGGAATGTCAAGGAAGCCTTGACTGATGGGTTATGGATCAATGCCATGCAGGAGGAGTTAGGTCAATTCAAGAGGAATGAAGTATGGGAACTGGTTCCTAGACCTGAAGGAGTAAATGTCATAGGTACAAAGTGGGTATATAAGAATAAATCTGATGAACAAGGGGTTGTTACCAAAAACAAAGAAAGATTAGTAGCACAAGGATATACTCAAGTTGAAGGAGTGGACTTTGATGAAACATTTTCTCTTGTAGCTCGCATTGAGTCCATTAGATTATTACTTGGAGTAGCATGCATTCTGAAATTCAAACTGTTCCAAATGGATGTAAAAAGTGCCTTCTTGAATGGCTACTTAAATGAGGAAGTATATGTTGAACAGCCTAAAGGATTCACAGATCCAAATCTTCCACAACATGTGTACAAATTGAAGAAAGCCCTCTATGGGTTGAAGCAAGCTCCCAGGGCTTGGTATGAGAGACTCACAGTGTTTCTCTCTAACAATGGATACATGAAAGGAGGTATTGACAAAACTCTATTTGTGAAGAATGAAGGAGGGAAGCTCATGGTGGCACAAATATATGTAGATGACATTGTGTTTGGTGGGATGTCAGATCAGATGGTTGAATATTTTGTTAGACAAATGCAGTCTGAGTTTAAGATGAGCCTTGTTGGAGAGCTGACCTACTTTCTTGAGCTACAAGTTAAGCAGATGGAAGACTCTATCTTTCTATCTCAGAGCAAGTATGCCAAGAACATTGTTAAGAAGTTTGGCATGGAGAATGCAAGCCACAAAAGGACACCTGATCCTACACATGTGAAGATCTCCAAAGATGAAAATGGTGTCAGTGTAGATCAAAGTCTATACAGAAGCATGATAGATAGTCTGCTATATCTCACAGCAAGCAGACCTGACATTGCATTTGCTATAGGTGTTTGTGCTAGATATCAAGTTGAACCAAAAGTCAGTCACATAAACCAAGTGAAGAGAATACTGAAATATGTAAATGGCACCAGTGACTATGGGATGTTATATACTCATGGATCTGGATCTATGCTGACTGGGTACTGTGATGCTGACTGGACTGGAAGTGCTGATGATAGGAAGAGCACATCAGGAGGATGCTTCTTCTTGGGGAACAATATGATATCATGGTTTAGCAAGAAACATAACTGTGTATCTCTATCCACTGCTGAAGCTGAATACATAGCAGCTGGGAGTAGTTGTTCTCAACTGGTCTAGATGAAACAAATGTTGTCTGAATACAATGTCACACAAGAAGTCATGACATTATACTGTGACAACCTGAGTGTTGGTGTAAGCCCTAGAGGCCAATACTTTTGGTACTTGTATCGAATTATTTATTAATAATAAAAAAAAGGCATTTTCTTTATTATGGTTGATTAATAAAGTCCCTGGAATAGATAGTCCGTTTAATGTATTAAGTGTGACTTAATCATGAGAACACATTAAACATAAGGACACTATTCTTAAAGTATCCGTAGTCGAGCTTTAGTGTGAAGTGGGATAACATTAAAGCATTAAGACTATTATGTTTGTAGACTGATGATCACATCTCATGGATCATGGATAAAGAGTTATCAAGTCTTAAACATAGGTATGAATATTAGGAGTAATATTTATACCGGATTGACCCACTATGAGAATACTATATAGAAAGTTATGCAAAGTGTCATAAGTTATTCTCATGGTGATAATAGTGTATACCACTCTTCGACCTGAAACCACTATGGATCCTAGATGTAGAGTCGAGTGCTTTATTGCTGATCCAACGTTGTCCGTAACTGGATAACCATAAAGACAGTTGATGGGTACTCCACAAAGCATGCTGAGGGACATGAGTGTCCTAGATGGAATTTGCCCATCCTGCGTAACAGGATAAATGTCTATGGGCCCAATATTAAACTGGACAAGGATGACACGGTCTATACCTTGTGTTCAATATAGACATAAGGGCAAAGGGGTAATTATACACATAATTATTATCACAGGAGGTTTTGTCAGATCACATGACATTTTCGTGACTTGGGTAGCAGTGATGTGTTGCTAGATACCGCTCACTGTTTATTATGTTAAATGCGTGATTTAATATAATTGCCAACGCCGCGAAAACCTATAGGGTCACACACAAAGGACGGATTGATGAGAGATAGAATAATTAAGGAACATCGTAAGGTACGGTGTACTTAAGTAGAATACGAAATATGGTAAGGTACCAAATACTTAAGTGATTTTGGCATTTTATGAGATATGGGCCAAAATGCACTTAAGTGGACTTTTTGGCTTGAAGCCCACACAAGTGGTTCTATAAATAGAACCCCTTGGGTAGAAGCATAGTAACTCACTGAGACAGAAAACACAACTGAAGAGTTGGAATTTCGTATCTCTCTCTCACTCAAAGCCTTCATTCATAACAGCTAGCACTGCGATTGAAGGAATCCGTTCGTGTGGACTGAGTAGAGACGTTGTCATCGTTCAACGTTCGTGATCGCCCCGTGGATCTGTATCAAAGGTTTTGATCATTATCAGAGATCTGCACCAAAGGTTTGAATCACCACAAGAGGTAACGATTCTATCACTGATCATGCCCATTCGTAAGGATCACTAAATGGAGAAATTTTTTAAATTCCGCTGCGTCTTGGATGGCAATTCTCCTACAGTGATATCAGAGCCACTTACGAAACCATGAATCTGATATTTGTTTTTGTTCTGTAATAATATGATTAAAGACAGAATGAATCAAAGGTTAAATTGAGATCGATCAAGTTACATATATGTGATATATGTAATCCTGATGCAAAATACATTATATATGATATAGTGTTCTCGTTTCGTTCATTCAAACCCTTGATGATTGTTTTCCTTTGAGCGATCAATGGTCGTTTGCTTCTTGATCCGACATTAGTATGGTGAAGCAATGACGTGTTGATCCATCATACTGAATTAACAATCGAGATGTGTTTGACGGTCTGAAATTGGTGCATCAGGGTTAGTGACGACACAAGGGTTGTGTTGTCAAAGAGTTATCCGATTGGGGTTTGACTGCACAAGAGTTGTGCGTTCTAAACACTTTTCCGAATAGTGTTAACCAGTTAACGCGTATGGTTAGTCGGTTAACGAGAAACTGAATACAACCTTCTAAACATTTTTGGAACAGTGTTAACCGGTTAACGCATATGGTTAACCGGTTAACGCAATGCGAAATAAATTTTTTGAGATTTTCAAACAGTGTTAACCGGTTAACGCATTTGGTTAACCGGTTAACGCAAGGCGGAAAACAGTTTTCCAATACATTTTCAAACAGTGTTAACCGGTTAACGCATATGGTTAACCGGTTAACGCAAGGCAGAAAAGAATTTTCTAAAAGTTTTCAAACAGTGTTAACCGGTTAACGCATATGGTTAACCGGTTAACGCAAGGAAAAATTCACCCGTTCGGCTAGAAAAAGTGCTTTGAAGTATCAAGTGTTGATACGAAAAACGACGTCAATTTTAAATGAATTGTTCATTAAAATTTTCGAGCAGCGGACCCCCGGCTAACTCTGCGTAGTGTGATCGGTCGTCGAAATTTAATTTGATTTTAATTAATTAAAGGAATTAATAATAATAATAAAAGTGTCTATTATTGTCTTGTGGTGATCGGTTATGGCCTTAGTTTTCCTTTATTCTGCTATGGATTTTTAAAATACGACCTGCGTGTCGTGCCTCTCTCTTAATCTCCCAAATGTAACTTCTCTTCTCATCTCACTCCCTCGTATGTAAAACGAGTTTCTTTTGTAATGTAATGATATGAAGAAAGCAAAGAAGTCAGTGCCAAAGGAGGACAACCTTGAAGATCTTGCTTGGAGAAGCTTAGATCGTTGTAGGTTAGCTTAGGTTCTCTCATTGGCTTGGGAGAACAATTGCGCTAGGGGCCATAACTGTTTCATTATGTATGTATGTGTGTTGATGCATGTGAATGTATGTTGATGCATGTGAGAGACGGTTTATATGATAAACAAGCCGGTGAGATAAGAAAAATTGCAATTCCCTCAAAATAAATATTAAGTTTTAAGCTTTCCAAGTTTTAACACTCATCAAGACTAGTATCGAATAATGTAGGTTTCGCCTACGCGAGGTGCATGTTCTATATTAGTAAGGTGCGATGGGATAATTGTAATATCCAACTGTTAAAACAATGGGTCAAACTTAACTAAACAAATTATAATAAGATTATATATATGTTTAGAAGCAAGAGTTGGGAATGATCCATATGATGGATTAGAATAAGGAGTTATTCACCCAATTGAAATATTCGAGAGTTGTATGAGATACAATTGGAAGGAGTTCCTACCTAAATAACCTAGTTTTGGGTAATCCGCCTACGCGGACTTAAAACGAAGTGAAATATGGATCTCGACCCACTAGAAAATCTTCCAACGGGATTTTCCGAATCAAATGATGAGGGTTATTTGTTTTGAGTAAAATAGTGGGAGCATATTTAATTAAAGGCCTAATTGAATATGTCAATGATACTTATATTTTCATTAATCCTTATGTAGATTACCATGACAGTAAACACCTCTAACAACATCCTGCGATCAATCCTTGATAAGGAAAAATTGTCTGGGACAAATTTCCTGGATTGGCACCGAAACCTGAGGATTATCCTCAAACATGATAAAAAGTTGTATGTCTTGGAGACACCTGTTCCTGAAGATGAACCTCCTAGTTCTGCACCTAAGGCAGAAAGAGATGCTTATAAGAAGCATGTCGATGATGCCAATGAAACTGCTTGTCTCATGCTAGCTACCATGAACTCAGAATTGCAAAAGCAACATGAGAACATGTCAGCTTTCGATATGATCGAACACCTGAAGTTGCTCTATCAAGAGCAAGCAAGGCATGCGAGGTTTGAAGTTTCAAAAGCCCTTTTTCAAAGCAAGTTAGCTGAGGGAGCCCCTGTAGGTCCCCATGTACTCAAGATGATTGGGTATATGGAAAACCTTGAGAGATTGGGTTTTCCCCTCGAAAAGGAACTTGCAACTGATTTGATCTTGCAATCGTTGCCAGATAGTTTCAGTCAATTTGTCCTAAATTTCAATATGATTGATATGGACAAATCTCTTCCTGAACTGCTCGCCATGTTAAGAACTGCCGAGCAGAATCTGAAGTCAAAAGGGAAGTCCATTCTGATGATCGGAAATGGAAAGAGACAGAACAAAAGACCCACTAAGCAGAGTGATAAGGGGAAGGGCAAGGAAGTTGCCAATCCCAAATCCACTGCTGCTTTGAAGCCTAGTGAAGGCATAGCAAAAGAAGGCACCTGCTTCCATTGCGGTAAGACCGGACACTGGAAGAGGAACTGCCCAAAGTACCTGGAAGATAAGAAGAATGGAGTAGAGACTTCAACTTCAGGTATTTTTGTTATTAATTTATCTACTTCTGCATCATGGGTATTAGATACTGGATGCGGTTCTCACATTTGTACAAATGTGCAGGAACTAAAAAGGAGTAGAGATTTGGCAAAAGGTGAAGTCGACCTACGAGTTGGCTATGGAGCAAAGGTTGCTGCTTTAGCCGTAGGAACTTTTGTATTGACTTTACCTAGTGGTTTAATATTTCAGTTAGAGAACTGTTATTATGTACCTGCAATTAGCAGGAATATTATTTCCATTGCTTGTTTGGACAAATTTGGTTTTTCATTTATAATAAAGAACAATTGTTGCTCAATTTATTTGAATGATATATGCTATGCTACTGCACAAATGAACAATGGACTATATGTCCTTGATCTTGAAATGCCTATTAATAACATTAATACAAAAGGGTGAAACCTAACGAGTTAAAACCAACTAGGTAAAAATATTAAAACTCTTCGATCAGATCGAAGTGATGAGTATTTAATCCTAGAATTTGATGACCATCTGAAAGAGTGTGGGATCCTATCCCAACTTACTCCTCATGGAACATCCCAATGGAAGGGTGTATCTGAGAGAAGAAATCGAACCCTGTTGGACATGGTCCGATCCATGATGAGTCACACCAATCTTTCAAACTCCTTTTTGAAGACATACACCATTGACATCAGCTTACACACTTAACCGTGTTCCATCCAAAAGGTTGAAAAGACACCATATGAGATATGGAGTGGTAAGAGACCACATATGTCTTACATGAAGATTTGGGGTTGCGAAGTTTATGTGAAATGACAAATTTCAACTAAGCTTAAGCCCAAATCTGACCAATGCTTATTTGTGGGGGTATCCTAAAGAAACAAGAGGATATTACTTCTACAATCCTTCGGAGGGCAAAGTGTTTGTCGCTCGAACTGGAGTTTTCCTAGAAAAGGATTTTAATTCCAAAGGAACCAGTGGGAGGAAAGTAGAGCTTGAAGAAATTCAAGAATCACAAAGCATCGATACACCTATGGAGGAATTAGAGCAGGAAACACAAGTAGTTGTGTAAGAGCAACCTGCTCAAGTAGAACAAGACCAGCGTAGGTCAGGCAGGATACGTCACCTACCTGAGATATATGGATATCTGATCAAGGTGATGTATTACTCATGGATCAAGATGAGCCTATGACCTACTCATGGAATCTTCGCCTTGATGAAACAGTAAAACTGTATGGATTCATCAAGAACGAAGATGAGCCTTGTGTCTACAAGAAGGTTAGTGGGAGCATGATCGTATTCCTGGTATTATATGTAGATGACATATTACTCATTGGAATTGATATCCCTACCCTGCAACAAGTAAAGTCTTGGTTGGGGAAATGCTTTTCTATGAAGGACCTAGGTGAAGCAGCCTATATATTAGGAATCAGAATCTATAGAGATAGATCACAAAACTGCTTGGCCTAAGTCAGAGTACATACATAGACAAAGTGCTGAGACGCTTTAATATGAATGATTCCGTTCGTGTGGACTGAGTAGAGACGTTGTCATCGTTCAACGTTCGTGATCGCCCCGTGGATCTGTATCAAAGGTTTTGATCATTATCAGAGATCTGCACCAAAGGTTTGAATCACCACAAGAGGTAACGATTCTATCACTGATCATGCCCATTCGTAAGGATCACTAAATGGAGAATTTTTTTAAATTCCGCTGCGTCTTGGATGGCAATTCTCCTACAGTGATATCAGAGCCACTTACGAAACCATGAATCTGATATTTGTTTTTGTTCTGTAATAATATGATTAAAGACAGAATGAATCAAAGGTTAAATTGAGATCGATCAAGTTACATATATGTGATATATGTAATCCTGATGCAAAATACATTATATATGATATAGTGTTCTCGTTTCGTTCATTCAAACCCTTGATGATTGTTTTCCTTTGAGCGATCAATGGTCGTTTGCTTCTTGATCCGACATTAGTATGGTGAAGCAATGACGTGTTGATCCATCATACTGAATTAACAATCGAGATGTGTTTGACGGTCTGAAATTGGTGCATCAGGGTTAGTGACGACACAAGGGTTGTGTTGTCAAAGAGTTATCCGATTGGGGTTTGACTGCACAAGAGTTGTGCGTTCTAAACACTTTTCCGAATAGTGTTAACCAGTTAACGCGTATGGTTAGCCGGTTAACGAGAAACTGAATACAACCTTCTAAACATTTTTGGAACAGTGTTAACCGGTTAACGCATATGGTTAACCGGTTAACGCAATGCGAAATAAATTTTTTGAGATTTTCAAACAGTGTTAACCGGTTAACGCATTTGGTTAACCGGTTAACGCAAGGCGGAAAACAATTTTCCAATACATTTTCAAACAGTGTTAACCGGTTAACGCATATGGTTAACCGGTTAACGCAAGGCAGAAAAGAATTTTCTAAAAGTTTTCAAACAGTGTTAACCGGTTAACGCATATGGTTAACCGGTTAACGCAAGGAAAAATTCACCCGTTCGGCTAGAAAAAGTGCTTTGAAGTATCAAGTGTTGATACGAAAAACGACGTCAATTTTAAATGAATTGTTCATTAAAATTTTCGAGCAGCGGACCCCCGGCTAACTCTGCGTAGTGTGATCGGTCGTCGAAATTTAATTTGATTTTAATTAATTAAAGGAATTAATAATAATAATAAAAGTGTCTATTATTGTCTTGTGGTGATCGGTTATGGCCTTAGTTTTCCTTTATTCTGCTATGGATTTTTAAAATACGACCTGCGTGTCGTGCCTCTCTCTTAATCTCCCAAATGTAACTTCTCTTCTCATCTCACTCCCTCGTATGTAAAACGAGTTTCTTTTGTAATGTAATGATATGAAGAAAGCAAAGAAGTCAGTGCCAAAGGAGGACAACCTTGAAGATCTTGCTTGGAGAAGCTTAGATCGTTGTAGGTTAGCTTAGGTTCTCTCATTGGCTTGGGAGAACAATTGCGCTAGGGGCCATAACTGTTTCATTATGTATGTATGTGTGTTGATGCATGTGAATGTATGTTGATGCATGTGAGAGACGGTTTATATGATAAACAAGCCGGTGAGATAAGAAAAATTGCAATTCCCTCAAAATAAATATTAAGTTTTAAGCTTTCCAAGTTTTAACACTCATCAAGACTAGTATCGAATAATGTAGGTTTCGCCTACGCGAGGTGCATGTTCTATATTAGTAAGGTGCGATGGGATAATTGTAATATCCAACTGTTAAAACAATGGGTCAAACTTAACTAAACAAATTATAATAAGATTATATATATGTTTAGAAGCAAGAGTTGGGAATGATCCATATGATGGATTAGAATAAGGAGTTATTCACCCAATTGAAATATTCGAGAGTTGTATGAGATACAATTGGAAGGAGTTCCTACCTAAATAACCTAGTTTTGGGTAATCCGCCTACGCGGACTTAAAACGAAGTGAAATATGGATCTCGACCCACTAGAAAATCTTCCAACGGGATTTTCCGAATCAAATGATGAGGGTTATTTGTTTTGAGTAAAATAGTGGGAGCATATTTAATTAAAGGCCTAATTGAATATGTCAATGATACTTATATTTTCATTAATCCTTATGTAGATTACCATGACAGTAAACACCTCTAACAACATCCTGCGATCAATCCTTGATAAGGAAAAATTGTCTGGGACAAATTTCCTGGATTGGCACCGAAACCTGAGGATTATCCTCAAACATGATAAAAAGTTGTATGTCTTGGAGACACCTGTTCCTGAAGATGAACCTCCTAGTTCTGCACCTAAGGCAGAAAGAGATGCTTATAAGAAGCATGTCGATGATGCCAATGAAACTGCTTGTCTCATGCTAGCTACCATGAACTCAGAATTGCAAAAGCAACATGAGAACATGTCAGCTTTCGATATGATCGAACACCTGAAGTTGCTCTATCAAGAGCAAGCAAGGCATGCGAGGTTTGAAGTTTCAAAAGCCCTTTTTCAAAGCAAGTTAGCTGAGGGAGCCCCTGTAGGTCCCCATGTACTCAAGATGATTGGGTATATGGAAAACCTTGAGAGATTGGGTTTTCCCCTCGAAAAGGAACTTGCAACTGATTTGATCTTGCAATCGTTGCCAGATAGTTTCAGTCAATTTGTCCTAAATTTCAATATGATTGATATGGACAAATCTCTTCCTGAACTGCTCGCCATGTTAAGAACTGCCGAGCAGAATCTGAAGTCAAAAGGGAAGTCCATTCTGATGATCGGAAATGGAAAGAGACAGAACAAAAGACCCACTAAGCAGAGTGATAAGGGGAAGGGCAAGGAAGTTGCCAATCCCAAATCCACTGCTGCTTTGAAGCCTAGTGAAGGCATAGCAAAAGAAGGCACCTGCTTCCATTGCGGTAAGACCGGACACTGGAAGAGGAACTGCCCAAAGTACCTGGAAGATAAGAAGAATGGAGTAGAGACTTCAACTTCAGGTATTTTTGTTATTAATTTATCTACTTCTGCATCATGGGTATTAGATACTGGATGCGGTTCTCACATTTGTACAAATGTGCAGGAACTAAAAAGGAGTAGAGATTTGGCAAAAGGTGAAGTCGACCTACGAGTTGGCTATGGAGCAAAGGTTGCTGCTTTAGCCGTAGGAACTTTTGTATTGACTTTACCTAGTGGTTTAATATTTCAGTTAGAGAACTGTTATTATGTACCTGCAATTAGCAGGAATATTATTTCCATTGCTTGTTTGGACAAATTTGGTTTTTCATTTATAATAAAGAACAATTGTTGCTCAATTTATTTGAATGATATATGCTATGCTACTGCACAAATGAACAATGGACTATATGTCCTTGATCTTGAAATGCCTATTAATAACATTAATACAAAAGGGTGAAACCTAACGAGTTAAAACCAACTAGGTAAAAATATTAAAACTCTTCGATCAGATCGAAGTGATGAGTATTTAATCCTAGAATTTGATGACCATCTGAAAGAGTGTGGGATCCTATCCCAACTTACTCCTCATGGAACATCCCAATGGAAGGGTGTATCTGAGAGAAGAAATCGAACCCTGTTGGACATGGTCCGATCCATGATGAGTCACACCAATCTTTCAAACTCCTTTTTGAAGACATACACCATTGACATCAGCTTACACACTTAACCGTGTTCCATCCAAAAGGTTGAAAAGACACCATATGAGATATGGAGTGGTAAGAGACCACATATGTCTTACATGAAGATTTGGGGTTGCGAAGTTTATGTGAAATGACAAATTTCAACTAAGCTTAAGCCCAAATCTGACCAATGCTTATTTGTGGGGGTATCCTAAAGAAACAAGAGGATATTACTTCTACAATCCTTCGGAGGGCAAAGTGTTTGTCGCTCGAACTGGAGTTTTCCTAGAAAAGGATTTTAATTCCAAAGGAACCAGTGGGAGGAAAGTAGAGCTTGAAGAAATTCAAGAATCACAAAGTATCGATACACCTATGGAGGAATTAGAGCAGGAAACACAAGTAGTTGTGTAAGAGCAACCTGCTCAAGTAGAACAAGACCAGCGTAGGTCAGGCAGGATACGTCACCTACCTGAGATATATGGATATCTGATCAAGGTGATGTATTACTCATGGATCAAGATGAGCCTATGACCTACTCATGGAATCTTCGCCTTGATGAAACAGTAAAACTGTATGGATTCATCAAGAACGAAGATGAGCCTTGTGTCTACAAGAAGGTTAGTGGGAGCATGATCGTATTCCTGGTATTATATGTAGATGACATATTACTCATTGGAATTGATATCCCTACCCTGCAACAAGTAAAGTCTTGGTTGGGGAAATGCTTTTCTATGAAGGACCTAGGTGAAGCAGCCTATATATTAGGAATCAGAATCTATAGAGATAGATCACAAAACTGCTTGGCCTAAGTCAGAGTACATACATAGACAAAGTGCTGAGACGCTTTAATATGAATGATTCCAATCTGGTTATGTGTTTTGCTTAAATGGTGGCACTGTGAGCTTGAAAAGTTCAATGCAAGATGCAGTTGCTGATTCTACAACTGAGGTCGAGTATATTGCTGCCTTAAGTGCAGCAAAGGAAGCTGTTTGGATCAATAAACTTGGCATAGTCCCTAGCATTGTGGATCCCATTGATCTCTATTATGATAACAATGGTGTTATCGCACAAGCTAAGGAGCCTAGATCTCACCAACGATCCAAACACATACTTAGACGTTGTGTGAAAATATGTAAAGTACCTACACTTGACAATATAACTGACCCACAGACAAATCCTCTTGCGCAGCCGAAGCATGATGGCCATACTAGATCAATGGGCATATGGGGTATGTCTGATTGGCTCTAGTGCTAGTGGGAGATTGTTGGTGTAAGCCCTAGAGGCCAATACTTTTGGTACTTGTATCGAATTATTTATTAATAATAAAAAAAGGCATTTTCTTTATTATGGTTGATTAATAAAGTCCCTGGAATAGATAGTCCGTTTAATGTATTAAGTGTGACTTAATCATGAGAACACATTAAACATAAGGACACTATTCTTAAAGTATCCGTAGTCGAGCTTTAGTGTGAAGTGGGATAACATTAAAGCATTAAGACTATTATGTTTGTAGACTGATGATCACATCTCATGGATCATGGATAAAGAGTTATCAAGTCTTAAACATAGGTATGAATATTAGGAGTAATATTTATACCGGATTGACCCGCTATGAGAATACTATATAGAAAGTTATGCAAAGTGTCATAAGTTATTCTCATGGTGATAATAGTGTATACCACTCTTCGACCTGAAACCACTATGGATCCTAGATGTAGAGTCGAGTGCTTTATTGCTGATCCAACGTTGTCCGTAACTGGATAACCATAAAGACAGTTGATGGGTACTCCACAAAGCATACTGAGGGACATGAGTGTCCTAGATGGAATTTGCCCATCCTGCGTAACAGGATAAATGTCTATGGGTCCAATATTGAACTGGACAAGGATGACACAGTCTATACCTTGTGTTCAATATAGACATAAGGGCAAAGGGGTAATTATACACATAATTATTATCACAGGAGGTTTTGTCAGATCACATGACATTTTCGTGACTTGGATAGCAGTGATGTGTTGCTAGATACCGCTCACTGTTTATTATGTTAAATGCGTGATTTAATATAATTGCCAACGCCGCGAAAACCTATAGGGTCACACACAAAGGACGGATTGATGAGAGATAGAATAATTAAGGAACATCGTAAGGTACGGTGTACTTAAGTAGAATACGAAATATGGTAAGGTACCAAATACTTAAGTGATTTTGGCATTTTATGAGATATGGGCCAAAATGCACTTAAGTGGGCTTTTTGGCTTGAAGCCCACACAAGTGGTTCTATAAATAGAACCCCTTGGGTAGAAGCATAGTAACTCACTGAGACAGAAAACACAACTGAAGAGTTGGAATTTCGTATCTCTCTCTCACTCAAAGCCTTCATTCATAACAGCTAGCACTACGATTGAAGGAATCCGTTCGTGTGGACTGAGTAGAGACGTTGTCATCGTTCAACGTTCGTGATCGCCCCGTGGATCTGTATCAAAGGTTTTGATCATTATCAGAGATCTGCACCAAAGGTTTGAATCGCCACAAGAGGTAACGATTCTATCACTGATCATGCCCATTCGTAAGGATCACTAAATGGAGAAATTTTTTAAATTCCGCTGCGCCTTGGATGGAAATTCTCCTACACTGAGTGCTATAAATATTTCCAAAAATCCTATTCAGCACAGCAGGACAAAGCACATTGATATTCGTCATCACTTCATTAGAGAACTTGCGGAAGAGAAGATCATAACAATGGAGCATGTTACTACTGAAAAGCAATTAGTTGACATATTCACCAAAGCTTTGGATGCCAATCAATTTGAATGTCTAAGAGGGAGATTGGGAATTTGTATTCATGAGAATCTATAGCAATCAAAGGGGTTTGTGGTTAGTATCCCAGAGGATATGCCTGACAAAAATAGCATGGAGGTTTACAAGGTGGTTATAAGAAGAAGATGTTACCTCATCAGTGGAAATGGTTCTCCCTGTTTTGAAGACTGTTGGTTTGGCTGTTATGTGTGTTGTTCTGGATGCTGTTTTGACTACTTTGGATGCTGAAGAATTTGTTTTTGGTTTTAATGTGTGTGGTAGTCCTTACTGATGCCTTTATGTAATATTTGGGCTCTTAATGAGTTCCATGGATTTCTGATTATCTCAGTTGTCACAGCTGTGTATGATGATGGTTTGTATCTCCTAACAATTATGTTTTATCATTTTTAATATTATAACATCTGTTGTGACATTCTCTGCTAGGCTAATTGACATTTATTTTGTCTAATTGGTCACCTTTGGTCAATTTTGACTAAAAAGGGGGAGAAGTGTTGATGTGGAAGCAGTTAAATATGAGGAGCTAATGTGGAGATGTATGTGCTGATATAGCTGAACAGATGAATAACTATGTGTTTGATGTAAGACAGAATGTTGTTCTATTTACATATGTCAAAGGGGATGTTATGTGGTGCACAGGTGATGTTGAAGTAGATGTCAGAATGATATTCTAACTGTTACAGGTGTTATGGTTACAGGTGTTGTTATTATTAAAGGAGATGTTTATGTTGCACATATTTAGGGGGAGAAGAAGAACCCTTGTGCATTTGTGTGTTTTACTAGTTGCCTATATAACTAGTAATTATGTTTGTGTTGCACATATTGAGGGGGAGAAGAAGTACCCTTGTGCATGTGTGTATTACTAGTAACTATAGCTAGTAATTGTATTTGCTTCTGCTGCTGCTTAAACTGTTATGCTGTTTAACTGCTGATGTGTTTTTTCTTGTGAACAAAATGGACAGATATATGTTTTAGCCAAAATTTGCCAAAGGGGGAGTTTGTTGGTTCTAAGTGTTGGCAACAATTTTGGTAAAACAAAGAGTGTTCACAAGATGTTGCATGTGATATCTTAGCTTAAGATATATGTGTACCTGCTGGAGTTTAAATGGAAAACATAATTATGCAGGATTGTTTCAGAATGTCATACACAATGTCATGGCATCTGATATGTATGTACCTGCTGGAAATTATAAAAGGAATTATGCAATTATGCAGGATTGTTCCAGGATGTCAGACTCGATGCCATGACATCCTGCACACAAAACATTCAGGGAGAATGTTATGTGTTTTGTGATTGTGCATTTAATGGCAATCTATGTATGATTGAAGATCTGATTTGCAGGCGCATTCAATCATTGAATACAACCTGATTTACTTATTTTCCAAAGAGATCTAACCAGCTGTTATGAGAAGATTTAATTGGAAAATAGTTTTAGGGTTTTTAAGATGTCCAAGCCCAGCTGAAAGCTACTATAAAAAGGGACTAAGAAAACCTGATTGAACACACAACCAATACAGAGCGAAATACTGAGAGAGAGAGAGAGCAAGGGTTTGTGTCTTGTTTAGTCGTGAGACTTGTAAGCCATTCAATTCATCCATAGATGATTGAGTTGGTCTGATTTGTGGGTTGTAATTTGTCACTCTAAGCTTGGAAGCAAGAGTGTGTGTCTACTTGATCAAAGCTGTTAAGCAAGATCAAGTGTATGTCTACTTGATCAAAGCTGTTAAGCAAGATCAAGTGTGTGTCTACTTGATTGAAACTGTGAAGTAAAATCAAGTGTGTGTTATTGAAAAGTGTTTTCTTTTCACAAGGAATTGTTGTTTAAAATCACAGGTGTGATTGAAGGGAAGTGAGTGGGTTCTCATATCTAAGAGTGCTTAGGTAGAAATTGCACGGGTATAGATTAGGTGAGAAAGACTGTAACTTGTTGAAGTGTACTAAGAGTCTTTGAACTGATTCTATTTAGTGGTTTTCCTTCCTGGCTTGGTAGCCCCCAGATGTAGGTGAGTTGGACCGAACTGGGTTAACAATTGCTTTTGTCTCTTGCATTACTATTCTCTATCTTTATCCTGTTTGTATTACTCAAATATTAGTGTCGTGACATTACCTTCGACATCTCATATCTGATACCAGAATTTCAATGATCATTATTCTCAGTTTTCAAGGAACTTGGATATTCTCTTTACAAACATCGAGTATATTTTGACCATGGATATTGGAAGAAGGAATACTCAGAAATATAGTTTCAGATCTCCTGATCTTAAGGAATTTAGAAAGCTAGCATCTTTTGTGGATGATCCTAAGAATTTCAAAGACCATTTTAGAAGACTTTTGTCTGTTCTATCTGCTGATGTTGAAGATGGTCTTGTTTATACTCTGGTTCAGTTCTATGATCCCGCCTTTAGGTGTTTCACTTTCCCTGATTATCAGTCATTTCCTACCATTGAGGAGTATGCTTATCTTTTAGGTACACCAGTTTATGATAGGGTTCCTTTTTATGGTTTGGAAGGGATTATGGAGTCTCAAGTTATTGTTGAAGCTATTCACTTGAAGAAATCTGACATAGATGTTAATCTCACTGTCAAAGGAATTATTAGGGGGTTGACTTTAGATTTTCTAATTGAGAAAGTCTTTTCATTTTATAATGATGGTAACATGGTGGCCTTTGAAGCTATTATTACCTTACTCATCTATGGTTTGGTCATGTTTCCCAACATTGACAACTTTGTTGATGTTAATGATATTAGGATTTTTTTTTGGTTGGGAATCATATTCCAACTTTGCTTGGTGACACCTATTTCTGCATTCAGCATATGACTTCTAAGGGAAATGGAACTATTATCTATTGTGCACCTTTGATGTACAAGTGATTTATTTTTCACTTGTCACAGTATCATATTTTCAAAGAAAACAAGGGTTGTTTAAGGTGGTATCAAAGATTTATGCCTCTCACCAATGATGACATCATTTGGTTTTCTTATATTTACAATGACGTCAAGATTATTGATTGTTGTGAGGAATCAACTATAATCCGGCTTTGGCAAGACGTCGACATGGGTTTGCTATGAGGTACAAACCTAATAACACTTTGCTATAAGGTTTATTTTTCCAAGAAGGGAAAGATACTCAAGGATTGAAGGCTATGATGGTGCATGCTTAGCACAATATTCATAAGAAAGGAAAAAGTGAGTTTGAATTGAAGAAGTGTGTAACTTTGGAGCCTTACACTAGTTGGGTGAAGAGCAGAGCACAAAAATTCAAGATGCCATACACTTATGAGAGACCTATGTATTTAGTAGTGGTCAAATCACCCATTATTCATATTAAGGACATGGAGGAGTTGCAAGAAGCTTTGGATAGGATGAAGCAAGAGAATGATGCCTGGGAAGACAAGTGTCACACTTCAAACCTTAAGAAGATATAATTTTAGAAGAATTTGAAGGAAAAGGATGACTTGATAGAGTTGCTCGTGCAACGTGCTATGGAGAGGTCAAGGAACTAAGAGGATTTATTTTCCTCTACCACTTTATCATCTACTCATCTTCCTATTTCTGGTGTTTGGAAAGGAATTGTAGACCAGCTCATGATGAAGAAGGACGCCATGAAGAGCAACTATGAAAGAGAGATCAAAAAGACTTCGCAAGAAGTATCAGCTTGGAGTTGGGTCACCATCAGATATGATTCCATGGACCTAGTTTCTTTCCGCTTATGTTTTAGGATTATTGTGATTGTATTTCAGATTGTAATCCTTCACATTATTAATAAAATGAGATTTTCAGTACTTTAAAATATGTTATTTCCTTTATGATGTTTGCAATTTGTTTTATGTATTGAGGTTCCTTGAAAACTTTGCATTTGCATTTGCATATCATGCATCATGTTGCATGTTGGTCGTACTTTGTGTGAGTTTTCACAGGGTCTTATTTTTTCCTTTTCTTGGTCTTCTTTCAGACAAGTTATCTCACCAGTACAACACTTGTTCTAATCAACGAAAGAAGATGGATCGTTTAGAGCAAGAGAATCGTGAACTCCATGAAGAAGTGACTAATTTGAGGGACAATTGTAGTAGTGAAAAATTTGAGATTAAGCTATTGATTAACATAACCCGTAAAGAAAGAGTCACCACCACGCTTTTATCATTTCCAAAGGAAAAGGGAAAAAGTACAAACAAAACCCAAAGAAGTTTTAAAACAAAACTAATGAAAAGAGAACAACGGTCCGGGGGTTAGTTATGCAAAGGGAGGGTATTATCACCCTAAACATCTATGGTACTCCATGGGAACCTCTTTGAAAATATGTACATTTTGGTTTGAAAAATGTGTTGTTTGTTAAAAGATCGGAGGGATGGGAAAAGAAACATTTTTCTTATTTTTTTTGTGTTTGCCAAGACTTTTAAAGTCTCATGCCTACGTACCAACAAAGTGCAATGGAGGATCAAAACCTCATAGTTCAAGGTAAAAATAAAAAAAGGAGTTTGTTTTGATTCATTTTTAGGGAAAATATATTTTGTCATTTTAAGGAGAATACTCAACTAGTCACCACAAGTATAAGAACTTTGCATCATCATGAGAAAGAGTCTAACTTGGATAGGGATCAACAAGTATGCAACTAGCTCCCACAGATGGAAAACAATTATCATCAATATTGTGGAGATATGAGAGTTATAACTCAACTATGTAAATGGCTCATGTCTAATGCCTTGAGAAAAAGTTAAAAAAGGAAAAGGGCCCAAAGGGCACAAAATGGTTTGAATGGGTTATGCATTTTTTAGTTTTTTTTAAATTAGTCTAAACATGCTTAAGGTGGATTTACATTTATTAAGAAAGAGGTTTTGAAAATCACTTGACAAAAGTCACGGTTTATTGAGAAAAATGATTCAAGTTAGAAATCAAGAAGATTTTTGAAAAGAGGGAGAAGATTTGAAAATTAAAGAAGGGGGAGGAGAAGAAGAGACTATCCTAAAGTAGTAAAGTAAAAGCTAGAGAAGAAATATCTAAGAAAGAGATAGCGAGCTTTATGACATAAGTCACGCAGGAATTTTCATCCTTTGGATTAAGCCTCAAGCAAGTAAAATAAGTAAATAGTAGTCCATGTGTCAAATGAAACCAAAGTAACCAAGCCAAGTCTTCATAGAGAAGTCCAAATTCAAAGGTATCGGATGGGTTCCAAGGTCTTAAGTCTCAAATCCTAAAGCAAAGATCAAGATCCTAATTCTAAGTCCATAACTCCATAATGATGTCAAGGATAGTAACCAAAAGTCCATGCTTTAGGAGTAACAAGTTTCTATTTATTAGTGTCTTCTTAGCAATGATATAAAGAAAGGTCCAAATGGACAAAGAACAAAATGATATAAACACAAATAATATGATATGAAATATTAAACATAAAGCAAAAAGTAAATGACATAAAAAATCAAGGCATAAAGGTAAATGTCTTTCAATTAAAAGTTAATACAAGTAAAATGTTAGTAAAAGATGTTAGTGAAGATGAAAAAATATTTTGGTCAATTTTTGGAGAACACTCAACTATCCACTCACAAGCATGAAAATATGAACCTATACATCATTTATGAGAAGGGATCCAACCTGGATAAAATAAACAAGTATGCCACTAGCTCTCACAAATGGAAAAGGAGCAACATTTGCACACAATACCATGAGGAATAGGAGACTTACAATCTCACTTATAAAAATGCCATTGCCTTTGAGACAAATTTAGCGTTATGTTAAGCAATCGTAATTGGACTTATGTATAAGTCTCAACTATCTGAGGTCAGTCAATAGTAATGTTTGTGTTAATACATGCTAGAGAAATGATATGTAAATCCTCCTCCTAAAGTTATGCCAAACAAGAAAATAAATAAAAAAGAAAGGGGATGATCAAGCACAAAGGCTAGGAGGATGGTCCATTACTTCAATCCATATTTCATGATACTTAGGACAAACTTATGCATTAATCCAAAGTACCTTAAATGATTTATGATCACTTAGAAGGTAGATTTGAAATGATGAAAGTTCATCAAGTACCAATCCACACATCATGAACAAGATGGACACAAATCCATCCAATTGATCAAAAGGAAAAGAAGGGGATGAAGAAGAAAGGGGACAAGAGAGGTTATACCCAAATTGAATCACAAATTTGATCAACTCATCATCAAAATCAATCATCCATTTTGGTGGATTAGGGTTTTCACCCCATCAACACCCAAGATTCATTGAGTTTGATGAGACTTGAAGTGAAAATCATCATGATCCAAGGCCAACAGAAGTCCACAAGGTCATACAAATTTAAAATGCAATTAAATGAAATAAAAATGCATCAAAGGTATTTTTAAATGATTTTTAAAATGGAAATAAAATGGAAAGTCCACAAAGTCCTTCAAAACACCAAACAAATGGCCAAGAAAATTATGGAAGGTCAAAAATAAAATGAGAAATATATAATAAAATTTTCAGAATTTTAAAATGCAGAAAAGTATTTTTAAACCAATTAAAACAAATTAGAAAAGAGAAAATTCATGAAAAATAGAAAATCAGTGAAATAAAATATTGAAAAATAAAAATCAGATGAAGAAAAATAAAAGAGAATTTTAGAAATTATTTTGGGATTTTTTGGATAAAAAATAAAATTACTACGAATTTTTAAAGAAAGAGCAATTAAAAATAGTAAAAGAAAAGAAATAAAATCAGAAAAAACCAGGAGCGTTGGATCACGCCTCATTAATTGACGTGGCAGATTCAACACTCCAAATGATGAGAAACACGATGGAACATACTACAATCAAAACACAGGATCCAGTTTGAATTTAACCAATCAAAGCATTTCAAAATACCAACATGTCTAGTCCAAACTCAGATCACCTGAGGAATACTTTGGTCATCTTCTCCGGTGATCTCTTACCGGAGTTTTATTGTTTGGTAACTTCGAGACACGAGACCACCACCATTGTGATCCTCTTCTCATCCCGAATTCAACCTTATGCCTCAAATTCATTTATGTGAATTGGGCAAAGGGAATTTCAAATAAGTTTAAAAAACAAGCAAGCCACGAAAAATTAAATTAAATGATGAGCATGGTCAATCAACACCAAATACGTTAGAGGAAAGCATCATAAAGTGAATGACTACTTTGTGGTAACTTGTTTGAGTTTAAATGATGCTCATAACTACCTTGTCCAGATGGTGATCAGAAGTTGTTGAAGCTCAATCTGGTTAAAGCACTTCAGAAGGTCTCAGAGCTTGGGAATTGTTGTAAAAGTTTTAGAGGGTGCCGATGGATCTAATAGAATCAAGAAAATGGATTGAAATAGGCTGGAACTCAAAATACAATAGTTGAATTTTCTAGAAACAATTCAAGTTGCAACAGGGGTTTCTTAGCTCTCCAAAGCTTACAAATGAAGGAAATAGCTTCCTCTATTTATAATGAATGTGTTTGGATCCAAATACGTGTGGAATGATGCTAAATTCGTGCAAAATGAATTTTATCCAAGTGTGTGAAAAATGTGACTTGAAACTCCCCAAAACTCAGTCAAATGATGCGTTTTAAATGTCAAATAACTTATGGAAACTTGATCAAACATGTTTAGGACCAAACACTTGCTAATTTGGCTTGTAATTGAGTTTAGTCATGATCAAATTTCAGGAAATGGTGATTTTTTCCAGTTTTAAGTCCCCATGTTCAACTCAGTGGGGCATCCTACTCAAGAGGCTTTTTGATCCCATTCTTTTTGCAATATGTTTGAAAATGACATATAATGTCCAAATGAATTACATGGCCTTACAAGAATATTTTGACCATAGTCTTGTGGAGGGTATCACAAGTTATATTGTGTAAAAAGAATCAGCTCCATATCTTTAAAATTGAAGAAGTTATGATCTTTGAAAGTTGGGAAAAAGTCACTTGAAAATAGGTAAAATTTCACTAATTCCACAAATGACCTATAATGTCTCCAAACCTTTGATGATCCTCCAGGAATAATTGGATCTTGTCATGTAAAGAGAGGTTTTATAGGATGTTGAGAAGATTCATATTCAAAAAGGGGCGTTCAAAAATGTTGAGAATTGAAGGAGTTGTGATCCTTGGAACTTTGACTTCAAATTATTGACTTTTAGGTCAAACTACCTGGAACAAGCTTGTGGACTTGGAATTTTCTTGAACTTCAAAGCACATGGGTGATCATATGAACTCAATATAAGGCGTCCTTGATGGTATCTTGATTATATTTCTCAAATCTTGAAGTTACTTGTTGAAGAAGGTATGGAAATAAACACATGAACCTTTGACTTTTCTTGAGAAGTAAGCCACCAAACTTTGAGATGCTCTTGATTTGAAAAGCCCTACCTTGCACAATAAAATTAAGGGAAATAAGACATACTTTTGGTATTTTAATTAGTGGTTGGATAAGCAATGAATCAAATAAACACAAAGGTAAAAGAAAGGGGTGCTTCGTGATCCCTACAAGAAGCAAACCCAAAGATGGTTTAGGGGAAGGGATAAGATGTGACCTTGTTTCTATGAAAAAGATGAAAATTAGATATGGGATCTTATTGTTAAGAATTAGGGTATCACAACAGTTTCGAAAGGCTCACTGCTATGGCAGAAGCTCTGGTGGCTGCTCAGAATCGGCCTCCTCCTCCTCCTCCCCAGACTCCACTTTAGAGGACTGTGATTTTTGAAATCATCTCTATGCCCATTCCTATGACTTTGGTCAGTGCTCCGCAACACCAAATACCTCTTGGTTTCCCTTGGGGTATGCCTCCTCACTTTGTGCCTGAAGGGTATCAACCTGTTGTTGAAGTTCCCGTGGCTCAACCGGTTATGTCTGTACCACCTCCTGTGGTCCATGCTGCTCCTTATGCGGAAGAACCTATTTTCCATGTTGATCAGAGTGAAACTGTTGGTGTCTATGAAAGGATGGATGAATTTCAAGATCAACTTCAATCTATGCAAAAATAGATTCAAGCTTTGAGGGGGGAAATAATTGTTTGGGAAGAATGCTCGTAATTTGTGCTTAGTTCTTAATGTGAAGATTCCTTATAAGTTCAAAGTTCTAGATTTTGAGAAGTATAAGGGTAACTCTTCTCCTTTGAGTAATTTGGTGATGTATGCTCGTAAGATGTCGACTCAAACTGATAACCATCAACTGTTGATTCATTACTTTCAAGATAGTCTGACTAGTGCCGCTTTGAAGTGATACATGGGACTTGATAGCACCCAGATCTGTACTTTCAACAATTTAGGTGAAGCTTTTGTTTGTCAGTATAAGTATAATGTTGACATGACGCCAGACCGAGATCAACTCTGTGTTATGTCCCAAAAGGATAAAGAAACTTTCAAAGAGTATGCGCAAAGATGGCGCCAGATTACTGCACAAGTCAGTCCTCCGTTAGAAGAGAAAGAAATGACAGCTTTTTTTGAAGACATTGAGTCTGTTTTACTATGACCGGGTGGTTGCAAGCCCTCCTAGTGATTTTACCGAGATGGTAAACATGGGAATGAGATTAGAAGAAGGTGTTTGTGATGAACGATTGAAAGAGAGCAGTTCATCTAACATTTCCAGGAGGTATGGGAGTGGTTTGCCCAAGAAAAAGGAACATGATGTTGGCGCTATTTCGCAAGATAAGCGTAGGAGATCTCCGAGAAGAAATCAACATCATCAGCAGATGGCGTCATTTACCCGGATTATTAATCCTACTTCAGTTGTTCAAGCAGCACCAAGTTATCAACCACATTTCAACAACGTATCCATCAACAAAACCATGTACAGAGACCAGCAAAATTTGATCCAATTTTGATATCCTATGCGGAATTATTTCCTACTCTGATATAGAAGAACTTGGTACAAACAAGAACTCTGCCAGCTATTCCGAAAGAGCTTCCATGGTGGTATAAACCTGATCATCATTGTGCATTCCATCAAAGAGCACTCGATCATAATATTGAAAACTGTTTCGCTTTGAAAACTGAGGTGAGAAGGCTGATGCAAAGCGGTATTTTGTCTTTTGAATATTCTAGTCTTAATGTGCAAGCCAATACGTTGCCTAAACATGGTGGTGCTACTGTGAATATTGGTGAAGGATGTCTTGTAAAGTACCGTGTTTTCGATGTCAATATGATTAAAAGATCCTTGGTCGAGATGCACGCAACTTTGTGCGAGTTGAGTTATTATGAGCACGACCATGCTTCTTGCCATATCTATTCAAGAAACCATCGAGGGTGTGATGTGGTGAGAAGAGATTTGCAAGAGATGTTGGATCAAAATCTTGTTCAGATTACGAAAGATAGGGATGAAGATGAGCATGAGGTAAACGTCATAGTTCCCCATTTTAATATCCCAGAACTAGTTGTGATTGCCTATAATAGTCAAAGGTCTGTCGTTTCTCCTTTGGTTATTCGTTTGGCGGGTCATATGCCCTATAAATCTGATAAAGTTGTTCCTTACAAGTATAATGCTACCATTTTAGAAGATGGAAAAGAAGTCCTTATTCCTTGTTTTTCTTCTGTTGTGAACATTGATGATGTAAGTGGTGTGACCCGAAGTGGTCGAGTATTTGCTTTTGTGGCTCTTAAAAGATTGAAGATGCTTTGGTAGGTAAGCAAGCTCAAGTGGAAACTCCTATTGTGCAGTCTGGTCAGTCCAGCGGTGTAAACCAGAATTCTAACCATGATGAAGTCCTGAAATTGATTAAGAGAAGTGAATTCAATGTGGTGGATCATTTATTGCATACCCCGTCCAAAATATCCATCTTATCTTTGCTGATGAATCCGAAAGCTCACAAAGAGGCTTTGTAGAAGGTCTTACAGCAAGCTTACGTGGATCATGATGTAACAATTGGCCAATTTAATGGCATTGTGGCTAATATTACTACGTGTAACAATTTGAGATTTAATGATGAAGAACTTCCCGAGCAGGGGGGAAATCATAATTTGGCTTTGTACATTTCCTTGAACTGCCAAGAAGATGATATGTCCAATGTGCTTGTTGACACTGGCTCTTCTTTGAATGTTATGCCAAAGTATACTTTGTCCAAGCTCTCTTATCAAGGTGCTTCGATGAGGTTCAATGGGGGTTGTTGTGAAAGCCTTTGATGGCTCTAAGAAAACTGTGATTCGGGAAGTTAATCTCCCAAGGAAGATAGGTATGTGCTTATTTCAGATTACTTTTCAAGTGATAAATATCCATCCCGCCTATAGTTGTCTCCTGGGTCACCCATGGATTCACAAAGTTGGGGAAGTGATATCAACTTTCCATTAGAAGTTGAAGTTTGTGAAGAATGGGAAGTTAATGATTGTGAGTGGAGAGCAAGCCATGTTGGTGTGTCATATCTCTTCATTTTCGTACATTGATGCTGACGAAATTGTGGGAGCTCCGTTTCAATCTCTTTTTGTTGATGATAATGCTGTTAAGAAGAATGGGGCATCCATGAATTATTTGAAAGACACCCAACAAGTCGTGGAGAATGGTCAATATGCTAGATGGGGTCAAGTTGTCAAACTTGCTGAGAACAAGAATAAAGTTGGTTTAGGCTTCTCGCCTGGTTCAATCCCGAAGAGATTTGAAGCGTATTCAAGAAGTTTTTCATAATGCTGGTTTCATCCATTCCAAAGATCAGTTTGCTGCTGCAATCCTGGAAGATGATCAAGAGCAAGAAGCGCCAAACTTTGTGACGCACAGATTGATGTGCTAGAATTGGATTGTTGTTGATGTTCCCTATGTTATTCACTTGTCAAAGTAATATATTTTTGTTATTTTCAAAAAAAATCCTTTCACTTTGTCCAAGGTGAAAGTGAATTTATGTGGGCTTTGTTTCAAATTTTATCACCATTAATAAAATGTTATTTTATTTATCCATATTATATTTTCTCTTTTTGCTTTTTCTAAAAAAAATGGTAACATAGAAACAAGATAATAATCAATTTTTATATTTGTATCAAAATGTGCATTTATTTGTTCATATTCTAAAAACAGTCATAAAATCATTGTGCAAATTGATTGTTAAACCCATTGAAAACAATGACCATATGCCCTCTTCCAACTTTGAATTCCCTGTGTTTGAAATGGAAGAAGACGACGTTGAAGAGATTCCTTATGAGATTTCTCGTCTGCTTGAGCACGAGGAAAAGAACATTCACCCTCATAAAGAGCCATTGGAGGTGATTAATTTGGATTCTGAAGAGAACAAGAAAGAAATCAAGATTGGGGGCACTGCTTTGTCCAGATGTTATGAAGAGGATGGTAGAGCTTCTTAGAGAATATGTGGGTGTGTTTGCTTGGTCTTATCAAGATATGCCAGGTCTTTATATAGATATTGTAGAGCATAGATTACCATTGAAACCAGAATGTTCGCCGGTTAAGTAGAAGTTGAGAAGAACTCATCCTGATATGGATGTTAAGATAAAAGAGGAGGTTCAAAAGCAGATTGATGTTGGTTTCCTTGTTACTTCTGAGTATCCTCAATGGGATGCTAACATTGTACTTGTTCCAAAGAAGGATCGAAAAGTTCGGATGTGTGTTGATTATAGAGATTTGAACAAAGCTAGCCCGAAGGAAGATTTTCCCCTGCCACACATTGACATGTCGGTAGATAATACAGGTAAGTTCAATGTCTTCTCCTTTATGAATGGTTTCTCCGGTTATAATCAAATTAAGATAGCACCCGAGGACGTGGAAAAGACAACATTTATTACACCTTGGGGAACATTCTGTTATAGAGTGATGCCTTTCGATTTAAAGAATGTTGGTGTGACGTGCCAGAGATCCATGACTACTCTTTTCCATGACATGATGCACAAAGAGATAGAGGTCTATGTCATTGATACGATTGTTAAGTCGAAGACTGAAGAGGATCATGTCGAGTATTTATTGAAACTGTTTCAGCGTTTGAGAAAGTTTAAACTTCTCTTGAATCCTAATAAGTGTACTTTTGGTGTCCATTTAAGAAAGTTTTTGGGCTTCGTTGTCATCCAAAAGGGTATTGAGGTAGATCCTGATAAAGTCAGAGCTATTTAAGAAATGCCTACACCAAAGACAGAAAAGCAAGTAAGAGGATTCCTCGAGAATTTGAATTACATTTCCATGTTTATATCTCACATGACTGCCACATGTGGGCCAATCTTTAAGCTTCTCCGTAAAAATTCAAGGTTGTGATTGGACTGAAGACTTCCATAAATCTTTTGACAACATCAAGGAATATATTCTTGAAGCTCATATCTTGTCTCCTCCCGTCGAAGGAAGACCATTGATCATGTACTTAACTATATTAGAAGAGTACATGGGTTGTGTACTTGGACAACAATATGAAACTGGTAGAAATGAGCATGCCATCTACTATCTGAGTAAGAAATTTATAGACTGTGAGTCTTAGTACTCCATGCTTGAGAATACTTATTATTCTTTAGCCTGGGATTCCAAACGTCTACGCCAGTATATGATTAATCATACCACTTGGTTAATATCCAAAATTGATCCAATCAAGTATATTTTTGAAAAACCTGCTTTGACCGGGAAGGTTGCTCGTTGGCAAATGTTATTGTCTGAATATGATATTGAGTACCGTACTCAGAAGGAGATTCAAGGAAGTATTCTTGCAGATCATTTGGCTCACCATCCAATTGATGATTATCAATCCATCAGGTTTGACTTCCCCGATGAAGATGTTATATACTTAAAAGCTAAAGATTACGTGAACCATTGCCTGAAGAAAGACCAGAGCCTAGATCTTAGTGGGGTTCAGTGTTTGATGGAGTTGTTAATGCTTATGGTAATGGAATTGGGGAAATCATCATTACTCCTCAAGGTTATCATATCCCTTTAACTTCAAGATTGATGTTTAATTGTACGAATAACATGGCATAATATGAAGCTTGTATCATGGGTCTTGAAGAGGCCATTGATTTGAGAATTAAGATCCTTGATGTATATGAAGATTCAACCTTGGTGTTTAATCATATTAAAGGAGAATGGGAGACTCTTCATCATGGCTTGATTCCTTACAAAGATTATGAAAGGAGGTTGTTGACTTTCTTCAACAAAGTTGAGTTTCATCATATACCTCGTGAAGAGAATCATATGGAGGATGTTCTGGATACTTTGTCTTTTATGTATAAAGTAAATCGTTTGAATGACACGCTCAATATCATAATTATGCGTCTTGATAGACCTTCTCATGTGTTTGCAGCAGAAGAAGTTACAGATGATAAGCCTTGGTATCATGATATCAAGTGTTTCCTCCAAAGTCAGGAGTACCCGCTCGGGGCATCCAACAAAGATAAGAAGACTTTGAGAAGACTTCCTGGAAATTTCTTTTTGAATGCAGATGTGTTGTACAAGAGAAACTTTGACATCGTTTTGCTCAGATGCGTGGATAGACACGAAGTAGACATGTTAATGCAAGAAGTTCATGAGGGATTATTTGGTACTCATGTCAATGGACATGCAATGGCTAAAAATATGTTAATGGTAGGTTACTATTGGATGGCAATGGAATCTAATTGCTATAAATATGTGAAGAAGGGCCATAAATGTCAGATTTATGTTGATAATTCATGTGCCTCTGCCGCTTCTCAATATTATTTCATCCCTGTGGCCTTTCTCCTTACATACCTAAAATGAATAGGGTTGTTGAAGCTATAAATAAGAATACTAAGAAGATTATTCAGAAGATGGTTGTGCCATATAAGGATTGGCATGAGATACTTTCTTTTGCTTTGCATGGGTATCGTACATCCATCTATACTTCAATAGGGGAAACCCCTTTCTCTCTTGTGTATGGCATGGAAGTAGTGCTCCGCGTAGAGGTTGAGATCCCATCAATGTGAGTCTTGATGGAAGCGAAATTTTCTAGGGTTGAATGGTGTCAAAGCAGGTATGATTAGTTGAATTTGATTGAAGAGAAGAGGATGACAGATCTGTGTCATGGCCAATTATATCAAAAGAGAATGAAGAAAACATTTGACAAGAAGGTTCGACCTCGTGTATTTAGAGAAGGAGACATCGTACTCAAGAAGATCTTGTCTTTAAACATTGATTCTAGGGGAAAGTGGACTCCTAATTATGAAGGCCCACGTGTTGTTAAGAGAGCCTTCTCTAGCGGTGCAATGACTCTTACGACTAAAGATGGTGAGAAGCTCCCCCGTCCTATGAATGCTGATGCAGTCAAGAAATACTTCTCCTAGAAAAATAAAAGAATAACTTGCTAAGTTGAAAACCCGAAAGGGCAGCTTAGGCAGAAATGAGTGTCTCGGTGGATTGAAAACCTGAAAGGACGGTCTAGGAAAAAATTAAAGACATAAATAGACAATAAACATCCCGGTAGATTGAACCCGAAAGGGAAATCTAGGCAAAAGTTAGGGATTATGGCAAGTAACTGCATCAGGCTAGACTTGATCATTTGAAATAAGTTCCTATCAAAGATTCTCATTTAGTCATGCTCGACTGAATTTTTTAGCATGGCGGAATTCAAAGTTGTTAGGGAGAATAATGGTCATTGTATTTCAACGTAGCCTTTTCTATGTATTTACCATTTTCAACTTTGTAATGATCCATAGAGTCACGCCATTTGCGGGCTACCATTCTATCAATAAAATTTGAGTCTTTTTCCCATTTGTTTGTTGTTCTTATCTTGTTTATTTTTACAAAATTTCATATTATTTTTTATAATAAATTTTGAAACAAAAGATGTATAAACAATCATGCTTTTGAACTCCTAACAGTATTCTTATTGACTCAAGGCAAGCAATAGGGGGAAATGTCTCATCAAAATCGACCTCTTCAATTTGAGCGTATCCTTGAGAAACAAGTCTGGATTTGTTTCTGGTTACAGTCCCTTTTTCACCAGATTTGTTTTTCTAGATCCGCTTTGTGCCAATAACATTCATTCCTTTAGGTCTAGGAACTAAGTCCCATACTTCATTTCTTATAAATTGACCTAATTCATCTTGTGTTGCACTGATCCAAATTCGTCAGTCAAAACTTCCTTCACATTTTTTGGTTCAAACTTAGAAACAAAGCAAGCATTTGAAATCACATCTCTAGATCTAATGGTGACCCCTTCATTAAGGTTTCCAATTAAGAGATCCGTTGGATGGTCTTTCTGTATTCTGGTGGAGGGAGCTTTGTTGACTTGGGGGTTATCAGGTTCAATGCCTCTTGATTCACTGTCTGATTCAATACCTTCCCCATTTTCAGTTGAGTTAATCTGCTGAGATAACGTCTCGACATCTACTTCAACATTCGTCCCTTTTTTTGAGATATTGTCATCCACTACCACATTGATGGATTCCATCATAACTTTGGTTCTGGAATTAAAGACTCTATAGACTCTGTTGTTTCCTTTATCACTCTTGGGATTCATCTTTCTTCTTTGTTCATGGTCAACTAGGATGTAGCATTTGCTTCTAAAAAAGTGAAAGTATTTGACTGTGGGCTTCCTTCCTTTCCATAATTTATATAGAGTAGCTAACGTGTCGGTTCTTAGAGTGACTCTATTATGAATATAGCAGGAAATATTCATTGCTTCAGCCCAGAAATGATATGGTAGATGTTTGGCATGAAGCATGACTCTAGCTGACTCTTGGAGATTTTTGTTCTTTCATTCAAAAACCCTGTTTTGCTGTGGGGTGATAGGAGAGGATAACTCATGACTAATATCTTCAGAGGAGAAAAAATCAGCAAATCTTTTACTTTCAAATTCCTTCCCATGGTCACTTCGAATCCTGATGATTTCACTTTCCTTTTCTCTTTGAATCCTTTGACATAGATCTTTAAACACCTCAAAGACATCTAATTTTTCTTTGATGAAGTTCACCCACGTGAATCTTGAAAAACCATCAACAACTACATAGGTGTACATCTTCCCTCCAAGGCTCTCAACCTTCATAAGCCCCATTAGGTCCATATGAAGAAGTTCCAAAACTTTTAAAGTCGTCTGATGTTGTAACTTTGGATGTGACATCTTGATTTGCTTCCCAATTTGATACTCACCATAAATTTTACCTTCTCCGATCTTGAGTCTTGAATACCTCTGATAGCTTCTTTTGACAAAATATTTTTCATTCCCTTCAGATGTAGTTGTCCAAGTGTTTACTAGTGATTTCTGATAAACAACCGCTAGTCTTCCAAATTTATATAGTTTTGGTAACTCACAGGATCGACTAGATTGATCCTAGGACATGTGTCTTAAGAATTATTATTACGGTGATTTGACTCATAGTTACATTTGTTTCTAATTTGTGGATGACTAAAAGTGTTTAGACAATAATTCTAAGTGAAACTTATAACTTTATGAACAAAGTAAATGATGCTAATTTTGTAGTAAAAGGTTTAAAGATAACGAAAAGTAAATGCTTTAAGTTTTCTTAGAAAGTAAATGCTTTAAGTTTTCTTAGAAAGTACTGGAAATGAAGACCTCTGAATCTTATAACTTTATGATTCGAAGTAAATGTTTTAAGTTTTCTTAGAAAGTACTGAAAATGAAGACTTGGCGAAGTGTAAATGCAGAAATAAAAAGGATGATAAATTACTGAAAAGTAAAAGCAATTCGACAGATAAAGAGAGAGTAAAATACTTTAATTTAAACAATTGGTATGAAAAATATAACATGAACGAAACTTATGGTGTTCTTCATACATACATTTTCAGCGTAAAACTCTTTTCTCTCGCTCCGGTACTTCGAGTGTATTTTGTGAATTTCCGTATATCTGTTTGAACACCTCTGAATCTAAAACTAAGATTCCTATTTATAGTAATTCGACCCTAACGACCTTTACATATATGACTGCCACGTTCGCCGTTCCCAAGCGTTGCATATCTTAGAGGTTTCCACGTGTTGATCTGACGAAACGGCTTTGTTTAAATTTCAAATACTTACGCTTGGAGCTTCGACTCTGTGAACACCTATGTCGAAGAGAGCTTTATGAAAACCCAAAAATCTTCTAAGTTCCAGGCTTCGACAGCAAAGAATTGCTCACCCACAAAGAGAATTAAACAGCTTCGCCATAATCATTTCTTGCTTATTCCTAAAACTTAATATTTCCTAAGACCTCTAATTGTCTGTCGAAATCCCCAGCTAACAAATTTCCCCCAAGAAATGTTTATTTCGAATTACTGTAGAAATGGACATTTTTTTGCATTTACCAGATTTCGACCAGAGACCTTTCATAGTCCTAAAAGTCCATGTTTGTCAGTTAATCATGATTAACTTTTCAAAACATCTCATCAGAACGTGTGTGCAGTTATATGTCATCATGAGTTTCAATTTCCAAGAAAATGAATAGTATTCCCTGTCCACTTTTCTCAGAAAAGCTTCCACGTGGCCCACTATCCTAGTAAAGCGTAACCAGTCAGCCTCACAGGTTCAGCATTATAAAAGCTCATTTGTCATTTTTCTCTCTCTTTTCACGAAAATCTCCAGTTTTTTCCCCTAAGTTCATCTTCTTCAACCTTTCTGAAAAACGCTTCTTCTTCCCTAAACCCTAATCCTTCAAAATCTCCAAAGTCCATTACAATGTCTTCTAATAAACAACAAAAGCAATCAAATAACATCAAAGGTGCTGGACCTTCAAAGAGTTCTACTTCCCAGAACATTCCAACCAGCACAACCATCACTGTTGGGGACCGAGAATACATCACTGCTCCAAAACTTTTGAAAGAATAGAAAGCAATTTTTGCTTCTCAGGTAATGGTTCCTTTCCTTCTTTCTGGAAATGCTTTAGGGTTTCTAGGCCCATTAGTATCTGAAGAACACTTAGAGAAATGTGCTCAATTTTTTCCTTGTAACCATACTACTAAACCCATAGCCAATAAAACCCTTTCTTCTAAAGACAATGAGGATCTAAACCAGAGAGAGGCTTTTCAACTGGACTTTATCACTGATAGTTTCAGACCCTTTCGGTCTTGTCCAACTCTGGACAAATCGTATCTCGCTTGGTTAACAAAAGTTGAGAAGAAGAAAGCCTCACTTTGGAAATAATTGGGTATTTTTGACCTAATCCAGCTGGGATTCAGTTATTGTCAGCCTTTATTACTATCCAACCTATATTTCTGGGATAGTACCTATAACACCTTTCATCTTCCTTGTGGAATGATGACTCCCACACTTTTCGACGTAGCTGCCATTTCTGGACTTCCTCCAACAGGAGAGACCTTCGACCCCTACCAAGACTGTGAGAACTTGATTCACTTCAACGTTAAGAGCGCTTCATTTAGTACTTACATTAATCTATATCACACTGATGGGGAAGAAGTTTCTGATATAGAACATATAGCATTCTTAGGTCTATGGTTGTCCAAATTCTTCTTTTGCTGCAAATCTCTACAAGTTGCTAAGAGATTTCTAATGCTCGCTAACCAATTGCATGTTGGTCGAAGAGTGTGTTTGAGTGAACTCTTGTTGGCTAGTTTGTACGAAAGTCTAGGATCAGCTAGTGCTAAGCTAAAGGAATACGAAGCTGGCACCAATCTATTACTATCTGGGCCTTATTGGCTTCTTCAATTGTGGCTTAATGCCACTTTCGAATCCTTTTTGCCAACACGAGGAAACATCGAAGAAGATGCCCCAGAGATAATGAATCGAAGCATTGAGGGCACCAGACTCCTTTGACTGACTCCAGCTGATGATGTTGATAACCTATAAACTTCCCTCACCAAATACACTTTGATGTTCTCGAAGCGTCATCATTTCCTTCCTTCGATGGCTCCTTTTTCCAGTCGAACGCATGGTCCTTCCTGGTTTACTGCCTCGCTCGAAGACGCTGTGAAAAATGCCAACACAGAGATCAAAGACATATGGCGTGCCTTTCTCCTTCCAAGGCTACTTGTTTCTAGGATTCTGCCAGTAAAGAGTCACGTGTGTCTGTTGGCTTATCAGCCTAATTTTGTCTCTCGACAATTTGGGTTGTGTCAACTTATCCCTTTCTCTTTATTCAAACGAAAGCGCGAGATCTGTTGTGCAGGGATTGAATGGAGCGCTCGAGACATTGTCGTCCACAAAGAATTCCATGCCAATTTTGCCGAATTCCAATTAATAGCCTTCCAACCGTCGTTCTATTCCACCAATGGTTTCGCCACTTGGTGGACAGATTTCTATTCCAAGAATATGTTTTCGACTGCTGAAATCAAAGAACGTCTAACGAAGGCTTTTTCGTCTTTGCAGGAAAATGTCCCCAAGGGTAAGCTTACTCATTCTGAGGAAATCGAAGCATTCCAAAAGTACTTTGAAACTATCTATAACCCAACGAACATCGTTGACACTGTTTGTTATGCAGCCCCAATTTTAAAAGAAAAATTTGAAAAGCAGATTGCCAAAAGAAAATCTCTCAAAACTGTAAAACCCGAATTGAAATATGACTTGGCCTTTGAGTGCGAACCACCCAAATTTCCAAAATTACCCAGTGCAGATTTTGCTCTGTCATTTTCCCCCTTACCCTTACTGGTTCACATGTGGGAACATTTTTAACATACTAAAAAATGACCAACAAAAGCCTGCAAAAAGAGTAGTTGCTACCAAACATACCTTAGACAGTTTCAAAGGCTTCCTTCACTTCGATTTATCTGCAGTGAGAATTACTTCTCCGACATGTGAAGGTGTGGAATGTTTGGATTTCTTGGTTTTACAACTCCTTTTCATTTTTTACCAGCCTTTTAACCATTTGCATGTTTCGACTAACTCACATCCTTCTTTAACTGTCGAAAGGAAGGTGGTGAAGAAAGAAAAACTTGTGGCGAAGGCTAGTTCGACTACCGCTTCCAGGCCAACTACCTCTTCAAGCCAGGGAATGCCCTCTGGCGCCGCTCCAGAAAAAACGAAGAAGAGTTCAAAGGTATTACATCAAATAACTTCTCTGTCTCTTTCGGATTTCTTTCTAATTATTTATAATTTTCTTTCTTCAGGGTAGTGTCAAGCCTCCCTTGACACCCAAGAAAAGAAAAACCTCTCCTTCCAATATTATTCTTGTCGAAGATGATGAAGAGGATACTCCTCCTACTCCACTCAAGAAAAAACAGAAGAAAAATAAGGCAACAGTTGCCCCTTTCCAGCCAAATCAACAACAAGGTGTCGAAACCACCACTTTCCCTCCTCTTCCAAAGAAAGCTCCATCTCAGCCTTCTGGTGCTGCAGCGTTGGAGCATATTGGGAGCAATGCCTCTGGTCCAGAGGTTCAACAGGTATACTTTGACCTTAAGTGTTCTATCGTTCGGCAAATTCATATTTTCAATCTAACATTTTATTTTCAGGACAAAGCCACCACTCCCCTCGTTTCTACTGCCAATCAAAGCGATCCTTCGAGCGGCATGAATCCATCTCCTCCTCCGACAGTCAGCGGTGCTATCCAAAACAAAGGCTCTTCGACTAGAGCTCACAATCTCGAAGAAGACAACGCTCAGAACGAAGAAGAAACCCCTTCCCCTGGTGAAGATGGTAAAAGAGATTCAAAGCACGTTGACGAGAAGGACTCAACTGGGAAAGAAAACCCTGAGAATACTCCTAGTGATTCTCCTACCAGAGTTGCGTTCCCCTCAAATGATGCTGATGAGGACGATTAGGATTCAGATGAAATTGAGGGGTATTTTCGAGAAGACGAAGACATAAATATGGGAGAAGCTGATACTGAGGGAAATCAAACTGGAACTAGTAATGCCAACATCGATACGGTCCAAAATCCCCCTAAAGTTCGACCATCCATCACCCAGACTTCGCCCATACCACTCACTGAGGAGGAGAAAAGATCTTTAAAACAAAATTATCCCCTCAAGTATGTGAGGTTAATGATGGCTCAAAGAGAGTCTTCTTCAGAGCAAAGTGTTTCTGGAGCTTCGACCCAATCTGGTGCTAGTGCAAACGAAGCATCACATGACGAACTCCTTCAGCAGGTGAAGAAGGCAGTTTTTGACGTAAATCTCTTTGATGAGCTAAGGAATAATGTGGGGGCGAGCTTTAGCATAAAGAAGCTGATAAGCAAAATTAACATCACTGCCTGCCCCACTGATGTAGGTGAAGCCCTTATTGATATTCAAAACCTCATTGACCAAGTGTGTGCTGAATATCATAGGGAGGTGGATGCCAAAGCTAAGCTTCTATCGACTGAAAAAGCTCAAGCCATTGAATTTGACAATGCCCTTCGAACTTCACAAGCTTCTGAGGAGTTAATCGCTTCCAGAAAATCAGCCCAAGCAGAGTTCGACACTTACACTGCTTCGATACACCTCTGGGAATCTCATATTGCAGAATTGCAGCAAAAGATTTCTGATGCTAAGGCGAAGTAGGCTGCTATCCGAGGCTTGGATAGTACTGAAGCTGATGATCTGGCGAAGCAAATCGTGGACCACGTCGAAAAAGCTACGGCTATGAACGAAGATATTGCACGCCTCAGAGGAGTTCAAGCGGCTGTTCAGTATAAGATTGGCTTGGCGAAGAAGAAATATGATCGAATGAGGGCAACTATTCCTTTTTGATTTCCTCTTGTATTTGCTTTATTCGACTCTTGTTTACTTGTAACTTGATTAAGACGAAAAACCATTTTGTCACATATTTTGAGTTTAAATATCTTCACCATTTTGGCCATGATAGTTTTTTACTTACTATGCTGTTGTGATTCTAACTTCGTGCATGAATGGTTTATACTTCTTTAAGTATTTTCTATTTACTTTTAGGATTCTTCGATCCTCTACTAGTTCTTCTATTTCGTATGCATTGTTTGAAAAGGCTTTTAGAATTCGAAAAGGTCCTTCCCAATGTGGAGACCATTTTCCTAATGCCTTATTCTTTCGATCCATAGGCAATATGACTTTCCACACTAAATCATTCATAGTGAAAGTTTTACCTTTGACCCTCTTATTGTATGCCCTTTCTATCCTCTCCTTCTGTCTTCTTAATACTTCTAACGCATGTAACCTTTCTTCGTCCAAATCCACCAGCTCATTTATCATCATTTCCCAGTATAAGTCAGATGGGATTTCTCCTTGTCTTTGGATTCTCACTGATTGTAAGTAGACTTCGACAAGTAGTACTGCATCATGTCCAAATGTAAGCTGGAAAGGTGTAGTGTTAGTGGCTTCTTTAGGGGAAGTTCGACAATCTCAGAGTGCTTGGTCTAAAGTTTTGTGCCAATTTTTTGGCTTTTTTCCTACATGCTTTTTGATTAGCCCAATTATTACTTTGTTGGCTGCTTCAACTTGCCCATTGGCTTGAGCAGAATAGGGTGTGGATGTTAACAATTTGAACCCCATTTCCTTTGCAAATTCTTGCATCTTTCGACCAATAAAAACTGATCCTTGATCTGTTGTTATACTTTCTGGGATTCCAAATCTGTATAAAATTTTCCTTTGAATGAATTCGATAACAGTTTCTTGATCCACATTTACTAAAGGTACTGCTTCGACCCATTTAGTGAAATAGTCAATTCCTACAAGTATGTATCTTTGACCTTTGGATGAATTGGGTTGAATTTCCCCAATTAGATATAATGCCCAACCTCTGAAGGGCCAAGGCTTAATAATTGTATGAAGTTCACTTGCAGGAGCATGTTGAATTCCTGCATGTATTTGACATTCTTGGCAACCGTTAGCAAACTCTATACAATCTTTTAACATGGTGGGCCAATACATTCCATATCTGAAAAGCAACCATTTCATCTTATGGCCTGCCTGATGTGCTCCACAAGCTCCACTATGTACACTAGATAATGCCAAGTAAGCTTCGCTTTCTCCTAAGCATTTCAACAGGATCCCTTCAGGGATTTTCTTGAATAATTCATTCCCTATCAATACATAAGATAAAGCCCTGTACTTGGTTTTTCTTTCTGTGTCTATCGAAGGGTCCTTGAGATAATTAATAATTGGATTCCTCCAATCTGTATCTATCAAGGTATCAATGGCCAAAACTTCAAACTCCTCTTTGTTAGCATATCCTAACTGGGTGCTTTCCAAATCTGTCGGAGATAATCTGGCAGCCATTGCCTTTCCTCTTACTTCGGCAAGTTCTTCTAGCTTTTCTTTTGAAATTCTATACCCTGAGGCTATTTGTGCTAAGTCATTAGCCTCTTGGTTTTTTATTCTAGGGACATGTTTTATATCAACGTATTCAAATTTTTTGAGTAATCTATTTGCAATGATGAAGTACATAATCAAATTTTCTTTTATACATTTGTACTCCTTCATCATTTGCTTGATTACTAATTATGAATCTCCTTTAATTTCGACCCTAGTTGCCCCCAATTCCAACAAAGCCTCAAGTCCTACAATAAGAGCTTCATATTCTGCTTCGTTGTTGGAACAAAGGGGACCTTCAATTCTATATTTAAGTTTTTTTGGAATTCTGTCAGGAGAAATTAACATTATCCCAACCCCACTTCCATTCTTATGAGTGGAACCGTCGAAGAATAATTTCCAAGGTCTCAACTCAACTTGAAATTGAGGATTTTCGACCAGTGCATGGTCTACAATAAAATCTGATACTATTTGTCCCTTCATTGCCTTTAAAGGCATAAAGGTTAGAGAGTATTCAGTGAGCGCTAAAGCCCATTTGCCAATTCGACTGTGCATTATTGTCTTAGATAACATATACTTGATGACATCAAAATGCGAAGAGACGTATAAATTAATAGGTTTTATATAATACTTGAGTTTAGTACAAGAGAAATGCAAACAAAGACACAAATTTTCTATTGAAGTGTATCTAGTTTCTGCGTCATTTAAAACCCTACTAAGGTAATAAATGGCTCTTTCGACGCCATCTTCATTTTCTTGCGCCAACATGCTACCTATGGTAGTGTCGGAAGCTGATATATACAGTCTCATAGGCTTCTTTCCACATGGTGGTGCCAAGATATGAGGATTCGTCAGATAATGTTTGATCTTGTCGAATGCCATTTGGTGTTCGTCATTCCATTCGAACTTCCCTTGTTTCAGGCGTAGAAGGGGAGAGAAGGCTTGAGTTCGACCGCTTAAATTCGAGATGAATTTTCTTAGGAAGTTTATCTTTCCTAGTAATGATTGCAATTATTTTTTGGTTGATGGCGCTTTGGTCTCCATAATAGCCTTCGTTTTGTTCTGATTGATTTCTATCCCCTTTTTGTGGACCACAAAGCCCAGAAAATCTCCAGCCTGCACAAAGAATGCACACTTAAGAGGATTCATTTTTAAGCCATGTTTTCTCATTCTTTCGAATGATTGGCTGAGATGGGATAGATGATCTTCATTCGACGTAGATTTTATCACAATGTCATCTATGTATACTTGCATGAATGTCTCTATATAATCATGAAATATAGAATTCATTGCTCGCTGGTATGTTGCCCCAGCGTTTTTTAGGCCAAAAGGCATGACTATCCATTCATAAGTGTCTATTGCCCCTGGACATCGAAAAGCTGTTTTAGAAACATCTTCTTCTGCGATGAAAATCTGGTTATAGCCAGAATATCCATCAAGCATGCTGAGATACTCATAGCTTGCGGCTGAGTCAACCAACATCTCTGCCACAGGCATCGGGTACTCATCCTTAGGGGTTGCTGCATTTAGATCACAAAAATCTATACATACTCGCAAAGAGCCATTTTTCTTGATAACAGGGACAATATTAGCAATCCAATCGACGTACCTTGTGGTCCTGATGAAATTGCAACGAAGAAGTCTTTCGACCTCTTTTTTGATCTTTGTGAGGATTTCTGGTGCGAATCTTCTTGGAGTCTGATTGATGGGCTTCTTGCCATCCTTTATAGGAAGCTTTAATTCGACCAGGTCCCTCTTCAAACCAGGCATCTCGTCATAATCCCAAGCGAAGCAATCTTTGTTCTTCCTTAGTAACTCAATACTTCTCACTTTCAACTTGGGGTCCAGTTTAGCGTTGATGTAGGTAATTCTTTTTTCACTTCCATCCCCGAGATCAATCTCTTCGAGAGGATCTTGCGCTAACATCTTTGCACTTGACGTTACTGGATCTTTTTCAAATCCCAGAGGCTCTTCGTCGTAGATGGCGTCTAACCTCTGTTTTGCTGGTTCCACAGGTACTTGTTCGTCAGGGGGTTTTGGTTTAAAGAACTCCCCTGGTCCTGTATTACAGATTTCACTATATGTGGCTTTGTTAGCCATGTTTGTTATCTCGGCTTCGAGAGCCGCTTGTCTTTTGTTCTCAGCCATGTAGGCCGAAATCTTTTCGAAGAAAGAAGACTCACTCATAGTACAGGTCTTCATCCCAGCCTGTTGGCCGTATTTCAGATGATTCTCCTATTTCTGGGTCTCCCATAATCTCTCTATCCCACTGAAAGCCATTTGGGTGGAGAGTCAAGAAGTACAAGGCATTTTTATTTGGGGCGTAGCCTTCTTCCGCTGGGTAACATGGTCCTATGTGTCCCAGATTCCTGTCGAAGTTTCTCTTGTCCACATGGTTTACTTCTGCCCTGAAGTAACTTTGGTCGGCTTCGACATTCTCTACCACGCCATCTTCTCTCCATATAGATATTCTTTGATGCATGGTCGAAGGGACCGCTCCTATTCCATGTATCCATTCTCTCCCTAGTAGTAAGTTGTAGTTTGCTTTTGCAGGTATTACCATAAACATCGTTGGTCTTGTGATTGACCCAACAGTTAAGTCCACTTGTATGATGCCCATCGTCTGTCCTATCTTACCTTCATAATTTGACAGTACCATGTTGTGAGGTTTGACGTCAGTGTCGAACATCCCTATCTTTTTCAACATAAATTGGGGCATCAAATTAACTGCTACTCCCTCGTCCACCAAGACTTTATTCACTTCCACCTGTCCAACTTTGGCCCTAATGTATAGGGGTTTGAGGTGACTCTGCATCCCCTGGTGCGGCCTTTCGAACATAGCGTTATGTTCTTCGACGACACCACTATTCAGAACATAATAACACACTAGTTGATGCTTCGCCATCTCCGCAGCGTCTGCTTCCTCATTACCTTCGACCTCTGTTTCCTGGTTATACTCGTACGACAGGACTGAGACCACGTTACAATCCATATTCACAGAAGACACTCTGTCGGACTCGAAATCATCCGTGAGCATTTCCTCTTCTTTCGCTTGTTCCTTCTGAACCTTCTGAGTTATGTTTTCATCTGGAAATAACTTTCTTCCCACGGGTGGTTTGGTCGAATCCATGATATTTGGGGGATTCTTGACGCTGCTGGATTCTCTAGTTTCTTTTTGATTCATTTCTCTTTCTGCTTTCCTCGTCCTTTGATGCCTTCTCCATTGGGATCTCGACATAGGGTTCTTTTCTTTGTAATTTTCTAGCCTGATAGCCTCTCTTTTGGACGCCTGGAATTGTTTTCTGTACGCCCACGAGGTTCTTCCTCCATCTTCGAAACTCCTCCATTTTCCTTTCTTTGGTCCCGCCTAAGTCCACTTGTCCTCAGGGACTTCTGCTAGAAATTTAAACATGACTCTCTTTGCCCTTGGGTGAGGGCTATCTGGTCTCCTAGGTGCTCCCCTCTTGTCGAAGCTATACAAGTTTGGATTTCCTCCATGTCCATCCCAACCTTGGTCATATGGGATTCTTTCGAATGCTTCGGCTAATTCTCTATTGTACACTGCCCCACACCTGGGACACATCAAACATTTCGTTTCATATTTGTAGTAACGGACAATGAAACCCATAAGGCTTTCTCCTGGTGTGGGATACACCTTCTGCAATTGGCTTTCTTTCCTCCAGTTTCTCTCGGTCTTTGTTCTTTGCCATCTCTCTTAATCCTCGGCCACCCTTCGAGATATCCTGATGCTGCATCTTGGGCACAACAACATGTCAGCATTCTTTTTGTGACATCTCCAGAGATACTCACGTAGGATTTTGTTGGCTTTGGGATAGCCAAACTTCATCCCTTCTTGCTCCATTTTCAAACATTCCTCCATTTCCTCCATTTCTGGGGGGGTTTGCTTCAGATTTACCATGTTGACGCCTAGACTGGCGCCATCAGTGATTGAAATTGCTTCGAACTTCTTTCTTAGGCCCTCAATAGCCTCGGTTGTTTTCCCTTTAAGACCTTTAGTGGTCCTTGGTTCGATGTTAGCAACCTGTTTACCTTTGACAGAAGTTCCAAAGGAAACATCGTTACTTAGGCCATCAGTAGCTTGCTTTCCGTCCAGCGTGTAGCCTCCAGTTCCTGTTGCTTTTACAGCCTCCACTTCCCTTACGTCAACCATGTTGATTTCGACAGGTTCAACATAGTTGGTCTCAACAACGTTAAGGGGATCAGTATCAACTTTCAACTGGTTTTTTCCTTTGTCGGCGAACTTGAGGCGGCCATCTCTGATTGCGTTCTGAATAAGATCCCTGAAAAGAAAGCATTGTGAAGTTTTATGGTCCAAAAAACTGTGATATTTACAGAAACCTCATTTCTTTCGTTGTTCTAACGGAGGAATCTTGGTATTAGGAGGCACTACCATTTGGCCATCTTTTACTAATAGATCGAAGATCTCGTCACATTTGGTAACATCAAATGTGTAGGTCTTTTTGGGAAATCTATCGTTCTTTTCAGTTTCGACAGGATTTCTGCCATTCGACGGTGTAAGTAATTTGCAGGCGTAGGGTGGTGCTTCTTTTAATTCTTCCAAATCTACTTCGAATTCCTCAAGACCATAGGGGTCTTCAGCAATTTCATACTCTTCGTCTTCGAATTCGACATAAGCAACCCTCTCTTTCTTATAATTCTTATTTGCTCCGGCCTTTTCAGATTTTAAGCGTTCGACCTGTCGAACCCTATCTGCTAATTGGGCCATGTCTCTTAGATGCTGGGTGTCTAACTTTTTCCTGATGGAATAGTCCAGACCTCCAGCGGCCATTTCGACCAACTCGTGTTCAGGCACTATTGTAAAGCATCTAGATTTTAACAAACGGAACCTATTTAGATAATCATCTATAGGTTCGGTGAATTTTCTCTTGATGCTGGCTAATTCCTTAGGGCTTATCTTAGTTTGGCCCATGTAGAATTGTTCGTGAAACAATCTTTCTAACTAGGGCCAAGCATCTATGGAATTTGGTGGCAAAGTCGTAAACCACGTGAAGGCGTTCTTTGTTAGAGAACTAGGGAAATATTTCATCCTCAAGTTCTCGCTGTTCGCCAAATCCCCGGCCTCAGTCATGTATCTGGCTATATGCTCTATAGTGGATTCACTAATATCCCTTGAGAATTTGGTGAACTTAGGGATTTTACAACCCCTTGGTAATTCTGTTTGCAGGACATATTCTGATAGAGGAGAAGAATAATTTGGCCGTCGAAGTCCTGTGTTTAGACCATTCTAGGCCATGATTCTCTCTATCATACTGGTTAGGTCATTTTCCATCATGTTTTCCTGCCTGACCCTATGAATTACTTCGTCTACGTCCTGGTCTCTATTAACCATTATCACTATCCTAGGTTGTTCTTCAGGGGCTTCCCGTCGAATTGGCTGTTGTTCCAATCTTGCCCCCGTGACTCTTTCGTCAGGGGCTTGCCTTTATGGTCGAACCTGATCTATCGTTGGTTCTTCTCCCTGGATTATAACCTGGTTTGGCCTGTGTCGAACAGCAGGTTGTGGGGCGCCTAGAAAATCTGATATGCGTCTCATCTCTGTTGACAATTGTTGGTACGTTTGTGCATTGTCAGTATTAGTCCTATTCACATTCTGTATTAAAGGAGAGAAAATGGTATTCATTTCTCTGGCCAGAATTCCTACCATGTCATGGTTACTAGCATCCATTTGTTGTCTAAAAGATGCTTGATTATTCGTTGTAAGGGTAGGTAGTAGGGTGGGGATTCCTTGTGATTGGTTATTTCGACCTATATGGTTCATGCCAGATCCAGAATTTTGAATTGGCGAAATAACCGTATTATGTGGTTGAGTATATATGGAAGAATTGTTTTGAAGCCCTGCCATGGCAGTTGATGGCATTCCATAAGGGTAATCTCTCAAAGGCCTAAAGTTTTCGAATCCTGGTGGCCTAGGGGTTGAAACTCTAGGAGTATCTGCCGCGCCTGATATGATAGGCATTACTGTCGAATTATGCAAGGCCATGGATCCAGACGTCGGTGTGGCCTGTGTATTAGGGATTTCAGTGGATACATTAATCGAATTCGCTCTGATTATGCCCGTTCCCTGGGGGGAGAATTGTTCCCCTTGACTGGTTGTATTAACCATCTTTTTTGCGTTTTTTCTGTTGGTTATAGGTTGTGAATTGTTGGCTATCCTGCCACTTCTAAGGATCATACAACACTAATTTTTTAAACCAAAAGAATAACGACAATTTTGCTAATTGTAAAACAACTATTGTAATCAACAATTCTTTTGACACTATCCCACTGGGCGTGCCAATTTGTTTACCAGTGATTTCTGATAAACAACCGCTAGTCTTCCAAATTTATATATTTTTGGTAACTCACAGGATCGACTAGATTGATCCTAGGACATGTGTCTTAAGAATTATTATTACGGTGATTTGACTCATAGTTACGTTTGTTTCTAATTTGTGGATGACTAGAAGTGTTTAGACAATAATTCTAAGTGAAACTTATAACTTTATGAACAAAGTAAATGATGCTAATTTTGTAGTAAAAGGTTTAAAGATAATGAAAAGACTCAGGGAAGGTAAAGATAAATGACTCGAAGTAAATGCTTTAAGTTTTCTTAGAAAGTACTGGAAATGAAGACTTGGCGAAGTGTAAATGCATAAATAAAAAGGATGATAAATTACTGAAAAGTAAGAGCAATTCGACAGATAAAGAGACAGTAAAATACTTTAATTTAAACAATTGGTATGAAAAATATAACATGAACGAAACTTATGGTGTTCTTCATACATACATTTTCAGCATAAAACTCTTTTCTCTCGCTCCGGTACTTCGAGTGTATTTTGTGAATTTCCGTATATTTGTTTGAACACCTCTGAATCTAAAACTAAGATCCCTATTTATAGTAATTCTCCCCTAACGGCCTTTACATATATGACTGCCACGTTCGTCGTTCCCAAGCGTTGCATATCTTAGAGATTTCCACGTGTTGATCTGACGAAACGACTTTGTTTAAATTTCAAATACTTACGCTTGGAGCTTCGACTCTGTGAACACCTATGTCGAAGAGAGCTTTATGAAAACCCAAAAATCTTCTAAGTTCCAGGCTTCGACAGTAAAGAATTACTCACCCACAAAGAGAATTAAACAGCTTCGCCACAGTCATTTCTTGCTTATTCCCAAAACTCTAATATTTCTTAAGACCTTTAACTGTCTGTCGAAATCCCCAGCTAACACCAAGTTTTTGGTGCCATAGGTTAACTTTGTCTTCTTTGGATATCAGGCATGTGGAAGTGTGGTTTGTTTCTTTAAAGGACCGTAAGTAACAGTTGTCCTTAGACCTGACTCCCTTCATTAGCACTTCATTTTTCTCTTTAGTGACAAGACACTATGATTTTGTGAAGTTAACTTTAAGACCCTCATCACACAGTTGACTAATACTAATCAAGTTAGCAGCCAAACCTTTTATCAACAGGACATTATTGATACTTGGGAGTCCAGTAAATGATAGTCTTCCAACCCCTTTAATTTCTCCTTTAGCCGCATCTCCAAACGTGACATAGTCGGTTGAGTATGACTTGATGTTTTCAAGGAACTTCTTAACACCTGTCATGTGTCTGGAACATCCACTATCAATATGCCAGTCTTCTCGAGTTGAAGCTCTAAGGGAGGTGTGAGTTATACAAATGGTGTTGACATGCTTGGGTATCAACTCTTTCTTTTGATTAACCCTAGGTTGTGTTGGGTACCTTGCATAACCATACAATTTTAAACACAGGGGCTTTATATGACCATATTTTCCACAATAATGACATCTCCAGCGAGATCATATTCCTTTAGTTTGAGGGTTTTGATGGCTTGCATGATGTTGAGCCAGAGGTTTAGACATTATGGGTTTAGAGTCCCTCCCTGGAAGAACAAATTCGGTCATAAATGATTCTCCTTGACTATGCAGAGATTGATTTTTAAAGCCAATCCCTCTCAGATCTCCAACTGCTTTTCCAATTTTCAAAACTTCATATAACATGTTAGATCCCTTGTTTAGCATTCTTTCAGTTTTTGTCATGTTGTTAAGTTTGGAAGTCAACGGTATCACCTCATTTTTGAGATCAGAGATGGTAAATTGAAATCCTCTTTTTCAGTCTGCAGTTGAGATATAATTTTCTTCTATTTTTCTCCCAGTTGGCCTACTTCTTCACTTCTGATGTAGAGCTCTCTGTATAAAGCAACTAGTTCCTCATAAGATAGTTCTTCATCACATGAATCTTCATCAAATTCATATCTTCCAGTTAGATTAGTGACATGTTATCAGCTTCATCCTCAGGTTCACTTTCAGAATTATCCTCATCAGACCAAGAGGCAAACAATCCATTTTTTGTTTCTTGAGATATGTAGGACATTCAGCTCTAATGTGTCCAAAACCTTCACATCCATGACACTGAGCTCCTTTACCTTGATTGGATCTCTCTTCAGTTCTTGTTCTTTTCTGGAAGTCATTAGTATTCCTGATGTCAAAAAGGATATTCTTGACATTTGGTATTGACTTCCTTTCAATTCTCTTAAGGACCTTGTTGAATTGTCTTCCTAGAAGAACTATAGCATTGGTCATTCCTTCATCAGTATCCAAGTCACATTGGTTTTGTTCATCTTCAATGTTGGATACAAATGTCTTGCTCTTGGTTTTCTTTTCAGTTATGTCACTAATACCTATTTTAAAGGTTTGGAGAGACCCAATAAGCTCATCTTCTCTCATGGAGTTGATGTCTTGAGCTACCTCAATAGTTGTGACCTTCATGTCAAATTGTTTAGGTAGAGACCTTAGAATTTTTCTCACTAGTTTTTCTTCTACATCTTTTCTCCCAAGGCACTAGATGAATTAGCTATTTCAAGAATACTCATGTGAAAATCATGAATATTCTCATCATCTTTCATCTTTAGATTCTCAAATCTGGTAGTGAGAAGTTGAAGTATAGACGTCTTCACTTTGAATGTGCCTTCATGAGTAGTTATGACGATTTCTCAAGCTTCTTTAGCTACAATACATGTATTAATCAACCTGAATATATTTTTATCCACCCCCATTGAATAGGGTATTCAAGGATTTGGAGTTTCCAAGATATAATTCATCTTATTCCCTGGACCAGTCCTCTTCAGGTTTCAGTTCAGTAGTAGCCTTGCCATCCTTGTCATTCACAACAAGATGTTCCCATCATCTAATGACAACTTTAGTTGGATCCATCATCCTTGTCATGTTATTCATGGATTTTAAGAAATCCACCATCCTTTCCTTCCATTAGTCATAGTTGGATCCATCTAAGATTTAGGGTCTATTGATAAATCCTCCTTCCTTGTCCATGGAGCCAGAAAGTATCTTCCCTGAATCTCACCCAAAAACAGAGCATGATGCCTGCTCTGATACCAATTGAAATTATGGCAAGCAGATCATCACACCACAAACAATAGTAGGATAAATATAACAGTATAACAGTAAATAAAATAATCAGTTGTTAACTCAGTTCGGTGACATGTCACCTACATATGGGGGCTACCAAGCCATAAAGGAAATCCACTATCACAAAATTAGTTTGAAGTCCTGAACAACCTCGGGTTTTATAGAATTCTCATCTAATCTCTACTTGTGGACGTTTCTATCTATGACACACCTATATATGAGACCCATTTCACTTCCCTTAATCACAAGAAAACTAACAACTGAAGAACACAATCCACTCTTGCTTAAAAGCTTATGAGGGAGTGTTAGTTACAACTCAATACACCAGGTCTAATTTAAGTATCAACGTGATACTCGAATGTCTCACACAAAGCACACACACGAAACCCTAATTATAACAAAATACTACATTGCTTCGATGCACTCTTAGGTTTATAACTCCTCTATAAATATCAGTGATACGTATGGGCTTCGGTCTTTGATTTGCAACAGATCCAAGATCTCTGGTCAATCTTCTGAAGATATGATCTCTATCAAATCAAATGTTTCCTAAAATATCTTAACATTATTAATTCATAAACAAGTCAAGATACAATATTCTTCAGGTACAAAGAAAACACGCAATAATATACAAGAGCTAAATCTTCATAGAATCTTTAGATAAATCATTGAAGAGACTAAATATCACAAACAACTTAAGCTCGATTACGCTGAATGCAAAAACAAGATGTCAGGACATCTTGTTTAACATCTATCAAATACACTTGTTTTTCATAAGTGCAGTCGATCAAAATGTGTCAGACCTAACAGTATGGAAGGTCCAATTAACCCTAAACCAACCAATATCATAACCAAAGTATATTTTATTAGCCCATGCATTCAAGACTTCATAAGTCTATAAAAAAATTATTCAAATGACTTAAAACAAGGCACCAATAAATTCTAGAGACAAAAATAATGGGGGTCCATGTTTAAAATATTTTCATAATGATAAAATAAATGGGGGTAAAAAAATAAAACAAGCTTGAAAATAAATAAGGTGAAAATAAACAAAATGGAAGTGAAACAAAAATAAAATAAACATTTTGCACACGCTGGGGGTTGAACCCTTGACCTTGGGGTCACAGGGGATCAACCCCCTCTCCCATTGGGCCAAGCGTTCAGTGGTGTTAGAAAATGCGTTGGACATAATAAATAAAAAAATAAAAACTAAAATGGAAGCGCGCGCGAACCAACCAATCAGAGCATGACAACCAAAGTTTTTGAATTCAATTTTTTTTCACGAACGGTCGTCTTTAACCTTCAACCTTCGAAAATAAAAACTTGAAAATACGTGTTTTTGATCTTATTTTTTTATGGAATCATCTTGAAAATACATAAAAAAAACTAACCTCCACACTCATGAGCCATTGATTGGCTCTGAGTGTGGAGTATTTTGCCACGAACCAGACGAACACAAATGACCTAATGTAAAAATTAAATTATGAATATTGACTAATCTAAGCTAAAAACTTAGGGTTAATGATCATAAGGAAATTTCGAAGTGAAAGGTCACTTATTTCAGAGATGGGGGTGAGTAGAACTACCTGGTTGAAATCGATCTCAGGGTGGTGTTCCAAGGACTTAGCTCGGCTCAGATGAAGCTTAGAGAAGATGAGCTAGGGCTTTGGAAAGTTTGAGTGGAGGTTAATGAAGGTTTCTGGTGGCTGTTTGGGGTTGAAACACTTTGAAACACAAAACACGATTCTCTATTTTGGAAGCTTTGACTCGGGTTAGAAGCATATGTTTTGTGGCTTGGAATGCTTGTAAAATGAAGGGGACACCATCCCCTATTTACATGGAAGGTGTGTGGATGGTTTGGAGGGAAAGAACTGAAGGTTTGCTTTAGAATGGTGTGGAGATCGAAGCATGCTCAAGGTTGGACATTAGGGGAAAATGTGGTTGTTGTCTGACCTTGCTTGCACCTTAGATCACTTTTTTTTGTTCCATAACATCGATTTGGAACAGACAAGGGACTTGGTTTGGCCTGTTCTGGATTTTTCTTTTTGCCAACTTAGGAAAATTCTGATTTTGCACATGGGATCGGGTTTTTCACTATAGGATGTTATGGATACCAAGTTGGCTTCAATTTTCAGCATAATACCATATGTAATGTGTTTGGGGGACATTGGAATCATATTGAATTGATTTGAGGGCAAGGAAAATGGAAATGCACATCCTGAGTTTGCTTGGTCTAGTTTGCTAATTAGGGAGATCATCAATGTTTGAACCAAGGCCAAATGAAATTGGCTTGTGCATTTTGTGTAAAACTTGTCCCAAATGTTACTTGCCTTATTATTGGTTGAATGCAAAAAGAACCAGGTTAAAAGGAGTTGTGGCTTGGAAATGGCAATGTGCTAAAGTAGTGGTCTTGGTCATGTTTTAGGCATGTTGGACCAGCTTGGCCAATGCTAAAATTGAGGTCTTTACTCAATGAATTAGGTCTTGGACCTTGAAATAAAGTTTAAGAGGAACTTATTTAAGACATTTTTCTCAAAGTGGAATTTAAAAATCTTGTGAAATGAGAAAGTTATGGTCTTTGGAACTTTCCATAGGCCAAATGTGACCAACCAACATGACCTAAAAATGGGATTTTGTGATTTCTTGATTTACAAGGCACAATGGTGTATGTTTTATGCTCATATGATCATAACATGGTGGGAAATGAGATTTGGATCTTTGTGGGATGATTTTAGGTCAAGTTTGTGGGTGGATCAAAGCATTGAAAGTTAAAAAATCATGACTAAACCAAGTACTTGTAACATTGATTGAATGGATGTTTAAATGATGGATTTTCATTATGATGGACATGAATTGATATTGAATGATTGGTGGGGTTATTGGATAATAAAAATGAAGCAAGTCCATGTACTAAAAGGATGCACAAATTAGGGTTTCTTCAGCCATAGGTTTTGTCAAGAACCAAGGCCAAATGACTAGGGTTTGGTGATGCAAGGGTCATATTGAGATGTTTTGAAGATGTGGGGCATGAAAAAACTTTGGATTTTAGGGGTCCTAAATGAAAAGGTCAAGATCCATGGGGAATCATGACTTGTACAAGACAAATGAGGGTCAAGAGCTAGGGTTAGGGTCCTTGGGTGACCAGATGAATCTTGAGACATCTTCAAAGGGGACTCGCCATCCAAATTCGGTTTGGAGAGTGAATGAGATGAATTGAATGATCCTCCAAGATTTGTTAGATGATTGGGGATGAGATTAGGTTAAGGTGGCTTGGGCACACCTCAACATGGCCAAAAGATTTTGAAGCTTCACAGATGAATCCCATGCCTTGAGTTTGTGGATTCTTGTGGATCATTAGGTATAAATGTATATGAGATGACATGTATGGGATATATGCTCATGAATTAGGGTTTAAAAAGGTGATGTGGGATATGGTAAATTTGAGGGTATGACAGAGATTAATATGGAATGTAGGAGGTTTATCTCAATTGATAACAAACTTCAATGTGAAACTTGTTCCAATGGTGATAGAGCTTTAGTGTATGGAGAGAAATTGGAGAAGATGAAGTGAGATGAGTGAATTTGAATTTGCAATGAGTGTTCAAAAGTTTGAATGATCAAGGTTCTAGCCAAAAAAGAATTTTGGAAAATGAATTCTAATTTATAGAGTGTGATCAAGGGTAGATTAAGAATGAATTTGGGGGATTTGAATTTGGATCAAAACGGAAATGAATTGAATTATTTGAATTATTTGTGAATTTACTCAAAGATAAAATAATGGAAAAAATTGAATTGGGATTGATTTATAGCGTTGCTACTGCTGAAGTTGCTATTTTTGACATGCAGGTGCAGGTGTAATCGGTTACCACCATAAGGATTTGTGTTTTGGGCTGCTGAATAAGGCCACTCAAAGCAGGTGTAATCGGTTACATGCACGTTAACAAGTGTTCTAGGCTGCAAAACAGGGTCATGCGCAGCAGGTGTAACCATTTACATGCGCGAAGATTGTTGATCCTGGGTTGTGTTGAGGTAGGCTGAACGCATGGTGTAACCAATTACATGCGCAACAAAAGGTGTTTTATGGAGCATGGAATGGTTGCAAGCACGATTTCAATAACTTCCTTCTGCAATTTATTAACATGATGTAATGTGTACATGTAACATGTAACATGTTATGATGATGCAATATGATAATGTATTTATGCAAAAAAAATGGTTTTAATGAAAAATGTGTCGGAGTCAAAACTTAGTCAATTGACTTTGGTCAACTGGTGGACCAAAAAGTCAATAGTTGACCAAAAAGTCAACTTAGATAAAAAAAATGTAATTTTAGTGCATAATGCAATGCTTTGGAATGAAATACAATAGATGAATGGATAAAAAATGGTGAACTGAACTATGATGATATGAGTGACCAATTAACCAAACAAACCAATGTAATAACAAGTTAATCACAATTGTGTAATGAACCATATAATCATCATATGAACCAAATAATCTTGAAGAATCCAAAACCAAAAATGCAAGATAACCAAGATCCATAATGTAAAAGGCACAAGGGATTAGGGTATATGCTTGGTTGAGCACATCTCAAAATAATGTCAATAAAACCCTGGTTTTCCTCAAGCACAACTACCATTCCTTGGACTAATGAAGCACGCCTTTTCTTTTTGAACCATGCTAATGAAAATGTAGAGATTAAAGATGAATGTATGCACATGAATCAGGGTCATGGACCAGATGAAAGTTTTATGGAAGGTAGGGTAAGTTTTGGGGTATGGCAGGTTATGGTTCATAAATGGTTTAATTTTTGTTGCTATGGAGAAATAATATAAGAAGTATGAAACAATTTAGGAAGCTTCATTAGACTTGTATTGTTTTCTTCATAGCAACAAAAAGAAAATCAACTCCAGATCATTCAATGAATATTTTCAACAAACGGTATATTGTTGTTGCTTTATTGATAAATGTTGTTGTTGTTGTTCATAAATGGTTTGTGTTGTTGTTGTTGATAAGTGTATGTTGTTGATGATGATGTTGTTGTTTTTGTTCATAAATGTTGTTAATGTTGATGTATGTTGTTGTTGAGTTTATTATAATGTATTTAGATTTTTTGTTTCACTAACCCTTCATTAAACATGCCTTCATTTAAAGTGATTTAGAAAATAATAATTTGAAAATTAAGTCATATTTAAAATTCAACTTAGATCAAACATGTGTTTTAAATTGTATGTATCTCGTAATTCATCTATCTCTCTTAAACACATAGAACTTGGTTTATTGCCCCAGGTTCTTTAAAGCAACGATTTGTTCTCTATTAATTTATATTTCAAAATATCAAATTTGTTAAGAAATCGAATCATCTTCATCGATGTTATCATAATAATCTTGATCATTGATTAAAATAATGATGATGATGATTTTGAATTAGTCAACATAATGATGCTTTTCAAAATAAACTAGGAATGAACCATTGTTTTGAATAACCTAGGGCATTGAATTAAATACTATGCTTTAAGTAGCAAGAGATGAATTACGGTATGAATGAAATTTGATAAATAGTGTTTCATTTAAGTTGTTTTTCAAAAATAATTTAATTTTTAAAACTATTATCTTTTACATCAATTTTAATGGTTGTATATGTTTAGTGAGGTGTAAGGGAAAACAGACAATCTACATATTTTATAATAAACTCAAGATACTTTCCACAATAGTTATCTTCTATAACCGTGGTGAAATGTTAATTATATATCACAACGATTGTTTAATATAACCACTGTGATAGGTAGCACGCTACCTAGCTTCTAACCATGTAGGTTTTACTCACTCTAGAAACCTTACTAGAGAATTATGCATGTATGAAGTGTGTGTGTGTATATATATATATATATATATATATATATATATATATATATATATATATATATATATATATATATATATATATATATATATATATATACACACACACACACTTCATACATGCATAATTCTCTAGTAAGGTTTCTAGAGTGAGTAAAACCTACATGAATCCAGGATTTTAAAGCATCTCATCATCTTCAATTCAATCTATGCATACACATAGTCCAACAACACATAACCATTTTTTAATTGGATGCCATCTAGATTAGGATTGATAACATCCAATTAGGTTTGTCGTACCGAGGATATTGGGTTCTGGCCTTTGAGGGATTCAGATAAGAAAACCGAGTTAAGGTTTTCCTTAAAGATCTTTAGGGTTTAAAGGTTTTTGACAAGTTTGTGCAATTCAGATCTGATAGAGTGAAAGCCTTTAGACTAGGTGTGTCGGCAAGGGACTGCATGAAACGGTGGATCGTGTTGACAAATTTTGGGTTCAACAAGTGTGCGCTTGGGATTAATTCAGTCGGGTGGAAGCCTTGAGACAAAGGAGGTCGTGCTGGAAGTAGCAACAACAAGTGAATTGAAGCAGCATTGTGTCGCAGCCTGAAAAATACAGTGTGCGAAAAAACAACCGGCGAAAGAAAATGACAGAAGAGTCGCCACCGTGCATTATTTATCCCAAAGAAGGGAAAGGAAACGCTCGAAGTAAACCTGAAAAGAGGAAGGGAAAAGACAAGGTCTCGCAACCAAATCTTGGGCTCGGGAGTCGGTTATGCGAAGGGAAGGTATTAGCACCCCTACGCATCCGTAGTACTCTACGGGATCCACTTTTGTAGTTCTTGTCTAAAAGGTATGAGTTTATGTAATGTGTTATTTACTAAAAAAGGGGGTCAAAAGAAAATGACTCGTGGGGATGTCGCATCCACTGCATACGTATCTCATCTGAATATGAGAATCAGAGTCTTCGTAGCTCGGCTGACCTATGGGTTGGAGGGATGTGTGCTCGCTAAGACATCGCGTCTTATGCCTACGTATCTCATCTGGAATGAGAATCAGAGCAAGCCGTAGTTCGGCTAACTACGGGGTGAAGGATTATGTTTTGGGGGAGGACGACGTTACTACGCAATCTACCGGATGCTCGACCTTTGGAGACTTACTCACCTGTAGTAGAAGGAGTAAACGTGTGTTTAGGAGAAGAAAAATCAATGAAGGGTTAGGGTTTGGGATGCTCATGCAAAAAGGCAGTCCTTGACGAAGGAACCGCGCTACCTGCGGGGATACGAACACATACAAAACAAACATGTATAAAGTAAATGTGCCAACAAGGCAACCAGAATAAATCTCCCAAATGGTATCCCACAAGCAAAGTGGAATATCCAGCGAGCTATCCCTACAAAAGTCATGTAAGCCTTCACAAAAACTCAACAAAAGGGTTAGTGAAACAAGATAAGTATTAGGAGAAAACATGCTATGACAAACGTAAGTCAGATTAGAGCAAAACAGTATGGTTTTTCATGGATAACAGTATGGTTTCAGAAACCTCAAACCCTGTGGCATACACTTCAGAAATTAAACGATTAAGCATTCAAGGCATTATTTATACATTCATACATAATTATGAACCCGTGGGCAAAAACCTAATGAAATTCATCCATCATACCTCAAACATTTAGAGTATTCAACTTCAAAGCACAAAGGTAATGGGAATAAGGGCAAACCTGATTGGAGAGATCGGTTAAAATCAAATGGCACGACTGGATTTGCAAACCAATGTTAGGGTTTGCTTGAGCTGAAAGTGTGTGAGTCAGAATGAACCTTTCAGAGTTGCCTGGAGGTTGCTATGAACTCTGTTATCTCTTCTTTCACTATCTTTTTCCCCAGGGTTCTTCTCTCACTATCTTTTTCCCAGACAGGGTAATAGGAATAGAATGGCCTTTTGTTTCACTGAAACTCTGAATTTATAACCTGATTTTTGTGGACCTGTGGGCTCAAATGAGAGAGGTCCAAGTCCAAGATTTTTTCTTTTATTTATTTATTTATTCGTTTTCCATTTTTTTTTCTTCGTTTTTTTCGTTTTTTTTTTCAAAACACGTAGGCTTCGCCTAGCGAGCATGACAGCTCATGAACAAACCTTTTCTCCTTCAAGATTAACGTTTTGACTGACGAATAGACCCCTATTGGAAGTAACTCAAGTCTTTCCCTTGTGTTGACTGATCATCTAAATAAAGCCCACAAAGTGTCCTGGATGATGTTCAAGCTTCTTGGATCCGATTCTGATTGCCATGATGAAATGCAAATGCTAAATGACCTAAAAATGAATGCATGCATGAGGTGTAAAGCGTATGCTTCCAGGAAAAATGAAGGATAAATTTTGGGGTATTACAGCTGCCCCTATTCAATCAACTGGAGACCTGGAATGAAGATAGCAACGACTTTCGTGCTTTCGAGGTATCAAGGGATTGAATACAATAAAAGCCCGAAAATTTGCACTGAAGTGAAGTGAAGTAACAATGCCTGTCAGAATCGGCAAAGAGGTGGTCTTGAAAGAAGAATCCATCTGGTACGGTGAGAGTCAGTCTGAATACTGAAAAAGGATGTTAACCTGGATACCAAAATAAATGGTAAGACAGAAATAACCATGGCTTGAATGCCGCTCATCAGTCTAAATACTAGAAATGACTTCGATCTGAACATCGGGAGATATGAGATTATTAATATCGGTTTGAATACCGAGAGGCTGGCCTGAATGCCACAAGTTGCGTCGACCTGAACGTCGGAAACTTCTTCGATCTGAACATCGGAAAATTGGCCTGAATGCCACAAGTTGCATCGACCTGAACGTCGGAAACTTCTTCGATCTGAACGTCGGAAAATTAGCCTGAATGCCACAAGTTGCATCGACCTGAACGTCGGAAACTTCTTCGATCTGAACATCGGAAAACTGGCTTGAACGCCACTTCGGTATGAATACCGGAAACTGGCCTGAACGCCACAAGTTGCATCGACCTGAAGTCGGAAACTTCTTCGATCTGAACATCGGAAAACTGGCCTGAACGCCACAAGTTGCATCTACCTGAACGTCGGAAACTTCTTCGATCTGAACATCGGAAAACTGGCCTGAACGCCACTTCGGTCTGAATACCGGAAACTTCATGCCTGTCAGCATCGGCAAAAATAGAGAAAGATAATAGAGGCGGCGCATGGGCCAATGACACTTGCTGGGGATAACAAAGGTAAATCATGAACAATCTTCAATCTGAGTACTAGAAACAACTTCTGGCTTATCACTTGGGATACCGAGAATGTTTTATGCTTACATGCGTATGTTTGAATTTTTCAATGGCGTAATGCTCCATGAAAATGGAAATGCTACGCGATTTGGGAGGATGCAATGCAATATGATTCTACATGCATGGATGTGAAATGCTGGGGAGAATGCCAAGCTGAGGCAAGGGGATCTGCTGGGGAAATGATCACCATCTTCGGGACCTTGGCGAGGCTGCTGGAGATGCACAACGCAAAGAATTCTGTGGGGAAATGACCCGCCACACGGTGTTCTAGTAATGACGAAATACCGAGATTCTGACTGGGGAGATAACAGCACTGAAAACCTGCTGTTGAGGAAAGCGATAGTGGTTCTGGCAACCACGATCTTCGAGAGATGACTCAGCAGGGGAAGCAAACACCGATACGGTACCGAGGTTCTGCTTCAAGGAAAGAAACCATGGATCTGGCATTGGGATTATCGATCTGGCCTCGAACTCTGAGGAGCAGCCGCTTCTGCTGGGAAGATACAGTCTGGCACTGTCAACTCCGCTGGGGGTATATAGTCTGACACTGTCAACTCTACTGGGGAATGTATAATCTGAAACCACCGCTTGGGGGAGGTACAGTGGTGAGAACCTGCTGGGGATTGAAGAATCCAACGCTCTGATCAGCTCTGCAGGGATAAGATACCGAATTCGTCTGTTGGGGAAAACACTCACGATCATCTGCAGGGGATTTTATGGAAATGCCCCGAGGGTACCTGTTCTGAATAGACGATCCAAAGCACTTAAAATTTACAGCAATTTTAAATGTTTATTAAGCATGTACCTGTAAAGCTCTTATGTGTCATGATGCAATGTTTATCAAAAAATTCGAACGTCATTTTTGCAAACAAAACAGAAAAATGAAAACGAAAATAGAGATATACTGAATAACATGATTTTATTGATTGAACGGCCTCTGAATAGGCATTTACATCAGGAAGCAATCACTGGAAAGAGGTAATTGCACAAAAGATAAAAACAGAAATTAATCTAATGGCAATGTGAAATGGATTTCTATTGGGTTCCAATTCTTCTATGACTTGCTCGTCTTCAAGATCCTCCAGATGATCAGCTTTCTGAAAGAGTGATTGGACTGTTTCCTATCCTTCAAAAGTTTCCAATCATTGACACGAGATGAGATTCAGAACTACTCAGAACGCAGTCATTCGCTTAATCCCTAACTTTTGTCTAGATCGCCCTTTTCGGGTTTTCAATCCACCGGGATACCCATTTTTGCCTAAGTTTCCTTTTCAAGTTTTCAACTTACCGGGTGTACAATCTTTTCACTTTTAATCCCTAATTTTTGCCCGAACCTTTTTCATTTTCTTGGTTCGCCGGGATGCCCATTTTTTCCTGGACTACTCTTTTTATTGTCCAGCGGGTCTATTTCATGCGAAGTATTTTTTAACTGCGTCCGAGTTCACCAGGGAAGTGAAGTTTTCACCATCCATCGTTGCAAGCATTAAGGCCCCACCATCAAAAACCTTGGTGATAATATACGGTCCATCATAGCTAGGAGTCCACTTGCCCCTGTGATCTGTCTGAGGAGGAAGGATCCTTTTCAACACCAAATCTCCGACCTGGAAGCATCGAGAACGCACTTTCTGATCAAAGGCTCTCTTCATCCGACTTTGATACAACTGCCCATGACAAATGGCTGCCATTCGCTTCTCTTCGATAAGACTCAACTCATTTAACCTTGTCCGAATCCATTCAGCTTCGTCTAACTTGACATCCAACAGGACTCTTAGAGAAGGAATCTCCACTTCAACAGGTAGGACTGCTTCCATACCATACACAAGGGAGTAAGGGGTTGCCCCGGTCGATGTACGTACTGAAGTACGGTACCCATGCAAGGCGAAGGGTAGCATCTCATGCCAATCTCTATACGTAACGACCATCTTCTGCACAATCTTCTTTATGTTCTTATTTGCCGCTTCAACAACACCGTTCATCTTAGGGCGGTAAGGGGAAGAATTGTGATGCTGAATGTTGAAGTTTTGGCACAACTCCTTTATCATTTTGTTGTTGAGATTAGAACCATTATCAGTAATGATTCTTTCGGGAATCCCATAGCGACAAATGATTTCTTTCTTGATGAATCGGGCAACCACATGTCTGGTGACCTTCGCAAATGACGCTGCTTCGACCCACTTGGTGAAATAGTCGATGGCAACAAGGATGAAGCGATGCCCATTTGGAAGCGGTCGACTCAATATTTCCAATCATATCGATGCCCCACATAGCGAAAGGCCACGGCGAAGACATCACATTCAAAGGATTCGGCGGCACATGTACCTTATTAGCATAAATCTAGCATTTATGACACTACCGAGCATATTTAAAACAATCAGATTCCATGGTCATCCAGTAATATCCCGCTCTCAACAATTTCTTAGCCATTGCATGTCCGCCGGCATGAGTACCGAAGGAGCCTTCATGAACTTCCTGCATTAACATGTCTGCTTCGTGTCTGTCCACGCATCTGAGCAAAACCATGTCGAAGTTCCTCTTATACAGAACATCGTCTTTGTTCAAGAAGAAACGGCCTGCCAATCTTCTCAAAGTCTTTCTATCATTGTTGGATGCCCCTGCAGGGTACTCTTGATTCTTCAGAAAGCACTTGATGTCGTGATACCAGGGCTTGTCATCAACTACCAGTTCAGCAGCAAACACATACGCGGCCCTATCAAGGCGCATCACGTCGATCTGGGGAGCATGGTTCCAATGGATCACCGTGATCATGGAGGATAGAGTAGCAAGAGCATCTGCCATCTAGTTCTCATCACGAGGTATATGGTACAACTTTACTATTGTGAAGAAAGTCAATAGTCTTCTCGTGTAATCTCTGTAAGGGACCAGATTGGGCTGGAGAGTGTTCCAATCACCATTCACTTTATTGATTACCAGAGATGAATCTCCGAAGATGTCCAAAGTCTTGATTTTCAAATCAATGGCTTGCTCAATACCCAAGATACAGGCTTCATACTCAGCTTCATTATTGGTGCACTCGAAAGTCAGACGAGCGGTGAAAGGCATGTGGGCACCTTTCGGAGTTGTAATGACAGCACCAATTCCACTTCCTCTGGCATTAACGGCCCCATCAAACATTAAAGTCCACTTTTCGTCTAGATCAGGTCCCTCTTCAACAACTGGCTCTTCACAGTCTTTCATCTTGAGGAACATGATGTCTTCATCTGGAAAATCAAACTTCATCGGCTCATAATCTTCAACCGGCTGTTGAGCAAGATAGTCTGACAGAATACTCCCCTTGATGGCTTTCTGGGAAGTATACTGGATGTCGTACTCTGTCAGTTCCATTTGCCAACGAGCAACTCTTCCGGTGAGAGATGGCTTCTCAAATATATACTTGACTGGATCCATTTTGGAGATCAGTAAGGTTGTGTGAGACAGCATGTATTGTCTCAATCGCTTCGCAGCCCATGCAAGTGCACAACATGTTTTTTCAAGCATTGAGTATCTCGACTCGCAATCTGTGAATTTCTTACTCAGGTAGTAGATGGAATGCTCTTTCCTACCTGTCTCGTCGTGTTGACCGAGAACACAACCCATGGAATTGTCCAGTACTGTCAAATACATAATCAGCGGTCTCCCTGGGACCGGAGGCACAAGGATAGGAGGATTTTGCAAATACTCTTTTATCTTCTCGAATGCCCTTTGACAATCATCATTCCACCTGATAGCCTGATCTTTTCTCAACAATTTGAATATTGGCTCACACGTGGCTGTTAGGTGAGAGATGAACATTGCAATGTAGTTCAACCTCCCTAAGAAACCACGGACTTGTTTCTCTGTTCTTGGCTCAGGCATTTCCTGTATCGCATTCACTTTGGCCGGATCCACCTCAATCCCTTTTCCGTTAACAACAAAACCCAGTAGTTTTCCAGATCTCACCCCAAAAGTACACTTGTTCGGATTAAGCCTCAGCTTGAATTTCCTCAAACGCCCAAACAGTTTCTGCAAATTCACCAAATGTTCTTCTTCTGTCTGAGATTTGGCAATCATATCATCAACATAAACCTCGATTTCATGATGAATCATATCATGGAACAGAGTCACCATCGCTCGTTGATATGTTGCTCCGGCATCTTTCAGACGAAACGGCATCACCTTGTAGCAGAAGGTGCCCCATGGGGTTATGAATGTTGTCTTCTCCATGTCTTCTGGTGCCATCTTAATTTGATTATAGCCAGAAAAGCCATCCATGAAGGAGAATACCGAGAACTGAGCCGTGTTATCCACCAAAACGTCAATGTGAGGTAAGGGGAAATCATCTTTAGGACTAGCCCTGTTCAGATCCCGGTAGTCAACACACATCCGTACCTTTCCATCCTTCTTAGGTACCGGAACGATATTTGCAACCCATGACGGATAATTTGTGACTGCTAGAAACCCTGCATCCAACTGTTTTTGCACTTCTTCCTTTATCTTGACAGCCATCTCTGGTCTTGTTCTTCTGAGCTTCTGCTTGACCGGAGGGCAACCTTCTTTGAGCGGCAAGCGATGTACCACGATGTCTGTGTCAAGCCCTGGCATGTCCTGATAAGACCAAGCGAAGATGTCAACATACTCTTGCAGCAATTCAATTAACCCTTTCTTCACATTGTCTTCCAAAGCAGCCCCTATCTTGATTTCTCTCTTGGCGTCCTCGGTGCCGAGATTAATCACTTCAACAGACTCTTAATGCGGTTGAATGACCCTTTCCTCTTGTTTTAATAACCTGGTAAGTTCTTCAGGGAGTTCACAGTCTTCATCACCCTCTTCTTCAGCTTGAAAGATTGGATTTTCAAAGTCAAAGCGAGCCATAGCAGAACCGTTATCAATAGGATCCGGTGATGTGCATCTGCATGAGTGATGGTATGTGCTTATGAGTGTGAAAAAAAAGTGGAAACTAAACAAAACATTGCCATTTTTTTTGAAAATTGCAAAAATAGAAAGACAGGGAACGGAATATTTGAATGCAAAAAGACGTCCTTTATTTATGATAAAAAATGCAAGTGTCACATAGATGAGCCCTACAATTAGTCATTACGCCCTGGCGGAACGTAAGACTTGGATATGCATGAATAAACAAAGAAAATTACTCCTCCAGACAAGTGGCTTGGACAATCTCCTCAGAAGACCAATTGTTGAGAACTTCACCCGGGATCCTCGGACGCACCCAGTTATCGATGTCGCAATCACTACCCTCATCTTCATTGTTGACCGCAAAGACTAATTTGACTTCTCCTTCAACCATGTTAACGTTGGCTCCACCATGCTGGGGCATGGGATTGTTGACGACATTAGGAGCTGGTGTAAAGTTAACGGCCTTTGAATCAATGAGGTCCTGAACTACGTGCTTAAAAGCTTTGCAGTTCTCAATATTGTGGCCAGGTGCCCCAGAGTGGAAGATACACCTAGCGTTGGCGTCATAACCCACCGGAAGCCTACCAACGGGAGGAGCCAGAGTGCGCAACTGCACAAGTTGTAGTTGTTGAAGACTAGAAAGCAACTGAGCGTACGACATTGGAAGAGTGTTGAAACGTCGGTCCATCGTCCTTGGCCTCGGTTGATAGGCGGGTTTGTTACCCGGTTGTTGTGGTTGGTACTGAGCTGGTTGACGTTGTGGTTGTTGTTGTTGTAGTGGTGCTGCAGCTGGAATGGTCACAGCCGCAACATACGGTTGCTGATGATAGTTCTGAAAGTTATTCCTCCGGTTATCCCTGTTTTGATAAGAGGATATGGCACTTGCGTCCCCTTCTCCCCTCTTCTGTCCCTGAATGAACGACTTCTTCACCCCTGATGAGGATCCACCTCCACTCTGGGTCTTGTATGTCCTCAGGTAATTCTTCGCCCTCTCTCCGGTAGAGACTACATCATCAAAGTTGGAGGCATTGCAACCCACCAGGCGCTCCAAATAAGGTCCTGGCAGAGTGTTCATGAACATGTTAGCCATTTCCTTCTCCAACATAGGAGGTTGAACACGGGAAGTTGTTTCTCTCCAGCGTTGAGCGTATTCTCTGAAGCACTCATTGCTTTTAAGAGACAGATTTTGAAGTTGAGTTCTGTCCGGAGCCATGTTTACATTATACTGATACTGCTTCATGAAAGCCTCAGCCAAATCCCTCCAGCAACGGATGTGGGCTCTGTCCAGCCTCATATACCATTCCAGGGATGCCCCAGCTAGGTTGTCTTGGAAAAAGTACATAAGCAACTTTTCGTCATCGGAGTATGCAACCATTTTACGGAAATAGGCTTGCACATGGGTCTTCGGGCAAGAGTTGCCATTGTATTTGTCAAATATCGGGACCTTGAATTTCGGTGACACTCTCACACCTGGGACTAGCCCCAAGTCAGCAACATCTACTCCCAGAGGATTCTGTCCTTCCACTACCTTCAACCTCTCTTCCAATCTTCTAAACATGGGGTCCACACCATGACCCATACCAAAGTCTTCCTGCAGCAGGGGGAACTGATCATCCTGATCATCATGAATGGGCTGTTGACCGGAGGTGACATGTAGGATTGGGATATGCCCCAGTCCATTGGGTCCATTAGCCTCTCCAGCTGGAGGATCAGTCACCGTCTCTGGTTGAGCAGGGGGGCTCCTCTGTATCATCTGCCTGAGCTCTTGCTGTCCCTGAGCCACCCCTTGAACCACATCCATGAATTGATTCATGCGGATTTTCATCTCGGAGAACTCTGCTTGTAGGCTTTCCATTACTCTCTGTTGGTTTCTGCGGGTACCGTACCGGTGAATGCCTGGGTCAGCTATCCTGCTGATGGAACACCAAACAAACTGAGAACATTGTGGCGGTACCTGTTATGCAAGACATGCTAATGAATATGTAAATGCAATGACATGTTTATCAATTCCAAAGGTATTCTACCCCCTTGATTCCAGTCTCTCAATAGATAAACGATGTAAAAAAAAGACTAAGCCGTTGATGAGAACCAAGAAAATTCCGACTAGAATCAAGTAGAAGATATAAACCCCACATAAATGGATAAACATGTGTGAATGATTATGAATGCAAAATGATGTGATGCAAAATGATGTGAATGCAGTACAGTGGCATGGGAATCAGGATCGCTGTATCTGCTTGAACATCTGTCAGGTTGCACTGTCTGGAGAGAAATTAAGAGCACACCAAACAAAGGTCATGGGATGGATCATGTTATCCTTAATATCAACCACCCATTTTGGTGGATTATGGTTTACACCTTATCAACACCCAAGTTTCATTGATATTAAGGATACCTGATCGGATCAACCATGAATCAAGGGTTTGTTGCAAGTCACGAGCACGGAGTCTTGGTTAAGAACCACCCAAAGGGAGTGTACTATGGTTAAACCTGACAAACATGTTCTACAAAAGGTTCCCATAGTCATAATCCCATCTTTCGGATATTATCGGAGTAACGACTACTCGTATTCCAAAAATATTCTCAAGAGAGACTCTTATGAGTGTAGTATCGCGTAACAATCGTATCAAATCTTACACTTGAACGACTTTCGCACTACGTCCTACGAATAGGACAAGATGGGTTTGGTAAACTAAGGTCCTCGGCTTCTAAGGTCTATATTGGAAAAAGTAATGTCTAACCACAACTTACTTGTGTGACATTATTGATCTCAACATGACCTCCACCAAGTGAATGGGCTTGCAAGTCAACTTGCTAAGGAATAACTCCACACAAGTCGACAAGACTATGCCATTCTCCTATCCTAAGTGCACTCGAGTTCGGGTATAGAACTCATCTCACAAGGATCACCAAGCAACCATAGCCAGCCAACAGATACAACAATGATATGTACACAATGCAATAAGGTAAAGCAGGTAAATAAATAACTGTACAAAAGCATGAACACCCAATAAACAAACAAACTACAAAAGCTAGGAGGGACTCGCTTAGGGAAACCGGGTCCCCAGCAGAGTCGCCAGCTGTCGCAACCTGAAAAATACAGTGTGCGAAAAAACAACCAGCGAAAGAAAATGACAGAAGAGTCGCCACCGTGTGTTATTTATCCCAAAGGAGGGAAAGGAAACGCTCGAAGTAAACCTGAAAAGAGGAAGGGAAAAGACAAGGTCTCGCAACCAAATCTTGGGTTCGGGAGTCGGTTATGCGAAGGGAAGGTATTAGCACCCCTACGCATCCGTAGTACTCTACGGGATCCACTTTTGTAGTTCTTGTCTAAATGGTGTGAGTTTATCTAATGTGTTATTTACTAAAAAAGGGGGTCAAAAGAAAATGACTCGTGCGGATGTCGCATCCACTGCATACGTATCTCATCTGAATATGAGAATCAGAGTCTTCGTAGCTCGGCTGACCTATGGGTTGGGGGGATGTGTGCTCGCTAAGACACCGCGTCTTATGCCTACGTATCTCATCTGGAATGAGAATCAGAGCAAGCCGTAGTTCGGCTAACTACGGGGTTAAGGATTATGTTTTAGGGGCGGATGACGTTACTACGCAATCTACCGGATGCTCGACCTTTGGAGACTTACTCACCTGTAGTAGAAGGAGTAAACGTGTGTTTAGGAGAAGAAAAATCAATGAAGGGTTAGGGTTTGGGATGCTCATGCAAAAAGGCAGTCCTTGACGAAGGAACCGCGCTACCTGCGGGGATACGAACACATACAAAACAAACATGTATAAAGTAAATGTGCCAACAAGGCAACCAGAATAAATCTCCCAAATGGTATCCTACAAGCAAAGTGGAATATCCAGCGAACTATCCCTGCAAAAGTCATGTGAGCCTTCACAAAAACTCAACAAAAGGGTTAGTGAAACAAGATAAGGATTAGGAGAAAACATGTTATGACAAACATAAGTCAGATTAGAGCAAAACAGTATGGTTTTTCATGGATAACAGTATGGTTTCAGAAACCTCAAACCATGTGGCATACACTTCAGAAATTAAACGATTAAGCATTCAAGGCATTATTTATACATTCATACATAATTATGAACCCGTGGGCAAAAACCTAATGAAATTCATCCATCATACCTCAAACATTTAGAGTATTCAACTTCAAAGCACAAAGGTAATGGGAATAAGGACAAACTAGATTGGAGAGATCGGTTGAAATCAAATGGCACGGCTGGATTTGCAAACCAATGTTAGGGTTTGCTTGAGCTGAAAGTGTGTGAGTCATAATGAACCTTTCAGAGTTGCCTGGAGGTTGCTCTGAACTCTGTTAGCTCTTCTCTCACTATCTTTTTCCCTAGGGTTCTTCTCTCACTATCTTTTTCCCATATAGGGTAATAGGAATAGAATGGCCTTTTGTTTCACTGAAACTCTGAATTTATAACCTGATTTTTGTGGACCTGTGGGCTCAAATGAGAGAGGTCCAAGTCCAAGATTTTTTCTTTTATTTATTTATTTATTTATTTATTTATTTATTTTATTTTATTTTTTTCTTTTCAAAACACGTGGGCTTCGCCTAGCGAGCATGACAGCTCATGAACAAACCTTTGCTCCTTCAAGATTAACGTTTTGACTGACGAATAGACCCCTGTTGGAAGTAACTCAGGTCTTTCCCTTGTGTTGACTGATCATCTAAATAGAGCCCACAAAGTGTCCTGGATGATGTTCAAGCTTCTTGGATCCGATTCTGATTGCCATGATGAAATGCAAATGCTAAATGACCTAAAAATGAATGCATGCATGAGGTGTAAAGCGTATGCTTCCAGGAAAAATGAAGGGTAAATTTTGGAATATTACACATTGTTGGTGACTTGATCAAACTTTGGTCAAGGTTTTTAGAGGTGCTAGATTCAGGAACAAACTTAGGGTTTGTGGGATTTGATTTCTCATCTCTTGTATACATACATTTGCAAATTAAGATTTATTATATTAATATCTCAATTCGAATTCGAATTGAGGGCAGATGTACCCATAGAGAGGTCGATTGGGGAACTGCCTAAATAAATCCTTGTATACTCTCTCTCTCTATCTCTTTATTTTTGGTTCGCAAATTGTTGATTACTTTGATCTCTTGATCAACATTTTTTGGATGATAACTTTTGAATCATTTATTAAATTTTTGTTGTTGTAGTAAACACATACCATTTGGTAGTGATTGGATTTCTAAGAATTACAAACACTATACTAATATCCAAACTTTGTTGATTGCACGCCAAGTGTTCTAAGAATTGTTTCAACTAGTTTTTTGTGTGTTGTTATCATTGGAGATAGACCTTTACTATAGTAGAGTATTCAATTTGTTGTTTGAAGTGTTGTTAATAAACTTGTGGATTATTATCATACATTGAGATTCTTACGCATATCCGAGTTTTTCATTAGTAGGTTTTGTTAGACGATTTTTGATAAGGGAAATATTTGAAACTTGCTTCCGCGCCATAAATTTTTCTAAGTCAAATTTTCTAACAAATTTTTAACTTGGGATCTATTCACCCCTTATAGATATATGTCTATCTTCTAACAAGTGGTATCACGAGCTGCAGTTGTTTCCGGTCTTAAGATTTGCTTGTTAGATAATGGCTACCGAACCTAAAGGGGCGTATACTAGAGCACCTATTTTCACCGGTGAAAATTATGGCTATTGGAAAGCTTGTGTGCATATCCATATTAACTATGTGTATAAGGGTTAATGGGACGTCAACATCAATGGTCCTAATGAAATTACAATGACCAATGGTGAATCGTCATCGTACCAAAACCTAAAAATCAGTGGAATGATAATGATAGGAAGTTGTGGTCTCCTGATTGGAAAGCACAAAATATTATCATATTTGTATTAGGTGTTGATGAGTATTATCGTGTCTCTCATTATTAAACCGCCAAAGCAATGTGGGACGCATTAGAAGTTGCCCATGAGGGAACCAATGAATTCAAACAAGCTAGGATCAACATATTGAACCAAGAGTTTGAACTCTTTCGTATGAAGCATGGTGAAACCATTGCCGACATGCAAAAGAGATTCATACATCTTATTAATAGACTGAATGCTCTAGGTAATTCTATCTCCAATGATATTGCTACTAACAAGCTTTTAAGATGTCTTAATAGGGAACGACAACCCAAGGTCACTACTATCAAAGAGGCGGATGATCTTATAGCACTTGATATTACTACTTTGTTTAGTAAATTGGAAGAACATGAGCAAGAACTCACTTTATTGGAAAATGTGAAAAAGAGTATGAAAAGAAGATGAAGAAAGAGAAAGGTAAATACAAGGTGGAAGAGAAGAAGTCCATTGCTCTAAAGACTTCTAGTTTAAAATCCTCAAATAGTAAGCTTAGTGATTGTGAAACTAAAGATGACAAAGACTCCGATGAAAAAGATATGGGGTTGTTCATCAAAAAATACAATAGATATATGTAGGAACAAGCAAATAAGTACTCTGAAAAGAAGGGTCATGGCAAATCTAGAAGGTTGTCAAATTCCTCAAAGGATGATGAGAAAAAGAAAAGTAATGGTAGAAGTACATGCTACCATTGTGGTAAAGAAGGTCACATTAGGTCGAAGTGTCCTCAAAGCGTGAAATAAAATGAAAAAGGTCATCACAAAAGATCCAATAAGCCTAAAAGGGCTTATGTTGCTCGGGAAAGCGAAAGTGGTTCTTCAAGTGGAGAAAGTTCTAGCTCAAGCGACAAATCGACAAATATGTATTACATGGCCAATAAAGGAAAGAAAAAGTATGTAAGTCACTCTAAGCCTAAATCTATTCATGACTTATCTTATTCTCAATTACAAGAATCTTTTGAAAATCTGCAAAAACAAGCCATAAAAGCTTTCAGAAAGCTTGCTTCAAACAAAATAATTTTCTCTCATTTGCAAGCTAAAATGTTGGAAAATGAAAAAAATATGGAAGCTCTAAGGAAATCTATGTTAGATATTTTTAAAGATAAATATGAGGATGATAGAACTTCATGGTCTGGGTGTGAGACTTGTCATATTTGGCAAAAAGAGTCAAGAGATCTTAAAGTCAATTTGAAGAAGGTTTTGCAACCCAAAGTCACTTTTGCTATTGACACTTCAAAATATAAAATGCATTCTCATAATCTTTATAGAAGGTATAGTTATGTTGAAAATAGCTCAATTATCAAAAGAGCATCTTCTCACAATGTTTATTGTCATTATTGTTGTATGAAGGACCATACCATTGCAAAGTGTAACTTTAGGAGAGTCTTAGTTCCCAAAGGCACTCATCAATGGTTACCTAAATGCAACCAAGGTCTCACTAATCATCAAGGACACAATGAAGATTGGGTACCTAGAACTAGTTGTTGATCTTGCAAGATAAATGTCTTGGCACTATGAATAAAGTATGGGATATCGTTTGTGGAAGCTCAAGACATGATACTTGTAACACTTATCTATTTCTTGACTTGGTGACAAGGAAGATTAAATGTGTTACTAAAGAGGTTAATTTTTAGTGTTCTTTTAATTGTTAAAAGTGTATTGATCATTACTAATTTTTTCTATCCAAGAAGTGTCGGAAAATGTATTATTCTTAATGATGTAGGTTATCTTCTACAAGACATACTCAAGTTCATCAAATTAGGGATTGACACCTAAGATGAGAAAACGCGAGGAGGAGCAAGATGATTATCATAATTGAACAAGATTGAAAGTCCAAGTATTAGGATGATCATCAAGTCAATGAGAATCTTGGGTACATTATTCATACCACTCTCAAATACTTGTACAAAGAGAAAATTGGTAAGAGCGTTTTTATTTTGTTTGCGTTTGTGGAGCTTGTTGCATTCATTTTAACTTTCGTTCGAAAGTTTGTCGTGGAATGCCTATGCATCCTCCGTCTTTCGTACGATGAGGTTATATCGTTTCAATCCTTTTTCTTATTTCGTATGCGAGTATTTCTTTTACCTATTTATTTTTCAAGGTATTTGATGTAGTATGTGTATGACATGTGCTATATTTGTTCACTTCCAAAAATTTCAATACAACCAGTGTGTGTTTCATTTCATATTTTTATAATGGCTTTATACTAAATTCCAGCATACTTGATCTATATCTTTTTCCATCTCATGCTTACTTTTGTGTTTTCATGTTAGTTGTTGTCAAACTATCAAATCATTGCATATGCATAAGCCTCTTACTCATTAATCATGCATAAGTAAATATGAGTCATCGAAATTCATTTCATAAGTCATAAGTGTGGTTTTTGTCAAGTTTTTGTCCGTAATGCGTCGACACATAGTAGCATAGGTCAAAAAATAACTTGAATTTTTTTATTTGTCAAAAAATGCTTTAGGATGTGTCGACACATCCGTGGATTGGTCGACCTGTAGAACTAATTTTTCTAATCTTGGTTAAACGTTTTAGTATGTGTCGACACATAACCTTAACAGGTCAACACATTAACTCAGAGGTCGACTCATATTCTCTCTTTGGTAAAAAAAATCTTCATTTCACATTCATGCACCCAAGTTTCTCAAGTCTCCAAGATTCATCTCATCTCATAAAACTCATTCAATCTCATAAAATCTTGTTTGTCTCTCTCAACCCATTTCATATTTCATTCACACTTTCTTTAAATCTCTTCCATTCATCTTATATTTCCTCTTGTTCCTTCTAAAACCTTAGTTGTATCTCTAAGTCACAAAAGTTCAAAATTCATACTTGTTCTTGCCATGTCCTAACTTTCCTGTGCGTTTTATTGGTTGTTTATCTTGTTTGGGTGTGTGAGTATTCCTAAATCTCTCATTCTCCATCATATTTCATTCAAACATTCTATCAAACACTTGGTGTGCACATCCCATGTTAACTTTTTTCAATGGCTCCTAAGCTAGAAAAGACTAAGGCTAATTCTAAAGGTAAAGGTAAGGCTAGTTCCTTTTCTGCTGCTATAGAAACTCCCTTCTCATTGGTATCTCAAAGGGGTATTAAAGATTTTGAAGAAAAGCACAAGGATAGGCTTGTGTTAAAATAATATGTGTGGAAGGCCAAATCTATTGCTCAATTGGCTCTTCCTATTATTGATGGGTTGGTCTCTCATTAGAAGATTGACTACTTTTTGCAACTTGAACAAGATTACAATGAGAATCTTATTCGTGTATTCTATTTCGGGTTGCATGCAAGAGATGGTTCTCGTTTTAAGTTTACCATTGGGAATGTGATTTATGAGTTTACAGATGAATTGTGGAATTCATTGTTTGGGATAACTATTACTGATCTTGATGTGGGAGATGAATTGGATCTGTTGGTGACGGATGTTTATACTCATGTTGATTATGATGGGAATGTTGTTGTGAACGGAGTGCTTAGATCTCCTAGTCCTGAAGGTAGCTTTGAACCTTCTACTAATGGGAAAATAAATATGGTTCCAAGGATTTTTCTTTGGCTTGTTTCTCATGTTCTCCGTCTGAAAAAAAATGGTGGTTTTTCAAGAATTGATTATTCAAAAGTTCACTTGGTCTACATACTTCTTAATAAGGTTAAGATTAATTGGCCTCACTAAATTACTTCGAGAATGTTTGCTATAAAGAAGTGCAACAAAGGTACTTCTTTTTGCTATGTGTCTATGATTTCAAAGATTTTGAAATTCTTCAATATTGGTTTGCCTAATCTGTCATACAAGTCTTCTAGGTCTGTACAAAAGTTTTCTTAAAGGACTTTTACAAATTTGGGATACTTTTGGGATGTTCTGCGAAAGGAATATTACTTCCTTGCTAGTAAGAATGCAGGAAGAATTTATAGCTTTGATAATCCTATTGCTTTTGAGGATAAATGTGAAGAAGAAGGTGTTCATATAGAGGATGAGCGTCATGTTGGGGATCACCAAAATCTCCATGAAGAAAATGCTATGATGCATGATGCACCTATTGGAGATCATCATGGTGCAGGTTCTGGTGCTAATTATGCTTACACTGCCACCATTATTACTATGCTTCAAAATATGCAGCTACGACAAGATGACCGTTACGCTGACGAGTTTCGAAGGCAAACCGCATTTGAGGCTGCACAAATAGAGCAATATAATCTGATGCGACAACATTTTTCCTTTCAAGATTCCAACTTTGAGGCATTTGCTTCACACGCGACTAAGGCCTTGGTATCCTTACGCAGTGACATGAATTCAAATCATGAAGCCATTTTGGCTAAAATTAATCACATTATTTATGCACATGAGGATGACTCTCATCGTTATGAGACGTTCTACAGGGAGATGTGTAAGGTTATAGATTCACAATACCACAATGAAGGACATGGCTGGCAAAAAGGTGCACCAAGAGGACGTGGGAGAAGATAAATTAATGTTTGAATTATGTATTATGAGATTGGTATGGTGGTGTTCGGTTATGTTTGGTGTCTTGTGTCTTTATGCATTTAGTTAATTTCTGATTGGTGTCTTTCTACATGCATTTTCATTTCCAATTCTGGTTTTTTCAATGGCTAATAAGCTGCAAAGGCTAAGGCTGGTTCTAAAGGTAAAGGTAAGGCTAGTTCCTTTTCTACTGCTATAGAAACTCCCTTCTCATTAGTATCTCGAAGGTGTATTAAGGATTTTGAATAAAAGCACAAGGATAGGCACTTGGTAAAACAATATGTGTGGAAGGCCAAATTTATTTCACAATTGGCTCTTCCTATTATTGATGAGTTGGTCTCTCATCAGAAGATTGACTACTTTCTGCAACTTGCACAAGATTACAATGAGAATCTTATTCGTGTGTTCTATTATGAGTTGCATGCAAGAAATGGTTCTCGTTTTAAGTTTACCATTGGGAATGTGATCTATCAGTTTACAGATGAATTATGGAATTCGTTGTTTGGGATAACTGTTATTGATCCTGATGTGGGAGATGAGCCGGATCCGTTGGTGATGGATGTTTATACTCGTGTTGGGTATGATGGGAATGTTGTTGTGAACAAAATGTTTAGAGCTCCTCGTCCTGAAGGTAGCTTTGAACCTGTTACTACTGGACAACTAAAGATGGTTCCAAGGATTTTGCTTTGGCTTATTTCTCACGTTCTCCATCCGAAAAATGGTGGTTTTTCAATAATTGATTATTCAAAAGTTCACTTGGTTTACATTCTGCTCAACAAGGTTAAGATTAATTGGCCTCACTACATTATTTCAAGAATGTTGCTATAAAGAAGTGCAACAAAGGTACTTCTTTTTGCTATGTGTCTATGATTTCAAAGATTTTGAAATTCTTCAATATTGGCTTGCCCGATCTATCATACAAGTCTCATGGGTCTATACAAGAGTTTTCTCAAAGGACTTTTACAAATTTAGGATACTTTTGGGATGTCCAGCGAAAGGAATATTACTTCCTTGCTAGTAAGAATGCAAGAAGAATTTATAGCTTTGATAATCCGGTTGCTTTTGAAGATGAAGGTGAAGAAGAAGGTGTCCATATGGAGGATGAGCGTCATGTTATGGATCACCAAAATCTCCATGAAGAAGATGCTATGATGCATGATGCACCTATTGGAGATCATCATGGTGTAGGTTTTGGTTCTAATTCGGCTTACATTGCCACCATTATTACTATGCTTCAAAATATGCAAGTACAACAAGATGAGTGTTATGCTGACGAGTTTCAAAGGTGGATCACATTTGTGGCTGCACAAATAGAGCAATACAATCTGATGCGGCAACATTTTTCCACTCAAGATTCCAACTTTGAGGCATTTGCTTCATACGTGACTGAGGCCTTGGTATCCTTACGCAGTGACGTGAATGCAAATCATGAACCATTTTGGATAAAATTAATCACATTATTTATGCACAGGAGGATGCCTCTCATTGTTATGAGACATTCTACAGGAAGATGTGTGAGGTTATATATTCTCAATACCACAATGAAGGACAGGGCTGGCAAAGAGGTGCACCAAGAGGACGTGGGAGAAGATAGATTGGTGTTTGAATGATGTATTATGAGATTGGTCTATTGGTGTCTGGTTATGTTTGGTGTCTTGTGTCTTTATGAATTTAGTTAATTTCTGATTGGTATCTTTCTGCACGCATTTGCATTTTGAATTATGGTTTGTTTGGTTCTTGATTTATGTATTAACAATGAATCTTTAAATCTTTGAATTTAGAAAATGGGTGTTGTATTAAGTGCTTATGGTTATTGTTATTGTTATGTTGTATTATTTCTAATCATTGCAAACTACCTTTGTATTCTCTAGTGTATATATGTGATACTTCTAATTGTGTGCTTGGTCTCTTTTTGATGTTGTCAAAGGGGGAGTAGTATGATGCACACATAATACACACACTTAGGGGGAACTCTCCATGAACAAGAACGCATCGTCTCAAGTTTTGCCATCATCAAAAAGGGTGAGTATGTGAGTGAATTCTTCCATTTAGATATGTTTTGAATGATGTAAAAACTAGGAAATAACGTTTATGTACATTGGACAATAACATCCGAGTCTAGTCGTGCATTTTAGCGTTCTTGCATTAGGAAGCATGTCAACATTGTTGGAAATGGTATGAAAAATATTTGTGCATCAAAATATTATGTTGAATATGAGAAACTTAGTTTTTAGTGAAAAATCTTCATTATAGGTCGACACATACGACTACAAGTCAACCTATAGTTGAGTTTTAAAAACTTCAGGTCGACACATAGATGTTATAGGTCGGCACATATATTGCAGTATTAAACCCTGTAGCTATTATTTTCATGTGCCGACTCAACAGGTCGACACATAGGAGGCACATGGCATTGATAGGTCGACACATGACCTTCAACAGGTCGACATATGCCTCGTACAGGTCGACACTTGACTTCAACAGGTCGACCTATACATTGATTTTTTGCATATTTTCATAAGTTAAGTGCATTCCTTTTTGCTCTCATTCACCTATGCATCTCTCTCTCTCTCTCTCTCTCTCTCTCTCTCTCTGTGTGTGTGTGTATATATACTTCATACATGCAAACTCTTTAGTAAGGTTTCTAGAGTGAGTAAAACCTACATGAATACAGGATTTCAAAGCATCTCGTCATTTTCAATTTAATTAATGCATACACACAATCAAACTACACATAATCATTTTTTGATTGGGTGTTATCTAGATTAGGATTGATAACGTCCAAAATAGGTTTGTTGTACCGAGAATATGGGTTGCATTCTTTAAGGGATTCAAATAAGAAAACCGAGTTGGGATTTTCATTCAAGATCTTTAGGGTTTTAAGGTTTTTAATAATACTGTGCAATTCGGATCCGATCGAGTGAAAGCCTTGAGACTAGGTGTGTCGGCAAGGGAGTAGTGTGAAACGGTGGATCGTGTTGACAAATCTTGGGTTCAACAAGTGTGCTCTTAGGATTAATTTTGTCGGGTGAAAGCCTTGAGACAAGGAGGTCATGCAAGGAAGTAGCAACAACGGGTGAATTTAAGCGGCATTATTGGTGACTTGATCAAACTTTGATCAAGGTTTTTTGAGGTGCTAGAGTCAAAAACAAACTTAGGGTTTGTGGGATTTGATTTCTCATCTCTTATATACATAGATTTGCAAAGTAAGATTCATTATATTAATATCTTAAATCAAATTCGAATTAAGGGCAGACGTACCCATAGCGAGGTCGATTGGGGAACTAGCTAAACAAATCCTTGTGTACTCTCTCTCTCTATCTATCTATCTATCTATCTATCTCTTTATTTTTCAGTTCGCAAATTGTTGATTACTTTGATCTCTTGATCAACATTGTTTGGATAATAACTTTTGAATCATTTGTCAAATTTGTGTTGTTGCAGTAATCGCATATCATTTGGTAGTGATTGGATTTCTAAGAACTACAAACACTATACTAATATCCAAACTTTATTTATTGCACGCCAAGTGTTTGACTAATTATTTCAACTAGTTTTTTTTATGTTGTTATCATTGGAGATAGACCTTTATTATAGTATAGTATTCAATTTTTTTGTTTGAAGTGTTTTTAATCAACTTGTGGATTATTATCATACCATTGACATTCTTACGCATATCCGGGATTTTTAATAGTAGGTTCGGTTAGACGATTTTTGATCCGAGAAATATTTGAAACATGCTTCCGCGCCATAAATTTTTCTAATTAAAATTTTCTAACAAGTTTTTAACTTGAGATCTATTCACCCCCCCCCCCCTTCTAGATCTAGGCATATCGTCTAACACCCACCATCTACTTATAGCTCGTGGCATCAATTGGCCTGCCATGTTCATCCTTAGTAAAACTGCATCTTGGCACAATGGGATTGCAAACATTATTATTGCATTGGTCTATGCCAAACCTTGTGAGTATTTCATTAGCATATTTTTGTTGGCAGATAAAGATTCCTTTCCTTCCTTACTTTACTTCTACCCCAAGAAAGCATCCAATCTTTCCCATATCTATCATGGAAAACATATTCCTCATTAACTCCTTGAATCCTTCAAAAATTTGTTTATTATTTCCTATATATATCATATCAACTACATACAAGTTGACAACTAACATTTTGTCTTCACCATGCTTCATAAACAATGTATGCTCACGAGGGTATTTTTCAAAATTCTCTTGATTGAAGTATGCCTCAATTTTGTTGTACCAGGCCATTAGAGTCTGCCTAAGGCCATAGAGAGCCTTTCTCAGCTTATAAACCTTGTACTTTCCTCCTTTTTCATAGCCAATAGGTTGATCTATATACACATCTTCCATCAACTCACCATGAAGGAATTCACTCTTGACATCAAGCTGGTATACCTTCCTATTTTTGCATGCTGCGAGAGCCAAAACAATTTTGATGGTGTCCCATCTTACCATAGGAGAAAAAACTTCATTGTAATATGTGCCTTTTTATTCCTCTACTCCACCTTTCTCATCCAGTTTTGTTTTGTATATCCATTTGACACCAACTCTCTCGGCACTAGATGGTAGACTTACAAGGTTCTAAGTATTATTATTCTCAATAATCTTAATTTCCAAGTCCATGGATTTCCTCCACTTTTCCTCCTTGAATGTTTCATCATAGTTAAGAAGATCATCGCTACTATAAAAAACTGCTAAGTTGTGTAGATGCTCATCTTCCTCTCCTTCTAAGTTTGTAACATAATCATTCAAGTTTCTAGGCCTTCTCCTTTGTCTCGTTGCTGGTCCTGGCTGATCTTGGCATTGAGCATTGCTTTATCTTCAATTTCACTATCCACACTTGCACTTTCTACATTTCTTCCCCCATGTTGAGAGTCATCATCTTCCATATGCATGTCATCATTGATTACTTCAACTTCTTCATTCTCCATGTGTACTTCTTCTTTATCAATATTGCTTATTGATTGAGTTTTATCTTCTTTTTCATGCTTGTTCCATCCCACCCTTTTGATTATTCAAAAACCACATCCTTGTTGATCATGATCTTATTGTTCACAGGGTCATAGAGCTTGTAGGCTTTTGATTCTTCACTACCACCCACCCATACAGACTTTGTACTTTTAACAACTAGCCTTTTCCTGTGCACATCAGGAACGTGAACGTAAGCTATGCACCTAAACACCTTGAAGTGATGCATTGAGGGTTTTACACCATTTCATGCCTCTTAAGGAGTCATGTCTTTCAAATATAATGTTAGACTTCTACTAATCACATATGTTACCCATTTGGTTGCTTCAGGCCAAAAAAAAGTTAGGAACATTTATGCTTGTTGTAAGACCCCAATTTTGATCCTAAGATCCCTCATGCTACCTCATCATATGCATTAGCATTGGGATCATACCTTGGCATCCTCCTTACCCCTCTTTCATTGGGTTTATTTTGGGAGAGATCACCAAGCACTATGTAATTGTATCATACTTGTTATTTTATCATTTACTAACTAAAATACCAAAAATATGTCTTTGCATTTGTCTAACTCTTTTGTAGGTAAGGCATGATCATCATTGATCTATCAAGTTCACATCCAGGGTTTAAGACCCTCATTGCTAAAAGGTCAACCAAGAAATGATCCACAATGGTTCTAGGCATCATATATGAGTCCCAATGATCTCTACATGTTATTTTGATCAAACATTCTTCAAGAATTTGGAATTGGTTTGCATTGGAAACCCTAGTTCATCTGGGTATCTTGAGTAACTTCTTCAACAAGCTTCTTCACCAATTGATCAAATATTTCAAGGGACACTTCAAATTTTATCATCCTATGCATATATGATCTCCCATGAGCCTACAAAGTCAAGAGAATTGCAAGTTAGCAAGTTGGTTGATGGTAGTTGACTAGATGAATTCATATGATCAAAACTGGGTCTCCCTAGACCCTATCTCCAAGAGAAAAGTTACTCTAAATGACATTACAAACAACTTTCATGTTGAGGTCTAGATCTAATTTTTCTTGGAAAGTCATTTTTTATATTGAAACATTATAGGTCATTTTGTCTAAACCCTAATTTGAAAGTCAACTTCCCAAGGCCATAACTTGCTCAATTTTTATGATATGAAATATTTACAAGTTGAACAATTAAATTCGAGGTGTCTACTTCAACTTTGATGTTTGGAGTAAGAGCTAAACCAACCTTTATGAGCATGTGATATGAGGATAAATTATAGGTCATTTTAGACCAATACCATTGAACAAGTGATTTTCCTCAACTTCAAAAATGCATAACTCATTCACCCCAAATCAAAATGATGTCAAATTTGTAACCATTTTGAAGGTTTTTTAAAGGGCTGCAACTTTGATAAAGACACGTTTCTCATTTGGAGCTCACATAAAAAGTTAGCCAAGGTGGAATAATTAAACATATGGCTTGACACTTAGAAAATATTTTGACATGTTGAAATTTCCAAACTTCCACCTTAAAATTCACCATGATACAAGTTCCAAATGAAAAATTGTTCAACGTAAGAGTTGTTCCTCTTGATCTAACCTTTACAAAGAGTCCATATTCATTCATTTTGGACAAAGTTTGAGGGGTCTGCACATAGCTTGAACATGGCTATATCAGTTGGCAAGAATCATGCTTCAAACATCCAAACATCTTTGCCTTGCATTGCAATCTTCATTCAGACTTCATTTCATTTGATTTTGGATCTAATTGAGATGTTTCATGGGCCTGTAGATGCCCATGCACGCATGTCATTCACATTGCCAAATTTGGAAGCATTTTCAAGTGTGCGAATAACACTTACATTTTTCTATAAATAGAGGTTCATTGCTTCAGTTTCAAGGACCTTGCGTGCCAGCTTTGCCTCCAACCATTGAAACCCTCACAATTCAAAGGAAAACCTGATAAATTTCACTTGAAATTTGAGCTTAAATCTCATCCAAAAACTCCAGGATCCAAAGCTTTGCACCATTACCAATCTACTTCTGCAATCTCCATAAGCAAGATCAAGCACGATTTGAAGCAAGAGAGATCCAGTTCTGCACAACATTGAAGGTATTTTTCCAGATTTTTCTTCTCTTCTGTTCTCTCTCAATTCCCATCAATTCTCTTGGATCTTGGGTTGTCTGAAGTCCTACCAATGTAGGCAAGAAGATTGAGTTGCTTTGAGGTCAAATCGAAGCAACTCGGTTCATACACCTCAAAATTCAACTTCATGTATCTCTTAATATACTTGGAGTTAGGTTAAATTGAGATGATATTCATGATCTATGCTATTTTTTCTTTAAGATCATGTCCTCTTTTTTCATATATGTTATGGCGATGAAAGAACCAGTCCGGCCAGGGTCATCTGAGAAGACGATTGGCGCTTTGCTCCGGCAATGAGGTGGCGTGGTCCAGAGCCATCTGATCAATTCAAAATGTTTTAATCAGGGATGTTGCTTATGATTACCCAACATGTGGAGCGCTGACTAGCGTGTACCGTGGAACGCGCATTTCTCACCACTTGATCTGCCACCTCAATTAATGAGGGAGATCAAGTGGTCCACGTTTTTTTGATTATCTGAATTTTCATTTTATTCTTCTTATTTTCTTTAATTCATATTAAATTTAATATTGATCCAAAAAATATGAGAGTTTCACCAAAAAAATTTTAATAAAATCCTCTTTCATTTTCTGGATTAAAATTATTTTTTGGATCATTATTAATATTTTTCATGATTTAATTGATTTTGTGAATATTTTTAATTGTTTAAAAATACTTTTAAGTTTCCAAAAATTCTGAAAACTTTTCTCCAAGGTCCTTTGATTTTGTTTGACCTATGATAAATATCATGGCCATTTCTTTGGTGTTTTGATGAGGTTTTAGGAAATTGACCAACCATATTTATTTTAATTCATTATTTTTATTATTTTTAATTGATTAAATGCCAAATTAATTGTGTAGAGCCATTTTAATTGACTTTGTGAGTTTGACTTGTGTTGTTGGGCCTTGGTCAAGGTTGATTTGACTTTGTTATGTTAAGATCATTGGATTTAGGGGATTGATGGAATGTACATTCCATCTCCCAAAATTAATGAATGATCTTAACTTGGTAAAAGTCCTCCTTTGTCCAATTTGTGTTTGATCCATTCCCCCTCCCTCTTCATCTCATTCCCATTCTTTATGCATCCATGCCATGGACCTATAATGTCTATATATCCTAAGGCTAGTTGATTGCAAAATCAACATAAGTATGGACGAGATTAGGTCCCCCATTTTGCATATTCTTTTTTGTGTGTGGTATGTTTCATGAGCATAGTTCATCATATTATGTCTCTAACATGCATTAACACCAAAATTCTATTGCTCGACCTCAAATAGTTGTGACTTCTACATAAGTCCAATTACGATTGCTTAACATAGCGCTAAATTTTGACACGAAAGGCATAACATTCTAGTTAGTGAGATTGTAAGTCTCCCCTCTTTCATGGTATTGTGGGGAAACTTGGCCTTTTTTCCTTCCTTTGGAAGATGCCTTGGTTCAAGGATCCATGCTTGTGATAAGTGGGTTGAGTGTTCTCCAAAGAATGACTTAAACAAAACAAAAGCAAAAGCAATACTAACTTCTAACTCACTAATAACTAACATTTATTTTCAAGTCATTTACTTTTTATGCACTTTAATTTTTAAAGCTTTATTCATTTGCCATTATTCATACCATTCAAGTTGTTTATGTTAATGTCATTTTCACTTTGTCCACTTGGACCATATTTTGTGACATATTGCGTTGTGTATATTGTGATTGTTTGTGTGGTCTTTGACCATTAATCTACATAATAAGAACAAAAACCCTAAAAAAATATCTTGTGTGGACTGTTGGTTTGATCTGAGACAATTGGACTTAGAATTTAGGCAACACTCCATTTGCAAAGGACTTGGCCAATGCCAACTTTCATAAAACCAAGTGATTGTGAAATGAACTTCATCTGATACATCATTGAATATACATTTAAGTTCATCTGCAACATGATCATTATGAAGCTGTTATTTTGAACCTGTGACTTATGCCATCCTTTGAAGTCATCTACTACATGGGCAAAACTTGAAGAAGATCATGGAGTTGTCAAGCTTGGATGTGGCTATTTAATGCCTTGCTCTTCAACTTGATGTTTGTATATTGATTGTTGTGTGATTCTAAAGTCCAATGGAAATTTGGGTTTCTATATGATATTCTTGTCTATTGGATTGCAGCCCATTGGTCAAATCTTTTCAACTCTTAACTTTTAAATTTATGCTTAGGATTAGTCTCTTCATCTCCTCCCCATTTCTTTAATTTCGAAATCTCTCCCTCATTTTAAAAATCTTTTTTGCTTGTTCTTGTTTTTTCTTCTTCTAAACTTTGACCATTTTTTGCAAGCTAGAAACTTTGGCCTTATGCCATTGCATTTTTAAAATCATTTTCTTAAATCAAACTTTGTAAATGAACTTAACCATACTTGACTTAAAATTTCAAAAGCCAAAAAGAACTAACACTCATTCAAACCAGTTTTAGGCTCTTGTGCCTTTCAAACTTAAATTTTTGTTAAAAGCAATGCATCCACTTTGAAATTGTTACCACAAACTACGAGGTTTTGGTCCCTCATTTTTATGTTGATATATAGGCACAAGTCCGAAGGTCTCGTGAAACACAAAAATATAATTAATGAATTGTTTTCTCTGAAGGAGAAGGGCGATCCAAAACGCTGCGGAATTTAAAATTTCTCCTTTAATGATCCTTACGAATGGGCATGATCAGTGATAGAATCGTTACCTCTTGTGGCGATTGTAACCTTTGATGCATATCTACAGAGCAATCACGAACGTTGAACGATGACAACGCCTCTACTCAGTCCACACGAACGGATTCCTTCAATCTCAATGCTAGCTTTTACGAATGAAGGCTATGAGTGAGAGAGAGAGAGAGAGAGAGAGAGAGAGAGAGAGAGAAACGAAATTGCAACTGCACAAATGCTTCTATACAAGGGTTCTATTTATAGAACCACTTGTGTGGGCTGCAAGCTAAAAAGCCCACTCAAGTGTATGTGGCCCATATCTTATAATATGACAAAATCACTTAAGTGCGCGGTACCTTACCATATTTCGTATTCTGTTTAAGTACACTGTACCTTACGATGTTCTACAATTCACTTAAGGACATCATACATTACAGTATTCCTTAGTTACTCTATCTCTCATCAATCCGTCCTTTTGTGTGTGACCCTGTAGGTTTTCGCGACATTGGTAATTATATTAAATCACGTATTTAATATAATAAACAGTGAGCGGTATCTAGCAACACATCACTGCTACCGAAGACACGAAAATGTCATGTGATCCGACAAATCCTTCTGTGATAATACTTATGTGTACAATTACCCTTTTGCCCTTATGTCTATATTGAACACAAGGCATATACCGTGTCATCCTTGTCCAGTTCAATATTGGGCCCATAGACATTTATCCTGTTACGCAGGATGGGCAAATTCCATCTAGGTCACTCATGTCCCTTAACATGCTTCGTGGAGTACCCATCAACTGTCTTTATGGTCATCCAATTACGGACAACGTTTGATCAGCAATAAGGAACTCGACTCTACATCTAGGGTCCATAGTGGTTTTAGGTCAAAGGGTGGTACACACCATTATCACCATGAGAATAACTTATGAACTTTGCATAACATTCTATATAGTATTCTCATAGCGGGTCAATCTAGTGTAAATATTACTCTTAATATTCATACCTATGTTTAAGACTTGATAACTCCTTATCCATGATTCATGAGATGTGATCATCAGTCTATATACATAATAGTCTTAACGCTTTAATGTTATCCCACTTCACAATAAAGCTCGACTACGGATACTTTAAGAATAGTGTCCTTATGTTTAATGTGATCTCATGATTAAGTCACACTTGATACATTAAATGGACTATCTATTCTAGGGACTTTATCAAAACAAAAATAATAAAGAAAAAGCCTTTTATTATTAATAAACAATTCGATACAAGTACCAAAAGTATTGGCCTCTAGGGCTTACACCAACATTCTCATCCCCTCATTCTATTTGTTTGCAAACATCATTTGTACAAAAACACATATGCACACAAGAAAGGGCTCCCTAGGAGTACCTAGGACACTTTGGGTGTTAACACCTTCCCTCTATGTAACCAACCCCCTTACCTGTAATCTCTGGCATTTTATTAGTTTTGATTTGAAAACTTCTTATCTTTTGGGTTTTGTTCGTACTTTTCCCTTTTCCCTTGGAAATAATAAAAGTGTGGTGGCGACTCTTGTTTTATTGACGTCTAGCTTATCCATAGCTTGATGATCATGAATTTATCGCTACACTTGTCATCATGCTTCTGATTACATTCATCAGTGTCTTATTCTTTCTTTCTGATACTTCATTTTATTTTGGAGTATAGCCAGTTTTCAGTTGCCTTTTGATGCCATGAAAGCTACAGGAATCATTAAAAGCATTTGATGTAAACGCTCCTCCTCTATCTGTCCTAAGACATTTGACTAAAGGCCTGACTCCTTTTCTACTAAGGTTTTGAATTGTTTGAAGACATTAAAGGAACAAACTTTCTCATGCAAAAAGTAAATCCATGTCTTTCTACTAAAGTCATATGCGAATGTGATGAAATGCATGCTTCCACCATTTGATGCAAGTATGATAGGTCCACACACATCTGAGTGAATCAACTCAAGTCTCTCCTTTTCTCTCCATGTGGCTTACTTTGGCATGGTCTCTCCATGTTGATTTCCCATTAAGCAATATGAACAAGTCTCCTTCAGATCCTTCAAGCTAGGCATTCCTTTCACCATCCCCATCTTGATGAGTGTGCTAAGGCCTTTGAAGCTTAGGTGCCCATATTTGGAATGCCATTGGTGTGTGACATTTTATGATTCAATTTTCATGCACATGGGAAGAATAATAGGTGCAGACACCACAAACATCCTATTGGGTAAGATTTTTGTGCTCATGATCAATCCTCTATCAGCATGATGAACTTTGCAACCCCCATCTTCAAACACTATTGTGAGATTATTTTGCATTAGTTTCCCAACACTTAGAAGATTATTCTTCAGTCCTGGTAAGTAATACACATCGGTGATCACTTGTATTTTGGAGTCATCCCCCAATTTGACAGATTCATAAAACCTTTCATCAAAATTGAACAACCATTCCTTTGTTCCAACCATATGGTTGTTGAATCCTGAGTCAAGAAACCACACTTGAATGTTGCTCTTTGTATTTTGCAGTATTGATCCATGAGTATCAACTCCTCACTTTCATCAAATTAAGCAAAGTTGGTATCATTCTCTTGCCCACTTAGAGATTCACTTTGATAGTGCCCTAACTTATGACACTTATAACATTGAATTTGATCCCTTCTCAATCTTCCTCTACCACGACCTCGAAAGCCACCACCCTCTATGCCTTGATTATTGGCACCACCTCAACCATAACCTGCAATTTTTAACACTTGTCCATCCTTCTTTTCTTGATTGATTTTCATTCTTTGCTCATGCACCAAGAAACTGCTATGGAACTCATCAATGGAAAGTGTTAAAACATCATTCGATTCTTCTATGGAGCACACCACATAATTAAATTTTGTGGTCATACACCTTAACACCTTCTCAACAATGGCATTTTGCTTCATCTTTTCACCTCGAGCAGTCATCTTGTTTGCAATGGCCAAGGTTCTCGCAAAGTATTCATCTATAGTTTCGTTATCCTTCATACAAAGAACTTTAAATTCTTAATGCAAAGCCTGCAATTGAGCTCTATTCACATTCATGGATCCTTGATACTTCCTGCGCATGGACTCCCATATATCTTTGGTTGTGTCGCAAGTCAGAATCGTTTCAAAATTGTTCGATCAATTGCTTGAAACAGATAGTTCTTGGCCTTTAAATCCTTGAGCTTGCTCTCATTTGTAAGTTTTCTTTGTTCTGGGGTTGCTTTAGGTGGTGGAATCATGACTCCATTCTCTATCAATTCCCAATATTCTTTTGATCGGAGAAGATTCTCCATAAGCATGACACAATGGTCATATATTCTTTGGAATTGCTGGTGTTAAGAATTTGGATGAATCGACCATTGAAAAGATTCAGATAAGGAAATTGATATAAGAGGAGGACAGAGTGTAACAAGAATAACAACTCTCTCAGCACGAAGATGAAACTGCGTTTCTTAAAAGAAGGTTCAATTGTGGATCATGAACCATTCTCTAGATTCCACTTGTAAGAATGTGAGAGTAGTTGTTATTCAATAATGTAGAGATTTTCAGCACTTCAATATAATTTGTTTCAGTTGCTTATATATCAAACAACCTTACAAATGAGTAACTACTTCATAACTAACTTCTAGTTAGTTATTCTAATTGCATAACAACTTCTAATATTATGTAGGCTTGCAAGTCAGATTCCCTTTCAAGTTCATATACTTGGTTAAGTGATAACTTTAATCCTTAACTTTAATATGTTAGATTCTCTCTCTAGGATTTTATGATTTGTTAAGTGAAAGTTTAGGCTCTCAACTATAGCTCCAACAAGTCAAATTTTCCCTCAAACTTTTTTGCTTGGTTGAGGGAGAACTTTAAACCTTAGCTTGAACAAATGAAAGTCTACCTTTAACCTCATACTCTTGTCTGAGTGAATTTTAGACTCGGCTTTAGTGTGCTAAAATTTCTCCATTAAATCATTCACTTTGTTGAGGGAAAGCTTTGACCCTCGAAGTTTATTTAATACACCTCATTTCTCATCCAACCACTTAGTCACTAAGGTTAATTATCTCAGGGGTAGGGAGAATATATTTACATTTTAGTCGATAATCCTAGAGACCCAATCATAAAAACAAATATTAAAAATTAACCGTCAATCATATGTCTTCCAAGATCCTGCCACAAGTTTTAAAATGCAATAAAATATTCTTGTCCCATTCATATATTGTCACTTCCAACTAACTTCCACGTTAGCAAGCAAAAAATGACCATATTAACAAGTTGTTTCAATGTGTGTAGTTTAATGATGAAAGTTTGTGTAATCTCAAATTTGAATCTTGTTAGATACAAATTGCACTATCTTTTTAATATATTTTAGAGTTAAAAAAATATTATGTTAATATGTAAAGAATATTTAACAAAATTTATGTATAAAATGAACAAAGTAAATTTGTTAACAAAAACTTTATATACGTAAAAATAAAACATAATACTACTTATAAAAAGATTATACAGAAAAAGAAAGAAAAAAGAGAATAAAAAAGTGTTATTGTGTTGTAAAAAAAGTTCACTAAAAGAAAAGAAGAACATATTAAAGGATTAATCCTCTTGGTCCTAGTTGCCCCTTTATCAAGTTAATAGGTCCCATCAGTTGTTAATGCGCAATAGCATTGTTTCTTTAATTTTTTAAGATACTTATCTTATGGACATAAAACGATTTTGATTGTTTCACTAAAAAATAATCATGAATGTTCCATCACCTTCTCTACTTCTCCTTAACCATGAATATCCGCTTTAGAATAGAATATACGTCAAAATCTTATCTTTTTTTTATTTTGCTTTCGTTTTCTTTTTAAACATGATTTGCTTCTTTTGTGACATTATAGATAAGAGCAATGGAGAAGATGAAACGACGCGTCTTTTTCTCAATTTCCTTCAATTTTATTTTTGTGCTAACCCAACTTACGTCTTACCATAATCATTTATTCTTATAGGAAAATTTTTAATTTCACATTTATTATGGATAGAACATGATAATAGTTTAGAATTTTTTTTTTAAATATCCAAAAATTTCAAAAAAATTTCAAAAATATCCAATTTTTTAAAATAATTACACAAATGGCCAAAATTGGCCATTTTTTACACTTAGGCGCCACCCTAGTTGGCGCCTACCCTTAATGGGTAGGGCAAGTCGCCACTAGGGGTGGCGCCTATGCCCAATCCATTTTTTTTTTTTTTTTTTTAATTTTTTTTTATTTATAAATTTATGTTTTTTATTAAGTATATTAATTTATGTTCACACATATATATAAATAAATTTTTTTATTTATATATATATATATATATATATATATATATATATATATATATATATATATATTAATTTATATATATATATTAATTTATATATATATATATATTAATATAATTTATAAGTAATTAATATTATTTGTAAATTTTTGGAAAAAAAATTATTTTATATATGTATAAAGATATGATAGACAATATTTTTAAAGATAAAGATAAAGATATAAAGATAATAAACAGAAAATATTTTTATTTAAATAATAGACAAGGCAAATATTACAAAGATATGATTAATCACATATGATGCGGTCCCTTGTACGATCCGCACGGGGGAGGTCTAGTTACTCGCCTAGACGGTTCACGTGGTGGTGGTGCTTCCCTATTACCACCCCTTGCCCTAACACGCCCCCTTGCCGCTTGCCGTTGTGGTTCGGTCGAAGTCCCTTCAGTGCTGTAGGAAAGACGAGTCCCCTCTGCGCCCTCGAAGCTTTGTCTCGGTGGGACAAACTGACTACTGCTGGGTGCGCCCTCGAATTGTGGTCTTTGGTAGTTTAGGGTTGAATCGGGTTGGCCAAAGTGCAATGTTTGTTGTGGTGTGTAGTAGTCCTGTTGGTAGTCCTCTTGTATACCCGTGTCGGGGCTAGGTGGAGGACTGGAAGAGCTTGGGAAATTGTCGTGTTGGAAGTGTTGGGATTGGTGGAAGTAGGGGGATTGATATTGTGGTAGGTGTTGGGACTGTTGATGGTGGTGGGATCCCTAAATCTCTTGCCACTCTTCCAGCCAACCCGAAAGTTCCATCAGCATGGAAGGATTCACATGACCCTGTGCTGGAAATGGTACGAATTGGTGGTGAAGACTTGATGGGGAACAGGCATGCATGGGAATCTCTGAGACTAGGTTCAGGCTATAGGTGGATAGGTTGGCATGCATTAGTACAGACTAGGTGGGAGTGTTGCATTCAAGGGTGTGACACGTGTAAGGCATGCGTGGGAATCTCTGAGACTTGGTGGTGAAGACTTGATGGGGAACAGGCATGCATGGGAATCTCTGAGACTAGGTTCAGGCTATAGGTGGATAGGTTGGCATGCATTAGTACAGACTAGGTGGGAGTGTTGCATTCAAGGGTGTGACACGTGTAAGGCATGCGTGGGAATCTCTGAGACTTGGTGGTGAAGACTTGATGGGGAACAGGCATGCATGGGAATCTCTGAGACTAGGTTCAGGCTATAGGTGGATAGGTTGGCATGCATTAGTACAGACTAGGTGGGAGTGTTGCATTCAAGGGTGTGACACGTGTAAGGCATGCGTGGGAATCTCTGAGACTTGGTGGTGAAGACTTGATGGGGAACAGGCATGCGTGGGAATCTCTGAGACTTGGTGGTGAAGACTTGATGGGGAACAGGCATGCATGGGAATCTCTGAGACTAGGTTCAGGCTATAGGTGGATAGGTTGGCATGCATTAGTACAGACTAGGTGGGAGTGTTGCATTCAAGGGTGTGACACGTGTAAGGCATGCGTGGGAATCTCTGAGGTATTCACAATATCTTCACAGCAATCTTCACACACATATCTTCACAGCAATCTTCAGTAAGATTCTTGCAGTATAAATATTCACACACATTTTCAAAGGGATTCACAATATCTTCACAGCAATCTTCACAAAACCTTGACAATATCTTCACAAAACCTTCACAAAACCTTCACAAAACCTTCACAAAACCTTCACAAAACCTTCACAAAACCTTCACAATGTCTTCACAAAACATGTCATCTTCTTCACAATACAAAGTCAAAGCTCACGTCAACGGTGAGACTTATGAATGTGATATGTCTGGCTTCCTATTTAGAAACACCGAATGCACTCGGTTTTGTCTAAATAGAGGAGCTGACTTCTCTTATCTGAAAAGGAAGATTGAGTCCAAACTAAGACAACCCGTGTCCCAAATTTTTTATCAACAACCTTTTTTTTCAGAAAACAACTCTGTCAAGTTTTATAAGTCATTGATTCAAAATGACATGGAGACACAATACATGCTTCGTAACCATGAGTACTCTGGTTACGACTACATAGTGTTGTACATTGTGTTGGAACAACCTCAACCAACTCAGAATATTCAATCACAGGTTATTGATCCTGTGATTGATGACGAACAAGATGCTGAGCACCACGTTGAAGACGATGTGGTTGATGATGCTGAAGACGTGGTTGATGACTTGGTGAACCGTCATTCTGAAGACGAAGACCAACCTCAAATACCTATAGCGCAACGCTACTCACCTCCTGCGCACTTCACAACACTTAACTTGGGCGAGGATGAGCCCTCATCAGATATGTTCTACAACCCATATATGAGGTCTGATGAGGACTTAAAAAAGGGTGACCAATTTCGGACCAAGGAAGAGTGTCTGTTAGCAATAAAGAACCGGCACTTGAAAAATTGTGTTGACTACGATGTTATCAAATCAAATCCGGAAAGATACGTTATTGAATGCAAAAATCCGGAGTGTGGATATAGGTTGATGGCATCGTACAAGAAGAAGCATAATGCGTGGGTGATAGGGTCCATATCTCAAGCTCACATTTGCGTCAACACCAACATGGCACAGGATCATCGCAAACTTAGCCATGACATGATCTGCCATTCCATATTACCTCTAGTTGAGGCTGACCCGTCACTGAAGGTCAAAACAATTATCTCCCATTGTGTGGCTGTTTTCAAATATACACCGTCATACAGAAAGGCTTGGTTAGCGAAAACCAAGGCAATTGAACTGGTGTACGGTAACTGGGAGGAATCATACAAACAACTACCACGCTACCTGGCTGCACTACGATTGTATTCACCTGGGACGGTTACTATAATGGAGACCTTGCCTGCACAATCCCCTGACGGAACTCGTCTAGAAGGTAATGGAATTTTCCACAGACTTTTCTGGGCATTCCGTCCCTGCATCATCGGGTTCACATTCTGCAAACCACTTGTTCAAGTCGATGGAACTTGGCTGTATGGGAAATACAAAGGATCGTTACTGATGGCGGTCGCACAAGATGGCAATTCAAATATTTTCCCAATAGCCTTTGCATTGGTGGAAGGAGAAACGGCTGCTGCATGGAGTTTCTTCCTTAAGAATCTTCGAACGCACGTGACTCCACAAGCTGGCATCTGCGTGATTTCTGACAGGCACGCTTCAATAGACAGTGCATACAATAATCCAGCAAATGGTTGGCATGACCCCCCGTCTACCCATGTTTACTGCATCAGGCATATTGCCCAAAATTTTATGCGGGAGTTCAAGGATAACTTCTTGAAGCAACATTTGATAAACGCGGGGTATGCCTTAAACCAACCTGGATTCCAATACTATCGCCGGGAAATAGTGTTGGCAAATTCTGATGCAGGGAGGTGGATCGATAATATCGACCGAGCGAAGTGGACTAGATCATATGACGATGGGGTGAGGTGGGGCCACATGACAACAAATCTTGTGGAATCAATGAACGGCGTCTTTAAGGGGATACGTAACCTCCCGGTAACCGCATTGGTGAGTGCGACGTATTTTCGGATGGCAACGTTGTTCGTAACAAGAGGCAGGCGCTGGAATGAAGTGTTGCAGACGAGTCAGGTATATAGTGATGCCTGCATGAAGTTTATGAGGCAGGAATCTGCCAAAGCCAGCAGCCATCGGGTTACGGAATTCGACCGCCATGGCCACACTTTTAGTGTCAAGGAAACAATTGACCACAACCAAGGGCTGCCCAGACAAGAGTATAGGGTCCTAATACCAGACCGTTGGTGCGACTGTGGTCAATTTCAGGCCTATCGTATGCCTTGTTCCCATGTCATTGCAGCGTGTTCACACAGCCACTTCGATGCATTATCGCTAGTGTCTCCAATCTACAAAGTTGCAACATTGCTCAATGTATACGACAATCCCTTTCCGGTGGTAGCATTGGAGGCGTATTGGCCAGAGTATGACGGGGAAATTGTTTGGCACAACGAATCGATGCGGCGGAATAAAAGTGGTCGCCCAAATAGCAGGCGCATTAGAACTGAAATGGACGTCGCAGAGAAAATGCAGAGGAAGTGTAGCATATGTAGACAACTAGGGCATAATAAGAACAAATGTCCATATCGTGGATCTAGTTCCACAACTTAGTTTTCACTTTCATAAATCTGTGTACCAAAATCATTTTAAATTAAAGTTTACTTTTTATTCCAAATAGAAGATGACACTTGAACAACAAACACAAACATCTAACATTACAACACCAATTACTAAAACAAAAACAAATACTGGAACAAAAACAAGTACTAAAACAAGAACAAGTACTAGAACAATAACAAATACAACAACAACATGACAAACAACCATTAAAATCTAAGAAATTACAACAGTTAACACTATGTCGTCTGATCCATGCATCATTTGGATGCAATCAATGTCGCTTTCAACTTCAACCCACCAACGTATCGTTTCTCCAGTTTCAAATGAGAACCTTGTTCTAAGCCTCTGAATCCTTCTGATGACTTCACCAGGTTGGTAATCTCCCTCTAACCAAGACATCAAGGACCTTTTTAGTTGGTCCAACGAACGGATGTTCCAAAATTTCATCTCCATTGGGGGTTTCAAAGGCGAGAAAATAACATGCCCATCCCTTTTTAAGATTACTGGTTCAGGATCCGGGCGCCTTGATGATGTTCGCTGCCATGACGACGGTCTTGGGGATGCCATGAACTCAACTTGATACAGAAGGTGGTAGGAAACAGTGGTGAAGAAAATGCAAGGAAATAACACTTTATTTATAGGAAAAGATCTGGGTTGTACACCAGTCTACCTAACCCTAATTAGTGTCGCACTTGATTAATTAGGGTTTCAATTAGGTCATAACTACCAAACTCGGATTATAACCGATCAATAAACCCTAATTATAATTGATACATTAACCTTAACATGAATAACCCTAATTCTCCCAAAAATTTATAAATAATATTATTTACTTATAAATTAAATTAATATATATATAAATTAATATATATATATATATATATATATATATATATATATATATATATATATATATATATATATATATATCTTGTAAATAAATATTTATATATATTAATTAAATGTGTATAATATTAATTGTTTATAAATTAAATTAATATATATATATATATATATATATATATATATATATATATAAATTAATATATATATAAATTAATATATATATATCTTGTAATAATTTTATTTATATATAAGTGTTAATATAAATTAATATAATTTATAAAAAAAATATATTTATCAAATATCTAATATTTAAAAAAAAATTAAAAAAAAAATTAATAAAACATTTAAAAAAAAAATAAAAAAAAAAAAAAAAAAAAAGGGATTGGGCATAGGCGCCACTCCTAGTGGCGACTTGCCCTACCCATTAAGGGTAGGCGCCAACTAGGGTGGCGCCTATGTACACAATTAGGGCAAATTTTGCCCATTTGTGTAATTTTTTTGAAAAAATGGTTAATTTTGAAATTTTTTTTTAAATTTTGGATATTTAAAAAAAAAATTCTAATAGTTTATATATAAAGTGAAACAGTTCATTGAATAAGTCAATTTTATAATATGAGTTAGATTAAACGGTAATTTTAATATAGTATTCTATTCTAGTTTATCACTAGGACCACAAGACACATTCGGTTTATATTTACATATTAAACTTAAAATAATTGAGTGTTAGAGCGTAATTAAAAAAAATGAGTCTCATATTCTAATTAAATGTAATAGAAAAAAATTATATAGAGTGGCATTTTCAATTTATAACTTTTTTTTAATGAAATATCATTTTATATATAAAATAATATAATTAAAATTATATTAAATAGTAGATAAACGGACAACAAATTACGGGTTACACATTTATTATTTATAAATATTTTTAAAAAATGGATTTGATCCAACTTTAATTCTAGTACTTCAAAAATATTATTCATAGAAATAATTATTAAATAAATTCAATTTGACATTAGATGGAATAAAAATAAGACCTGAAAAAAGTTATCAATAACGATATCATTCACTTTAAAATGAATATTATTTCAGGTAGGTTATGGATTATAAACTAGTGTTGTAGTAAATTCTGTTGAAGTTGAAGAGCTCTATCGAAGTCGAAAAGTCAATGTAACTGTCGAAATATGTTAGTTTGTTGTTTAAGTTAATATGTTGAACTGTGTCAAACTATTGGACTGATTAGTAAGTAATTAGTTGAAAGATAGGGTTTAGATAACTTCAAATAACATATTAGTTCAGTTCTCCATTAATCCCTGATAAACCTGATCGAAGGAATAAAGTTGTGTGGCTGAGATTCAATTATAAACATTATTCCCTAATGTGTAATTGAATCAAGAATTCAGTTTTTAACCACTTTGAATTGTCTTTCTTATCTTCTCTCTTTTCTTTTACTTTGTGGTTTTCTTGTTAATCAAGAAACCAATCAAACTTTTTATCTGGGCATCACTTTCACAACAAATTGGTGTGGTAAGCGTGGAGAACAAGATGTTGTCAACAAAGTATGAGATTGAGAAATTTATCAGTGTGAAGTATTTCGGTTTGTGGAGTTTGAAGATGCAAACCCTACCAGTTCAGCAAGGTTTGTTAGAAGCGTTGAAAGGATCGGAGAAGATGGATGATTCCCTAACGAAGAATGAGAAGATGACGATGATCGAGAAAGCCCACATTACCATAATATTGAGCCTTGGTGATAAGGTTCTCCGTCAGGTCTCTAAGAGAAGACGACGACGGGTGTGTGGAGAAAACTTGAGGGTTTGTATGTGACAAAATCCCAGGTAAATCGCATGTACTTAAAGCAAGCTTCGTATTCATTCAAGATGAGTGAAGATAAAGTTTTGGATGAGCAACTGGATATGTTCAACAAGTTAATTCTTGATCTTCAGAATATCGAGTTCAAGATTGATGATGAAAATCAAGCATTGTTATTGTTGTGTGCTTTACCAAGATCTCATGCTCACTTCAAAGAAGCCCTCTTGTATGGAAGTAAGTTTCTGGCCTTTGAAGAAGTTCAATCAGCCTTGTACTCAAAGGATTTGAACAAAAGAAATGAGCACAAGGCACCTTCTGTTGGTAAAGGGTTGTTCGTAAAAGAAAAATTCTTGAAGAAAGATGGTAGATTTGAGAAGAAGAAGGGTAAAGTTCAATAGAACTATTATGGTGGTAATGCTTTTACTATTAGGTGTTACCACTGCAAGAAAGAGGGTCACACAAGAAAGTTGTGCCATGAACTTCTAAATAATCATGGAAAGGATAATGGTAATGCAACCATTATGCAAGATGATTATGAATCATCTAATGTCCCGGTGGTTTCAATAAGTGATTCTAGTAAGGAATGGATTATGAATTTAGGTTGTACTTAGCACATGACTCCAAACAAATATGTGTTTAAGGAATTATGTGATCAAGATGGTTGATCAGTGCTACTGAGAAGCAATAGAGCCTGCAAGATTGTAGGAATTGGATCTATCATATTCAAGCTCCATTATGAGTCAATAAAGTTATTGATTGGTGTCAGGTATGTACCTAGTCTTAAGAGGAATTTGATTTCTCTTGGTGAATTTGGAAATAAAGGATATGTTTTCAACGGAGAGAAAAGTATATTAAGGGTAATGAATGGGTCTAAGAAAGTCTTGAGAGGCATCAAGAGGCAAGTCATGTATACCTTTGAGGCCGAGGTTGTAAGTGGTTCAGCAGATGTGGCATCCATAAAACCTATGTCGAAAACTGGGTTATGACACAAGAGACTTGGCCATGTCGGTGAAAGAGGCCTGGTCGAATTGTTGAAATAAAATCTGCTATGTGGCGACAAGGTCTAAAAATTGGAGTTTTGTGAACCTTGTGTATTTGGTAAATCCTATAGGGTGAAGTTTAACAAGGTAAACAAAGAACACATGGATCCCTTGATTATATCCATGCTGATCTTTGGGGGGGCTACAAGAAATCCTTCATACTCAAGTGCAAGATATTTTCTATCCATAGTTGATGATTACTCACGAAATTTATGGGTATTCATTCAAAAATATAAGGACGAAACTTTTGAAAATTTTAAAAGTCGGAAGACTCTAGTGGAAAACCAAACTGGTAGGAAGGTCAATAAGTTGAGGACTGACAATGGTCTTGAATTTTGAAACGAGGTTTTTGACATCTATTGTGTTGCGTCTGGTATTGCAAGGCACAAAACTACTGCAAATACTCCCCAAAAAATGGTTTGGCTAAAAGGTTTAATTGAACCATTTTGGAAAGAGTGAGGAACATATTGGTTGGTGCAAGATTGAAGAAGGTGTTTTAGGATGAGGTTGTTGTGACTGCAACATACCTGATAAATAGGTGTCCCTCGACTGTCTTGGGGATAAAAACACCTGAAGAAATCTGATTGGGACATCCACCTGATCTCAACAGGCTTAGAGTATTTGGTTGTTTATCCTATGCTCACATTAGGAAACACAAGGTCAAACCTAGAGATCTGATATCTATGTTCCTTGGATACCCTGAATAAGTCAAAGCTTATATGTTGTGGTGCTTATAGCCAGGTCACATGAGGTGTATCACAAGTCGAGATGTAGTTTTCAATGAAACTAAAACGGCTTTCAAGAAAACTAATGATGTTGATCGAAGTACGAATATCTCTAAAGAAGAGTTGGAACAAGAAAAGATTCTTGTTGAGGTGGAGCATAGTGATGTTGAATTTCATAACCCAGATGAAGTCGGAGAACAAGCACAAGTTGCTGGTGAAGATGAGGAGACTGATAATGACTACCTACTGGCAAGAGACAGGTCGAGAAGAGTCATCAAGCCACCTTAGTGACTTGGTTATGCATATCGCATAACGTTTGCCTTAATCTCTTCAAGTGAGGTGCTTGATGAAGAACCTAAAGACTACAAGGAAATTGTGAGGAGTCGAGATAAGACTTAATGTCTTAAAGCCATAGACGATGAGATGAAATCTCTTCATGATAATAACACTTCAAAGCTGATCGAGAAACCTGTAGGGGCCAAGTTATTCAGTTGTAAGTGGATTTTCAAGGTCAAGGAAGGAATCGAATGAGTGATGTCGAAGAGATTTAAGTCAAGGTTGGTTGCCATGGGGTTCACACAGAAATAAGGTGTCGACTTCAATGATGTATTCTCACCTTTTGTAAAGCACATATCCATTAGAATGTTGTTAGCCATGGTGGCAAAGTTTGATTTAGAACTTCAACAAATGAATGTAAAGATAACCTTCATGTATGGTGATCTAGATGAAATAATCCTAATGATGTAGCCTGAAGGGTATGCAGAAAAGGGAAAGGAAGATTATGTACGCAAGTTGAATAGTTCGTCATATGGCCTGAAACAATCTCCTCGACAATGGAATTAGAGATTCAACAAGTTCATGGCACACACAGGTTTTACTAGGAGCTAGTTCGACCATTGTGTTTACTTCAGATTTCGACCTGAAAATTCACTTGTTATTTTGTTGCTTTATACGAATGACATCCTCATAGCAAGCAACAATGTCGAGGATGTTATGAAGATGAAGGTTGAACTCGATAAGGAGTTCGACATGAAGGATTTGTGAGCTATCTTTAGAACTCTTGGGATTGACATCCTGAGAGATAGATAGTAGCCGAGATTATGCTTATCTCAAGATCGAGATTATGCTTATCTCAAGAGACATGCCTACTGATTATTCTCGACAAGTTTGGTATGTCGAATTCAAAGTCTGTTGTAACACTAACTAATCCTCAGTTCAAGGTAAGTACGACGTAAAGTCTTAGTACTTAAGTCGAAAGAGCCTATATGAATAGAATTTTATATGCTAGTATAGTAGGTTCTTTGATGTATGATATGGTCTGTATAAGGTCAGACATATCGTACAGAGTGAGCTTTGTAAGCAAGTATATGGCCTATCCTAGGGAGGCACACTAGAAAGCATTAAAGTGGATTCTAAGGTACATAAATGGGTCTCTGAGCAGAGTCCTAATTTATGGTGGAGCCTGTGGTGATGATAGAAAAATAGAAATCAAGGGATTTGTCGACTCGAATTATGCAAGTTGTATGGATTCTAGAAAACCTATTTATGGATATGTGTTCATTATGTTTGGCACATCAATCAGTTGGAAAATAACACTTCAAAAGGTTCTTACCTTATCAACCACTAAAGCGGAGTATATTACCCCATTGAAGTTGTGAAAGAAGAATTGTGGCTTGAAAATTTTGCTAAGGAGCAGAAACTTCAAGGTCAAACAATCATTGTTAAACGTGGTAGTCAAACTGCAATACACTTGTCGAATAATTCAACATAACATGAGCGAACCAAGCACATCGATGTGAGGCTGCATTTCATCAGAGAGATAATCGAGCGTGGAGAAGTCCAAGTGCTGAAGGTTTCGGCTGATGACAATGTTGTTGGTATGATCACCAAGACATTGTCAAGTTGCAAGTTTTTCCACTATATGTCTGCATGATGAGAGCTAGTTGATTTCATGGTTCAGAGTTTGTTCCAAGGTAGAGATTTGTAGCTTATGGGTTATAAACTAGTGTTGTAGCAAACTATGTCGAAGTCGAAGAGCTAGTGTAACTACCGAAATATGTTAGCTTGTTGTTTAAGTTAGCATGTTGAATTGGGTCAGACTGTTGGACCAATTGTTTAGTATGTTAGTTGAAAGTTAGGATTTAGTTTTCTTATAAATAGCATACTTGACATCACTTCTTCATCAATCCTTGATAATCCCGGTTAAAAGGAGAAAGTGGTGTGGTTGAGAATCAATTATAAACATTGTTCCCTAATGTGTAATTGAATAAAGAATCCAATTTTTAACCATTTTAAATTGTCTTTCTCCTCTTTTTATCTTTTATTTTTATTTTGTGATTTTCTTGTTAATCAAAAAATCGATCATACTCTATTTTATGTGTAAGACTCTCACATCATTTTAGATTTAATATAAAAACATAGTATGATGTAAACTCTATCTTGATAATGTATTATTTATGTTAACACACTTTATTATTAAGAGTTGTATTAGAAAAATAAGTCACACATATGGTAAAATAGCATAAATGTTTTTAATAAATGGTGACACAAATCACTAAGGAAAAAAAACTATTTTGTACATGTTGTATTAGAGTTAATATAAAAACGTAATATAAAATATACAAAGACCTTTATTTTATATACTTTTTATTAGTATTATGACAATGATTTGTGTTTTTTTTTATACCTAAACGAAGTGATTTTACCATATTTTAAAGAGATGTATTATGAATATTTTTTATCAACTTTTTAATATTTACTTTTTCATTTAATAAAATATATTTTAAGTATTTTATTTTAAAAATAGACTTCACATAAAACACATAAAGTGATATTGAGTAAAAGATTGAGTATTAGAAATAATTACAAAAGAAAACATCTTTAATAACTTTTTTTTTAAATTATGCTCCTTTTCGACTACATAGGTATTGAGGCTATAAAATTATTAATTAAGGTATAAAATATGGTAAGATAGGGTTAGGTGGTTACCTCACTAATCTATTATCTTAATCTAAAAGAAAAATTGTACACTCTAATCAACTAACCTAGGCAACGCAATGTCTACAAAATAATTAAGGCATAAAATATGGTAATGAAGATAAGGTGTTACCTCATCAATCTATATATTATCTATTCATATGAAATAACAAATTATCAATGCACATGTAAGGAATCCCAAGTCCTCCACCTAACATGTTTACTTTTTCATTTCTTACTTTTAATTCTCAATCTTTTAATTACTTATATATGATATGTCCCAAGCAACTACAATGAATTTCATTAAAAATTCCAAAGTTTCATGTCACGTTCAATAACCACCACCACCACCACCAAGTTAATCTATTATATAGTGCTAGATAGCTTTTAGTGAAGCTCACTATTTTGCAACAGTTTAATATAATTAGGATAAGCATCCCAACAGAAATTTATTATCAAATATATGACAGTTGTCATGGTTAATTAATTAGCCCCAATTATATTTAAAAAAAAAAGCTAAGTGCATGAGATGATTATAATGTTTAGTTATTTTGGGGATATAACGTACGAATTTGAAAGTCCAAGAATCTAATAAAACATATTTAGTAAAGAGTAATGGCACACCAAATTTTTCCTTTTAATTCTAAGATGATACTTCACCTTTTTTTTTTTCATTTTTAGTTTTCAAGATGATGATAGGTACCTAATTCTAATTAAAAGAAAATTATATTGCTTGAGAGTATTTTTACCTTGTCCCTCGGACAAGACAAGTTAAGAGATGGGTTGTGAGCATGTAGACTCAATATTTTATTTTTAAATCAAATCGATTTCGATCGATCTAGAACAGTTGACGAGCATATGTAGACTCAATCATTTTCTCTAACTTAAATCGATTTCGATCAATTTAGTTCAGTTGCTCTTAGTTGAGGCCGAATGACAAAAGGCAAATATATGGATCCGACCCCTCCTTCTGATACTAATGTTTTGGTCAATTTCAAATTTGTGTTAATGCAACAATGACGTATTGCTCATTTTAGATGTAGTTGAAGTTTAGTGACAAAATGCAAACATGTGGACCCAACCTTCTTTCTAATACTAATGTTTTGGTCGATTTCAAATTTGTGTCAGGACAATTACGAATTACGAAGTATTTTTATTTTTAGGAGTAAGAATGTTGTATTTAATGTAAGACTATTTTACCAATTTATAAAATGATGAATTTTAGTGACATTTGCAATTAGAGAAACAAGAAAATTTTGATAGGAAATTCAAAACAGGGGATGTACGAGAAATATGGCACTTAATAATGAAAGAGAACTTGAAAATAACTAATGATACACAAAATAGAAAAACAAACACATAGGAATCGCATACATACATAGGAAATAATAAATAAAAATAAAAAGACACAAAAGGGATACAAATTACACCCTTGAAACACAAACATGGATATCTACAATTTCATGGTCCCTTCTTTTGTTTCTTTGTTTTCTCCAAATCCCACTACAGCTATAACTGAAAACGAAAAGAGGAAGAAAAAAAACCCAAAAGGACCACTTAACTTTCACTCATCAACATTATTCTTGTGTGGAAATTAACACCATATCTTCCTTGGTAAATTAAGCAATTTAGCTAGCTTAATTAATTAATCAATTAAGCGTTGCTCCTGAATGATCCAAGAGCTTTAATTGCTGATCCTCTTAGAATGTATTGGTGGTAAATTGCAGCCACGGTTGCTCCAATTATTGGTCCAACCCAGAAAACCCACTGATCATCCCAAATTTTCCCCTGGTTTAAGATCACAGCGGATCCGAAACTTCTTGCCGGGTTAATACCGGTACCGGTGATCGGAATAGTAGCCAAGTGAACCATGAAAACAGCAAATCCAATAGGTAATGGTGCCAAAACCTGTTCATCATTTCATCAAGTTAGTTATACTTAGAAATAAAAGTAAAGAATGAAATTTTATATATTTTTTTATATAGAAAAATACTCACAGGAACATGAGAGTCCCTAGCGTTTCTCTTAGGATCAGTTGCAGAGAAGACAGTGTAGACAAGAACAAAGGTACCAATAATCTCAGCACCTAAAGCTGTACCTTTGTTGTAACCATCATGGATAAAGTTGGCACCACCTCCATACCTGTCAAAGAATGATTTCTGAAAACCCTTGGCCAGTCCGGTACCACACACTGCTCCTGCACACTGTGCTGCCATGTAGAATACTGCCCTTAACAAGGACACCTTGCGTCCCACGAATAGCCCGAACGTCACCGCAGGGTTTATGTGTCCTCCTGAAACCACAATTTCGTACGTAAATATATTATGCCAGCTCTTTTGCACGTTACAGAAAGTATAAAAATTAGGACTATTCTTTTACATGTTAGAGAAAGGTATCATACCAGAGATACCGGCGGTGCAGTAAACAAGGATGAAAATCATGCCACCAAAGGCCCAGGCAATACCCAAAATGCCAACACCGTCGCAGTCGGTACCACCGGCGTTAGCATCAGTCTGGTGGCTGTAACCAATGATGGTTAAAATAGTAACATATAGGAAGAGAAGTGTTGCTACGAATTCAGCTATAAGAGCTCTGTAAAAGGACCACTTTGTTAACTCATCGAGGTCTATCAATGGTGCTGGAGGTGGATCTTGGTAGTCTTTTGCTGAGTATTCACCTTGTTCTTGGACCTCAACATCTTTAGCCATGGCTCTGTTTTTTCTGAAGTGGGAGAGAGTAGTGAGTGTGGATTATTTGAGTGGAAAGAGGAGGTATTTATGTAACAAAAGAAAGAAAAGTTAATCAAGTAATTAAGTGTTTAATTTTGTTTGGTTATGGACAATGACATGATTAAGATTAAAGATAATATTTTATTGCCGTCCTAATTAGCTTGATTTCGCTTGCATGGACCCACATTCCAACGGGACTCGTTGAGATTTTGTATATTTTATGCATGTGGTGGGGACCAATAAGACCTAAAAAGGTTGTTGTAGAGCAACGGCTACATGTGAGGATGGGCAAGTGAGGGATTTGTAAAGGGATTGTGTGTAGATAGATATAGAATTTTGTGGTAAATTAAGCATAAAAAACAGGGTGTACTGTTTTTGCTTCTCTGTTCCTCACTTGTTTTAGCTATTGTCAAATTAATGACTATGGTCCCATTTGGTTTTTGGGTTTTGGTTTTCATTCACACAATTTTGGGCTAATATGCATGTAAGTAGTAATTAATGAATGTAATCTATAACTCAATTGACAATTAGATTCTAAGAATTTGATTTTTTTCCCGTTTAGACTTAAATTTTCAATATGAGTAGTTGAAATAGAGTGGGATTTTAAGGGTTTTATTTACTACAAAAATACCGTTTAAATCGAAGAGAAAAATTTATCGAATTACAGTAAGAAATACGATGTTGTACAAAACAAAATTTTGAATCGGGTTGAAAACTAATACAAGAATAAAATAAGTGTATTAGAGATGAGAATTTTGGATTAGATATGTGATATGACTATATAGTATAAGATTAGAAATGACAATGTTAAAAAGAGTGTTAGGGTAACATGTATATTAAAAAAAGATTGTGAAAAATAGACTTAGGTGTAGGATGGCGAAAAAATTTAAACTTTACCACCTCGTCTTTAATCTAATGGGGAAAACCCGATTTAAATGGGGCGGGGGAGATTATAGAAAAAAGTTAATTTTTAATTACATGGGCGGGGACGGAAGATGCTAATACTCTCTTTGCACCCACCTGTGCCATATTGGGGGAGTTTTTCACTAAAAAACATTAAACATTGTGGGACTTCTTTTCTAAAGCAACATCTTTGTGAGAGAGACACCACATATTCACCCAAAACCTTAAAGTGATAGGTGGGTGGGTTCTTTCACTTATAAATGCTCAAGTCTCCACACAACTAATGTGGAACTATTACCCACATTACTCACACTTGATACATTCTCAACACTCCCCCTCAATGAAAGTTCTTCTTACTTCCACAAACCTTTGTACCGCACAGAACGTTTCTTATTTATCACACTGGCGTCGTTGACTTTTCGATACAAGTAAGCTGGTCCATTTCTCGAACCAAAAGGCTCATGATACCATTTGTTGGGGGAGTTTTTTCACTAGGGAGCATTGAACATTGCGGGACTTCTTTTTTAGAGCAATACCTTTGTGAGAGACATACCATATATTCACCCAAAACCTTAAGGTGATAGGTGGGTGGATTCTCTCACTTATAAATGCTCAAGTCTCCATATTTCCAACCAATGTGGGACTATTACCCACACTACTCACATTTGATAAATTCTTAACATGTCATGCCTTGACATATTCTCTTATTTTTAACAATGTTATTACCCATTTATCGATCTTAATTTTAAGATAGAACTACTATTAATTTTTTTAAATACAAATTAAATAAAAATAATCAAATATTTCGATTATAATTAAAATGACCATATATTTAATTTATATATTTATTTTTGTTGTTATAAGAAAAATCATGTATTTTTTTAAAATTTTCTAATTTTTGCGGGTGGATGCAAAGCGGAGCGAGAAAACCTATTCTCCGTTGGAGGCAGGGGTAGGTAGTGAATTGTAACATGCGACTGAGTTTGGGGGTGAGACAGAGGTACAGGAAGGCGGGGATGGATTGATAATGCTTAAAGTCATCCTCGTTGCCCTATTGGTATGCCTACTTAGGTGATTTGGGCCTGTAGAGAAAAGATATACAAATTCTATGATAAGGAGAGTGGATTATATGAAAAGATGTCAAACAATTATAAGAACATCAACATGCAAAGAACCCATACCCATTTTGGTTCTTTAAATACATCATATTAAATTCTTTATATTTTTTCACACTTCCCAATTATTTAAACAACTCATCTATAATTTTTAAATATTCATACAACTTATCAAAAAAAATTATTGAACTCCACAATATATCTCACAAATTAATTATATTAATATTTTAACCCAATTCAAATGAAAAAAAGTGTTTCTCTAACAGAGAAATGATGTTAAGTTAAAGCACTGAAATGATGTCAAGTTAAAGCACTATCTTTTAAAGCTAAATCTCTATACATGATTCGCATAGTGTCTTAGATTTTAATGTAGACACAGTATAAACATGCCAATATTGTGTAGGGGAAAACACAATCACAATGATGAACAAGTGTGTGTGTGTGTGTGTGTGTGTGTGTGTGTGTGTTTGTGTGTGTTTGTGTGTGTGAGAGAGAGAGAGAGGGAGGAGGAATGGGGTGAAAATAGAGACATTACCATTAACAATCCAAATTGGGGTACTTATACATTGATACACAATTGTATAACTAATTAACTAACTGAAAAAACAAAAACATCATTATATGGTTTGACAACTACAACCTTAGTTATGCATGGGTAATAACCACATTACGATTCTCCATTTCAAACTTCTTCAATATTTCAAGTGCATACCTCATTTGATGCATGAGAAGTCCCTTTTCAGACTTGTGAAACTCAATGTCAAGGAAATATATCATGAGATCAAGGTCATCCATCTCAAACTCCTTCATTACATCACCCTTGAATTCGGTAATGCAACCCTAATTTTCGTCCGTAATCAGTAAATCATCAACGTAGAGACATAGAATGATCACTCAGTTGTTTTCATCCTTCTTCACATACATAACATATTCGGATACACATTTATAAAATCTTATCTCCTTTAGAAACTAATTAATTATCTCGTTCCATGCTCTGGGTGCTTGCTTTAGCCCATACGATGCCTTACTCAATCTATAGAACTTGGATTCCTGATTTTTTCAGAATAAAACCAGGTGGTTGTGCTACATGCACCTCCTTTTCTAATGGACTATTCAAAAACACATATTTGACATCTATTAGGTAGATGGACCAATTGTTGTTATTTGAAATACCAACAACTAGCCTAATTGTTTCAATCCTAGAGATTGGTACAAATACCTCTTCAAAGTCAATGTCTTCTCTTTGCAAACATCCATTTGCTACTAATCTAGCTTTGTGCTTACTTATTTCACCTTTGAGATTTTCCTTAACTTTGTACACTCATCTTACACTAATTGACATTTTCCTTGAGGTAGATCAACTAGTTACCATGTATTATTTTTCTTAATAGACACAAGCTCCTCTTTCATTGTGCATATCCATTTTGGATCATTCAAGACCTCATTCATTTTCACCGGTTCGAATTCAGCCTTGAGCGTAAAATGAGCAAGGTTATCATTGTCATTTACTTCATTATTCGGGAACAACTCACAATCTTGCAATCTCGCAGGCATGCTTCTGCTCCTTGTTGATCTTCACAATTTCTTCAACTTGGACTTCACCAACTGTAATTTCTAGCCCTCTAAATATTGCAGGAACAATTTTAGCATTGTTGGGACCGTTTGTAACTAGTTGGTAATCGGTCACTGCATGCTCCCAATCCCTTAATTCATAAAAAATCATGTCCCTACTGATTATGATTCTCTTGTTAATTGCGTCATATATTTTGTAACCACCTGTATAGTGGAACTAAACAAGTATCATTTTCTCTCCCTTGTCATCTAGCTTCTTTCTAATCTGATCCGGAACATGTTTATATGCCATTGAACCAAACAGTCTCAAGTGAATCATACTTGGTTTAAGTCCAGACCATGATTCTTTGGATGTGATATTTTTCAGCTTCTTTGTTGGACACCTATTCAATATATATGTCATTGTGGACATTGCTTCTCCCCATAATTATTTTAGTAGGTGCTTCCCTTTGAACATGTTTCTCACCATGTTCATAATTGACTGATTCTCTCTCGGCGACTCCATTTTATTGAGGAGTATAAGGTAACACTACCTCACGTATAATGTGCTTTTTATCACAAAATTTCGTAAAGTCATTAGAAACATATTGGCCACCACCATCTGTTTTTAGAGTTTTGATTTTGTGATCACTTTGTCTTTTTACCATGGATTTGAACTTTTTGAACACTTATAGCACCTCATCTTTTCTTTTGTTCAAGTATGTCCATAATTTTCTATTATAATCATCAATGAAAGTGACAAAGTACCTATTGCATCCGATTGAGTCAACTTGCATTGATCCATAAACATTTGAATACACCACCTCAAGATGACACTTGGTTATGTATCATGCATCTTTGCTAAAGCTTATTCGGTGTTGCTTGGCATGCGCACACTCTTCACATACTTCAGTTGGCATATTGATTAATGGAATCCTGAAAAGCATGTTATTTTTCTGCATAGCATTGAGATCTTTGAAATTCAAATGCCCAAACCTATAATGTCATATCTATTCATCCTTAATAGCCGATGTTGCAAGACATCTATGCTCTATTACTTTCAATTCAAATTTGAAAGTTCTGTTTTAAGCCATAAGGGGGCTTTAAGATCAAACTCCAATTTGCATCCATAACTTTAGTACTTTATTTTCCATGTGAATCTTGTAATTTCTTTTAAGAAATTGACTAATGCTTAAAATATCACACATGATTCCAGGAATATATAACATGTAACTAATTAAAGAATACTCATCATTCTTCCTCTTGATTGATACATAACCAACCCATTCTCCTGTTAGTGTGTTGTCGTCTGCGAATTTCACCTTGTTTTTCATCGCTTGATTAATTATAACAAACTAATCATTCCTTCCTATCATGTTAGTTGAACACCCGAAGTTAAGAGACCGTTAATCGTTGCATTCTACATCTTCTCGCATAGTTACCATCACTTTTTCAAGTAATGGTAACTAGTTACGACGGGCACGTAATCAATTACAACTGCCTCTTGATCTATTTTCAGCTTCAGTGATAATCATTGTATCTATTTTCAGCTTCAGTGATAATCATTAACAATGTGCTCTCATCATCCTCTTGCCTTGAAAATTTTTCTTTAGCTTCTTGTGGATCATTCTTGTTGGTATTACATTCACAAGCAAAATGTCCAAGCTTTTGACAATTATAACATTATACATTGCTCTTATCATATTTCCTTCTTCCTCTATTATTGTCACCTTTATAATTGCTTTATCCACCACCTCTATTACAATTGTTTTCACCCTTTTGAAATGTTAAATTGTTGGAATTTCAGGAGTCTCTTCCACTATTGTTTTGATAGTTTCCTCTGCCTTTGTTCATGGACCACTTTCCCTTTATCTTCTTGTCTTTTCCAATAAATTTGACTTGCAAAGTAATTTCAGACTTTGCTTTGTCAGCATTCCCCTCCTTCATTCTCTGCTCATGAACCTCAAGAGAACTTTGCAACTCTTCTTTGCTGATGGTTGAAAGATCATTCGACTCTTCAATTGCAACCACTACGTTATTTAATCCTGATGTTAAATATTTCAAAATTTTACCAACCACATACTACTTAGTGATTGTCTCTTAACATGCTTTCACTTAATTCGTCAATCTTGTGATTCCTGTAGTAAATTCACTAATGATTTCATTCTCTTCCATTTGAATCAATTTTTGTTGCCTCTTTTGAGTTTGTAACCTCACAATCGTTGCCTTATCAGCTCTTGCATAACTTTTCTCCAGAATTTTCCAAGCTTCCTTTGAGGATGTGCAATCACCAATCTTCTCAAAGTTATCAACATCAATATATTGATGAATTAGATACAAATCATTGAAATCTCTCGTCTTCTCTTCCTTATGCACATCCTTTATGTAACAGTTGCACCTTCTACAAGTCGATTAACCCATTCTTTGTCACTTCAAGAACATTTTGATAACTAACAACAGTTTCATCTGTTTGCATCATTTATCATAATTCTCCTCATCAAGAATTGAGAGATTTGCAGAGATGCGTTCATTGGAGATGAAAACCATTTTTGCACACTAAGTGTTTGATCAAAGAACTAGGCTCACAAAAGGACTTTTCTCACAAAAGCACTTAGGCTAAAATATTAGTGAGAGAAAGTTAAATAAAATTTAGAGAGAGAGAGAGAGAGACAAAATTTGGTGATAATAGAGACATTAACATTAACAATCCAAATTGGGGTACTTATAAATTGATAGACAACTAACCAACTAAATGAAAAACAAAAATCTTGACTGTAATCGGTTACATAAAACATGTAACCGATTACAAACTCCACAATTTTGATTAAATAAAAAAATGAAAATTTCGATCATGTAATTAGTTACATAAAATCTATAACCAAATACAAATCTTAGTGTTTCGATTTTGAAAAATTCTAAAAGGGTGATAACTAATTAAAGCAAACATGTAATCAGTTGCAAAATATTATATCTTAATATTTTTGCTATAGATCATTGTGGTAATCGATTACACCAAATTTATAATTGATCATTTAAATTAATTTTTTTAACATATTGATGTTTTAAGTAGAGAAAGATTAAAAAAAAAAATTAAAATTTTAAAAATTAACGGCTTGAATAAAGAAAACCTAAATAAAAAGTTAAACCAAAAGTTAATTCATGTAATTATTTAATAGAATAAGACTAGTTATTGCACCATTTATCATAATCCTTCTCTTCTTTATTAATTGATGATGATTATATAAGATGTCATTACTCGAACAAATTGGAATTCTCTAGAGCTATCGGGTAATTGAATTACTTGAAGTTTGTGGTGTTTAAAGTAATTTGACTATACTCTGATTGTAGAACTTTCGGTTTCAACTTTGAAGTGAAACACCAAACATCAAGTTAGTGGCTAAGAAATATTCGCATCATAAGATAGCAAGAGATTAAGATATGTTATCCTAAAAAATAAAATAATGTTAGCGCAATGATTTTAGGTACTGCAATTATGATTTATTTTATTAGAATACTTGTTCTCTTTATTAACATTAAAATTCAATTATTTAATATTTTTTATTAAAAAGTAAAGATTCCAAACTTAATTAAATCTTGTCATATAGTAGCATAAGCATTCTAGTATTCCATCATAAAATAAAAAAATATAGCATTCTAGTATTTATTTTTGCGCTATTTACACTTCGATTCACACTGGCCCACATAAAATATAAGCCAATGATTTTATGAAAGGAAAAAGAAAGTATACACAAATAAACTGAAAACATTTAAACAAAAAGAATGTCGAAATTCTTTGTCTTATTTGATAAGCTGTTATAAAAGTCACATCCAGTACCTGTCAAGAAAAAAAAAACACTCAGAAAAGAATACCTATATTTAACTTTTCCATTTTAATAAATAAAAGTATATAGTATATAGCTCAAATTTATAGTGGGTCATCTTGATAACTTTAACTTGTATTCGAGTATTAAAATGGAGAGATAAAAAGAAAAAGGCTTTCATTTCATGTAAAGTGTGCTTCGATTGGATGTTAGTACTAAAGAATTAAAGTTGTACCCAAGACAAAACTGATGCACATTAGTTCTGTTGAGTGAGATAGAAACATCCTATTTTATTATAATTGTAATAGAAGAATATTATAAGATAGACGTTTTATGTTTAGCATGAAATGTATTGCACCATGTATGCATGTGTGTAGAGAATGCAAATGCATCACCATGCATATGTACATTTCTAAAGGCTTTATAAGCCCACTAATAGGAATCACCCCACCTTTAAGTCTCTTTATTATAATAATATAAGAATTTAATTGATATTTAAAGATTTTTTACACTGTCAGTTAATCACAATCATTGATTTATTTAAAATATTTGACTTTTATTTTAACCACTTGAAAAGTAATACAAACGGATGATTGTGATGTATTGACAGTGTAAAACTTTTTACACTGACAGTGCATACCAATTAATCTCATAATATAATTTATGCGACAGTAATAAAATTATTTTTCACTTTAATAAATGTAATTTACGTGAATAATTTCTGATTCATGACATTCATGAATGTTACTGTATACATGTATTTTTGACGCCATGAAATCAATAAGCAGAATAGTGTTTTCGACAAATGGAGATGCTTGCAAAAAGAAAAAAAACTGGAAATATATACTTGAAGAGCATTTTCAACAGTTTAGTTGATAAGTGTTTTCGACACTTCGACAGATTGGTGGTTCGATATTTCGACAGAAGAAGATGTCAGCAGATGAAAAGACGTCTTCGACAGTATGGATGATGTTATGATATTTCGACAATTCGACAAGTCTGAGGAGACGCGTCGTTTCGACGTAAAGCGGAAATTCAAATTCAAAAAGTTATAACGTTTGGCAGAAGACGCATGGAAGCACCTGGCGAAAGGAAGTCATGCAGAGAGCCAATTGTCATAGTTTTAGGATTTATTCGTTAGTGACAGTTATTTTGTTTGTATATAAATAGGATAGTTGTTATCAGAATGTGTGTGTGAAAACTTGTACAAAATTCCTGCAAAATACTCAAAGTACCCGTGTGAGAGAAAAGAGTCTTATCTGGAAAATGTACGTGTGAACAAACACCATTTCTTTAAAGTTTTATCTTATAAATTTCAAAGTTCTTTACCAATTTTCCTTTGCATTTACCAGTCATTTATCCTTTGCATTTACTTTATGCAATTTAATCTTCGCCATTTATTTTTCGCCATTTATCTTAGTCTTGTTAAGTTTACTTTTACTTAAGCACTTTTAATCAATATCTTTCATACATGAAAGACTTAGTAAACCAAATAAAGGATACAAAGGTTGTTCTAAAGAGTTACAAAGTTATTTAAATTTGCACATGTCCTAGGATTTGTATGGTTGATCCTGCAAGTAACCCAAATTCAATAAGTTTTGAAAAATCAGAGGTTGTTCGCCAAAATCAACAGCGAACAAATTGGCACACCCGGTGGGACCAATGCAAAATCTAAAACTTAAATAGTCTTTAGTCAAGGTTTCTTCTTCGTTGTATGAGACTAAGAAGCGGTAAATTAGCCGTTTCTGACGTAGAAAGACCTAAAAGAACGAGAGTAAGGAAAATGGCGAATCAGCCAAATAATCCTAATCCAAATGAAGCCATCCCAGTATCCAACCCTATCCCTTCGACAGGAGGAAATGTGGGATCAGTCCCTGTGTCAGAGGTTGTGCCTTCGTTAACAAGGTCAATACCAGCGGTTTCAATATTGCAAAATGTGCCTAGTCTGTCCATTAGGGCGCAACAAATGCCTGTTGGGACACCTCCTCCTATAGGGAATGCTTCTAGGCCTTTTGTGACAAATTTCACCATGCCTCTGTCTGGTAGGGAACAACCATTCGGAATGCCAACTTCGGTAATGGCAAATTTACACAATTCGTCGGTATTATATTCTGATTCTATGGCCAATATGTCTTCACCATTACAAGGGCCAGGATATGGCGGAAACATGAGTAGACTAAACCAACAACCACTTTACATGCCGGCAATAACAAATAATTATGCGCAAGTAATTAGACAACAAATGGACGAGAGTAATCATGATATGGTCCAAATGTTGACATAACAAATGGGGGCGGTGTTTAATCCTCTAATACAAAACACCACCCAAACAAACCAATTGTTGGCAGCGCAAATGACGCGCATTGCTGACTTTTTTGGGGTCCCTCAAACTCGACACAGAGAACAAGTGGTTCAGGACCCAGTGGTGGCGGTCCAAGAAGAGCCTACAATAAATCAAATACCTTTAGATAATCCCCAGGCAAACGTCAGAAACCAAGAGGAAGTAGTCGAACAGCCTCGTGTCGAAATTCCTGTTCCAAATGAGCCTAGAAGGATAGTAGTCCAGAGAGGCCAAGATGCTGATGCTGTGTTGCAACAGCGAATCCGATATAATAACTTGCCTGCCGAAAACAATTTAGCGGCCATGGTCGAAACGATAATGGCACAAAATGGGTTAAACGTAGGATTACAAAGGCCCAGTTACGCTTCCCTACTGTCGGAATATATTCTGCAAGAAGAATTGCCCCTAAGATGGAAAGTTCTTAAGTTCACCAAATTCCCAGGGGATACTAGTGAATCCACCATAGAACATGTAGCACGTTATCTGATTGAAGCAGGAGAGATAGCCCGTAATGAAAATTTGAAAATAAAATACTTTCCTAGTTCCTTGACGAAAAACGCGTTTACTTGGTTTACATCCTTGCCTGCAAACTCAGTGTATACGTGGACCCAATTAGAGAGGTTATTCCATGAACAATTTTACATGGGACAAACCAAAATAAGTCTGAAGGAATTAGCCAGTGTTAAGAGAAAATACTCAGAACCAATAGATGATTATTTAAATAGGTTCAGGTTGCTAAAGGCTAGGTGTTTCACTCGGGTGCCAGAACATGAGTTAGTCGAAATGGCCGCAGGGGGTCTAGATTATTCTATAAGAAAGAAACTAGACACTCAGTATTTAAGGGATATGGCGCAATTGGCAGATAGGGTGAGACAAGTCGAAAGGTTAAGGGACGAAAAATTTAGAGCAAATAAAAATAAAAAAGAAAGGGTGGCCTATGTAGGGGTATGTCAAGATGATGAATACGACAAAAACGAACCAAGTAACTTCGACGAACAAGAGATTGACTTGGCAGAACTGAAGCAAGGCCCACCATATTCGTGTAAAGTACTAACTCCGTCGAACGGAAATCCAGTTGAAACCAATGATAAGTTTCCTAAAAGAACTTATACGTTCGACATCACCAAATGTGACGATATTTTTGACTTATTGGTTAAAGATGGTCAATTAATAAAACCACCAGGCGCTAAAGAACCGCCTGTGGAACAACAGAAAAAGAGAGGTTTTTGTAAATACCATAACTTTCTGGGCCATAAAACGTCTCGGTGTTTCCTTTTCAGGGATCTCGTTCAAAATGCTATCCGTGACGGAAGACTGAAGTTTGGTGATAAGCCAAAACAACAGGTGAGGATTGATTCGAATCCCATGCAGTCAGTCGAAGCCCATTATGTTGAACCATCCATTGTGAATATGGTGGAGGTCGAAGTTGCTTTTGATGACAGTTTTGAAATGGTGGAAGCTGCTGGAGGTTTCGACACTAATATCAACATGGTTTAGATTGCTGATGATCTTACAAACCAGAACAAAGTTGAAGTTACTAAAGGCTTTGACGACCAGAAAAAGATGGAAACTACTTAAGGTTTCGACAAAAAGGACAATGACAATATTGCTGAAGATGTTGTAGATCGACAAGGAGAAAATTGGGATTGCTTGGGACAGCCAAGTGGGAAGTACGATTATCTCGCGAAATACACTGCGCCTGCAAGTTCTCGTATCGACATCAACGCAATCCAGCCAACTGGGTGGGGGGATTTACCTTTGAACAACAATGAAAAAACAACTGAGACAACTGACAATCTCTCTATCATCAAAAAGAAGGTTACTGAAGACCTCACTATTGAAAACGAGGCTACTGAAGGCCTTGATCCTGACCAAATGAGGATAGGTGATGTCGCAAACTGCGTCAACATTATGGGACCTTTCAATAAAGAGGTCACAAGAATCAAAGCAGAAGTTGTGGATGATCCTATGAAGCCTGTGACCGGTGGAATCCTACGTAGGGTAATGGAGGACCCCAAAAGAAATTCGAACAAATGTTGCTGCAAACATGGTCCCTGGAACATATCTTGGTATTGCTGCCCAGAAAAGGAGTTTGACTAGATACAAAGAAATGGTGAAGTCGAAGAAGAAAGACTTATTAAAAAAATGAACAAATTAAGCATTGCTGACGGACGGAATGTTGGGGTGAATATGGTGGAAGTGTCTCAGAGAAACCAGGCAGAAGTGGATGAAGATCACCGTCGAGAGGAGTACCAAAGGCTGGCATATCCTAAAGAAGAGGAAAATCTAGTGGAATTCATCAAAAGGTGCCAAAAGATGAAGACTGAAGTGATGTTATGCCCACGTTGTAGTGCAATCTTCGACAGGAAGGCAGCAACCGATCTGGAAGCAGTGGATAAAGCCAGAAGAAAAGGAAATTGGGGGACAACAGGATATGACACAAGAAAAATTGATCATCACCAATGGAGGGATGGAGAAAGACACCATAGCACTTACAAACCATCCAACAAAGCAACGGATGACAAATGGGTTCAACCCATTAGAGATGCTCAAGGACAGAAAAAATGGAGAAATTTTAAAGTTCAGAGAGGAACTTCAATGGAAGGTAAGAAGGAGGTGGAGAAGCGCAAGCCAAGACCATATCCTTCAGAAAACTACAAAGGAAAAAACCCTATGTCAAGATCCCAATGGAGAAGATTCCAGAGGCAGAAGAGGGCAGAAAAAGAAGCTACAGAAGAAAGCGTGATTGGAAAACATGCTGACAGCAAAGATAAAGCAGAATCCAGTGACAATGCTCAGATAGTAAACAGAGAAGAGCCCTCCCACCAGATCAATCCTGGAAGCATGGTCGAACCAATGGTGTCCAAAGAGAAGGTGCAAGAAGACGACGAAATAACTGACAACTTCGAATCTGACTCAGAAGCGTCCTTTAATGTGATCCGCAATGTGGTTTCTGTCCTCCCTAAAGATAATTATAGAATCATGGAGGTCGAAGACGAGGAAGATGAGATGGAAGAGGAAATAATGGTACATAGGCCCGTTTGCTACTACGTCATGAACAATGGTTGTGTCGAAGAACAGAATGCTTTCTTCGAAAGGCCAGATGATCCCATGAAGGCACATTTAAAGCCTTTGTTCATAAAAGGAAAGGTTGAGAATGTTGGTGTAAACAAGATACTGGTAGATGGAGGAGCAGCAGTAAATTTGATGCCTCATTTCATGCTAAAGAAGATTGGGAAGGATGATTCAGACGCAAAACCTCACAACATGGTGTTGTCGAACTATGAAGGAAAAGTAGGAACCACTATGGGCGTTATCCAGGTGGATTTGACTGTTGGAACCATAACAAGGCCAACAATGTTCATGGTCATTGCTTCAAGGGAGAATTACAACTTACTACTTGGAAGGGAGTGGATTCATGGTGTAGGAGTCGTACCTTCTTCAATGCATCAGCAAATAGCCATCTAGAGACCAGACAGGATTGTCGAAAACATTGAAGCTGATCAAAGTTATTTCATGGCAGAAGTGAATAATGTCAACAGTCGAAGTTTCGACAAGAACCTGGCTCACATACCTCCGTGCAGCCCAGCCGAGTTCGACCTAAAAGCAACAGACAACGCCTACTGCTCCATGTACCTTCATCCTACACATGGTTTTCAGTGGGACAAAGAAGTAATTGGCGAATCAAACTACATGTGGGGAACTACTCATATAGCGCCAACAGGATGGGGAAGCGAATTTGATGATGATGAGTAAAGAATCAGCGCTCGAAAGAATTACGGCTTACATAGCCGAAAACAAACTCAAAAAGACCCTTGAGGCCGAAGTAAAATATATGGCTGTCGAAGCCAACAAAGAAAATTCCAACGAACAATGTCCCCAAAGAGACGTTGCAGAAGATTATGATAACAACCAGATGGGCGAATGGCAACACCAAAAGCTTGACGCCATTTATGATGACGAACCTCTAGGGTTCGAAAAAGATCCAGTGTCAACTAACGTGAAGATGGTGGCGCAGGATCCATTAGAAGAAATAAATTTAGGACTGGGGGCAGAAAGTATACCAACCTACATAAGCGCAAAGATGGACCCCCAGTTCAAAGTCGAAATAGTCCAGTTGCTGAAAGAGTTCAAAGACTGCTTCGCATGGGATTACGACGAGATGTCTGGTTTAGATAGAAGTTTGGTCGAATTGCAGCTGCCAATAATGGAAGGAAAGAAGCCAGTAAAGCAGACTCCAAGACGCTTCGCGCCAGAGATTCTGTCAAAAATAAAAGAAGAGGTCGAAAGACTTCTAAAATGGAAGTTCATCCGCACAACCAAGTATGTTGAATGGATTGCAAATATAGTTCCTGTAATTAAGAAAAATGGCAAACTTAGGGTATGCATTGATTTTCGAGACTTAAATTCAGCTACCCCAAAAGATGAATATCCTATGCCAGTGGCAGAAATGCTTATAGATTTTGCAGCAGGCCACGAGTATTTAAGTATGCTAGATGGATACTCTGGCTATAATCAAATTTTTATTGCTGAAGAAGATGTTCCTAAAACAGCTTTCCGTTGTCCTGGAGCAATAGGAATGTACGAATGGGTAGTAATGCCCTTTGGTTTAAAAAATGCTGGAGCAACTTACCAACGGGCTATGAATTCCATTTTTCATGACTTTATTGAAACTTTCATGCAAGTGTACATTGACGATATTGTGATCAAGTCTGTTTCAGGGAAAAGTCATATAGACCATCTTCGACAATCCTTTGAAAGGATGAGGAAGTTTGGTTTAAAAATGAATCCCCTTAAATGTGCTTTTGGTGTGTAGGCGGGTGATTTCTTAGGTTTTGTGGTCCACAAGAAGGGGATCGAAATAAATGAAAACAAAGCCAAAGCCATAATGGAGGAGAAAGCGCCATCAACGAAAAAGGGGTTGCAGTCTCTGCTGGGGAAAATCAACTTTCTCAAAAGGTTTATCTCCAACCTTAGTGGAAAAATGCAAGCCTTCTCTCCTCTACTTCGACTAAAGAAGGAAGACTTTGCATGGGGGCAAGAACAACAAGCTGCCTTTGACAAAATCAAGGAATACCTGGCTAGTCCTCCAATTCTAATATCTCCTTGTAGAAAAAGAAGTATGAGATTGTACATTTCGGCATCAGACAAAACTTTAGGAAGTATGTTGTGCCAAGAAGATGAGAATGGCGTCGAAAAGGCCATCTATTATCTCAGCAGAGTCCTAAATGATGCTGAAACTAGATATAGTATTATAGAAAAACTATGTTTATGTGTATATTTTTCTTGTATGAAATTAAAGCATTATATCAAGCTTGTTGATGTGTACATTTCTTCTCATTTCGACGTAATAAAATATATGTTATCTAAATCTATTTTACATAGTCGAATCGGAAAATGGGCTTTAGCATTGACAGAATATTCCTTGAAATATTTGCCTTTAAAGGCTGTGAAAGGACAAGTGGTTGCTGATTTTATAACTGACCACTCTATAGATGAAAATGTAGAGTATGTCGAATTAGAACCATGGAAACTGTATTTCGACGGTTCCAGTCATAAGAATGGAACTGGTGTCGGGATGTTGATTATTTCTCCTGACAGAATTCCAACAAAATTCAAGTACAAAGTTGAAGGTCTGTGTTCAAATAATGAAGCAGAATATGAAGCTTTGATTGCTGGACTTGAAATATTATTGAAATTGGGGGCAACAAGAGTCGAAATAATGGGTGACTCTGAATTGGTGATAAAGCAGTTGACTAAAGCATATAAATGTGTGAAAGAAATTTTAATCATGTATTTTGTAATAGCCAATAGACTTCTCAAGGAATTCGACAATGTGGCCTTTAGGCACATTCCCAGGATGGAGAATCAAGAGGCAAATGACCTTGCTCAACTGGCGTCTGGATACAAAGTGTCGAAGGAAAAATTAGAAAAGGCTATTGAAGTCAGAGGAAGAGTCATATCTACCAAATTGTCCCGATCAGATTTGGAGTCAATAAGATTAGGATATGGTGACGAAGAAAATTTTGAGATATTCAATATAGATGATTCAGGAATTGAAGATTGGAGAAAGCCCATCAAGGATTATCTACAAGACCCAAATCAAAAAGCCGAAAGAAAGGTAAAATACAGAGCTTTAAGTTATGTACTTTTTGGAAACGAATTGTTCAAAAAGACTGTAGAAGGAGTCTTGTTGAAATGCTTAGGTGAAGATGAAGCTTACATAGCTTTGTCGAATGTGCACAGTGGAGCGTGTGGCGCACACCAAGCAGGTCATAAAATGAAATGGTTATTATTTCGACAAGGAATGTATTGGCCAACAATGCTGAAGGACTGTGTCGAATTTGCAAAAGGTTGTCAGGAATGTCAAGTACATGCAGGCATACCACATGTTCCTGCAAGTGAGTTGCATTCAATTATAAAGCCTTGGCCATTTAGAGGTTGGGCTTTAGACTTGATTGGTGAAATTCGACCAGCCTCTTCAAAAGGGCAAAAGTACATTTTGGTTGGAATAGACTATTTTACTAAGTGGATTGAAGTCATACCATTGGTAAGTGTGGATCAAGAAGCAGTTATAGATTTTATCCAAAAGCACATAATTTATAGATTTGGGATACCAGAAACAATAACAACAGATCAAGGATCTGTGTTCACTGGTAAAAATATGCAGAAATTTGCACAAGAAACAGGATTTAAACTCCTTACTTCGACACCTTACTATGCTCAAGCCAATGGACAAGTTGAAGCAGCCAACAAGGTAGTGATAAATTTGATCAAAAAGCATGTGGGGAGAAAACTAAAAAACTGACATAAAACTTTAGATCAAGTTTTGTGGGCTTGTCGAACATCTCCAAAAGAAGCAACGAATTCGGCTCCATTTAAGTTGACCTATGGACATGATGCAGTTTTACCAGTCAAAATATATTTGCAATCAGTTAGAGTTCAAAGGCAACATGAAATCCCATCAGATATATATTGGAGTATGATGATGGACGAATTAGTTGATTTAGACGAAGAAAGGTTACGTGCGCTGGATCTAATAAAGAGACAAAAAGAAAGAGTCAAAAAGTTTTACAATAAGAAAGTAAAATTCAAGACCTTTTTAATTGGTGATCTTGTTTGGAAAGTAATCCTTCATATGGATCGAAAAGATAGATTAATGGGAAAATGGTCTCCTAAGTGGGAAGGACCTTTCCAGATTTTGAAAAGTTTTTCAAATGGTGCGTATGAGATTGAAGAGATAGGAAAAGACGAGAGAATATTAAAGATAAATGGCAAGTATTTGAAAAAATATAAGCCAATATTGCAAGAAGTAAAAATAGCAGTAGAATAATTGTGAAAATAATTGTGATAGCTTTGCCAAACAAAAATGGCACCAAAGTTATTACAAAGAAAGCCTCAAAGGGCTGAGAATTGTTAAACTAATTCGACTATAATTTGATACTAGCAAAAGCTTCCTTCAATGTGGCAAATTTATTTTTCTGAAACTAGAGTCGATGATCACAAAGACTTTTGTGGGTAGAGAGAGCCTCAATCTCTTGACTAAGTTGCTGAGCCCTTTCTACATGTCGAATACCCACCTTCAGTTCGTCGTCAATCTCATTTTGCTTAGGTTGTTGTAGGGATGCTCTGCGCTTTTTCTCTTGGGAGATTTTTTCTTGAAGAACAGCTATTTGTTTCTCCCATTTCTAGATATTATCATCACAAGCAGCAACTTCTTTGATATAAGTTTCAAAAAGCTGTTGCAGCTTTGAAACTTCGTCAGTCGAAGTAGCAACAGCATCCCATTCAGCAACTTGAGTCTCCGATTTTGTGGAGATTTACTGGGAGAGATCTCTTTGATGGTGAAGGTCTGCATTCGCCAAGTCAATGAGGGTCATCAGCTCCATCACAAAATTGCCAACCTCAGCAGAAGTTTCCAAGACGTTTATTTGTTTCAAAATCTTCTTGAGTTCAATATGAGCAGTGGCGCTTTCTTCTAAAACTTTGAACAAATCAACATCAAGGATTTTCGTCTTAATCTTGGTCAAGATGTTGTCAAGAGATTGCGCTTCAGAAGTGTCCCCAGAGGTAGTCGAACTGCTTTGCGAAGAATCTTGAAAATTGTAACGAGCGCTAAGCATGGCCTTCAGATATTCTAAGGGTTTCTGCACCTTGAGACTCTCAAGCTCTTCGCGAGAGAAACCAGTCAAACCAGTTGATATGGCACTTCCTTTGGTCTGGTCAGGAGCGGGTTGAGTGCTTCGCCCTAAAGTTTGCCCAGCATCTGGTTGTTTCGACTGGTCATCCTCATCTTTAGCAGTTTCTTCTTCATGGTCATCTTCGACCCTTGTTTCCATGTCAGTGTCATCGCCCTTATTTGCAGCATTTAATCCTGGATGAGGAGGAGAATCGTCTTCAGAGGTTTCACTCATTGTAGCGTCGAATTCTGCTACAGTCTGCCTGTCATGATCATTTTTGGGGATATCTTCCCCTTTGACTGTCTCTTCCAGAGTTTTCTCAGGTTCGGGATTAATTTTTGTCTGCGCCATCTCCATTGTTGATCCTTTTGTTGAATCCTTCGGAGAAGTGGACGTCGAGCTGACAGTTTTGAGAGCAGAACCACTATCAGGTTTTGGTTTGTTTTTATCTGTAGGTTTTCCTTCGACAGCCAATTGTTTCTGAAAATAATTCTAAGTTAGAAGAAAGAAATGCAATGAAGATGAACATAGATAGTCGAAATAAGGACTTACCTCAGGAATCTCAGTATTAAAACTAGATTTCTCACTCTCTGTATCCTTCGACTGAAGTTTGGCAGTTGGAGTACTTGAAGAATCTTTTTTAGCTGACTTAACAGTGGATCTTTGTGTAACACCTCAAAATTTGCCCTCCTCTCTTGGGACTAGCATTATCATTGTACATATCATTTTAGGTCATTAGGCATTTCATATTGCATATCATGTGGTTACATTGTGCAAGCCATCCTCTCAAGTCTTGATCAGAAGATGAGGAAGTCTAAGTGCAAGCCTAGGGTTTATTGACTGATCATGGGCCATCTGAGGATTGGACTGTGGATTAGGGTTTCATGATTCTCAATGGATGTTGGTCTTTATCTTGATTGCAATGATACATCATCATCATCATGGTTTGACATCATCAAGTGTTGAAGCAGGATTCCTTGAGATTAGGGTTTTGACCACTGGTCAACCCTAATCAGTTGCATTGGGCCAGTCAGGGCATGATCAGGAGATGGCTATGGGGTTCATTATATGATTACATTGAGATTATTGAGGCTAGGGTTTCACCCTTGAGCCATTTCAGTTGAAGATTGGGGCTCAGATTGATCTATGCATTGCCAGATTCATCTATCAGATGGAAAAGTCAACTGTGGTCAACTGTACATGATCTGATGGATTTGGAGGTGGAAATGAGTTGGATACACTTCATTCATGTTGGAACAAGTGTTATTTGACATTTCAAAGCTCAAAAATGAAGAAAATCAAGTCAGGACAAGAATTGCCAAAAATAGAAAGTGACTTGTAATGGAAGTTTCCAAAAATGGAAAGTTTTTGACCCCAAAGCCACGTGTCCAAGGAAGCTTCAAATGAAAATTTGTTCAACATGAAAGTTGTAGATCTTGTTCTCACCTTTCCAAAAAGTCCAAGAACTTGAAAATCCCATGTATGGTTGGAAAATTAGGGCTCAGCGAAATTCAAAAATGACCCATAATCAGGAGGCCATAATTTCCACATGGTTGGTCCAAATTGCAAGTTCTTTATATGCACAAACTCCATTTGACATTTACTTTCATGGTGCATAATTGGATTTTTCCAAAAGTGGTCAATGCAAAAAGTCAAATTTCAACTGGACAGTTAAAATGGACCAAGGGCAAAATTGTCCAACTTGTGAAATAATTGGAATTTTTGAGTGGGAATTTTTGCTACACCTCACAAATGGTATTTAAAAGTTGTTGGAATCATCATTTCATGCCTAAGGTTTGTGGTTTGGAATTTGACTTGAAAAATGAAATTGCAAAATTGGACAAAGTGGCATTACATGGTGAATTTCAAAAATACACATCCAATGAGAGTGAGGCAAGTGGCAACAGCTCACACATGGCATTTGGAAGTTGTGTGAGCTGTCAAAGAGGTGGCAATGAGCTGGCTTATGAAATTCCATTTTTGCCCTCACTTGAAAATTAACATTTTCACTAACAAATGCAATTTGGTTAATTAGCATGGTTAATCATGGTTTAAGCACACATATATATTCCTAATCACATGATAATCATAACATAAAATCACACATCCCAAAATCAGATCTGAAATTCATCCAATTCTCTCAAATTCCTCAAGAACACCAAAACCAAAATTGGCAAGAACTCTCTCATTTCTTGCTCAATCTTCGAATTTCTTTTTGGTCCAATCTCCATTCATCATCCTCTACATCTGTTTCATCAAATTGAAGTGAGAAGGTGTCCCAATCGCAACTGTTATGCTTGAGCTCAACAATGGAGTTTTCACCATTCTTGCATTTGGATCGTGTTTAAGCCAATTTAACTTCTCCAATCATCTCCTTGGATGTTAATCTGCATCTGTTTTCATGATTTGAAGCTTGAAGCTCGCGGATTCCTTGCTGCCTTCGCTTTAAGGTGCGAATTCGAATCTCTTTATTTCTTGATTTGAGATATGGTTTTTGTAGTTCATTCATTGCTGAGCGTGCTGCAATTCGTAGTTTTCGATTTGGTTGATTGTAGAATGAGATATCATGATTTTTAGTTTTGAATGTGAAACTTTATTCGATCGATCCGTAAGCTGTGTTAAGAATTAGGTGAAATTGATTACGTATTTGAGATCCTCACATTCAGACCTTTCCAACGGTTATTAGTTTGTTAATTTTGGTGATGAAATGAGCGAAACCGAATTTGCCGTTCCAAGCTTGTTTATGCCGCGCGAAGGAGATGATGAACTTCTGGAGAAAAGCTGCGTTTAATCCACTGAAACGCGATGCACTTTTCAAATGTTGTTTGGCGCCGGTTTGGACCAACCGGAAGGCGACAACACATTAATGAATTTGGGACCGGTGAGGGAATTACGACAATGCCACTGCAGTAACATCAAATCCTTTTTAATTAAAACACATTTAAATAATTATTTAAAAAATTCATAAACGCTTTAGAAAATTCATAAAAAATCAATAAAAAATCAGAAAAATATAGGAATTTTTGTGTTGACTTTCTTGTTGACTGTAGAATTTATTTGACCTATTGATTGAAGTTGTGCATGGTAATATTTGTGTTTGACCTAAGGTTATTTGGCATGTGTGACATTTTGATACCTTTGGCCAATTCCATTGTGAAATGCTCATAGTATAAAAGAAATTCTTGAAATTTTTTGTGATGATTGTGGACTGGTTGATGTTTATTTACATGTAAATTTCATGAATTTTTGATACCTGGTCATTGAGATACAAATTTTTGAACTTAGGTGTGACAATGTGTGTCACACCTCATTATGTCAACTTGCTGGATTTATTTGAGTGACCTATACTTGTTGAAATAATGTGAAATTTTGCATGATGGTTGATTAACATGTTAAGAGGTTATGTGAATTTTTGTGGAATTTTATGTAGCATTTTCAAATTGATTGCTATTTTTCATCTCTGTTAGCCAATTATGCAAGTTCATGTGACACATGTTTGAATATTTGATGTGAAATGCTCATATGGTATTGAATGATCATGAAATTTGATATGCTTGTAATAGACACATGATAGGACATGATGCTTTTGGTCTCACTCATTTCTTTACTGTTTTCATTGACTTGTGAATTTTTGAAGTGGCTGCATGTGTTGATGTTGTGATTTGGAGCATGTAATTGTGTCTGTTTTTGTTGATTTTCATTGACATAGTTACCTTGGTCCAATTAGGCTAAAATTTGACATGCTAGACCTTGAGTATCCCCTGTTTAGGTGTAATTTATTTGAGAATTTTTGGATTTGTTTTGATATGGAATTGGATGCAATAGTTCTGTTTGGATGTTTTGTGTTCCTTTTGACCTAAGTTGGATTGTTTTGTACATGAAATGAATATAATGAATGATATGGATATGGGACCAAGTGTGTTGGCTTTTGTTTGACATTAATTTGACTTTGGTTAGAGATACCTTGCTGTTTAGGAATTTTTCTTGCTTTTGGACCCTAGGCTTGGCCTAGTGGTCTAGTTGCTAATATTTGCTTGATTTTTCAGGATGAATAGCATAAGGCTCATGGAGAATGATCCAAGTTGATTGAAATGATGTTGTTTGATGTTTGTACACTAACATAACATTGTTTTGTAGGTTGTGAAGCTTGGGCTTGAGCTCATAGCTTGCCTTTGTGTGCCTTGGCTTGCATAGTTTGACTGATTAACTTGTTGTTTTCTGATTGGTTGTCTGAGTTATTAACTGGTTAGCTTTTGTACAGGTACCTTTAGTCGCTCTAGTTCTTTTAAGAACTTGCTTGGTAGCCGCTGCTCGGTTGTGTAAACCGCTTGAGGTAGGTCCTCTTGACTTCATGTAGTCTGGGAGACCCGGCTGTTATCGGGCCGGGCAAATGTCTGAAGTCCTCCTTAAGAGGCAATGATTGTGGTTGTTTATTTTTTGTGCCAAGCAGGTGAAAGTCCTTTAAATAAGGCAATTGGTGGAAGTTAGGGATAAGCAATCTGTCCCCCACTATTCTGTGAGTCTTCTCCTTGCTCCCATTACATGGTTGTAGCATTGAGATTACAAGCCCAAGATCCGTGCAGTGCACATTGCGTCAGAGTCTCTGAGTATAGAAGGGTTCCCCCATTCTGGACCCATGCTCATTTGTCAGAAGCTCTCCCTGGTTAGGGATAAGAGCTGTGAGGTCTCATCCTCACTTCATCCTTTCATCTGCTTCACCTTAGCCTCGTAATGGCAAGGTTAAGAGCAAACCCAGCCCGTACAGACGACTCGCTTCGGCAGTCAAACCTATTGATTGAGCCCCCTTGTTTGGCTATAGTGCGTGCTATGTGGATATCTGATTGACATGCTTGTTTGAGATGCTTGTTCTCATTTGATGTATTCTGTATGCTTGTGTGCTTGCTTCTTTCCTGGATAGGAGTAGTTTGCTTATGCAAGTAGGATAGAAAACTGAACTTAGGGATGACTGTGCATGACAACATCTAGGCTCGAGTCGTAGTCTCCCTAGTGTTGTGTCTCCCTGGTTTCTGGCTAGTAATGCAGTCCCTTTCAGGGGAACTACATCGCCCTGATCCTCGTTCCAGACGAGGTATGTAGGCAGGTGGTCGTGCGAGACCACTCCGGGCAACCTTTTTCTTTTTGCGTGCGTTTACTTGTTATCTGACTGTGTGTTTTGGTTCGGATGCCGACGTAAGTCCAGTGATTGGCTGTCGGGCTCCACGTTTGCCCTTTTGAGTGTGTTCTGGTTCGGATGCCGACATAATTCCATCCAGTGGTTGTCGGGCTCCATGTTTGCCACCCTTGCTTGTTTGTATGTTCTGTGTTGTTTGGCGTGCGTAAGCCGAACTACAGTGGCTCTGATTCTTGTTCCAGACAAGATATGTAGGCATAAGGTGCGATACCTTATCGAGCTCCCTTCTCTTAACCCCACCTGCGTTCCCCGTGTGTGTGTGTGATGTTTTAGCAACCTTTTCTTTATTCTAGGACGTGGATCCCGTCGAGTACGACGGACGTGAGGGGTGCTAATACCTTCCCCTTGCGTAACCGACTCCCTTACCCTTTCTCTCTGGTCGCGAGACCATGTTCTTTCCAGGTTTCTCTGAGCGTTTCCTTTCCCTATTTTGGGATAAATAACGCGCAGTGGCGGCTCTGTGTGTGTTTTTATTTTTAGCTCGCCGGTTGATTTTTCGCAGGATGCGACAGCTGGCGACTCTGCTGGGGACACAAAGGATGTTGACCTGTGCTGGTCCATCTTCCCTAAGCGAGTCTCTCCTAGCGTTCTAGGATAGTTTAGGTTGCTTGTTTTGTGTTATTTATTGTATTTATTATTCTAACCATTGTACATATTTGCATTAATGTCTGCATGCATCATACTATCATGTTGTTGCCGTCCTCTTTGCAGGTGGTTCCTCTGTTTGGGGTGGGTGTTCTGAGTGGGGCTAAAACCCAGGCCCGAGTATACACCTAGGACTAGTGTGGTCTCATGTCGCCTCTTTCGTGTTAGGTTAACATGTGCCTGGCGGCGTGATGTACCACAAGCCGGACGAGGTTCATTTGATAGTGCTTTCCTCTGTGGAGTATCCACTTTGGCTTAGTTACTTCATCTGAGCTGTTGACTCTGGTGACCGATCATTTCCCGGATCTTTGGTTTAGACGATCTCAGGAGAGCTGCAATGGCACACCCGAAAGGGCAAACCCATTGAGTATCTCTGCCCGATTGTCGAGACTATTATCCGCCTTAGGGTGACCTGATTAGAATTTACCTGTGAGGGGAGGGTGATTATTTCAGATGCATGTTCAGATGGTGACTTTTTGTTTCGTGGATCAGAGTCCTATTTATGAGTCGGATTTATGGCCATTTATTGCCGAGACGCCGGAGTGCTGTCCGTGGACATTTATCAGTGGGGATCCGTTTATTTCAGGATTCCCCGGGCCGAGATATTTATCAGTGGGGATCCGTTTATTTCAGGATTCCCCGGGCCGATTCAGATGGTTGTGGGTGTCTGCTCAGAGACTGATGATGATGATGATGTATCTTTCTTCCGTTTATTTTGGAACCCGTGGGTCTGATTGATGATTGTACATTCCTCAGATGGTTATGATCAGTTCAGAGGCCAGATTCAATGCAGATGATCAGATGGCTTGGAGGATGGCAACGCATTGCATTCATTCATCAGCATCATTACATTTTGCATTAATTGCATCTAACACATGTTTACCCATATGCAGGGACATTTTTGATCGAGATCCTGGTTGAGAGATTTCTTTGCTCAGAGATGAGGACCGGTTTGAAGCCCGATGTTGTCTACAGTTTCTTCGGTCCTGAGATTGGTGTGCTGAAGGAGATGATAGCATTGATTACTCCCGACCATGTGGGGATGTTCAGAGAGGCATACGGTAGTATCCTGAAGATGGTTTTCAGACTCACTGACAGTGATAGGAGTGTCGTTCATACTCTTCTCCAGTTCTATGACCCGGGGTTGAGGTGCTTTGTATTTCCAGACTATCTGTTGGGACCTCTGATGGAGGATTATGTTAGCATCCTGGGTATTCAGATCCGTGATCAGATTCCTTTCCACGTCACTAGATCAGAGCCAGATGTCCTTGGAATTTCACGTGCTCTTTATTTGAGTCCGGAAATGGTCAAGGAGGGTTTGAAGGAAAAGGGGAAGTTACCTGGATTTCATTTGAGTTTCTTGGAAGCTAATGCCAAGGAACATGCTGCTTTGGGTAACTGGAAGACAGTGTGTGCATTGATTGCTGTGAGCATTTATGGGATTGTTCTGTTTCCTAATCAGAAGAATTTTGTGGATCATAATGCTATCAAATTGTTCATGCAGAGAAACCCTATTCCTACTCTGGTCGGAGATGTTTACTACTCGGTGCATAATAGGAATGAGAAGAGGCGTGGTGGTTTGATCAGATGCTGTTCTCAGTTGCTTTTCAAATGGTTTATGGGGTATTTGCCTTCTCGAGGTGCCTTTGTTCAGATTGATCCCAGTGTCAAGTGGTCCTTCAGGTTGATGGGTTTGCGGGCTGATGATATTGCTTGGACTCATAATGGTTTGGCTGGAAGAGATTTTATATGCAGTTGCGGGAGTTTACCTAATGTGCCTTTGGTGGGAGTTCAGGGTTGCATTAATTACAACCCAACGCTTCTCAGGAGACAGATGGGGTTTGCTGTAGAGGGTTCTCCTCTCGGGCGAGAGATTCAGGAGTCCTTCTATTTCCCGATTGATGGTAATCAGACCAAGCTGAGGCAGGTATTGGATGAGTGGCGAGACATTCAGAGGAAGGGTAAGGTTCCATTTGGCAAAGTCAACAGTCGGTATTTTCCTTTGTTCGAGGATTGGTTGCGGAAGAGGATTGAGGCTACATTTCTACCATTTCCTGGAGGTGATCCTGTGTGTCCCATGATTGAGGGTCCAAGTGCTTCTGTCAGCATGGAGGAATTCCTTGAGATGAAGAGAGCCAGAGATCGGTTACTTGCCGAGAAAGCTGAATTGGAGAGAAGTGTTGCTCGGTTTCAGGCAGCTAATCAAGAGATCAAAGTGAAGATGGAAGATCAAGACAAGCGACATGCCTTGGAGGCCAAGCGCTTTGAGATGGATACTGCCTATTATGGGAAGATAAGCCAAGCCTTGGCGTCATCCAACAGGGAGCATGACATCACTAAGGATAAGCTGTTCAGAGCATCAAAGGTGATTGAAGATGAGAAGAGAAGGCAAATCTTGGTGAAGGATCAGAGGGACGACAGAGTCAAGGGTCTCATTGCTGAGTGGGAGACAAAGCTGAAGGTCAAAGAGTCAGAGAATCTGAGGATCACCGCTGAGAGGGATCATTACATGGCTGAAAGAGACCACTACTTCAGGCAGATGAAGATTCATTAGAAAGAAGTGGGGAGACTGCAGCAGGAGAACACCGAGCTCAGGTTCGCCGCAGAGTTCGCGAGGATGGAAGATGAGATAGGGCCATCTGTGGGACCCTCATCGAGCTAGATCTTTCATTTGTGTTTTGGATTACCGTCAGGCTTGTTGACGGAATTCACTTGCTTGTATTTCTTTCCTATTCTGGAGGATTGTATTTGACTTTATTTGACTTGATGTATGACTATGGCACTGATTGTGCCCTATTTGGTTATGTTATGGTGATTTTTCATTCAGTGATTGGTTTTCAAGCTTTATTTGCTTTATTGTATGCACTCGCACAAGCACACACATGGTTGGGGGTATCATGCTGAATCACATATCTCCGATCTGCACGATAAAATCAGATGATGAATATCAGAATATTGATGCCGGATTATTATCTGTCTCAATGATGCCAGGATCGAGAGACAAAGTGTCCTTCATATGGATAGACACTGCATTCATGCATTGATCATAATAACTTGTGTTTTATTTTGCAGGTAACTGTTACTAACGTGCTTGTTTGCTACAGGAATCATTGCTCGCGCTCGTAGAGTCATCCCTTTGCACTCAACACGCCCTCACAGATATTATACCAGAAGGAATACACCCAGACTCATGGAGCTTCCCAGTGCAGATATGCTTGAGCTAAAAGATAAAATGAATGAGTTGATCAACATAATGCAAGGCTTTGCAGTTGGTCAGAAGGCTCTGGCAGACAAGGTTGAAAAGCTCGAGCGGGCTTCTGCAGCAAACAGTGGGGTTAACCTGGATGGAGTCTCCAACCAGGGGCAAGGGTCTCGAGACGGCGGAAAGAGGACGACTGTGGGTCTCGTGAACAATACTGGCGGTCTTGGTGGTGCTGGTGGCCAACCGGGTCAGAATCAGAAGGACAATTTTGTGCCTCCGTTCTATGGGTTCGATGAAGATCAGGAGGAGGACAGGGAGGCTGACCAGTTCTCGATGCAGAACGAACCGTTTGTGCCGTATAATGCTCCACCTCAGAACAAGGAAATTCAGCTGCTGGCTGAGAAGATTAAGGTGCTCGAGAGCTATGTCACTCCTGGGGTGGTGAACATGTCGAATATGGGGCTGGTAGATGGGATTGTGATCCCACAGAAGTTCAAGGCGCCCAGTTTTGACAAATATAACGGGAGTTCTTGCCCAGAGACGCACTTACAAGCTTTTGTCCGCAAGATCTCTGCGTACACGGCAGATCAGAAGTTGTGGATGTACTTCTTCCAGGACAGCCTGTCCGGAGGCTCCCTGGAATGGTACACTAAGCTGAAATCTTCTGATATAAAGAGTTGGCAGGATCTTGGAGATGCTTTCTTCAAGCAGTACCAGTTCAACGCTGACATGGCTCCGAGCCGTACCCAGCTGCAGGGTATGTCTCAGAAGCATAATGAGGGATTCAAGGAGTATGCTCAGCGGTGGAGAGAACTGGCTGCAAGGGTGCAACCTCCGCTTGTGGATCGTGAGATGTCTGACTTGTTCATGGGGACCCTGCAGGGGCCGTTTGCAGAAAGAATGGTGGGTTTCCCTGTCACCAATTTCTCTGACATTGTGGTGGCAGGAGAAAGAATTGAAAGTTGGTTAAAGTTGGGTAAGATCCAGGGTACCGCTTCTGCGTCTTCTTCCGGTTCAAAGAAACCGTTTGGTAACAATGGGGGTCAGAGGAAGAAAGAGGGCGATACCAGTGCCGTGTATACGCAGCGTGGACCCAGTAGGGACCGTTACTTTCAGCACACTGCTGCGGTAACAATCCCTGCTGAGCCGCAATCCGCACCGCAACAACAGCAGCAACAGCAACAGAGACAACAACCCTTTCAGCAGAGACAGCAAAGGGCTGGTTATCAAGTTCGGGGCAGAGCACAGGACAGACAATTTGATAGGCCTCCGGTGACCTATGCTTTCTTGTTCAAGAAGCTGCAGGATTTGGGCTTAGTGCAAACCAGAACTCTGGCACCTTTGAGACCTGATCAAAGGCCAGCCAGCTATGACGAGAACGCGAAATGTGAATTCCACTCAGGTGCGCCTGGGCATAATATTGAGAACTGTAAAGCTTTTAAGCACACAGTTCAAGATTTAGTGGATTCCAAGGCCATTAATTTTGCTCCATCTCCCAATGTCAATGCAAACCCAATGCCCGCGCATGGTCAGAGGGGGGTGAATGCCATTTCTGCGGAAAATAGAATTGGGCTGTCTGATGTTGATCAGCTGAAGACGCCTTTGGCTGAGGTCAAGAGGCAGTTGTTAAAGAATGGGGTTTATCCGGGCTGCGGTCGTGTGTGTGCTGAGTGCACAGTTTCTGTGAACGGTTGTGAGCTTCTGAGGAGGCATGTCCAGGGTCTGATGGACAGTGGTAATATTCTGATTGAAAGGACTGATGAAGGGAAAGAGGAGGTCTCCACCATAACCATTTATTATGATCCGGTGGATTTGTCGAACCTTAGTGAGGAGGCTCCAGTTACCATCACGGTACCTGGGCCGATTCCCTACGACAAAGATGATGCCGTGTCGTGGCATTATGGTGGGGAGGTGTATTGCAACGGTGAGAAGTTGGAAGAACAATCTGCAAGTGAAACCACCGTGCTAAAGATGGATAATGCCGGTCCCAGCGGTTTCACTCGCAGCGGTAGATTGTTTGCTCCTGATGCATTGAGAAGAGGTGAAGAAGAAAAAGATAAAAAAGAAAAGGCCGAGGCTTTAGCCAGGGCAAAAGGAAAAGCTGTGGCGGATAATAGTGGTAATACTCCTGTAATGACACCGGCGCCTGCGGGGTCGGACAACAAATTTGATGATGAAGCTGAAGAGTTCTTAAGAATCATCAAAAAGTCGGAGTATAAACTGGTTGATCCTTTCAGCAAACTCCGTCCAAGATCTCGATTCTTTCATTGTTGCTGAGCTCAGAGGGGCATAGGGAGGCCTTATTGAAAATTCTGAAAAAGGCTTATGTTCCTCAGGAGATCACCATCAATCAGCTGGAGACGGTCGTATCCAATGTGCATGCTAGCCATGGGTTGGGCTTTACGGATATGGACCTGACAGTGGACGGCAGGAACCACAACAGGGCACTACACATAGCTATGGAGTGTAAAGGAGCCGTGCTTTCGCATGTGCTGGTTGATACCGGCTCCTCCTTAAATGTGTTGCCAAAGAAGGCCCTGGCTAAGCTAAACTGTGATGGGCTGATTTTGACCCCGACTGATTTGATTGTGCGGGCATTTGATGGGTCAAAACGAGCCGTATTTGGGGAAGTTGAATTGCCGGTGAAGATTGGACCTGAGGTGTTCAAGTCGACTTTCTATGTCATGGACATTCAGCCGGCATACAGTTGCCTGTTGGGTCGCCCATGGATCCACGTTGCGGGAGCAGTCACATCGACTTTGCACCAGAAGTTAAAGTATATCTGGGAGGGCCAAGTCGTTACCGTCTGCGGAGAGGAGGACATTTTTGTCAGCCACCTGTCTTCGTTCAAGTACGTGGAGATGGATGGTGAAATATGGGAGACGCCGAGTCAGGCTTTCGAAACCGTCAAGGTGGAGAATGCTATGTTCGCGAAGCAAGAAGAAGAGAAACCATCCATCGCTTCCTACAAACAGGCTGCTGAGGTGGTTAAAAGCGGAGAAGCTCCTGGTTGGGGCAAAATGATGCAGGTCCCTGAGAAGAAGGACAGGTTCGGAGTTGGGTATCAGCCTGGCCGAGGCTCAGAACGAGGAAGAGGACGTCGTACGTCAGTAACCTTCACAAGCGCCGGAATGCTGGATCCGGATCACATCTGTATGATGGGTGAAGATGCTGATAGTGACTGCGACATCGACCAGTGGATAAAGCCGTGCACACCAGGGATGGAAATCCACAACTGGAAGGCCGAAGAAATCATCCGGGTCACTCTCCTTGAAGAGTAATATTTTTCTTGTTTTCATTCTTATTTGCATGAAAGCCATACGTGTTGCCCGACACGTAATGGTCCATTGTAAGGGCCACCTCATGTTTAAATTTGCAAGAATTTTGCATCATTAATAAAAGGATGTTTTTCAGTTAAAAGCGGTGTTCCCTGTTTTTCATTTATTTTTGCAGTTTAAAAATAAAAACAAATAAAAATGGCAATGTTTTCATTTTTCTTTTTCAATTTGTCACACCGGTTCTAAAGCAATGCATGAATCAACATTCATGCAGATGCGATTCCTCTCCGGATCTCATTGATAACAATCCTGTTACACCCTCATATGACTTCGACAATCCAATCTATCTTGCTGAGGAAGAAGACGAAGAAGATTGTGAACTGCCAGGGGAATTAGCCAGGTTGTTAAAACAAGAGGAGAAGGTGATTCAGCCGCATGAGGAACAGATTGAGGTGGTAAATCTGGGTACCGACGAGGTTAAGAAAGAAGTGAAAATCGGGGCTGCTTTGGAGGAAAGTGTCAAGAGCAGATTGGTAGTGTTGTTGAAAGAGTATGTCGACATCTTTGCCTGGTCTTATCAAGATATGCCAGGGTTGGATACCGATATCGTTGTGCACAAGCTACCGTTGAGAGCAGATTGTCCTCCAGTGAAGCAGAAGTTGCGTAGAACTCGACCTGATATGGCCATGAAGATTAAAGAAGAAGTGCAGAAGCAGTGGGATGCTGGTTTCCTTGCTGTCACTAATTATCCGCCATGGGTTGCAAACATTGTGCCAGTCCCGAAGAAAGATGGGAAAGTGAGAATGTGTGTGGACTACCGAGATCTGAATAGAGCTAGTCTGAAAGATGATTTTCCATTACCTCACATTGACGTGTTGGTAGATAATACAGCTCAATTCTCGGTGTTTTCCTTCATGGATGGCTTTTCTGGCTATAATCAAATCAAAATGTCGCCAGATGATATGGAGAAAACAACGTTCATTACACCGTGGGGTACTTTTTGTTACAAGGTGATGCCATTTGGTCTCAAGAACGCCGGTGCTACTTATCAGAGAGCCATGGTGACTTTGTTTCATGATATGATTCATCATGAAATTGAATGCTATGTTGATGACATGATAGCGAAGTCCCAAACAGAAGAAGGGCATTTGGTAGATCTGGCTAAGTTGTTCGACCGGTTGAGACAGTTCAGACTGAGGTTGAATCCGAACAAGTGCACTTTCGGAGTGCGGTCCGGTAAATTGCTGGGGTTCATTGTAAGTGAGAAAGGAATCGAGGTTGATCCTGCAAAGGTCAAAGCGATAAAAGAAATGCCTGAACCGAGAACGGAGAAGGAGGTTCGTGGTTTCTTAGGTAGATTGAACTACATTTCGCGGTTCATATCTCATCTAACAGCCACGTGTGAACCGATATTCAAATTATTAAGAAAAGATCAAACGGTCAGGTGGAATGATGATTGCCAAGCGGCATTTGAAAAAATAAAAGAGTATTTGCAGGAGCCTCCGATTCTGATGCCTCCTGTGGAGGGAAGACCGCTAATTCTGTACATGACAGTCCTCGAGGGGTCTATGGGGTGTGTATTGGGGCAGCATGACGAGTCTGGTCGAAAAGAGCATGCCATATACTACCTTAGCAAAAAGTTTACCGACTGTGAAACAAGATATTCACTGCTCGAGAAAACTTGCTGTGCTTTGGTCTGGGCTGCTCGCCGACTAAGGCAGTACATGCTGGTTCATACCACTTTGTTGATTTCCAAGATGGATCCGATCAAGTACATTTTTGAGAAGCCAGCATTGACCGGACGGGTTGCGAGGTGGCAAATGATTTTGACTGAATACGATATACAGTATACCTCTCAGAAAGCGATCAAGGGGAGTGTATTGTCTGATTACCTCGCCCAGCAACCTATTGACGATTATCAACCGATGAAGTTTGAATTCCCTGATGAGGACATCATGTTCCTTAAATCGAAAGATTGCGAGGAACCAATCCCGGAGGAGGGGCCTGACCCTGAATCCGAATGGATTCTGATGTTTGATGGGGCCGTTAACGTGAATGGAAGCGGTGTTGGTGCTGTTTTGGTTACGCCGAAAGGATCCCACATTCCTTTTGCTGCCCGGCTAACATTTGAGTGCACCAACAACGTAGCTGAATATGAAGCTTGTATATTGGGGATCGAGGAGGCGATTGATTTGAGAATCAAGAACCTTGTCATATATGGAGATTCAGCTCTGGTTGTGAATCAGGTTAACGGAAAATGGTATACGCATCAATCTCATTTAGTTCCGTATCGAGATTATACGAGGAGATTGTTGACGTTTTTCACCAAGGTGAAGATGCATCATGTGCCTAGAGAGGAGAATCCTTTGGCAGATGCTTTGGCTACTCTGGCCGCCTTGATTAAGGTGCAGAGGTGGAATCAGTTTCCCAGTGTGGAGGTAGGTCGTCTGGATAGACCGGCTTATGTGTTTGCTGTTGATACAGCGCCTGATGATGATAAGCCATGGTATTTCGATATCAAACGCTATCTAGAGACGCAAGAATATCCTGAGGGAGCATCGAAGAAAGATAGAAAGACTCTGCGGAGGTTAGCCATGGTATTCTATCTGAATAAGGATGGGGTCTTGTACAAAAGGAATTTTGATTGGGTCTTGCTCAGATGTGTTGATGATGCAGAAGCAAGCCAATTGATGAAAGAGGTTCATGAGGGGTCGTTCGGTACCCATGCCAGTGGGAATGCGATGGTAAAGAAGCTGTTGAGGGCAGGTTATTACTGGATGACAATGGAGGCCCAATGTTTTAATTTCGTGCGGAAGTGTCATAAATGCCAGATTTATGCAGACAAGGTGTACGTGCCTCCAAATCCGTTGAGCTTGATGTCGTCTCCATGGCCGTTTGCTATGTGGGGCATTGATATGATTGGAAAGATTGAGCCTACAGCTTCGAATGGGCATCGATTCATATTAGTGGCTATTGATTACTTCACCAAGTGGGTAGAAGCAGCCTCTTATACGAATGTGACGAAGCAGGTCGTTGCCCGATTTCTCAAGAGAGACATCATTTGCCGATATGGGGTTCCCGAGAGAATCATTACTGATAATGGTTCTAATTTGAATAATAAGATGATGGCAGAGCTTTGCCGGGAATTCAAGATCGAGCATCACAATTCTTCTCCCTATCGTCCGAAGATGAATGGGGCGGTTGAGGCAGCCAACAAGAATATAAAGAAGATTGTGCAGAAAATGGTGGTAACCTACAAAGACTGGCATGAGATGTTGCCGTTTGCATTACATGGGTATCGAACGTCGGTACGTACATCTACTGGGGCAACTCCTTTCTCATTGGTATATGGGATGGAGGCTGTGCTACCTGTTGAGGTTCAGATTCCCTCGTTAAGAGTCCTGATAGACGTGAAGCTGCAAGAGGCTGAATGGGTAAGGACCCGGTATGAAGAGTTGAGCCTAATTGAAGAAAAGAGGCTAGCAGCCATCTGTCATGGGCAGTTATATCAGCAGAGAATGAAGCGTGTTTTTGACAAGAAGGTGCGACCTCGGGTATATCACGTAGGTGATATGGTGTTGAAAAGGATCCTTCCTCCTCAAAACGATCGAAGGGGCAAATGGACGCCGAATTATGAAGGTCCATTCGTGGTCAAGAAGGTTTTCTCTGGCGGAGCCTTGTTGTTAACGACCATGGATGGCGAGGATTTTCCATCCCCTGTGAATGCGGACGCAGTTAAAAAATACTTCGTATAAAAGAGACCCGCTGGACGAAAAGAACAAAATAGTCCAGGCAAAAATGGGCATCCCGGCGAACCAAAAACAGAAAAAGGTTCGGGCAAAAATTAGGGATAAAATGAGAAAATTGTACACCCGGCAAGTCGAAAACCTGAGAAGGCGACTCAGGCAAAAGAGGGATTGAAACGAACAACTGCGTCCAGCATGATCGTTTGCGCTTTGGTTAAAGCATCACGGATAATACCCGGTAGGGATCAGTCGGAATCATCTTGTTCAGAAGGCAGAAAGCACGGAGAGTCTGAGGACATATGGGGCGTAACCGAGTTGGAACTCGATGAGATCGCGGTTTCACATTGCCATTAGGATAGATTTTTCCTTTTGTGCGCAATTACCTCTTTTCAGGAATTGCTTCCTTTGTATTGCTCAATTTGAGCCACACACTTTTTCCAATCAATAAAATGCACATTCAGTCAAATAATCTTGTTTTTGTTTTTCATTACCGCTTTGATTGCAAAAACATCCAGATATTTTTGATAAAGAATCTTTGCATTTTAAGACATACAGGTTCCTTCCAATGCATGTTTATAAGATTGAAAGCTTGAGATCTTATTTGGAAGGTTGAGTGACCCAAGTGTTGAAATCTTGACGCGCATGGGGCACGGTTTTATCTAACGATCTGTTTTGCAGGAACTGTTAGATATTTTCACTCACTTGCAGGTTGTGATGTGGAAGCTTTGACAAGTAATAGATCCCCAGAGAGTCCGACCAGGGACGAATGGATATGAAAGGATGACGCAGGCGTTGCGGCGTACGACGATCCTTGATGGTAATCAAGAAGACTCTTCAAAGTCGGAAGATTGGAAAGTATGTAATTCCCCGCAGAGCCTGACCAGAAACGAATGAATGGGTAGAGAAGCGATGAGAGACGTTGAGACGTACGACGACCTTTGGAATTAATCAAGAAGACTCTTCAAAGTCGGAAGATTGAAATTTCTGTATAAATCCCAGGAGTTCGCTCTCCGTCGAGCGCGGAGCGATTGGGAATACAAGATGATGGAGCAGAAAAGGTCCAGATGAGTCTGGGAGTTCTCAGAAGTGGAAAACTGATACGAGATTAGGAGGTGGATATTGTGGTTCGACGAGTCGACGGGTGTTCTGAACCAACTTTTCTCATGTCCCAGCGAGGTCCCCAAGCAGAATCATAGGACTAGCTCCCCAGCAGATACAAGGTTTGTGGACTTCCCCAGCCGAGTCAGGATGGTTATCCAGGCAGGTTCATAACGGTGTTTCCTCCGCAGCCAGGTCTGGAGGTCGCTACTCCCCGAGTGGAGCGGGTTTCAATGGAATATATCTCCAGCAGTGTTCATCCTACCAGTGGGTTGGACGAGTTCCCGTAGCGGACGGATTTTTGCATGCCCAGCTGGGTTAATTCTACCTATGGATTGGATGGATTCCCCAGCGGAGTAGCATTCGTTTCCCTAGCAGGGTCAGGATGGTCATCCCCAGCAGGTGATAGAGTGATGCATCCCCAGATGAGTCTGGAGATTGCTATTTCCCCAGCGGAGTATCTGTGAGCATTTCCCCAGTAAAGTCAGCAGGTATCTGTGAGGGTTTTCCCGAAGCGGAGTCAGGATTGATATCCCTAGCAAGTCAAGACTGTTGTATCCCCGCAGAGCGTTGGTGGTAATTATCCCCAGCGGTTTCTCGAGTGGATTGGGTGCAAAGGAGGTTCTTCCCCAGCAAGGGTTGCCTTATCCCCAGCAGCAGTTATTCCCCAGCATGGTGGAAATCGGAGCGGTGACGAGGTCCTCAGCGGAGTGTCTCGTATTCCCCAGAGGAGTCCCTTGAGGGGGATACTTTTTTATGCATTCATCATGAAAAAATAACATGGCATATTGCATAGAAAAATAAATAATCGCGTAGCATTTCCATAAGTATGGAGCATTACGCAGAAAAAAAATCGATCATTCATCATTGCAAGCATAAGCTAGTCTCAAACCGTGGTTACTGTTCGAGAAGTGGTTTTGCCCAAAGGTGAAGAGGTGTTACTCCGAGGAGTTCAGCATCGTGATTGAATCGAAGATATTCCCCAGTAGTGCGATACTGGAGGAGTAATTGTTTTCCGTCAAGCCGAGATGGGAAATGTTTGGCGTTCAGCGCAATTCAAGCCGTGGTTACCGCTTGGAGTCTTTATTTCGCCTGAGGGTGAAGGTGTTACTCTGAGGAGTTTAGCATCATGACGTCAGATCAACAGTGTTCCCCAGTAGTGCGATATTGGAGGAAATTTTTCCGTCGAGCAGAGATGGAAATAAAATCAGAGGACGTTACGCGATCAGCGCGATTTCGGGGTTCAAATGGAGAAAAGGAAATGCTGAGGTATTTTCTGGGGTTCAAACGGAGATGGAGTTGAAGATTATATCCGGGATGAGGTCCTTAGGATTATCTTCTGTTCATGTGTCACCTTAGACTCAGGCTGAGGCCAATGGAGGTCGTTATAGGTGTCTTCTGAGGAAGAGATACACATGCTACCTTCCTTTTGTGAAGGTATACCCTCTGACATGTCGCCCTCAGAGTGGTTTGGTGTTATTTCCGACGTTGCCAGCGGAATTATCACGAGAGATTGGAGAAAAGGATATGCTGAGGCATTTTCCGGGGTTCAAATGGAGAAAAGAAGATGTTGAGGCATTTTCTGGAGACGGGGTTCAAACGGAGAAAAGGAGATGTTGAGGCATTTTCTGGAGAACGGGGTTCATATTGGCGATCGCGAGTTATCGTCAGGCGACTGGGGTTCAAATCGGAGAATGGGGTTCATTATTTTGGCAAAAAGGAGTGCTGAGGCATTTTCTGGGGTTCAAATGCAGAGATCCGAGGATCGTTTGCGCAGAGAAAATTTCGGGGTTCGAGAAAATGAAAAAGAATAAGAAAATTTTGGGGTTCAAGAAAAGCATAAAAAGAAGAGAATAATGATCCCGAGTGGATGTGTGGTGTTCAGGCCATAGTTATCCCTGCGTTACCATTTATTTTGGTATCCAGGTCGACGTTTTTCGAGTTTGTTTCTTCGCCGATGCTGACAGGCGCTGTTAATTATATCCCATCAGAGTGCAAATTGTTCGTTTGTTCTTGGTATTCAATCACTCTTCATCCTGATCATCTGAAAGCCGAGGCTATTTCGTATCGACAGGTTCACAGTGGATTGAATAGGGGCAGCTGTAACACCTCAAAATTTGCCCTCCTCTCTTGGGACTAGCATTATCATTGTACATATCATTTTAGGTCATTAGGCATTTCATATTGCATATCATGTGGTTACATTGTGCAAGCCATCCTCTCAAGTCTTGATCAGAAGATGAGGAAGTCTAAGTGCAAGCCTAGGGTTTATTGACTGATCATGGGCCATCTGAGGATTGGACTGTGGATTAGGGTTTCATGATTCTCAATGGATGTTGGTCTTTATCTTGATTGCAATGATACATCATCATCATCATGGTTTGACATCATCAAGTGTTGAAGCAGGATTCCTTGAGATTAGGGTTTTGACCACTGGTCAACCCTAATCAGTTGCATTGGGCCAGTCAGGGCATGATCAGGAGATGGCTATGGGGTTCATTATATGATTACATTGAGATTATTGAGGCTAGGGTTTCACCCTTGAGCCATTTCAGTTGAAGATTGGGGCTCAGATTGATCTATGCATTGCCAGATTCATCTATCAGATGGAAAAGTCAACTGTGGTCAACTGTACATGATCTGATGGATTTGGAGGTGGAAATGAGTTGGATACACTTCATTCATGTTGGAACAAGTGTTATTTGACATTTCAAAGCTCAAAAATGAAGAAAATCAAGTCAGGACAAGAATTGCCAAAAATAGAAAGTGACATGTAATGGAAGTTTCCAAAAATGGAAAGTTTTTGACCCCAAAGCCACGTGTTCAAGGAAGCTTCAAATGAAAATTTGTTAAACATGAAAGTTGTAGATCTTGTTCTCACCTTTCCAAAAAGTCCAAGAACTTGAAAATCCCATGTATGGTTGGAAAATTAGGGCTCAGCGAAATTCAAAAATGACCCATAATCAGGAGGCCATAATTTCCACATGGTTGGTCCAAATTGCAAGTTCTTTATATGCACAAACTCCATTTGACATGTACTTTCATGGTGCATAATTGGATTTTTCCAAAAGTGGTCAATGCAAAAAGTCAAATTTCAACTGGACAGTTAAAATGGACCAAGGGCAAAATTGTCCAACTTGTGAAATAATTGGAATTTTTGAGTGGGAATTTTTGCTACACCTCACAAATGGTATTTAAAAGTTGTTGGAATCATCATTTCATGCCTAAGGTTTGTGGTTTGGAATTTGACTTGAAAAATGAAATTGCAAAATTGGACAAAGTGGCATTACATGGTGAATTTCAAAAATACACATCCAATGAGAGTGAGGCAAGTGGCAACAGCTCACACATGGCATTTGGAAGTTGTGTGAGCTGTCAAAGAGGTGGCAATGAGCTGGCTTATGAAATTCCATTTTTGCCCTCACTTGAAAATTAACATTTTCACTAACAAATGCAATTTGGTTAATTAGCATGGTTAATCATGGTTTAAGCACACATATATATTCCTAATCACATGATAATCATAACATAAAATCACACATCCCAAAATCAGATCTGAAATTCATCCAATTCTCTCAAATTCCTCAAGAACACCAAAACCAAAATTGGCAAGAACTCTCTCATTTCTTGCTCAATCTTCGAATTTCTTTTTGGTCCAATCTCCATTCATCATCCTCTACATCTGTTTCATCAAATTGAAGTGAGAAGGTGTCCCAATCGCAACTGTTATGCTTGAGCTCAACAATGGAGTTTTCACCATTCTTGCATTTGGATCGTGTTTAAGCCAATTTAACTTCTCCAATCATCTCCTTGGATGTTAATCTGCATCTGTTTTCATGATTTGAAGCTTGAAGCTCGCGGATTCCTTGCTGCCTTCGCTTTAAGGTGCGAATTCGAATCTCTTTATTTCTTGATTTGAGATATGGTTTTTGTAGTTCATTCATTGCTGAGCGTGCTGCAATTCGTAGTTTTCGATTTGGTTGATTGTAGAATGAGATATCATGATTTTTAGTTTTGAATGTGAAACTTTATTCGATCGATCCGTAAGCTGTGTTAAGAATTAGGTGAAATTGATTACGTATTTGAGATCCTCACATTCAGACCTTTCCAACGGTTATTAGTTTGTTAATTTTGGTGATGAAATGAGCGAAACCGAATTTGCCGTTCCAAGCTTGTTTATGCCGCGCGAAGGAGATGATGAACTTCTGGAGAAAAGCTGCGTTTAATCCACTGAAACGCGATGCACTTTTCAAATGTTGTTTGGCGCCGGTTTGGACCAACCGGAAGGCGACAACACATTAATGAATTTGGGACCGGTGAGGGAATTACGACAATGCCACTGCAGTAACATCAAATCCTTTTTAATTAAAACACATTTAAATAATTATTTAAAAAATTCATAAACGCTTTAGAAAATTCATAAAAAATCAATAAAAAATCAGAAAAATATAGGAATTTTTGTGTTGACTTTCTTGTTGACTGTAGAATTTATTTGACCTATTGATTGAAGTTGTGCATGGTAATATTTGTGTTTGACCTAAGGTTATTTGGCATGTGTGACATTTTGATACCTTTGGCCAATTCCATTGTGAAATGCTCATAGTATAAAAGAAATTCTTGAAATTTTTTGTGATGATTGTGGACTGGTTGATGTTTATTTACATGTAAATTTCATGAATTTTTGATACCTGGTCATTGAGATACAAATTTTTGAACTTAGGTGTGACAATGTGTGTCACACCTCATTATGTCAACTTGCTGGATTTATTTGAGTGACCTATACTTGTTGAAATAATGTGAAATTTTGCATGATGGTTGATTAACATGTTAAGAGGTTATGTGAATTTTTGTGGAATTTTATGTAGCATTTTCAAATTGATTGCTATTTTTCATCTCTGTTAGCCAATTATGCAAGTTCATGTGACACATGTTTGAATATTTGATGTGAAATGCTCATATGGTATTGAATGATCATGAAATTTGATATGCTTGTAATAGACACATGATAGGACATGATGCTTTTGGTCTCACTCATTTCTTTACTGTTTTCATTGACTTGTGAATTTTTGAAGTGGCTGCATGTGTTGATGTTGTGATTTGGAGCATGTAATTGTGTCTGTTTTTGTTGATTTTCATTGACATAGTTACCTTGGTCCAATTAGGCTAAAATTTGACATGCTAGACCTTGAGTATCCCCTGTTTAGGTGTAATTTATTTGAGAATTTTTGGATTTGTTTTGATATGGAATTGGATGCAATAGTTCTGTTTGGATGTTTTGTGTTCCTTTTGACCTAAGTTGGATTGTTTTGTACATGAAATGAATATAATGAATGATATGGATATGGGACCAAGTGTGTTGGCTTTTGTTTGACATTAATTTGACTTTGGTTAGAGATACCTTGCTGTTTAGGAATTTTTCTTGCTTTTGGACCCTAGGCTTGGCCTAGTGGTCTAGTTGCTAATATTTGCTTGATTTTTCAGGATGAATAGCATAAGGCTCATGGAGAATGATCCAAGTTGATTGAAATGATGTTGTTTGATGTTTGTACACTAACATAACATTGTTTTGTAGGTTGTGAAGCTTGGGCTTGAGCTCATAGCTTGCCTTTGTGTGCCTTGGCTTGCATAGTTTGACTGATTAACTTGTTGTTTTCTGATTGGTTGTCTGAGTTATTAACTGGTTAGCTTTTGTACAGGTACCTTTAGTCGCTCTAGTTCTTTTAAGAACTTGCTTGGTAGCCGCTGCTCGGTTGTGTAAACCGCTTGAGGTAGGTCCTCTTGACTTCATGTAGTCTGGGAGACCCGGCTGTTACCGGGCCGGGCAAATGTCTGAAGTCCTCCTTAAGAGGCAATGATTGTGGTTGTTTATTTTTTGTGCCAAGCAGGTGAAAGTCCTTTAAATAAGGCAATTGGTGGAAGTTAGGGATAAGCAATCTGTCCCCCACTATTCTGTGAGTCTTCTCCTTGCTCCCATTACATGGTTGTAGCATTGAGATTACAAGCCCAAGATCCGTGCAGTGCACATTGTGTCAGAGTCTCTGAGTATAGAAGGGTTCCCCCATTCTGGACCCATGCTCATTTGTCAGAAGCTCTCCCTGGTTAGGGATAAGAGCTGTGAGGTCTCATCCTCACTTCATCCTTTCATCTGCTTCACCTTAGCCTCGTAATGGCAAGGTTAAGAGCAAACCCAGCCCGTACAGACGACTCGCTTCGGCAGTCAAACCTATTGATTGAGCCCCCTTGTTTGGCTATAGTGCGTGCTATGTGGATATCTGATTGACATGCTTGTTTGAGATGCTTGTTCTCATTTGATGTATTCTGTATGCTTGTGTGCTTGCTTCTTTCCTGGATAGGAGTAGTTTGCTTATGCAAGTAGGATAGAAAACTGAACTTAGGGATGACTGTGCATGACAACATCTAGGCTCGAGTCGTAGTCTCCCTAGTGTTGTGTCTCCCTGGTTTCTGGCTAGTAATGCAGTCCCTTTCAGGGGAACTACATCGCCCTGATCCTCGTTCCAGACGAGGTATGTAGGCAGGTGGTCGTGCGAGACCACTCCGGGCAACCTTTTTCTTTTTGCGTGCGTTTACTTGTTATCTGACTGTGTGTTTTGGTTCGGATGCCGACGTAAGTCCAGTGATTGGCTGTCGGGCTCCACGTTTGCCCTTTTGAGTGTGTTCTGGTTCGGATGCCGACGTAATTCCATCCAGTGGTTGTCGGGCTCCATGTTTGCCACCCTTGCTTGTTTGTATGTTCTGTGTTGTTTGGCGTGCGTAAGCCGAACTACAGTGGCTCTGATTCTTGTTCCAGACAAGATATGTAGGCATAAGGTGCGATACCTTATCGAGCTCCCTTCTCTTAACCCCACCTGCGTTCCCCGTGTGTGTGTGTGTGATGTTTTAGCAACCTTTTCTTTATTCTAGGACGTGGATCCCGTCGAGTACGACGGACGTGAGGGGTGCTAATACCTTCCCCTTGCGTAACCGACTCCCTTACCCTTTCTCTCTGGTCGCGAGACCATGTTCTTTCCAGGTTTCTCTGAGCGTTTCCTTTCCCTATTTTGGGATAAATAACGCGCAGTGGCGGCTCTGTGTGTGTTTTTATTTTTAGCTCGCCGGTTGATTTTTCGCAGGATGCGACACTTTGGGAAGAGACCCTCTTGATTTTTGTCTTCTTCTTAGGAGGGGGGTTTGGCTCTGGAGATTCATCACCAGATTCTTCATTGGGAATTTTCTCCTCTTCTTTCTTTCTTTTTTGGACTGGTGGGGACTTTCGACTTACCTAGTCATGCAAACCAAAGCCGGATAATTTCTTAAAAGAAAAAAGAATAAATGAAAAGGGGGAGGTTTGTACCTTTGTCGAAGGTTTCTTAACAGCACCTGGTGACGCTTCGACGGAAGCTTTCTTGGTAGGGATCTTTGCGGCTAAGGAAAGAAAGGAAAATTAGAAACAAATATTAGAAATACATGATAATACAGTTAGAATAACAAAAGAAAAATCGTGTTTTCTGTCAACACCTTCAAGAATGGGACTTTCCACGCGAACGTGTTCTATTCCAATATGAAGGTGTCCTTGGTAATCATCCAGATGATACTTAGTCGGAACCACACGCTCAGCAGGTTTTTTGTAATGTTGACGAAGAATTTTCATATAGTCCCCACAAACGAACCAATCTGGAAATGGAGGGCTTAATGCCACGCCAAACTCAGCAGTTGGTAGAGGAGGAAATTTTGGTGGATGACAGCTGAAAGCCATGTCATAGCGCGCTTCTGGTCGAACATGTGAAGGCAATGACAATTTTTCAAACCTCTCCGTCAATTTATGTTTTAAAGTTACTGCTGCTTCGCGTATGGTTCGACTAAGATCATCAGGTCTATACGCGGTTTCAAAATATTTTTGAAATTTTTGTATTTCTTTAATGTGTCTTTGAATACCTTTTTTGGTCCGATCCTGCACGAAAGCGAAAGCATTTGTTAAATGTGTGGTGAATGTTGTTACGTCAAAAAATCTTGTAGAATAATAATCCTTCCACCACTCATCAAACTCAGGAGTACAGAGAAAAGATGGTCGAAAGATCACTGGTCGAATATCAAGAGAATCATCAGTTAGCTTCTTCGACAGCTCTTTGCTTTTATCTTCATTATGAAGGGAGTTGTAAAAAATGATAGATCCTTTCTTTGGGAAGATGGGTCGAGGTTTTATTTGGATCAAGCCAAACTGTCTAGCAACAAGATTGGGTTGGTAGACTATCAAAGCTACTTGGGTTTTGGTTACGTTAAGATGGGAAAAAAGGAGCCTGGGGGTTAAAAATGATTCCCAAACATCCAAAAATATATTCTCATCCTTCTGCATTTCCAAGGGCAGTTGTTGGGTAAACCATTCAGGTCCAATTTTTCTGCTAGCAAAGGGTGCTATGGTCGAAGTAAAATGATACCTTTCGAAAAACATCATGACATAACCGTTGAAAGCTTGTCGAAGGCTAATTACTTCATCAGTTGGCGTTAGTTGCACCAACCTAGGCCATTCGACAGTCCTGTCTTTCACTTTTTCTTCGTTCACTTCGTGTTTTACAGGAAAAGAAGCTTCAAAGGTGGCATTGAGCCATAATTGTAAAAGCCAGAAAGGTCCTGACAAATTGATTTTACCATTGTCTTTGATGGTTTTCAAAAAATTTACACTATCACTCAAGGATTCGTAAAGATTCGCCAAAATCATTTCACTTAAGCATAGTTTGGTTCCTGCATGAAGCTGATTGGCCATAGTGATGAATCTTTTGGCAACTTGGAGGGAACGGGAGCAAAACACGTATTTTGTTAGCCATAGAGTCAAAAAGGCTATATGTTCGACATCCGAGACTTCTGTGGTATCCTTGTCATGATAATGAGACATGAATAAAGAGTATGAAGCAAAGCTAGTGTCGAAAGTTATAGAATCTTCATTTAGGTTGGTGGGGTCGAAATTTATCCCATTGGGGCGAAGGCCAACGATGGTTGCTGCGTCGAAGAGAGTGGGTGTGACCATCCCACAAGGAAGGTGAAAAGTGTTATAGGTACTGTCCCAAAAATAGAGGGAAGCTAAAAGCATATTGGGGCAAATGTTGGGTCCTACTCTCGACAATTGAATGAGGTCGAAAATACCTATTTCCTTCCAGAAAACTCCTTTAATCCTTTCAACCTTATCTAGCCAGGATAAATAGTCTGAAGGGTCTTTCGACCATGGACAAGTTCTAAAGATTCTAGCATAATTCAAATAAGTTAAATTCAACTCTCCATCATCAGTCGAACTTTGTGGGTCAATTTGTTCTACAGTTTTCTCTTGAGGTTGAGGTTTTACTCCAACACCTATGGGTTTGGTACGGAAATAGGTGGGAAAAAATTCTTTCAGACGATCTGGTTTAATATCTGGATTGGGGAGTGGACCTAACATAGCGTGACAAATACCAAAAACAAGAACAGGAATTAATACCTGGGATTTGTAGATACATTCCTTCTCTCTCTCATTGGGTGGTTCAGGAACGTATTGTTGGTTTCCAACAGTCATTAGTCCATTCAACTCGTGCGCAGGATGAAGAGTTGATTCGTGGGTCTTCTTGGAGTGTTTGCTGCTGGAAGATTTTGGAGGAGCCATCGTTGAGAAGAACAAAGAAATTTTTTCAGGAAAGTTGAAAGTATGAAAATGGGTATGAAGAAGAAAGTTTGATGCGTGAAAAAGTTTCAGAGAAAATAGGTTGTGAGTATTTATAAGGGAAGATGATAAAAACGTTTGAGTTTTTGATGATAATCGTGGGACACGTGGCTAAATCACAACGGTGATGATGAAGATGTGGAAGTTGAAAAAGGCTATGATGTTAGGTTTAGGATATGATGGGGGTAAGGTCTAAACGTGGGCTAGACATGACGTTTTCTAAAAAAGTGTAATGATGAATCTGTTTGGGAACTTGAGATTATAAAAGCTTGGAAAACAGTGGAATTAAATGACATGGCATCGAAATATTGGTTGACAAAAAATGATTGTTTCTCTAGAGTAGTCGAAACATCTTTGCTGGGGGGCAATTTGTATACATGTATTTTTGACGTCATGAAATTAATAAGCAGAATAGTGATTTTGACAAATGGAGATGCTTGCAAAAAGAAAAAAACTGGAAATATATACTTGAAGAGCATTTTCAACAGTTTAGTTGATAAGTGTTTTCGACACTTCGACAGATTGGTGGTTCGATATTTCGACAAAAGAAGATGTCTGCAGATGAAAAGACGTCTTCGACAGTATGGATGATGTTATGATATTTTGACAATTCGACAAGTCTGAGGAGACGCTTCGTTTTGACGTAAAGCGGAAATTCAAATTCAAAAAGTTATAACGTTTGGCTGAAGACGCGTGGAAGCACCTGGCAAAAGGAAGTCATGCAGAGAGCCAATTGTCATAGTTTTAGGATTTATTCGTTAGTGACAGTTATTTTGTTTGTATATAAATAGGATAGTTGTTATCATAATGTGTGTGTGAAAACTTGTACAAAATTCCTGCAAAATACTCAAAGTACCTGTGTGAGAGAAAAGAGTCTTATCTGGAAAATGTACGTGTGAACAAACACCATTTCTTTAAAGTTTTATCTTATAAATTTCAAAGTTCTTTACCAATTTTCCTTTGCATTTACCAGTCATTTATCCTTTGCATTTACTTTATGCAATTTATTCTTCACCATTTATTTTTCGCCATTTATCTTAGTCTTGTTAAGTTCACTTTTACTTAAGCACTTTTAATCAATATCTTTCGTACATGAAAGACTTAGTAAACCAAATAAAGGATACAAAAGTTGTTCTAAAGAGTTACAAAGTTATTTAAATTTGCACATGTCCTAGGATTTGTATGGTTGATCCTGCAAGTAACCCAAATTCAATAAGTTTTGAAAATCCAGAGGTTGTTCGCCAAAATCAACAGCGAACAGTTACCACTAGACTACTTTGTTAAACATATATTTTGATTCTGTTTATATTCATATGATTTTATTTTTACTGATCATTATGCCTTATTATTTAATCTTTGAATTAAATTTGTGCATAAATTAAAATTGATTTATAATGTTATTATTTTGTTAAACAATTGTATAAGAGATCTTATTTATTTAATTTTGTTCTCTCATATAATTGAGTTACTATGTCTAGTGATCGTTATAATTTTGATTAATTTGGATTAGTCACAACATCCTTAAATTATTTGAGATTATCTTTTTTAAAGTTTTGAGATCACATAAATTATTAGACATTGTAATTAATTATACGTGGTATAATGAATTTTATCCTACAGGAATTTTTATTATATTTGTATGATTAATTAGGATAAAATGTCAAAATATTTTCATAACTTGCCCACAGGAATTATGAATTGGTACATAATTTTATAGTTTTATCATAAAGTATTAATTTTGGATAGAAAAACAAAATTATACCATGCACGTAAAGTGTGAGATTTGAAAAATCTATCGCAATTTTTTTTAAAATCTTATTACATTAAAATTTAGCCCACTGGTAATTTTTATGTTGCAAGATTTATTTTATGGTATGTTTATATTGATAATACATACAATTCGGATAATATTTATGCCTCAAATTTTGACATCAATTTTGTTTATCTTTTTAGCTTCTCAACCTGCTAATTTTTCTGATATCCGATGTGATATTCCCGAGCTCAGAGGAGATAACTTGTGGAAGGAAAGAATTCTCCTCCATCTATGATGGATGGACATAGATTATGCTATTAGGAAAGACGAACCACCTACAATTACAGATGAAAGTACTCCAGCTACAATCGCACTATATGAGCGGTGGGAGAGATTCAACCGGCTCAGTGTGATGTTCATTAAGACTAAGGTCACAGGTGGAATACGTGGTTCTGTCGATCAGCATGAGAATGTCTATGATTTGCTGAAAGCCATTGACGATCAGTTCGTCACTTCTGAAAAGGCTTTGGCAAGCACATTATTATGAAATTTTCCTCCTACCGACTCACCAGTGTGAAAGGTGTGCATGAGCGCATAATGAAAATGCGTGACATTTCAGCTCAACTTAAGAAACTTGAGGTTGATATGTTTGACTCCTTCCTGGTGCACTATATTCTGAACTCTCTTCCGTCTGAGTATGGGTCTTTCAAGATCTCCTACAATACACATAAAGACAAATGGTCAATCAATGAATTAATGACCATGTGTGTTCAGGAAGAAGAAAGGCTTGTAATGGAACAGAGTGAGAGTGCATTGCTAACAAGCACTCGCGGGAAGAACAGAGCTTTCAAAACTGACAAGTCACAAGCCAATCAGAAAGAGAAATTTAAAATACCACCGCAAGGTGATATCAAGAAAGAAGAAAAGTGTTACTTCTGTAAAAAGGGAGGACACATGAAGAAGGAATGCCCTAGATTCAAAGAATGGCTTGAGAAGAAAGGTAATTTATTCTAATTTGTTTGTTATGAATCTAATATGACTGATGTTAATATTAACACCTGATGGATTGATTCTGGATCAATAATCCATATAACAAATTCCTTACAGGGTATGCAAAACCTAAGGAAGCCAGTGGGAAGTGAGCGGATTGTCCTATCAGGAAGCAGGATGGGCTCACATGTGGAAGCTATTGGAACTTGCAATTTAATTTTGAATAATGGTTTTGTTTTGAAATTAGAAAGGACCTTTTATGTACCAAGTTTCTCACGAAACTTGATTTCAGTTTTTAGACTTGTACCTTTTGGATATTCCTTTAATTTTAAAGACACCTTGTTTAAATTATTTTATAATTCGGAATGTGTTGGGAATGGTATATTGTATGATGGTCTTTATCGTATTAATTTACAAATCGTATCCATTTATAGTTCAACGCATGTTCAAACTGGCACTAAGCGGTGTAATATTAATGAGAATTCTTCTATGTTATGGCATCGGAGATTAGGACATATCTCCATAGAGAGAATTAAAAGGTTAGTAAAAGATGGGTACTTAATACTCTAGATTTTGCTGACTTTGAAACTTATGTTGACTTCATTAAGGGAAAGCAGACCAACATGTCTAAGAAAGGTGCCAATAGAAGTTCAAGTATATTAGAAATAATTCATACAGACATATGTTGTCCTGATATGGATGCACATGGTCAGAAATATTTCATCACTTTCATAGATGATTACTCACGATATATGAATATTTATTTGCTTAACAATAAATATGAAGCATTGGATGTCTTCAAAGTCTTTAAGGCTGAAGTTGAGAACCAATGTGGAAAACAAATAAAGATAGTGAGATCAGACTGGGGTGGTGAATACTATGGTAGATACACTGAGAGTGGACAAGCACCTGGTCCATTTGCTAAGTTTCTTCAAGAACATGGGATTGTTGCCCAATACACCATGCCTGGTTCTCCGAACCAAAATGGTGTTGCAGAAAGAAGAAACTGAACATTATTGAACATGGTTCGGAGTATGCTTAGCAACGCTAATATTCCTAAATCATTGTGGAATGAAGCACTAAAGACGGCAGTGTATATTCTAAACCGAGTTTCATCCAACGCTGTCCCAAAGACATCATTTGAGTTATTTAAAGGATGGAAGCCGAGTTTACGACATATGCGCGTTTGGGGATGTCCGTATGAGGTGAGGATTTATAACCCACAAGAAAAGAAACTAGATCTGAGGACCATTAGTGGGTATTTCATTGGATATGCCGAAAGTTCTAAAGGTTATAGATTTTATTGTCCATCTCATACAACTAGGATTGTGGAGTCAAGAAATGCAAAGTTTCTTGAAAATCATTTGACTAGTGGGAGCGATCAAATCAAAAATTCAATTTCTGTGCATGATCATATAGTGTATGAACCTTCCACTTCAAGTAATAGATTGGTTACTATTTACAACATCCCTCAAGTTCAAATGGATGTTGATCAACCAATCATCGAGACTCCACAAGCTACTGATGATCCAGTAAATCAAGTTGGTCATCAAGATGATGAACAATTATTTGAACAACAAGATCCACAAGAAAATGTTGATCAAACATTAAGAAGATCTACTAGGACAAGAAAATCAGCTATTCCTAATGATTACATTGTGTATCTATAAGAATCTGACTATAATGTTGGAGCTGAGAATGATCCTAGGAGCTTTAGACAAGCCATGAGTTGCAAAGAGTCAAATTTGTGGTATGATGCCATGAATGATGAAATGAATTCCATGAAAAACAACGACGTATGGGATATTGTAGAGTTACCTAATGGGGCAAAGGCCATTGGTTGTAAATGGGTCTTTAAAACCAAGAAAGATTCATTAGGCAACATTGAGAGATACAAGGCCAGACTCGTTGCTAAGGGATTTACTCAAAAGGAGGGAATCGATTACACTGATACTTTTTCTCCTATATCTAAGAAAGATTCTCTTGGTGTCATCTTGGCATTAGTTGCACATTTTGACCTTGAGTTGCATCAAATGGATGTGAAAACAGCCTTTCTTAATGGTGATTTAGAGGAAGAGGTTTATATGAAACAACCTGAAGGCTTCTCTTCTAATAGTGGTGAGCATTTGGTTTGCAAGCTTAAGAGATCCATATATGGGTTAAAACAAGCCTCTCGTCAATGGTATCTTAAATTCCATGAAACGATATCCTCATTTGGGTTTATTGAAACCCCCATGGGTCAATGTATATACCAAAAGGTCAATGGGAGTAAAATTTGTTTTCTCATTTTATATGTGGATGACATACTACTTGCAACCAATGATAAAGGTTTTCTACATGAGGTGAAACAATTCCTCTCTAAAATCTTCAATATGAATGCTTATTTTCCAATGTAGGTTTAAGCTCCTTATATAGCATAATAACTCTGGGCTTTTCTCCTTGGATGATAGATTTAATTTCGTCCATAATTAATGCATAATTTGTTCCATGAATCTCTCCATCAATATATGTTATTTCAATTTAAAATCAAAATTAAATCTTCATTTAAATCTAAATCAATCTTCATCCAGTTGTCAAACAAATCACCTAATCATATTCTAAGCTAATTAGAAATAAAATTTGATCCAATCTTTAACCAAAAAGTCTTCCAAAATGCAATAGCATTAACCTGTTGCACGAGGCCCATATGTCATACCCACATGTTCTGACATCGCATCTAACATGTGTCCCTTTTGCACCTCCATGCAACTTAAGCAAGATAGATTAATCTTGAACACTTTGAGCACTTATCAATTGTTGTTGTTTTGCAAAATGCAGTCAATCTAAAAGGAACAACACTTTCTATCAAAATTTGGAACCCCTAAAAAGTACCTAAAACTCTCCTTTTAAAGCTACAAAAAGTGTGTCATAAAATTGCACCATCGCGCCCACGTTGGTTATCATCGTGACCGTGTTGTGATGCCATCACGCCCATGATATCAACATCGCAGCCACGAGAAGTCCAGAGGAAAAATCAGATTTTTCTTCTTATTTTCTTAAATTTTTCACTAAGTCTATATTCATAACTCTTTTGCAACTTTGTTCAATTCCTCCATACTTTGGCTTCACTTTTACTCATAATTCCACCAATTTGTCTTATTTTTGCTCGTAAAATTACGTAATGGAAGAGTGTCATCAGACAACAATTTCCCTTATGAGGAAGGATAGTCATTTTAAAATCAGTGATGACAAACATAACAATCTACTATTTCTATTTTATAAAGCTCTCAAGGGGGTGTTGAATGAAATTATCAAGTTTCAGTAATCCTTTTTGTGGGGTAGGGTGGAGGAGAAGAAGAAAATTAATTGGATAGGGTGGTCAATCATTTGTCGGTCCAATAAGGAGGGGGGCTAGGTATCAAATATTATAGAAGGTTAAATATGACTCTACTAAGCAAGTGGAATTGGAGAATTATCTCTGACAAAATCCAATTTAGTATGACTTCTTAACATTTAGATATGGTGACTGAAAGACTAAGATTTTGGATCATTATTCTTTTCCCAAATCTAAGAGGGACTCTATTTAGTGGAGGGATTTAAGTTCCTTTTTCGCTTTGAACTGAATTTCTATCTTAATTAATTATAAATTAGAGGATGGTAAACTTGTAGTTTTTGGAAATTCAAATAGTTGGGTTATATTCCTCTGTGTGAGTAATTTCCAATTGTGTTTGCAATAGCAGTATCACCTAATGCCAAAGTTGTAGACATGGGGGTTTGAGAGGTCAGTTCTAGGAGGTGGAATTTGGGGGTTTCAAGGGAGATCCTGACTGAGGAGGAAAAAAATCAATTAGAAGTAATGGTGGAAATCATTTGGTTGGTCAGGTATTTACCTAAGCTTGAAGACTCTTTCATGTGGTAGAGAAGATTCCATGGTTTTTCTATTAATAGTTGTTACAATGCTTTGTTGGACACGTGACTTCCCACACAAGAGGGGGTGAATTGTGTGGTCCCAAAAACATGGTTTTGAAAATTTTGCATATTAAATTTAGAGTATAAAAACATTTTGAAAATGTTTGAGTAATGAGCAGCGAAAAATAAAGAGTTAAGGGAAAGAGATGAACACCAAGATGTATAGAGGTTCGATCAAATAAGAAAACGACCTACTCCTCTCCCCAAGAGTTGATCTTGAGATTATCCAATAAACTTTGAGAATTTTTAGTAAGTAAAACTCACGAACCTTCTTATACAAGTAAAATTGGTTGACTTCCAACCTAAACAACAAGACTTGGAATTTAGAAATTGATTATTCTCTTCCAAACGATGGATTGAAGCGATTGGTCCTCCTTCTAAAATTAGTAGATCGAAGCGGTTAATCTTCTTTCCATAAATGGCAGATCGAAGTGGTTAGTCTTCAAGCTTTTAAACAAATCTTGTAAGCTTTTACCACTGGCTAAGCTCATGAACCTTAAACCTTGGTTTTACACAGGCTAACCAATAACCTATGAGATTTCAATATCGGGTTAATCTCAAACCTTATCCAATCTATTATCATAGTTTAAGCTTTAACATATCCTTGGTTTTACCACGGGTTAATCTCGAACCTATCAAGCTTTTATCATGGGCTGAGCTTAAACCTAAACCAAATTTTATTCACACAATCCCCAAATCAAAGCTTTTACGGGTTTAGCTTTTAATCCAAAAAAATAATCCATAAGTGAATAATATTCAACCAAAGTGTATAGAAAATATTCCCTTGGTGAATTTAAAATTCAACCCTTTCAGAGTTACACATTATCCTCACTCACAAAAGTACGTTCTCAAATAAGCATTTCGGCAAAACTATTGGTGAGAGAAAGTAAAAGAAATTTTTTAGAGAGTGAGAAGTGTCAAAAACACGACTCTGGATGAAATGAAATAAGGAAAGTGATATCTATTTATATTGTAGAGGTTGGCTCAAAAAGGAAATTGGTTTTAATTCATTTTAAGCCAATCTATTCGATTAGAGCCTAATGCTAATTGAGTAGAAACTTTAATGATAATCGATTATCAGTTCCAAAAAGGAAAGAAAATATATCTAGTTGTTGGAAATCATTAAGGTGTTGCCATAATCTCTTAGAGCTCAATTTTGAACTGATCTAATCAATAAGACAGAAGCTATGATCGATTAGAAAAGGAAAAACTTTGCCCATGGCAATTTTGACTGATCTTAACTCATCTGGAACAACTTCAAGACATATTGGAAAATATTTTATTCAGAAAATTTAGTTTGAAAATAAGTTTGTGTGTGTGTGTGTGTGTGTGTGTGTGTGTGTGTGTGTGTTTCAGCCATATATTTTTACGAGAATTCCCCTTTCCTTTACACAATATTCACTCACTAACTAAGGTAGGGCTTTCTTGCACTTGAAGAATTTTTTAGATGCTTTATTTTTTATACACTTGCTTGAGTTCACTTGAAATGAGGCTTGAGCTTATTATCTATTTGGTTGCCATCATCGGATAGACAAGTCCATCAACCATAATACTTAGGTTTGTATCTTTATCCATTTGAATACTTAAGCTTGACTTGTTAAATAGATTGTCATCATGAATAAGTGTCATCATCAAAACTCTAAAAAAAATACGTTGTGCTTATCAAAGGCATGTCACCTATAAAATAAGGTTTCACATTCTCCCCCCTTTCGACGATGACAACACATATCTCAGGGGCGGTGGAAAAAAGTGCACATGTATTTTTAGAGTAATTAAACTCCCTCTGAGTTAGATAGAGAGTATACTATACTCCCCCTGAAAGTATACTTCTCCCCCTTTATCAAAATCAAAAAGGCAGGTAAAGATGCATTGCGAAAAATAAACATGCAAACACATGCAGTTAAAACTTTTTAGAGAAATAATACTTTTGTTAATTTGAAGAATTTAGAACACAAAGTCAAGCATTTTCAAAATTAAAGTTACAAAAGAAAGGGAAATTCAAAAATAAAATAATATTTTTAGAAACAATTAGTCCATATCATCATCATTGTTCTTGCTTGAGACCATATGTGAGATGAGGTTCCTTTTCTCCATTTTTCTGATGAGCTTGTCAATCTTTGCATTCATTATTCTTTGCTCATCACAGATGACGTTGAGGGTGTTTGAGGAGGATGGAGGAAGGTTATTATTTCTTCATTGCCTTTCTCTTCTTGGTGGTTGTGGGACAAATTCCCCATCTTGAATTGCATACCCCGTTTTTCTTATAACAGTTTGCCCTATTTTTGTGTGCATAAAGTCTAGTTCTTCTTCTCCAAACTAATACCTGTTGTAAGATAGGATTTTAGTGACTAATTTGGCATAGGGTAAGGTAAGGTTTTTCCTCTTTCTATCTAGCATATGGTTAAGTATGTCATCTGCCCAGTTTTTCATAATTTGATTTTCTAAGAACCAAACTACAGGGACATTCGATTTTTGGAAGGTGTTGTAATTACCTTTTCTTGGAAAAGTACAAAATTCATTATCTAATGAATTAATATAGTGTTTAGACGGATGATGCCAATGCCGAAGGGATTTAGAATTCTAGAAGCGGGATAAATGAGAAGAGAGTGGCCATGAGTTTCAAAGTTGAAATCATTACCTTCAAGATACGGTTGGTCATCGTCTTCCTCTATAAAGGGTAGGTTGCATACTTGATCAAAATCTTCAAGAGACATGGTGATGGGGATTTTCTTGACTTCGGAGTTGAGGATGTCGTCTTTGTAAGAAATATTAGCATAGAACACTTTCACCAATTTGGGGTACCTCCCTTGAGGTTTTTCAAACACAAAGTTCCTTAATCCAACGGCATTAAAAGCTTCCTGAAGGAATAATTCTTGAATAGCTCTTCATCCAAGTAGTGAGTGACAAAAAGTTCTCTATCGGTGTAGTAAAGGTTGAAGTTGGTTTCTTAAGATTGAGAGGAAAAGTCTTCAGAAAAGTATGAAGATGAAGCTTTAGAGGAGCGGGTTCTTTTTTAGGCCATTTAGGTGATGATCGGTGAGTCAAACTGCTAATATGTTCTAATGGAATACACAAGTAGATAAATAATGAGATGAGAAGATAGAAATTGTTACATCTATTTATAACTTCAGTATAATTGATTAGAAGAAAGAGATAATCGATTAGCAACGATGGAATTTAATAGTTAGTTGTTGAAACTATCTGTTGCATTTATGTCTCACACAACTAGCCGTTGGGATCAGCTTTAACGTTCGAATTTATAAATTTTCACATCATCTAATCGATTAGATGTTGGTCCTAATCGATTATTTTGGCCCAATTCAACATGTCTTATTAAAAGAAATTTACTATGATCCATAATAACAACCATAGTGATATATTAAGTGTTACTGGCTTTGATTCCCAACCCCAATAAATTTCCTTTTTCTTGTCACAAAATATGTGTGTCATTTATAATCTTAATATTTATATTAAAATTAAAATACATTTCACCACGGTTTGGGGTAGAAACCGTTGTGAAATTTACTTACATTTAATCACAGACATTTCATTCAACAGTGGTGAAAATATAACTTATATTTAAGTAAATTTTCGCTCTTTCAGGACAGACATAGATGTATCTCTTTTAACAAACCCTAAAATTCTCTCAAACCTTACTCTATGAACGGTTGCATACCAAGAAAAGGTGTTACGCAAAACATATTTCTTTCACTTCCTCTTCTCATATTAGGTACGTAAACATTTACACATTTCACTTCCTCTCCATGTTTTTGTTGATAAAAGTTGTATGTTGTTTAAGTTATGTTGTTATTGATAAAAGTTCTATGTTATTTATGGTATGTTGTTGATTATAAAATTTGTATGTTGTTAATGATTTTGTATCTGTTTAGCAATGTTGTATGTTGTTTAAGTTATGTTGTTGTTGATAAAAGTTCTATGTTGTTTAGGGTATGTTGTTGATGATAAAATTTCAATGTTTTTTAAGGTATGTTTTTTATGATAAAAGTTATATGTTATTGAGTTTTTTTTTGTTTTTGTTGAGCTATGTTGTATGTTGTTTAAGTTATGTTGTTGTTGATAAAAGTTATATTTTGTTTAGGGTATATTGCCAACGATAAAAGTTGTATGTTGTTGATGATTTTGTTTTTGTTGAGCTATCTTGTATGTTGTTTATGGTATGTTATTTTTGATAAAAGTTATATGTTGTTTATGATTTTGTTTTTGTTGAGATATGTTGTATGTCGTTTAAAGTGTGTTGTTATTGATAAAATTTATGTGTTATTGATTATTTTGTTTTTGTTGATCCATATTGTATGTTGTTGATGGTATGTTATTGTTGATAAAAGTTGTATGTTGTTGATGTTTTTTTTAGCTATGTTGTATGTTGTTTAAAGTATGTTGTTGTTAATAAAAGTTATATGTTGTTGATGATATTGTTTTTGTTGAGCTATGTTGTATTATGTTGTTCATAAAAGTTCTATGCTTTTTTTAAAAGTTGTATGTTGTTTAATATATGTTATTGTTATGATATTGATAATGTTATTACTTTGGACATTGCAGCTATTGTGTTTTTCGTTCAACTTGTCCTAGAAGATGAGTTTATTATATCATATGTGATTTTAGTATTTTTCCAACCCCTTACCTAATATATAACCATTTGAATTAATTCTAAAATATAATATGAAAAATTAAGTTAAATTAGAAAATAACTTACGGTTATCATTGTATTACAAGCTTTTTGCAGTCCATTATCCATATTTTATTCTTTGACGATTAGAACTTGGTTCAATGTTTCTAATTCTTCAACTACCCCTTCATTCACTTCTAATTTTGTCTGAAAAGTAGATAATATTTTGCAAAATAAACTAGAGGTGAAGGAAAATGGTAGTTGAAGAACTAGAAGTATTGAAACACGTTCGAACAGTTAAAGAGCATAATATGGATAATGGGTTGCAAAAAGCTCGTAAAATAATGATAAGTGTAAGTTATTTTCTAATTTAACTTAATTTGTTATATTATTGATTTCTAAATTAGATTGAAAGGTTATATGTTTAGTGAGCAGTTGGTGAAATAAGCATCCACCTAAGTTATAATAAACTCAAGTAAGCATATCACTATGGTTGGAATCAATGATTATGGTGAAAAGTTGTGCGCTAAGTCTTTCACTACGACTGGAGTCTATAACCGTGGTGAAATGTATTGAAATCCTCAAAAATTCATGTGTTGGGTATCGAACCCCTGATCTCAACCTTTTACTACGGTTGGTTTAAATAATCGTTGTGGTATATTATGTGTTATTGTGTTTTTACCATGACTAGTAGACCATGGTTGTAAGTAGCTCACTTACAATCACACGCTACTTTATCATAGTTCATCAACCGTCATTATGTATCTTTCTCAACCATAGCGAAATGTGTTATTCGTAGTAGTGCCCCTTTCTAAAATCACTTAAAACACTCATCTTTTAGGTTAAAAAAATAATATAATGAGATGAGCAAAAAATTAAATCCATTATTGTAAGGGTTTAATCAGATTTATCCGATTATTTTCACCTTAAAATAATGTGTCCTACCCTACACAGATAAATATTTCCCTACAAAGAAATCTTGATAAATATTTCCTTACAAAGGGAAAACACAAAATGGTGTGTCCTTCTCTACACATCATTTAATGTGAGAGTTGATATAAACAGAAAAATGAGAAAGTCCATTATAGATATATGTCACACCCCAATTTTGACCCTGAATCTCCGAATCAATATATACATCACAGTATTTACATCTCTGCATGTCACATCATGCATTTCATCGTGCATAGTACCTAGAATGTTAGTCGAAATAATTTTTTGGATCTACAAGCAAACTGGTTGAATCAATTTTCAAATGTGTGTCAAATCAACGGGCAAAAAAAAATCCAAATCGAGCTTGCAGACATCAGTTTATTAATCTATGTTTCACGTAGTTTAACTTGGTGCGCTCGTTTTATTTTTCGACTACTTTTTCGATCATATTTTGATCTGTCTGAGCGTTTTAACCGGGCAATTTTTATTTCAAAATATGACAAAAACCAGTATATTTTTTAGAGGTTTATTTTACGCTGATCATTTTGGTGCACTCAATTTTATTTTTCGGATACTTTTACACCCGATTTTTATTCATTTTGAGTCTGTTTATTTTTATTTCTTTGTTAAAATGTTTGTAACAATTAATTAGAATTTTTTACGTTTTTGTTTCGGTTTAATATTGAGTATTTAGAATAATTTTATTTTAATTTAATTTAATTCTTAAAACTTATTTTTATTCTAAAACTTTGAAAAGAGGGGCATTTTGGCATTTGTCTCAATTTGATAACCCTAATTTGACACCATATAACTGCATAAGAGGCTGATGAAAAAAAGAAGGAATTGATCGGCCGCACTCCACTTGTCCCAATACCATCTCTCTCTCAATTTCATACATATACCAATAACCACTCACCCTCTTTGAAAAAAATGATATGACAAAAATAAAAATACTACAGTAGGAACGTGGTATTCTCATTATTTTTTTCTTTATCTCCATTTTTGAAAAAACATGGATCAATGAAGAATATGCCCTTTTCTTTTTTTAGGTTCGGTGAGAATTAATTTGCAACCTATTGTTTTCTCTCTTCAAGCTTCACATTTGTTTCCTTCCATCTTCATAAACCACATTATCCTCCTTCCCTTCAACTCACCACATCTTATCTTCCCATACACACCACCACCAAACTATTTACCACACACAGTCCCAAGCCTCAACCTAACTCCTTCTCCATAACCACCCTTAAATTAAAAACAACAATACCTTTTTAAACTCCATAACAATCATCGGTCACACACCCACAACCTACTTCCACAATTCACCATCACCACTTAAAATCATCATCTACACTCATTTTCTATTTCGTCGTTACCTCTGTCTCCTCGTATGCGCACAATCTTGAAAGTCCTTTTAAATGAGCTTAGATCTTTATCCTAGTTACTTGACTCTGGGGAGTTCTCAAACTGCATAGATTCTACAAGTGGTGGAGATTTATCTTCATGTCATACATCTAACACGCGACTATTTGCAACCAAATCTTGTTAGTTTTTTTTACTAATACGGAAGCACGTAGCCCATCATACATGTGTCGGCTTATCACTGATTACTATTCAGTGGATAATTTGTTTGTGAAATGAAGACCTGTTACTGGGAGTTAAGTTTAGAAGCTCACCGTTAAGCCCATTCATGAAGGAGTGAAGTTTTTGAACAACAAAAACATTAACAAAATCGCTTCGGTAAAGTTTCAATTTCAGCCTCTGTTGTTCGATGTGTATGTTATAGTTTTGATTGTTGAATGTTTCGATTCGGTTTACTGCGTGAGTTTTCTTCCGAGTATGTTGCATATTTCGGTTATGTGTGTGTGTTAATGTTGCATTTTATTTTTTTTTCACGGAAGTCGATTTTGCATGTTTGAATTGATAGATTGATTTTGCAGCGGTTGTCAGCTGATGTTTTAATATCAGTTTTCAGTTTTTGCATGATGAGGTTATTTTCATGTTGTTGTCATTTGTTCTTTGCATCTATCATAGTATTTTTCCCTTATGTATTTTTTTGAATCCTTGTTTGACAAGATGAGGTCAATGGGTGGGAAGGATGGTTGAGGCTTCAGTCTCCCAACCCCCATGACCTGGGTTCGAGACCTATGCGCCCCCATTCTCAATTTCGTGTTTTATTTTTTCCCCATTATTCTCGTTTTCTTCCTTATTTGTTATTAGGCGCCATTGTTTGACAGATTAATGTCATGGTTGAGTTAGTTGAGGCTCACGTCTCTCAACCCTCATGCTCTGGGTTTAACCCCTGTATGCCACACTTTCTTCATTATTGTGCATTTTTTTTCTTTCTACTTTTTTTTTGGCATTTCTTGTAATCGATTAAATTGTCATTTTTTAATGGATTTTTAGTATTTAGCTCTTTCTATTTACACTTTATTTGTAATTTCACTTTTATGTTTATTTTTCCATTTTTTATTTCGATTACGGTCATTGTAACTTCGCAATATTAATGATTAATAAAGTGTCATATGCGTCTGGATTTTGTTCCGTTTTCTTTGAGTCATTTTCATTGCTAAAAATCGTATTTTAATCCAAGATTCAACATGTTTATGTTGTTATATCGCCAATTTTTTATTGATATATTGATTGTATTCCGCCGCGTTATGACCTTTGCATACGATGTCTTATTTGTTGTCGATACACACAAACCAGCTTTGAGCATATTATCTAGGATTTCGCTTGCACTTCTCGATTTCTTGCTTATTTTATTTGTTAATTGTGAGGTTCACTTAATATCGATTTGGATACCGTTTGCTTTGTATGAATTAAACCTCACTTTATGACTTCATTTGGTTGAGTGCTTGAATTCATTCTCACTCTATTCTCCCATTATACATCCTATGTTAGAATTTCTCTTGATTCATGATAACATACAATGATCCAACGTCGTTGTTTGTGTAAATCAAATTTAAACTCAAATTCCATGTTGCTTTGCACGTCCTTGCGTTGTGTGACATCCATTCACATCCTCGCAGCATGATTTTGATTCGTGCATGTTTTATTCTTATTTTACTTCTTTCAATTTAATTACTATGAATGTGGGTTGAACATATGACGTTATGTTTCTATCTCTTATCAGATGGCTTACTCTTAGGCCTTCTTACAATGAGACCATTTTCTCGTGCACGTACACTATTTTGCTTGCATTTGTTGATTGGGTTTTGCTTTAATCATTTTATTATCTTATATCCTCATTCAAAAAAATGTACCCTCATTTCCATGACGTGTAATAATTTTACCACTTTGTTCTTGATTTCTTATTGTTTAGTTAGCTTCTAACACAAGAATAAAATCAATCATTTTTAAAAGAACAAAAATAAAAACTTGATCCAACATCGAGTATTTTCTCAAAGACCAAACAATCCAAACCATTTCAAACCATCCTATTCATCCATTTCTATCCTTTCCAATTTCTTAACTTTTCACTTTCAAACTTTACAAATTTCTCAAACTTTTCATCAAACTCTTTTGGAATCGATCATCAAATGCTTGATCCAACGTCAAGTCGTTTTCATAATGAAAATCATAAACACGTAATCATTATTCAACACTTTTTCAATAAAAAGGGTGAAAGGAACGGGGTGTAGTCCACGAGCTCCTGAGAGTTAATATCTGAGATATAGTTCTCGTCAATCTAAACACTCATCATCCTTAAATCAATTCCATGATGCTTAATAAACCCCGACTAGCTTCGAGTGCGTTTTCTCAAGCCAAACTTCAAAAACATCTAAAAATATCAAAACCCTTTTTCAAAGAAGATGAAAAAGGAGCGGGACGTAGTCCACAAATTCCCGAGAGTTAGGAACTAAGATGTAGTTCTCGCCTCTCTGAACTCTCTCATTATCCAAAAATACACTTCAAACCAATCAAATTCTTTTCTCGCCGTCATGCGATTGATCCTTAAACCCTTTTTGTAAACGAGAGGTACTTTATCTTGAGACGACACAAAAATAATGTTTTGTCCACTTGAACGTATGAGTAAGCTTGCGACATTGCCCACGAATGTTGATTTGTAAATCTATTCGGCCATGATGCAAACGTTCCCTTCTCCATTTGTTTTGGGTAATCAACAATGTTTTCGTCGATTGACACAAAGTAGCTTTTGCTAAAATCGACCTACAAATAAACATTTTCTACCCAGAACTACGTAAGTCTTGAGTTCTTTATTGCACCCGGAGATATGTAGGAGCAGGATTTATAAATCTAGTCAGATCCATTAATAAATAAAAAATAGGTTTAGTTCCTTTCTTTTCACATTAATAAAATATCCAAAAACATTTTCTCTTTTCTTTTTTTCGCACCTTAATAAAAAATAAACTTTTCGGTCCTACTATTCTTTTCCCTCTTAATAACTCAAGAAGCCTAACATTTCTAAGCTAACACTAACACGCACAACTAACCTAATGGTTCCCGTTGAGTACAATGGATGTGAGGGGTGTTAATATCTTCCCCTTGCATAATCGACGCCTGAACCCTAATTTGGTTGCGACGACCAATATCATTTTCATTCTTTCATGGGTTTTATCGATATTTCCCCTTTCCTTATTAGGAATAAATAAAGTTTGGTGGTGACTTTGTTTAGTCCATCCGTGAGTGTGTGATTACGCTTCACTAAGTCGTGTTCTCATTTTTTGAGGCGCGACAATATGTTCATTCAATTGATCACTAGGGATTGTAAACCTTGAGATATTCTAAAACAAATTACTTAGATCACAACAATTGACATTTTCCATCATCGTTCATCCCTGGATCATAGACTTCATAAATATTTTATACTTTAAAATTATTGCTTTGTACAACTTCAAAACACTTTAATCTAAGGTTTCACTAAGGTTTCACATTTGATGCCCATAACTTCTTAGGCTTGGGTGCATTATTTCTAGAAGATCTAAGGTTTTAAGTGTCCTATTCACTAAGGTTACCTTTAAATCCTTTTAATTTATCAAAATAAAAAGGTTCTAAGTGTCCTATTCTTTTATAATGTGTGCACTTATAAACCATGTGTTTCTTGTAATTATGATCTACACTTTTCCTAGGATTTCTATCCCTTTTAAATCCTATTATGTTTCTATTTAGGGAAGGATTTTTACTAGATAAAATTAGATCGAGCTTTTATTTCTCTTGGGTAAAATTTTCTAAGGTTCCATGAAGCCTAGTTACTTTTTTCTAAGGGAGTCACATCGCTTACATTTTTCTTTGGAATTTCTAAGTTTAGTTATTTCTATCTTAAATGAATCATTTATTTCTTTGAGATGTCTTAGAGATTCCTTGAGACCTAAGGTACGTTCTCTTAGTTTATCATTCTCTTTTGATGATTGTCCATACATTATAAATAATCATAGGATGGTTTGATACCTTGAATAGTACATGCCTCGTAGGATGCCTTTAAGCATATTTCATCTTCTTCGTTAGAAAAAGGTTATTTCATATTTCCCCCTGAGGTTGATGTCTCTCTTCCTCTTCTTCTTTCGAGTGTTGAAGAAACTTGTTCTTCTTCTTCTTTATCGTTCCATGAACAACATGGTCCTTCATTTGATTTTAAATCTTCTGAAGATCGTTCAACTATTGAGTATGTGTCTTTCAAAGGATTATACCTGAGTTGTATGATTAGAGTATGATGGAGTTGATGATTATTCGTTCAACTTCTCTACAATTTCCTTCTTTCTTGATTTTTCCTGAGATTCGAGAAGGTTTCTATATTTTGATTTAAGATTTGGATTAAACTTAAAAATTTTAACTCTTAGATATTTGTTAGTGATACAATGTCCATCATACTTCCCAATGTTTCTAAGCCTTGAAAAACATTTAAGAGTAGTATCTTTGTCTTCTTCGCCTCGTGTGTTCATCTTCTCTTGTTCGATACTTGGAAGAGATCCATATATCATTTCAAGAGTATCCTACATTTTCTTGGAGGTTTTACAAGAATGAACATAATAAAATTTGCTATTATCTAGAGACATAGTTATAAAGCTATTGGTTTTGAAATCAATTTCATGTTTTCTCTTTTCTTCTTCGGTACAAAGGGAATCGAGTTTATTTACTACTTCATCATTTACTTGATGAGTAGAAATAAATGGACCATTGACTATTGTTTCCCATAATTCATGATTTATGCTTTGTAAAAATATTATAAACCTAGTTTTCCAAATATTAAATATATTACCATTGAAAAGTGGCAGTTTGTTTAGAAAAGATCTCTTGTCGGAAGTTATCTTCCTCCTGAGATGATTAGTCCTTAAATAGGAGTTAGGCTCTTATGTCACTTGTTAGGCATGTGAATTTCCACACAAGAGGGAGGGTGAATTGTGTAATACCAAAAAACATGGTTTATAAAAACTTTGCATATTAAAATTAGAGTTTAAAAAAAATTAAAAATGTTTGAGTAATGAGCAGCGGAAAGAAAAAAGTTAAGGCAAAGAGATGAACACCAAGATTTATAGAGGTTTGGTCAAACAGGAAAATAACCTACTCATCTCCCCAAAAATTGATTTTGAGATTATCCAATAAACTTTAAGAGTTGTTAGTAGGTAAAACTCACGAGCCCCTTTATACAAGGAAATCTGGTTAACTTCCAACCTAGACAGTAAGACTTGGAATTTATAAATTGAGTCTTCTCTTCCAAATGGTGGATTGAAGTGGTTAGTCCTCCTTCCAAAATAGTATATCTAAGGGGTTAGTCTTCTTTCTACAAATGGCATATCGAAATGGTTAGTCTTCTTTCCTAGAGAATCTTGGATCATTTAGTCTTCAAGGTTCTAAGCAAATCTTATAAGCTTTTACCATCAGCTAAGCTTTTATCACAGGCTGAGCTAGAACTTAAATCAGGGTTTGATCACACAACCCCCAAACCAAAGCTTTTACGGATTTAACTTTTAACCCAAACAAACAATCCCTAAGTGGATAATATTCAACCAAGGTGTATATAAAATATTCCTTTGGTGAATTTACAATTCTATGCTTCCATAACTACACAGTATTCTCACTCACAAAAGAACTTTCTCAAATAAGCACTTCGGCTAAAATATTAGTAAAAGAATTTTTTTAGAGAAAGAGTGAGAAATTTCAAAAACACGATTCTGGATGAAATGAAATAAGGATAGGGACGTCTATTATAGCCTAGAGGTTGACTCAAAAAGAAAATTGGTTTTAATGCATTTTAAGGCAATCTAATATATTAAAGCCTACTACTAACCGATTAGAAACATCAATGGTAATTGATTACGAATTACAAAAAGGAAAAAAAATATCCAGTCATTGGACATCATTAACGCGATGTCGTAATCTCTTATAGGGGTGTTCGTGGTGCGGTTTAGGCGGTTTTTACGCTAAAAATCATTTGAACCGCAAGAGAAAAAAGCATGCGATTAGGTTTGGTTCGGTTGGCTTTTAGAAATAAAACTGAATCAAACCAAACCAAACAAATGCGGTTTGGGTTGATTCGGTTTTTTATAAGATTTTTATCGAGCGACACATACACCTATAGAGAACAACATAATTTTATGTTTAGTCATTCATACTTTACCAAATAACAACAAAACTCATCATATTTAGACAAAAACTTCTCATTCAATATAAAAAAAAAATAAGATTAAACAAAAGTGAAATAAAAAACATAAAATAGCAGAATAAAATAATATAAAAATATTATAATAAAAAAGAAAAAGCTGAAAAGATGAGAGATTAGAGAAGATTAAAAAGGAAGAACATAACAGATGCAATATTAGAGAAGAAAGATGCGATAAAAATGTAATTGAAAGAAAAACAATAACATAAAATCAAGAAAATGAAAAATAAAGAACATAAGAGAGGAGAGATTATAATAGAAGAGGTGAGATGTATATGGCAAAGAAGATGAGAAGAATGCACTATACTATTAGGAGAGATTTGAAAAGCTCGAAACTAAAACCCTAAGTGTGAGTAAGAGAATATTTATAGGGTTAAGGCATAATAGGTTTGGCTTTGGGTTGGATGTGGGATAAGTGAAGTTTAGGTTGTAACATAATGCGGTTTGGTTTGGTTTAGTTCAGTTTGTAAAATACAAATCGTAAACCAAATCAAACCGCACAGTTTTGTTATAAAATGACTCAAACACATCCGAACCAAATGCGGTTTTTTGCGGTTTCGGTTTTGTTTAGTTTGGTTTACGGTTTTCTATTGAGCTGGTTCGATTTTGAACACCCCTAATCTCTTAGAGATCTATTTTGAACTGATCTAATCGATTAGACAAAAGCTCAAATCGATAAGAAAAGGCAAAACTTTACCCATAGTAATTTTGACTGCTACAAATTCATCTGGGTTAACTTGAAGACATTTTAGAAAATATTTTCTTGATAAAAATCAGTTTGAAAATAAGTTCTTGTGTGTGTGTGTGTGTGCGCGCACGCGCGCGTGTGTGTATGTGTGTGTGTGTGTGTGTGTGTGTGTATTTTAGCTATGTACTTTTACGAGAATGCGTTTTGCTTTACACAATATTCACTCATTAACAAAGGTAGGGCTTTCTTTCACTTCAAGACTTTGTCAGATGCTTTCTTTTGTAGACACTTGGTTAAGTTCACTTTAGATGGGGCTCGAGCTTATATTCTATTTGGTTGTCATCCTCGAATTGTCAAGTTCATCAACCTTAATACTTAGGTTTGCATATTTATCCATTTGAGCACTTACGCTTGACTTGATAAATAGATTGTCATCATGAATACGTTATCATCATCAAAACTCAAACCAAAGATGTTGTCCTTGTCAAATTCATGTCACCCGTAAAACAAGGTTCCACATGTTCTATCATTGTTATGTAATAATGAGTTGAATTTGGAGGAAGATAAATTTAGAGGGTTGGATAAGGTGTAGAAAACCAAGATGTTAAACAAAGTACGTGCCTTCAGATGGAGACTCATTCTCAGTCGGATTCCAAGTAAGATTCAAGTATAAAAGCGAGGGATTATTAAAGGTAGACATAACTTGGTATGTCATTTATGCTTTTTAGAAGAAGATGATGAAATTCACTTGTTTGTAGGTTATGTGGTTAGCAAGCAGGTTTAGAAGTTGGTTGGCTCGGGATTGTAGAGGTGAAGAATGCATGGTCTATTTCCTCTCAACTGTTTCTATTTTGCAAAATGATCAAAACACAATTTGTAGGAAAACTTTACTGCTTTTTTGGCCTGTTACTTGTTGGGTTCTTTGGTTATGCAGAATTAATATCTTGTTTCAAGAAGAAATTCTACGTGATTTGGATATAGTTGGAAGTATCAAAATACTCTCATAGGAATGGTTTCAAGCTTACTTCAGCAGTTCTTTGGATCACAATTAAGCAAAGTGGAAAGTGAGTCTGGACAATTGTGTATATCGCAAGTTCCCTGCATAGTATTTTTATGTGCATTTAGTTATTGTAATCTGACTTAAATGAATTTTATCACTTGTTATATGGGTTGAGTACAAGAATTTGTCATGGCGCCTTTTTATTTTGAATCTCACGCGAAAAAATTAATAGGTCAATCAAAAAATTCAATAGCCAAATGAAAAATCAATAAGTCATTCAAAAAATCTGATATACGTTTTTATCGGTATTTTTAAAAAATTTAATGCGTGATAAATATTCCCAATTTTTAAAATCTCAAAATGAAGGAAAATAAAAAATAAAACAAAACAAAAAAATAAACTACCAAGTTTCTTAAAATTTTGGAAATGACCGTGAATTCACCTGCATTTTTTAAAAATCTAGTATTCTACATAACTTTGGAATTTGCTTGCATTTTTTTTTACCGGCAGTCTCAAAAATGCTGGTAAAATGGATATCACATTTGTTTAAAATACCGAAAAAATGCATGAAAAAAAATTAATTTTACCAAATATTGATAAAAATAATATTCTTTTCATGAAAAATCCATTATAAATTCAAAATTATTGAATAAATTATAAAATAATTTTACACCATCAGTGAATCTTAGACGTTGAATATTGAAATAAATTTGACTTTTATTTTAAAAGTCTATAAAGTAATGCAAACGGGTGATGGTGATAAATCGACAGTGTAAATCTTTTGACACTAACAGTACATAATAATTAATTCCATAAATTTAATAGATAAAAACACTTACTTTATAAATATTCAATAAAAAATTCAAAAAAGGTAAAAATTCAAATGTTTTCAAAATCTCCGAAAATAATAAATTGAATAATAAAAATTTGAGAATATTATGATAAATTCTTGTTGAGAGTATTTATTTTGTATATAAAAAAAGTATTTTGATATTTAATATTAATCTATTTTGTTGAGAATCCTAATACTTAATATTAATCTATTTTGTATATAAAAAAAGTATTTTTTATTTTTTAGATTCTTAACGTTTCCTTAAAACACAAAACACAAGTTAATAAAACCGTTACTATAATTATCGTATACAGTTAAGTGATGCATTGTATGACAGGCTGATTAATTGTATGAGACTAAAAATAGTTGCTTGATCATTAAAAATAAAATACGAAGTGGCCATAATTTTCCAACCACTCTCTTAACGTGGACACACAGATAATAAATTTAGGATTTAGTTTTTATTATTTAGAATTTTACGCACCACTTCCATAGGCATCTTGATCTCATCATGAAGTTATTATGTGTACAAAACGAGTATAATGACTGATTTGTGATCCTTATAAAATTGAAAATATAAGAGGACCACTCCTATAGTAAAAGTGATGGATATCAAATTGTTTTAGTTTTAGACGGTGTGACATGAAAATGACAGTTTCCATGGACGGTGGCTGCCTTCGTTTTATACTCAATATTGAATTGTATAAGTTCATCATCAACAACACATTCATTATCTATAAAGGAGAATTTGTTGTTTTATCATGTTATTTTAAATGATCATTATTTTGTGTGTGAAGTGGCAGAGTTGTTTAACAAAGGTTATTTTTTGATTTGTTTATGGAGAATATGTCAGTTAACATAGTCTAAGGTCTAACATATACAAGTTCAAGTCATACCAGATTTTTTTAGGAAATTTTTTAATACATCATTCATATATATATATATATATATATATATATATATATATATATATATATATATATATATATATATATATATATATATATATATATATATATATATTATTTATGTTCCACGTGAAAATATTAAAATTTTCAGATTTCTTAGATGTATCTTCGTACGCACATCATACACACAATCTAGATATTTTGAGTGGCGCACTATTAGTTGGATTTTTTTAAATCCAAAGATGCATCTCCAAATCATATTCGTAGATGCATCTCCGGAACATATGTGCAACAGAATCAGAAGCCGAAACCAGAAATTTGTATTTTGACAAATTAAAATTAACATTCATAACATAAAATAAGCTTACATATGTGATTTCAACATAAAATAAAATATTACATTTCAATATTCAAGTGGATACTTCAACATCTTCACAATATATTCGTATCTTTTTATTTAAGAGTTAGATTAAACTTTCAATTCTTAACTCTTAGATATTTGTTAGTGATACAATTTCCAACATACTTTACAATATTTCAAAACTTTGAAAAACACATAGGATTTGTATCTTCATCTTTTTCGCCTCTTGTATTTATCTTCTCTTGTTCGATATTTGGAAGAACTTCATATATCATTCCAAGAGTATCTCACATTTCTTTGGATGAACATAGTAAAATTTGATATCATCTAGAGATATAGTTATAAAGCTCTTGGTTTGAAACCTATTTCATATTCTTTTTTCCTCTTCGGTCTAAAGTGAATCGGATTTATTTACTTGATGAGTAGGGATAAACGGACCATTGACTATTGTTTCTCATAATTCATGATTTATGCTTTGTAAAAACATTCTAAACATAACATTCCAAATATTAAATCTACTATCATTAAAAAGTGGTGGTGTATTTAGAAAGGATTTCTTGTCGGAAGTCGCATTCCTCTTGAGACGATTAGGCCTTAAACAGGAGTTAGGCTTTAATGTCACTTGTTGGATATGTGACTTCCCACACAAGAGGTAGGTGAATTGTGTGGTCCCGAAAATTGTGAGAGAATTCTTTACCTTGAATTAATTTTTAATGATAGCAAATTGTGTGATCATCATCCAAATGTTGGTTGTGCATTGCATTACATGATACATGTGTGTTTATTATGTTTTTCATCCCACTATATTGTTGCATAACTGTACATATAAACCTACATTGATATTTCCCTTTAAATATCAATTAAAATGCATTTTATGTCAGTAAGCATCGATGCATAAAGCCTCTGCATCGATACATACAGCATGAAATAAATCACAAAACCTTTCTGTTCAGTATGCATCGATGCATACGAGCCATGCATCAATACATGGAAGACAAAATACTCTATGCATCGATACACACGATCCCTGCATCGATACATGACAAATTGAAACAGCCTGTGTATCAATACATACGCACCAGGCATCGATACATACTAGTGTAATAAGCACTTGCATCGATACACACGACTTTTGCATCGATACATGAATAATAAATTTCACCAAAATTTACATTACTTACAGTATGCATCGATGCACACTATCATGTATCAATACATAAAGCTGTTTTGTGGTATAACAGCAACTGTTTTTGCATAATATAAAAGACAGGTTCCAACAACAGTGAAAAACAACGAATTCATTGAGGGAAAACAATTGAACACATATCAAAAGCAGTGTTGGAGCAATTGTTTGAGAGCATTAGAAACCTGAAAGAGACTTCATCTTCTTCATCTTCTCAATCACTTTTCTTCAAGAACATTTACACATAACCATTCTTGTTCTTTGGATTAAAGAAGCATCGAGATAACGTTCAGTGGTACGATCAAGGATCTAGCTGTGGTTTGCAGTGGAACGATCGAGGATCTAGCTGAGTCGAAGATTGAAGGGGGTTTCTAGGAAAAACCTATTGGTTTGTCCTTCAAGAACTGGAGTGTTCTTGAGGGTTTGGGAGTCACATTTGCAGAACATATTCAGCCGCAGCGTTGCGTTTGGAGATCGGGGGATTTCGCAAGCAGGTCGTGGAACCGGTGAATTGTTTGCAACTTTGTGCAGGAAAATCTTGATCGTGCTCAGATCAAGTGAAGGTTTATACAAGAAGAGGTTCTTAGAGTTTAGAATTCTGTCTTTGTATCAAAACCTTGTATCAACGGATTCGGCAATAATTGATAATCAAAGTTCTCAATTTCATTTGAAATTGAGAGGGAGACGTACCCACACGCGAGGACGACATGGGGAACTTCCTTACCAAATCTCTGCGTATCGTATTCTTACCTTACTCCTCTTTACGTTTTTCAAACTGTTTTCGCAATATCAGTTAGTGTGTGGTGATTGCTTCTTTTTCAAGACAGCAGTGGCAAGAAAACTTTAATCAAACTCCATTGCTGTTCATTAACGATCACACACACACCAACTGTTTGATAAAACGGTTAGCTAGATTTTATTCATTGGAAATAGACTTTAAGGATAAGTGCATTCAATTAGTTAAAATTCTGGTGTGAATTGTTTCTGTCATTCTCATTAAAATCCAGCAATTACACTTGTGTGTCCGGCTTTCTAGTAGCGGTTCAGAATAGACGGAAGTCGATTCGGGACTGATTTTTCTGCCATTTTTGAAAACTCTGATAAAACGTTAAATCCGTTAATTTAAAAGAGGTGATCTATTCACCCCCCCCCCCCCTCTCGATCACTAGCCACACCGTCTAACAAGTGGTATCAGAGCGCCGGTTCGCTGGTGCTTTGTGGCTGCCTGTAACAGTATGGATTCTGAACCAAAGGGGGCGTATAATAGAGCGCCTATTTTCAACGGTGAAAACTATGGCTACTGGAAAGACTGCATGCGAGTTCATATAAATTCTGTGGATAGGTTAGTATGGGCTGCCATTGAAAACGGTCCGTTTCAAATCACTATGACAAATGCGGCTGGCGCCATAGTACCTAAACCAGAAGATGATTGGAATGAGAAAGATGAGAAAAAGTGGTCGTGTGATTGGAGAGCTCGAAACATGTTAATTTCAGCACTTGGTGTTGATGAATATTATCGAGTATCCCATTGCACGACAGCTAAAGAAATGTGGGACGCTTTAGAAGTTGCCCACGAGGGTACTACTGAAGTAAAACAGTCCCGCATTAACACACTCAATCAAGAGTTTGAGCTCTTTCGCATGAAACAAGGAGAATCCATCTCCGACATGCAAAAGAGATTCACCCATCTAACTAACCGATTGAATGCTCTTGGAAAACCTATTTCCAATGAAATTGCTACTAATAAAATTCTCAGGTGTCTTAGCAGGGAGTGGCAACCTAAAGTTACAACAATCAAGGAAGCCAACGATCTTACAAGACTTACGATTACAACTCTATTTGGAAAGCTGGAAGAACATCAACAAGCTTTGGAAAGTCTTGAAAAATATGAGAATAAAAGTAAAAAGGAAAAGGAGAAGAAAAGAGACAAAGAGGGAGAGAAGAAGCCAATAGCTCTTGTGGCCTCTAGCTCTAAGTCCTCACGAAAAGAGCAAAGCGACAATGATTCAAGTAGTGACAAAGACTCGGATGATGAAGAAATGGGACTGTTTGTAAGGAGATACAATAGGTTCATTCGAAAGAATGGAGTCAAGCATTCCGACAAAAATCTCATGAAGTTTCGAAAACAATCTACAAATTCGAAACAAGAAGAGAACAAGAAGAGTAGAGGAAGAGGATCCTGTTTTAATTGTGGTAAATCCGGACACTATAAAACGGACTGCCCTATGAAGTATAAGGATCAAAGAAAAGATTCGCCAAAAGGGTACAGCAAACAAAGAAGAGCGTATATTGCATGGGAAAGTGATAGTGATTCATCAAGCACACAAAGCTCAAGTGATGATGATGAAGCTGCAAATCTGTGCCTTATGGCTCACACAAAAAATCTGTCCTACCACAAGAAGAAAAACAATGACAAAAAGGTAAAACAAGCCTACTACAATAATTTCTCCTCTATGTCTTTTTCGGAACTAAAAATAGCTTTTGAAAAACTGCATAACGAAGCTGTAGATGCTTTTAAAAGACTATCTTCCGACAAACATATTTTCTCTTTTTTGGAAGGTAAAGTAAACAAAGCTGAAATTGATTTAGAAGCATTGAAAACTAGTATTGCAGAAAATTCAAAAACTATTGATATTGACGGATGTAGTAGAGTTAGGTATTGTGACGCTTGTTATATTTGGCAAAAAGAGGTAAACACTCTTAAGGTCAAATTAGAGAAAGCGCTACAACCTAAAGTTACTTATGCCGTTGACCCCAAGTTGTTTAAGAAGTCATTGAATCCTCCATATGCAAAATACTCTTTTATTCTAAAGGATTCAATGAACAAGAAACAACAAACACATCATCATGGTTTATGTCATTATTGTTGCCATGCTGGCCATACCATTGAAAAATGCAAATTTAGGAGATTTCTTGTCCCTAAAGGCATTTATCAATGGAAGCCAAAAGGCAACCATGTTAGCACTTACCCACTTGGACCCAATGAAAATTGGGTACCAACTTCTCTCTTTTGATGTTGTAGGATGAGTGCCTTGCCTCCGCAGATAGAAGGTGGTTTCTTGACAGCGGCTGCTCGAGGCACATGACCGGTGACATATCGCTCTTTATAGACTTCAAGGCAAAGAAGAAGGGATATGTCACTTATGGAGACAACAACAAAGGATCTATACTCGGCAAAGGTAGTGTAGGTAATCCCTCCACCACTACCATTTCAAATGTCCATTTAGTTGAGGGACTTAAACACAATTTGTTAAGCATAAGTCAACTATGCGACATGGGCTATAAAGTGTCGTTTACAAAAACTTGCTGCATAATTGAACATGTTGAACAAAACATTGTGTTTAAGGGTGTAAGAGTAAACAACATCTATATGCTTGACTTGTTTGATGTACCTTTAACAAGTACTAAATGTCTAGTCACCTTGAATGATGATTCTTGGCTTTGGCATAGACGTTTAGCGCATGTTAATTTCGATTTGCTTAATAAGGTTGTGTCTAAGGATCTAGTAGTCGGTCTACCAAAAATAAGATTTTCAAAAGACCACCTATGTGATGCGTGCCAAATGGGAAAGCAAACAAGGGTGTCCTTTAAATCTAAAAATGTAATTTCAACTTCACGACCCCTTGAGCTTCTCCATATGGACCTCTTTGGACCTTCTAGGACAAAGAGCCTAGGTGGAAATTACTATGGCTTTGTAATAGTTGATGACTACTCTAGATTCACTTGGACTATATTCCTTCATAGCAAAGACGAAACTTTTTCTGCTTTTAAAAATTTTGCAAATCTGTCCCAAAACAAAATGAATTCCAAAATAGTTACAATTCGTAGTGATCATGGTGGTGAGTTTCAAAATTACCACTTTGAGAAGTTTTGTGACAAGTATGGCATTGAGCATAACTTTTCAGCTCCTCGCACTCCACAACAAAATGGCGTTGTGGAGCGTAAAAATCGTGTTTTAGAGGAGTTGGCAAGAACAATGCTTAATGAGGGTGGATTACCAAAATACTTTTGGGCTGATGCTGTTAGCACAGCCTGTTATGTTCTAAACAGAATCTCAATTCGCCCTATTTTAAACAAAACTCCTTATGAACTTTTGAAAGGAAGAAAACCAAACTTGTCACATCTTCACGTATTCGGTTGTAAATGTTTTGTTTTGAATAACGGTAAGGAAAACATTAGGAAGTTTGATGCAAAAGCGGATGAAGGTATTTTTCTTGGTTACTCAATGTCAAGTAAAGTATATAGAGTGTATAATAAGCGTTTACTTACTGTTGAAGAATCGGTTCATGTTTCCTTTGATGAGTCTTATCCGAAAAATGTCGGAAAAGGTATTTCTTTTGATGACGCAGGTGTATCTACAGAAGACATACTCAAGGAAGTTGTTGAGGAAACGGATCAGTCCAAAACAGCTGCCCATGAGAAGGAGGAAGATACAAGTCATGAAGAAATTGAGGAAGAAAAGACAGCTGAAGTGAATGATCTTCCAACAGCTTGGAGATCCTCAAAAGACCATCCCATTGACAACATTTTGGGAGACATTTCAAAAGGAGTAATGACCCGGTCTAAGATAAGTAACTTTTGTTCTCACTTCGCGTTTGTTTCACAAGTAGAGCCTAAAAATGCCAAAGAGGCCTTGATTGATGAATTTTGGCTAATGGCCATGCAAGAAGAGCTTAATCAATTTAAAAGAAATGACGTTTGGGAACTTGTCCCTCGTCCGCGAGATCATCATATCATAGGCACTAAGTGGGTTTTTAGAAACAAGCTTGATGAAAACGGAGTGATTACTAGGAACAAGGCACGTTTAGTAGCACAAGGATATAACCAAGAGGAGGGCATAGACTATGAGGAAACTTATGCTCCAGTTGCTCGCCTCGAAGCTATACGTCTTTTGCTTGCCTATGCGTGTTCTAAGGATTTTAAGCTTTACCAAATGGACGTAAAGAGTGCCTTTCTTAATGGTGTCATAAATGAAGAAGTATATGTTTCACAACCTCCCGGGTTTGAAAATGCTGAAAATCCAGATCATGTTTACAAATTAAAACGAGCTTTGTATGGTCTTAAACAAGCCCCTCGGGTTTGGTATGAAAGGCTTAGCAAATTCCTAATTGATCATGGATATTCAAGAGGTAAAGTGGACAATACACTCTTTATTAAACACAAAGGGAAGCACATTCTTTTAGTTCAAGTTTATGTCGACGATATCATATTTGGTTCAACTAACATACACTTGGTCGAAGAATTTTCTAAGGTTATGCAGGGTGAATTTGAGATGAGTCTAATGGGGGAGCTGAACTACTTCCTAGGACTGCAAATAAAGCAACTTGATGAGGGTACAGCAGTATGTCAAACAAAATACTGCAGAGAACTACTCAAGCGCTTTGGAATGAATGACTCAAAATCGATTGACACCCCAATGCCTACCAACGGAAATCTGGACAAGGATGAGCATGGTAAGTGTGTAGATGTCAAAAGGTTCAGAGGTATGATTGGATCTCTCTTGTATCTTTCTGCTTCTAGACCTGACATAATGTTTAGTGTTTGTATGTGTGCACGCTATCAATCAAATCCTAAGGAATCGCACCTTAAAGCGGTAAAGCGCATATTTAGATACCTTCACGGAACACCTAAATATGGGCTTTGGTATTCCAAAGGAAGTGATTGTAGCTTAGTAGGGTACTCCGATTCTGATTTTGCTGGCTGCAAATCAGATAGGAAGAGCACAAGTGGTACATGTCACCTGTTTTCAAACTCCTTGGTCAGTTGGCATAGCAAAAAGCAAGTTTCTGTGGCTTTGTCAACTGCAGAGGCAGAATACGTTGCAGCCGGTAGTTGTTGCGCTCAGATTTTATGGCTGAAGCAGCAACTACAAGACTTCAACATTCAACTCAAACGTATTCCTATAAAATGTGACAACACTAGTGCAATAAACCTTACTAAAAACCCTGTTTTACACTCACGCACTAAACACATAGAGATTAGACATCATTTCCTTCGTGACCATGTTGAAAAAGAAGACGTTGTCTTTGAGCACATTGATTCCAAAAATCAGCTCGCTGATATTTTCACTAAACCATTGGCAACGGAACCTTTCTTCAACATTCGTCGCGAATTGGGAATCTTAGATCTTTCTCAATTGATGTCATAAGCATGTTATCTCTTAATTATATTATGCCTCACCATGGTTAATAAGAGCTGTTTTAGATGTCAATTATCCATCACACGAGTACTCCAACAGAGGTAATATCAATCCTTTCTACAATTTTCTTATTGCTAAGTGATTGTGTATGTTACATCAAATGTTCTTACTCTAGTTGATCCAAAATGTGACTGCATATACTCCTGTCCATATTGTGTGCACACTAAAAATTTAACTTCTGAATCTCTGTTGAGCATAATCATCATGACAGTGCATAATGCATATTCATACTGCATTAAAATTCATTAAAAACTGGTTCAGCATCAGTATGCATCGACACAAACGAAGCCTGCATCGATCCATATATTCAAAAATTCAATTTTTTTCAAAAACTGCTTCAGGATGTATCGATGCATCCATCGCGTGTATCGATACACAGGGCAATTGTAAACACTTGGCATCGACGCATCCATCGCATGTATCGATACACATGACATTTTTGAATACTAGGCATCGACGCATGACTATCTGCATCGATACATACTGATGCTATCTGCATTAAATGCATTTCTTTCTCTCTCATGCATCGACACATCAGCCAATCATATCACTTCCTATCTCATTACTTCATCTCATCTGCCCTCAAAAACCCCAAAACCAGTGGCTAACCCTAATCCTTCTCATCTTCACTCTCTCTCACAAACGTGGTAAAACCCTAAATCTCAAATCACCATGCCTCCACGCACTATTCCAGCCAGAGCCAAAGGAAAAGGAAAGGGAAAAGAAGCAGCCGGTACTTCTCAGCAACCACCAGATGTTCCTTCAAATGCCTTAGACATTCTTCATCCTGCCGTTGTTGCTGAATTCGAGGAATCCTTCAAGGCCAGGTTGGTAATGAAACCTCATATCTTTGATAAAACAGATGTTGTTCATCTGCACTTAAATGAAGTAGTTGAACTCTTACATGCACAAAGACTTGGGTCCTTTCTATCTACAAAAGATGACTATCATGAGGATTTCATCCGGGCCTTTTATGCTGGTTTACAAACTGGTAGAGGCTATATGTTCCGGTGTTCTATCGGAGTCAGAACATATACCTTTGAAGCCTCTGATTGGGAAACGGTATTTCAAATGCCGCCTCCGTCAATGGTTTTCAAGTGCTGGCATGACCTGCATTTTGATCCTGAATTTGACCTGAAGGACTTTACAACTTCTATTCTAAAGATTGATAGACCGTTGAGTGAAGACGAACACGTCACGTCAGGTATGATCAAGCAAACTCCGCGTATTCTTCACTGGATTATCACACACATTCTGCGTCCAACAAACAGTGGACACTCTCGGTTGGACAGGCCCAGCATACATCTTCTCTACATTCTGCAAAACAAGGTTCTCCTAAATTGGGCGAACTACTTTGTTAAACGTCTATTTTTTGTGCGAGACAGCTCCAAGAATGTGGCTCTAGGTTATGCATCTCAAATAATGAAAATTCTTAAGTATTGGAAAGTTGCAATACCTATTGTTCCTCTCCTATCTCCATCGGCAGCTCAAGAGTTTGACTCTGCCACTCTATCGCATATGGGATATAGGTGGGACAAAGACCGCAAATGCTTCTATTTCTTCGAAAGAAAATCCAAAACCAGAATTTACAACTTTGACGTGCCTTCGGAACGCATCCATGTTGCTGAAGAACAGCCTGATGAAGAAATGCAGGATGCGCCTGAAACAGATGTGCCCCAAGCTGAGGCCAATACTGGTTGGGGTGAGTGGGTGCCACGAAGGTGGTCTCCCACAAACTACGTACCTGAACCTACAGCCCCTCCATTCTCCGGTGGTACTTCAGCCTCAACACCGAATGCGGACATCACTCATATGCTTCAACAGATGGAAATTGTCAACAAAGAACGCCATGAAGAAGCACGGTACTGGCATGTTCAACAATCTGAATGGCACAACGAGCATCGGGACTGGCATGATGAGCATACACGGATGTATCACAATCAACACGCTTGGCACCAAGACTTGGTTAAATGGCATCAGGTTTTCTACAACGAAATGTCCGGCTTTATGGATGACTGCCGTGAAAATCCTGGGATTATGGACAGCTTTAGAAGCATTGAAGTTCAGAACCGATTTCGGCAATACTCCTTCATGGGCCAAAATCCAGACACAATGCTTCCTCCTCCGCCTCCGCCAAGCTACCGAGATCCTGACAGACATGATGAAGAGTCCTGTGGTGGCAACAATCCAAATTAACCCACCATCCTTGCATCTCACTGCATTTCATTTCATATTGCTCAAGTTTCATTTTGTTGCACAATATATGGTTTAGCTTATGTAACTCTTAAACTCGTCCGTACCATTAAAATGCTTTTCAATTTCTGTTTATCTCTTTTGTTATTGCCTTTATTCGTCATTCTTTGTGAATGATTCTTTACCTTGACGCTTCATTCTTTGTGATTGATAGCCGGTTATCCATTTTTGCCATGTCTTGCTTCACTATGCTACCTTGATAAATTTGTCTCTTCCTCTTTTTGATGTTGACAAAGGGGGAGAAAATGCAGATATGCACAAACTCAGGGGGAGTATCACACATCTTGCCAAGAATTTGCCATCATCAAAAAGGGGGAGTTTGTGAGAGAATTCTTTACCTTGAATTAATTTTTAATGATAGCAAATTGTGTGATCATCATCCAAATGTTGGTTGTGCATTGCATTACATGATACATGTGTGTTTATTATGTTTTTCATCCCACTATATTGTTGCATAACTGTACATATAAACCTACATTGATATTTCCCTTTAAATATCAATTAAAATGCATTTTATGTCAGTAAGCATCGATGCATAAAGCCTCTGGATCGATACATACAGCATGAAATAAATCACAAAACCTTTCTGTTCAGTATGCATCGATGCATACGAGCCATGCATCAATACATGGAAGACAAAATACTCTATGCATCGATACACACGATCCCTGCATCGATACATGACAAATTGAAACAGCCTGTGTATCAATACATATGCACCAGGCATCGATACATACTAGTGTAATAAGCACTTGCATCGATACACACGACTTTTGCATCGATACATGAATAATAAATTTCACCAAAATTTACATTACTTACAGTATGCATCGATGCACACTATCATGTATCAATACATAAAGTTGTTTTGTGGTATAACAGCAACTGTTTTTGCAGAATATAAAAGACAGGTTCCAACAGCAGTGAAAAACAACGAATTCATTGAGGGAAAACAATTGAACACATATCAAAAGCAGTGTTGGAGCAATTGTTTGAGAGCATTAGAAACCTGAAAGAGACTTCATCTTCTTCATCTTCTCAATCACTTTTCTTCAAGAACATTTACACATAACCATTCTTGTTCTTTGGATTAAAGAAGCATCGAGATAACGTTCAGTGGTACGATCAAGGATCTAGCTGTGGTTTGCAGTGGAACGATCGAGGATCTAGCTGAGTCGAAGATTGAAGGGGGTTTCTAGGAAAAACCTATTGGTTTGTCCTTCAAGAACTGGAGTGTTCTTGAGGGTTTGGGAGTCACATTTGCATAACATATTCAGCCGCAGCGTTGCGTTTGGAGATCGGGGGATTTCGCAAGCAGGTCGTGGAACCGGTGAATTGTTTGCAACTTTGTGCAGGAAAATCTTGATCGTGCTCAGATCAAGTGAAGGTTTATACAAGAAGAGGTTCTTAGAGTTTAGAATTCTGTCTTTGTATCAAAACCTTGTATCAACGGATTCGGCAATAATTGATAATCAAAGTTCTCAATTTCATTTGAAATTGAGAGGGAGACGTACCCACACGCGAGGACGACATGGGGAACTTCCTTACCAAATCTCTGCGTATCGTATTCTTACCTTACTCCTCTTTACGTTTTTCAAACTGTTTTCGCAATATCAGTTAGTGTGTGGTGATTGCTTCTTTTTCAAGACAGCAGTGGCAAGAAAACTTTAATCAAACTCCATTGTTGTTCATTAACGATCACACACACACCAACTGTTTGATAAAACGGTTAGCTAGATTTTATTCATTGGAAATAGACTTTAAGGATAAGTGCATTCAATTAGTTAAAATTCTGGTGTGAATTGTTTCTGTCATTCTCATTAAAATCCAGCAATTACACTTGTGTGTCCGGCTTTCTAGTAGCGGTTCAGAATAGACGGAAGTCGATTCGGGACTGATTTTTCTGCCATTTTTGAAAACTCTGATAAAACGTTAAATCCGTTAATTTAAAAGAGGTGATCTATTCACCCCCCCTCTCGATCACTAGCCACACCGTCTAACAAAAATATGGTTTTGAAAAAAAATGGATTAAGAATAGTTTAAAAATATTTTGAAAAAATTTGAGTATTAAGCAACTGAAATTAAATTGCGGAGTGTAAATTACGGAAAATAAAGAGTAAAGGGAAAGATATGAACATCAAAAATTATAGAGATTCGGTAAACAAGAGAACGACATACTCCTCTCTCCAAGAGTTGATATTGAGAGTATTCAATAAACTTTGAGAGCTTTGAGTAGGTAAAACTCACGAACCCCTTTATACAAGAAAAATTGGTTGACTTCCAAGCTAAACAGTAAGTCTTGGGATTTAGTTAAAAGAAAACTTTTAGAGAGAGTGTGTGTGTTTGTGGGAAATGTCAAAACACAATTTTGGATGAAATGAGGGAATCGACCTCTATTTATAGCTTAGGGGTTGACTCAAAAATGGAATTAGTTTTAATATCTTTTAAGACAATCTAATGATTAGAAACTTAAATGGTAATTGATTACTAGTTTCAAAAAGGAAAGAAAATATATCTAGTCGTTGTATATCATTAAGATGTTGTCGGAATCGTTTAGAGCTCAATTTTAAACTGATTTAATCTATTAGACAAGTGCTCTAATCAGCTAGAAAGGGAAAAAATTTGTTCATATCAACTTTAACTGCTCCAATTCATCTGGCACAATTTCAAGACATTTAAAAAAAATCTTAAGAAAAATCAATTTGAAAATAAGTTTCATTACGTGCGTGTGTTTTAATCATGTAGTTTTACTTTTCTTTTGTAGACACTTACTTGAATTAATATGAGGTGAGGCTTGAGCTTATATTCTATTTGGTTGTCATCATTGGATAGTCAAGTCTATCAAACTATAATACATAGGTTTGCATCTTCTTCTGTTTAATAACTTATACTTGACTTTGTTGAAAGGCAATGGAGTCATTAATAATTTGTCATCATCAAAACTTCAACAAAAATTATTCAACTTGTTAAAGACATATCATCTACAAAACAAAGTTCCACGCATCTTTGCTCCAAACCAAAATGAAACCCCTTATTTTCCCATCTCATTAGTGTTATAATTGACATGATGAATGTTAGCCAATATGCCAATTCTTAAAATCCTATTAAAAACTTGTCATTAGCGCATTTGGTTTCAAAAAAAAAACAATATATCAAAAGAGTTAGAAATAGTCATCTTGATAAGTGTTTTAACTTTATGGGGTTTCCCAACCCCTAACAATATATCAAAAGAGTTAGAAATAGTCATCTTGATAAGTGTTTTAACTTTATGGGGTTTCCCAACCCCTATAGTTTCACGATATAAGTTTCATGCTTCTTTGACAGTCTCTTCATTGAGGTTTTCCATTATCTTAGTTGGTTGAGAGTCTTGTGCATTTTCCAATTCATAAACTCTTTTTCTTTTGTTTTGGCATTTTTTCCTTTTCTTTTTCCCTTGTTCGTATTTCTGCTTCGCTGACGATTTCAGGCTGACATCCACCGCTTCAACTTATTTATCTCTCTTCTTTCTTGGATATTGCTATGTATCAATTTATTTATGTCTCCTCTTTCTCTGATATTGTTAGGTATGATGATTTTTCCATTTTTGATGGTATTCTAATGGAATTGGAGATTTGATTTCTAATTTAGTGAGTGCAGGGATCAGTTCGTTTAAAAGCAAGGATTGGTGTATTTTGTGGTACAGTTGGGTTCAAAAGCATTTGTTTATTATCATAACATATTTTTGATTCTCCATGGGATCGAGAAATAAAAAGGAGATAACAGCAAGAAAAACACCTAATTAAGAGAAACACACAAGATGAAAAAGGAGGAGCACAAAGAGAAAACGGAGAAAGAGATCTTCAAGCCGAGATGTGTGAAGGATAGATTGAACCCTGGGGGGTTCACATATCAAATAAATTGAATTGACACAACTACTTCTTTGGTTTAGTGGTTGAGAGATAAAGGTACTAATACCAAATAAACAAAAAAAAGACACGTATGTAATTCATCCTGATTCAATAAAATCATAATTCAAGAATTTAAAGAGCACGTCATATTTTTATAATCAAAATCTATAAAATCAAATTTATCACTAACAAAACATACTAACCTTTAAAAATATATATAAAAACTTTTAAAAATACATTGATTATTAGTTAGAATTTGGTAGTAGAAGATAACTTCTTTCTAATAAATTGTCAACAAAACATATGTCTCTAGGTCAATCTAACAAACAATTAGTCGCTATTTATTTTAAACATAACATTATTATTTTAAATACTTAAAAAAAGTTTTCAAAAAAAACAAACATGTAAACCATGTTCAGTTTCAATCAGGATAATAGAAGTAGCTACATTCAACCATGGAGAAAATGAATAACATTTAGATAGGATACATAAACAATTGAATTGATAAGAAACTTCTATCTCCATAACAAATCATCCTCCAAATTCTATCAAAATCAAGAATTTAACATGATCAAATAACACAGAAACAGTTGGTTCATACAACCTATGATTATTCACTACAAAGAAACACCAAACCTATAACAAAATATGGTAAAAACAAAGCTATCAATAACACAACCAGAAGTGAGGATGGTAATAGGAGCATAACCATTTAAACCAATTGACAAAATTATATCAGGATTATATCGAAATAATAAGCATAATATAATTTAACTAGGTTGGTAAAATCTCTCAAAATGATCTAAATTATCCAAAACAGTAAATAAACAACCAAAAGTAGTTCAATGGTAGCTCAAATTTATATAAAAAAAAGCACAAATGAAAAGATAACAGAGTTAAAAAAATCAAAAACAAACTCAATCCTGAGGGATTTCAACATCACCATCATTGATTTCCTGCTGCAAATCCTTCGGATCCTTTCCATCAACGGTGCATCCAACCGAGACACACGTCCCCAGGATCTCCTTCACAGTTCCAGCAAGCTCCTTCGCCATCGACCTAGGTTTCATAATCTTAGCAATCTCAATAACATCGTCAAGAGAAATGTTACCGTTATGCTTGATGTTCTTCGTCTTCTTCCTGTCACGCTCTGGTTCCTTCAAGGCCTTGATAACCAGCGCCGCCGCAGATGGAACAACAGCTACCTTGGCTTGACGATTCTGAACGGTGAGCTTGACGGTAACCCTAAGACCCTTCCAGTCCTTGGCGGTTTCCTTAGCGATGTCTTCTCCGATCTTTTTCGGGGAGAGACCGAGGGGACCGATCTTGGGAGCGAGGGAACTCGCTGCTCCGACTTCACCTCCGGTGACGCGGACGTAAACTTCGACGACTTGGGATGGGTCGAGCTTGGGAGGCATTGTGGAGAGGTTTTAGGGGAAATAGGGTTTCACACGGCGAAATGAAGAAGCAGCCGCAACTAAATGAAGAAATGAACAGATTTGTTAGAAAATATATATGTAGGGTTTTTGCCTAATGGGCTATTCATTTGGGCTTTATTTCATTTTATACAAAATCAGAAAAGTTTACCCTATAACCCAACACTTATCTCTCTACCCCAACAATTGTGTAATTATTATTTTTTTTTAATTTATAATTTCACTTTAATCTTTTACGTTTTATCATCGGTCTCTGTCATTTAAAATTTGCTATTGTGTATTCCTATTATACAAATAGGATAATTTGAGTTGAAGACATCTTGTATATTTAGTTTTCAAATCGGAGAACTTAAAGTTATGATTTTCGATTTATATATTTTCCACATTGGATAACATTGTGTCTAGTTATTCGGTTTACAAAACTCAACCGAATAAATTTTTCATGTGTTTTCCTATTTAAGTTTTTCTACTAACCGGATATCTTATATGTAAGAGTTCCGGTGATGTTTTTTCTTAACCGAATTTCTTACTTCGAAGTATTTTGGTATGCATTTTTTTGTTTTATTAATTTTTTTATATTTATATTTAACAAGGATATTCCTTTGATGATATGCGATAAAAATCATATATGTGTAGATATCACTGAGATATTCTCAACTATAGAAAAATTTGATACACCTGGCAAGAGATGAAGAAGTGATAAAGTTATATTTCGTTGTGATAAAGGTGGAAAATCAAATAAGGAAATAGTGTAACACAAAGTGCTACTAAGAAATGTGGATGTTCGTTCAAAATTAGGTTAAGATCGTCAAAAGATGGTTATGGTTAGAAGATTGATGTAAAATATGGATTTCACAACCATGGTTTAGCGGATAGATTTGAAGGTCATTCGTTTGTAGGTCGACTTAATATTGATGAACAACAACATATTATTGATTTGACAAAATGTCATGTTCCACCAAGACACATATTATTGTCATTGCATGAACGAGATCCGAAGAATGTGACTCGGATCACGCAAATATATAAACATAAGAGGATTCAAATTATGTTTACTGGAGTACCCAAAAAAAAAGATGAGTTAGAAGTTATGAGAGATATCTTATGGGCCGATCTAGAATTAGTGAAGTTGTTGAATATGTTTCCTAATGTATTGATTATGGACAACACATACAAGACAAACAAGTATAGGAAACCTCTATTTGAAGTAGTTGGTATGGCATCAGCTGAGTTAATATTTGTTGTTTCATTTGCATATATGGAATCTGAGAACACATATAACTTTTGTTGGGTATTGGATAACTTTGAATAGTAGTTTACTAAGCAAGTGTTATGGCCATAAGTGATTTTGAATGATACATATCTTACTTTGATGAAAACAATTGAAATAGTATTTCTAAGGATGATTAATTTGCTTTGTCAATTTCATATCAATAAAAATGTGAAATCAAAGTGCAAGGAGTATGTTGTGAATAGTATATGAGAGTCGATAGAGAAACTATGGTATGAACTTGTAAAGGCTAGTGATGAGGTTGAGTACAATCAATAGTCGCAACAATTTGAGCATGCATGTGTTGAGTTTATACCATTTTTTATTTATGTGAAATACACATGGTTGGCTCCTCATATGCATAGATTTGTTGGAGCTTGGATCAATCAAGTGTTATATTTGGGCAACACCATGACTAATAGGTATGTTTGATTTTATTCATAGTTTATTTATCTTAATTTTAAGGATACTGGTTTTTTTTATGGTTGAGTTTGCGCATTGGAAGCTAAAGCATATGTTAGAGAACAACTTAGGTGATATGTGTAAGTGTTTGGAGGCTATGAATGGAAATATCAAGATACAATTGGGCAATATTAGAGCTTCATTTCCTAAGAGTTTTTATGAAGTTAAGCATGCACACACTAGTCCATTTTATGGGAATTTGCATGGATCAGTATCAAGAGCTGCTTTGAGGCACATTGTTGTAAAGTGGTTAAGGGTTGACATTATAGGTACAGACTCCCAAATATGTGGGTGTACTCATAGAAAATTATATGGGCTACATTATGCTTGTGAGTTAGGGAGATACACATTGAGTGGTGATCCAATATCAATTGATGTTATTCATATCCACTAGAGAGAGCTAAGCATGAAAGGTGAATAAGAGGTAAATGCATAGGATGGACCAGAGGTGGACATGATCAATGCAATTGATGTACTATGGAAAAAGTTTAAATCACTAGATGTTACAGGAAAAGGAGCCTTAAAAAGTAGGGTGTGTGAAATTACTTACTCCACTACAACAAGGATGTGTCCACCGCCTGAAAAAATAAAAGTCAAATGAAGGGTGAAGACGAAAGGGAAGAAACATGTAGGGTATGATGTTCATCATGACCCTTCATATCATAAGTATGTTGATCAAGAAAACTCAGGTTCTCAAAAATCTTGAAAGGGGTCATGTTCGCAGTTATCCCGAATCTCAAAGAAGAAACCATCTAATAAGTTTATTGTACAATTTCTATATCATATCAGACCATTTATTGATGACATTGTTGATGTTAAGAGTGATTGAAATTATGGTTTTAGAGTTATTGAATCATTGCATATATATATGGTGAGGATGGTTGGACAATCGTTCGTTGTGACTTGGATAATGAAATTAGAGGTTCTATAAGCAGTCTCTATGAGAAGTTATTTGGAAGTCGCTTATCAGAAGTGAGATAATCCTTAATGATATCATCTTTAGGTCCTTAGCCATTATAGAAATGGATGACATTACCAGTTACGGGTTATGTGATAGCAAATCAGTATAATGTCATTCTCGTCTCTTTGGGTTATCCAAGTTTTACTTTATTCTTGACGACTTCACATTCACCTAATGTGTCCATTTACTACATTGGGCTTGTAAACCAAAATCATCGGGCTCAGTTAGTTAAATATTAATGTTTGTTAAGTTAATTACTTATTTTTCATTTATGTCTTACTTGTTTTTCTTTTGACATTAATTTTCTAAATGGGTAAACATGAATAAGGATTTTTGTTGCCACCAATCATATTGGATTGGAAGAAGTATCGCACACCAGAGGCAACTTCTCGGGTGATAGGAAATGTTGGACGATTACAACATTGGTAACACCTTACACCTGTAGTGCCACAATATGTTAGATTATAATTGTAATGTGATTGTTATATATCAGATTATATTGACAATAGACTTCATGTTATATTTTGAACTATATTGCATAAGTATTAAAAGAGTAAAGAAGCTCATGTGAAATGAATGATATCCTCGAAGATGATAATGCATCAAAATGCATAAGTCTCTGAATAGTAAATATACTACATAACTCTCAAAGATAATGTCATACCCCAACTTCGTCCTATCATTTATCTATTGAGTTTAACTTATTACATTGCATTTTTATGCATCTTTTTAGGCCTTGATCAAGCTGGCACTTAGGATCAATTGGACCATGTGCCTAGTCTAGTCAATCTCATCCAACTTGCATTGCATTGTATCATTTTTAAACCCATGTTAGTTGCATTCATGTCTCATCTGCATTCACATATGCATTCATAAAAAACATTCGATCATTGGTCATGGTCATTCATAACTTGATTGTATTTATCAATATATTTTAAAAAAATTTAAAGATTATTAGGCTGGTACTTTCTTCTTTGGTAAAAACCTACATATTATCATGGTTTGTATGTGTCATACGGTGAACTGACTTTGTGTGTTTTTGCTTTGGAAAGCAAATGTCGCGGATAGCAAGAGTCGCCACCGACTTTTCTTTTATCCCATAAGGAAAGGTGGAAAAGAACAGGAAAGACCTTAATTAGATTTTGGGTTCGGGAGGTACATTATACAAAGGGAAGGTGTTAGCACCCTTTGTATCCATGGTTATCCATGGGCTCTTAATTGCTGGATCACTTATGTTTGTCTGAAAAAGTGTTTGTGAATTGCTTAGAAAATGTTTTGAAAAGAGAGTTTAACTTTGTAATGATTCTTGTACGAATGTATACAAAGTGTTTATCTCGTTTAATTTTGAAAGCGGTTTAGAAAAATATAACTTGGCAACGATTCTAGTACGAATGTATACCGAGTGGTGATTTTCTAGTATTTGCAAAGTGTGAGGTATGAAAAATGTTTTAGGTTGTGAGCCAGCAATTAAGAGTTATACCTACCCAAGGTCTTTATGGGCATTTCCTATCCTTATGAGGGTAAAATTGTCCTTACTGTTGAGAAGTAAGTAGTCTTATCCCTTTGGATGTAAAGGGACGTCGTAGGGTCATCGTTTGGTCATTGAAGGCAACATTTGTAAGGATACCTTAGCATTCGAAGGGACGACCATCATTTAACCGTAGGCTACAACGAAGGGTCATCGAGGGGCAAAATCATATATTCGCAGGCAACATCCGAGGGACTATGATTTATCTTATAGGGACATGATGATTTAATCGAAGGGGTCTTTGCTAAGTGTATCCCCACATTCGCGGGACATGACCATAATACCGTAATATCGTAAGGCAACAAAGAGAGGTCCAAGATCACATATTCAAAGGCAATATTTTATAATCAATTAGGTAGTTGTAATCAATTAGGTAATTAGGTCCACATTATAATCAATTAAGTAATTAGGATGAATCTCCACATTAAAATCAATTAAGTAATTAGGATGAATCTCCACATTAAAATCAATTAAGTAATTAGGATGAATCTCCACAAGGGTATCCCACAAATAAAGTGGAATACCTAGCAAGCTACCTTTTCCGGAAGTATATGAACCCTTACAAAATTCAGCAAACAGGTCAGAATACCAAATCAGGGTGCAATCGAGAATTACACCATAAAAGAAATCACAACAGTAATAGGGTCAGGTAAACAATGCATGGCTATGATAAAACATGTCAGATGAGCAAAAATTAGAACAGAAAAGTCAGCGACTGTCACGTTCGCTCCTGCCTCGCCTAGCGAAGGCTTAGCGAATACTCGCTGCATGCTCGCTTAGCGATGGGCTAGCGAGCGGCTGCGGGTTCTGGTTTTGATAACAGTACAATTTCAGCAAGCTTCACACCCTATGGCATCCATTACAGAGATTACATGGTTAAACATTCCAGATATTCATAATACTTAAATTCACATGCAAAACTTAAGATATTTTTATAAATTCAATCATGATGCCACATGCATATTAAGAACATAAAACGGTAATAGTAATGCAAATCTGTTTGCAATTGAATTGTAACCTTGAATTGGCAAGTCGGATTAAGTTGGGCGGAGGTAACCTTGGTGCAAATGAGTTTCCTTCAGGGTTTCCTTTAGGGTTGCTCTGAATTCTCTGGGTTAGCCTCCAGGGTTTGCTGTCTGTGAGTGTTTTCCTTTCTCCTCCGTTTTTTGTTCTGTTTTCCTTTTTTTTCTGACTGAAGTTGTGGTATTTATAATGCTCTTTTTGTGACCTAATGGGCTCAGAATGAAGCCCAGAATTTTCTGGTATTCGCAAGCTTCGCTAGGCGAGTGGCGTAGCGAAGGGTTCGCTAGGCGAAGGAATTGCTCGCCTAGCGAGCAAGCCAGTTTAGGCCATTTTCTGGATTTGGCCATCTATGTGCTGGGTCTTTGTTCTTTTAAGATTAATGCCTTGAAAAATAAGTTGGAGTGCCTAAAAAAATGCCTTGTAATATTAACGGGCAAATTTTGGGGTATGACAGCTGCCCCTGTTCAATATTCTTGAACCGAGAGAGTTAGAATGGTATGTACGCCATTCGTGGTCTGGAGGTGGAAGATTATTGAACACTTAGAATGCCCCAAAATTTTCACTTGTTAATCAACAGTTAGTCTTGATGAAGATGGGCTTAAAGATGTCATCCAGGAAGTTTGATGATGAGAGCTTCGGAGTGCGTCATATATTAGACGATATCTGAAGACATGGGTGTCATACCGGGTCATACGCTAGACCGTATAGTGAGTCATCCATTGAGCTGTCGACTTCGCTGGGGAGTCAGAGTGTGTTATACGCTGCTAGGGATAAGGGATCAGAATGGACCATACGCCAGACCGTATCTGAATCGCAGAATGAGTTATTCATTGGGCGGGTGATTTCGCTGGGGAGGAAAGATCAGAATGGATCGTACGCTAGATCGTATCTGAGTTGCAGAACGAGCCGTACGTTAGGCTGTATCTGACGAAGGTAGAATCAGAATGGATCGTACGCTAGATCGTATCTGAGTTGAAGATCCCAATAGGTCGTACGTTAGACCGTATTGGAGTTGCAGGATGAGTTATCCGTCAGGCTGTATCTGAGGATGAAAGGGTAGTCGTACGCTAGACCACGTTTCAGAATGTACCGTACGCTGGGTAGTATCGGAGGAATAAAGATCAGAATGGATCATACGCTAGATCGTATCCGAGGGGATGAACATCCAAATGGGTCGTACGTTAGATCGTATCTGAGTTGCAGAATGAGCCATCCGTCAGGCTGTATCTGAGGATGAAAGGGTAGTCGTACGCTAGACCACGTTTCAGAATGTACCGTATGCTGGGTAGTATCGGAGGAATAAGGTCCAACTAGGTCGTACATTAGACCGTATTGGAGTAGTTGAAGGTCAGAATGGATCGTACGTTAGATCGTATCTGAGTTGAAGGGGTCATATGTTGAGCTGAGTCAGAATGAACAGTATGCTAGGCTATATCTGATAGTATTTGTATATGTTGTATTTTCAATGAATATCTGGGGTGGGCTTAAAGATGCCACCATCAGAGTGCTTGTCGGAATGAATGTCCATATGGATTGTATCTGAGAGATGTAGTTAAATATTGAATGTAATTGATAAAGATGTCCGTCTGAATGGACCTTTGTTTTGACTGTATCAGGAGGATAATTAACCTGAAAAACAAAGTTAGCCTCATGCCCTGTCATGATGCATGAGATGTTTTATGCTTTCGAAAATAAATGTGAACAATGTATGCATGCGTATGCTGTGAAATGATGTGATGAATGAATTATGCGTCTGAAACGTTTTTCCTGGCGACTCCCTGGGGAAAATAAATCCCCATCTTCTGGTTGGAGATACTTGTATTGATGACCCTTTCTTAGCTGGGGATACTTGATTTCTGTCTGATGGTGGAAACACTCAACAGAGCCTGGCTGGGGACGGAAGAGATGACCAGTCTGTCTGGTGATGCCAACCTCTTCTGGGAAATAGCTGTTTTTGTTGGGGAATGGAATTAGCAACCTGACTCATTGGAACGCATGGTTAGACCTTCTCCTCGTTCCTGAAGTCTTTTGTAATTGCTATTTCCGTTTTATGCATGTATTTTTGATAAACCTCGATCATATTCAAATGCATATGCCAATTCAATCTAAATCAATGGACGTTTACGCAAACAAAACAGAGAAAGTAAAACAAAAGCATTTTTTTTGGAAACAAAATTGTATTGATTTTGAAAGAGGGCCTATAAACAGGCAATTTGTGTACAAGGAGACAGAAATCCTAGTAAGAGGAAATCGTCGAGACAACAAAGAAAAGCTATGAAGAAAAAAGTCCTATTGGTTTTAATTCTGCCACTGTCATTATGTCTTCAAGCATCCCATCTCCTACTGTCAGATTAGAAGTGATTGACTTGTTTAGTCCCTTTGACTTTGGTGAAGTTATCTGAGAACGGGACATAGTCATACGCTTTTAATCCCTAATTTTTGCCTGGACCGCATTTTCAGGTTTTCAGTCCACCAGGATACCCTTTTTTGCCCAAGCCGCCTTTTCAGGTTTTCGACTTGCTGGGTGTACATTTTTATATGTTTATCCCAAATTTTTGCCTAGGTGCGTCGACCTAGCGGGTCTCTTTTATGCGTAGTATTTTTTAACTATGTCTGCGTTCACGGGATGTGGGAAGTCTTCGCCATCCATTGTAGCAAGTATCATGGCTCCACCAGAGAATACCTTCTTAACTACAAATGGCCCTTCGTATGTGGGAGTCCATTTGCCCTTGGGATCACTTTGTGGTAGAATTATACGCTTGATCACCAAGTCGCCGATTTGATACACCTGTCTCTTGACCTTTTTGTTGAATGCCTGGGTCATGCGCTTCTGATATATCTGCCCATGACAAACAACCGCGAGTCTCTTTTCATCAATCAAATTTATCTGATCGAGTCGAGTTTGAATCCATTCATCCTCGTCTAAACCTGTCTCTTTCATGATTCTTAGAGAGGGAATCTGAACTTCCACCGGTAAGACGACTTCCATTCCGTAGACTAAAGAGAAAGGAGTTGCCCCTGTCGAAGTGCGTACTGAAGTGCGATAACCATGAAGAGCAAACGGTAACATCTCATGCCAGTCTTTGTACGTTACTGTCATCTTTTGTATGATCTTCTTGATATTCTTATTAGCATCCTCCACGGCGCCGTTCATCTTTGGCCGGTACGGAGAAGAGTTATGGTGTTTTATTTTGAACTGCGTGCAGAGTTCAGTAATCATTTTGTTGTTCAAATTGGTGCCATTGTCAGTGATAACTCTTTCAGGGACGCCATATCGACAAATAAGACTATTCTTGATGAACCGTGCCACCACATTCTTGGTGACAGAAGCAAATGAGGCTGCCTCTACCCACTTTGTAAAGTAATCAATAGCAACAAGGATGAAACGATGTCCATTAGAAGCAGTAGGTTTAATCTCTCCGATCATATCAATGCCCCACATTGCAAAGGGCCAAGGGGTTGTCAACACGTTTAATGGAGCAGGAGGCACATGTACTTTGTCCGCATAGATCTGGCACTTGTGACAAATTCTGGAGTGATGGTGGCAATCAGCTTCCATGGTAGACCAATAATACCCTGATCTCAAAATCTTTTTGGCCATTGTATATCCGCTAGAGTGAGTCCCAAAAATACCGTCATGCATGTCTTCCATAATCTTTTCTGCTTCCTTTTTATCCACACAGCGAAGCAGAGTCGAATCATGATTACGTTTGTATAATACTCCGTTACTCAGAAAGAATTTAGCGGAGAACTTCCTCAGAAATTTTCTGTCATTGATGGATGTCCCTTCAGGGTATTCCTGAGCTTCTAAATATCTTTTTACTTCGTGGAACCAAGGTTTCTCTTCTACTTCATCCGCGTTAAGTTCATAACAGTATGCTGGTTCATCTAATCGTTCAATGGTGATCGTGGGAGCTTCATTGTCCCATCTTACTCTAAACATAAATGACATGGTAGCCAATGCGTCTGCCAACTGATTCTCCTCTCGTGGAATATGTTCGAATGTAATCTCTTCAAAATATGGGATTAATGTCAACACCCGTTCTCGATAAGGGATGAGATTCGGATGTTTAGTGTCCCATTCTCCTTTGATCTGACTGATCACTAAGGCTAAGTCTCCGTACACACTCAAAAACTTGATTCTTAGGTCTATAGCAGCTCTGAGTCCCAAAATACATGCTTCGTACTCGGCCATATTATTGGTACAATCAAAACATAGTCTAGCAGTGAAAGGCGTATGACAACCCCTGGGAGAAATAATTACAACACCAACACCATTGCCCAATGCATTAGAGGATCCATCAAAAACCATAGTCCATCGGGATCCCAATTCGGGTCCTTCATCTGGTCCAGGTTCTTCGTAATCAGTAACAAGCATGACATCCTCATCTGGGAACTCAAAATTCATAGATTGGTAATCATCCACTGCTTGATGAGCCAAATGATCAGCTAGCACGCTTCCTTTGATTGCTTTCTGGGTAGTATACTGGATATCATACTCTGTTAAAATCATCTGCCATCTTGCTATTCTTCCGGAGAGGGCAGGTTTCTCAAATATGTATTTGATGGGATCCATCTTAGAAATCAACAAAGTGGTATGATTCAACATATACTGTCTTAGTCGGCGAGCAGCCCAGGCCAAAGCACAGCAAGTTCTCTCGAGCAGTGAGTATCTTGTTTCACAGTCGGTAAACTTTTTGCTAAGGTAGTATATGGCATGCTCTTTTCGACCAGACTCGTCATGTTGCCCCAACACGCACCCCATTGAATTCTCTAACACGGTCAAATACATGATTAGAGGTCTTCCTTCAACTGGTGGTATCAAAATTGGAGGTTCTTGGAGGTACTTCTTGATTTTGTCAAAAGCTTCCTGACATTCATCATTCCATATCATCTCTTGATTTTTCCTCAGTAGCTTGAAGATGGGTTTGCAGGTAGCGGTCAAATGGGAGATAAACCGGGCAATGTAATTCAAACGTCCCAAGAAACCTCTGACTTCTTTATCTGTACGGGGAACTGGCATTTCTTGAATAGCTCTCACCTTGGCCGGGTCAACCTCAATTCCTCTGCCACTGACAATAAATCCCAAGAGTTTACCGGATCTTACTCTAAAGGTGCATTTGTTCGGGTTCAATCTCAGCTTGTATTTCTTCAACCTCTCAAACAATTTGTACAAATGGTCGAGATGTTCTTCTTCAGTATGAGATCTGGCTATCATGTCATCCACATATACTTCTATTTCATGATGAATCATATCATGAAACAAAACCACCATAGCACGCTGGTACGTGTAGCACCTCAAATTTGCACCTATCATTATACATACATTTTCATATTAGGTCATAGCATGTCATGATCCATTGCATAGCATTTGCATTGTCCCTCAGTTGCCTCAAGAGCAAGCAATCAAGAATTAGGTCAAACTAATCTCCTGATCAGTCAACCAAGCAAGCAAAAGAATTTCTCATTAAATCAAGGCCTTGGGGTTTGTCCAACAAGTTCACATGACTTGGAGGTCTATTTGAAGTATTTTGGTCAAGGGTTAAGGGCTCAGAGGTCAGCAGTTCATGCCCAGACAGTCAAAAACCCTAAAAAAAAGTCAACTGTCAGTCAAAGCAGTGGATGGTGGTCATTCTTGTGGAATTTGGGCACCATGGTCAATAATCAAGAGTCCATACGACTTGAGACATCATTTGAAGTCAAGTTCTCAAGGAATTAGGGTTTGGAAGTCATCAGTCAATGCACAATCGGTCAGAAACCCTAAAAGTCAACTGTTGGTCAACTGTCCATTTAATCAGTGATTTGATGATTGGAATTGGTTTGTGAGAGTTCATTCATGTCCAAATAGTCATCATACATCATGCCAAACACCATCATGGAAGAATTTGAAGCCAGATCAGAGATTTCCCAAAACGGAAACTGGGCCTGTAACTGAAACTTACCAAAAATGGAAAGTTTTGATCCTCAAACTTACATCATGATACAAGCCTCAAATGAATTTTTGCCCAACATGAAAGTTGAAGATCTTGTTCTCCCATTTCCAAAAAGTCCTAGAACTCTCAATTCCCATGTGTGGTTGGCAAGTTATGATCGAATCGATTTCAGAAAATCTTGAACTTCAAAGGGCCATATCTCCCAAACCGTTTGGCCAATTTTGGTGGGGTTTTTTCCTACAAGTCACATTTGATCCCCTCTTTCCAAAAATATAAATTTCATGAGCCAAAACTTCACCAATCAAAATGGCATATTTTGACCTTTTTCATTTAAATGAAAGTTTGACCAAGAGTTGACTTTTTGATTTAAACATTTTTTTCAACATTTGGCCAATTGGAACAGCTCATAAATGTCATTTAGAATGTGTTTGTAAAGTCAAAATATGCAGCACATGTGAATCATACTTGGTTGCTTGAATTATAAGAAAGGTACAAATGCACCATGCTTGTCCATACTTGTCCATGCCTTGCCTTGTACCTCAAAAGGACAGCAATTATGCAGCATTTCTTCTGTCATTAGAGCCTCATTATGCAGCCAAATAACCAATTGTACATATGGCCATGTCCTAATTGCTTAAAATTTGGAAAGTGAGGGTACTTTGCAACCATCCATCCATGCTTCCACACCTTAACTTGTACTGTCCAAACAGCAGACCTAGCAGCATGGTGAAGCACATTTTTCTGCCATTTTTGATACACAATCACCTTACACTGATGTACCACAAGCCCTTGGCATTTTGGTTCTCTCTTCTAAAAAACTGCCACCATACTGCAGCAGAAAAGGAAGAAAACCTTGACAAGTGTATTTTCAAAACAAGAGGGCAATGACTTAGTCCCATTTCTTCTGTCATGAGAAACCAGTAACAGACCATACCTCTTGCAACCTTGCCTTGTACCATTCTCACATAGCAGAATTTTGGCCATCATTTTCTGTTTGGACACACACATAGCAGCAGACCACACTCTCTCTCAAAGCCTCACCCTGCTGTGCATTTCAAGAGGACTGTCAAGAGAACTTCCAAAAGGACAAACCAACCATACCTTGAACATATACTGCATCCATTTGGCCTTGCTTTGGTTTTTTAAAAAAAGCTTGCTAACCAACAGACCAAGGACTATTCATTCATTCTCAAAAGGCCTCCCACCTTGCCACTTGCATTTTGCTGTCATCAAATAAAAAGAACAAGCCGCTGCAGCAGAAAAGGATTTTTCTCCTTGCCTTCACTTTGACATCTTCTGTCCAAAACCAAAGTTGCCTGAGCCCTTGTTTTGTATCTCAAAACCCTGCCATGAAAAGCTCCAAACCAAACCCAACCTTGCCTTGCACATGGTTCCACACCACTTTGCTGCTATGAAAAACAGCACAAACCACACTGGATGCAGCATTCTAAAAACTCACCCTTGCTAGTTGCTTTGCATTTCAGAAAATCCGTGGCAGCCACATAGCAGAACCATTCACCTTGCCTTGGCCATTCCTCAAAAAATTTGTTAACTTCCCTAGCCTTGCCTTGCATTCCCTTTCCTGTCATAACAAAATCAACAAAACCTAGCCAATTCCATGCACTCTCTAAAACTGGACCTAGCTTTTGGCCTTGGAGGATCAAAAAAAAACCTGCTACCAACATTTCCTGCAGTAGCAGACCAACAAAACCACATAACAGCATTCACTTACCCTGCTACTTTGCACATCACTTCTACTGTCCAAACCAGTAGCATTCCAAAACCTGAGTCACTTGCATTTTCCAACAAAAACCTTGCCAATACATCCATCTGCATATAGCATTCTAAAGCCTCATCCTTGCTATTTGGCTTTGCATTTCACAAACCCTGCCACACCATAAAGCCACCACCTAGCAATCTTCATCCTCCACACTTTCAAATCCTGCCTTGCAACACAAACCAATAGAGCCAACCACCCTCATCCCTCTTCCAAAAACTCACTATCTACTTAAAAATCCAAATTTTCAAAAATCATATTTCCCCCAAGTCCCTTGCAAACCATCCATTCAAACACCTTCCATATAACATATAGAAGCTACTGTAGGCAGGAAATTACATCTGTAGTCACTAAATCATCATATCCAAATCTCACATTTTCACACTTGCAACTTGAGTTGGCCAGAACAGTTGAAGAGGTTTTAAGGCAAATTCTTGATGGCATTACATTCATGGAGCATCAAAGGTACTAAAGGGATCATCTAGCACCATTAAAAGCACCTCCAACATCACATTCAACATTGCCCTGTTCAGGTTAGCAACTTGCTTTCGAAATGCTTGATAGAGTGGTTTTCATGACTTAATGTGTGAATGAGAAATGCTATATTCAACCCCCTGAACATGATTGAATGCCTACTTTTATCCAATTTTGCTTGTGTGTGATTTTGAGTTTTGCTGCTAGGGAGTTAGGGTTTCTGTGTTCATCATGATGTATCTTTGTACACAGTGCACCATTTTGAATTTCATGACCATGGTTGTTTTAAGCACATGAAATAGGTGAACTTTGGTTTTTATTTCGTTTGATTTCGTGCACTATAGAGGAAGATGTGTGTTGCTGAAGTTTGAAAAATGTGTTTGATTTTGGGGAGGAAGATGGTGCCAGGGCGCGCGCATTTTAGGTTTAAAATTATTGTTTTGTTTATTTTGACTTGGAAGCAAGCTTGTGTCACTAAGTGACTCACGGCCCAGTGGTGGGCGCGCTGAGTTGAATTGCCAAGGGGAGGGGTTCGAATCCCATCTCCCCCATTTGTGTTTTTCTCTTTCTTTCTTTGTTTAAAAAGTGCATTTTTTTTAATGTTTTCTTTTAACAATTTCCATTTCGATTTTCATTTTTGATTCTTGTTTTACTTAACATGAAATAAATATGTGAACATGAAAAATGACAAAAAATATGAGTATTTGACTTTGTTGACTTTTTTAGACCATTTTGTGAATTCATCCCGATTTTATGAGTTCTATTGATTAAATCTCATCTTGTGTGTTTCATGTGGTTATTTTGATCTTTCAGACCTGGGATTTTTATGTGAAATCAATTTAGGGTAGGAACATGTCCCCCTAGACACTTAGGATAATTTTTCACACAGTGCTCGATTTAATTCTGACAAAGTCCCGATTAAATGTTTTGACCTCCTAAACTTGTCCAAGTGAGATGGAATTTGACATGCTTACCATGCTGTGGGTTGTGTTTGGTCATGATTTGTTTGGTGATCTTTGGAAAATGTTTAGTTTGCTTTGAGATAAGTCTTGCTGTTGACTTCTGTGAGCTTCTGATTGCCATGTTTTGACCTAATCTGGTCATGAAATGATGTTAGTGATTGATATGAATGTAAATCCAATTGGTTTTTGTTTCCTAATGGTTTGAACATGATTTTGGATGCTTGACCCTTGCTGTCTTGACTTTCTCATTCACTCTTGACCCTAGGCTTGCCCTAGTGGTCCTGCTACTCACCTTTGAGTTTGTAATTTCAGGTTGACCATCAAATGGCCATTGAGACCAATTCTTTTGACTGAGCTTGTTTGAATATTGTTGTCTAACCTCCTTGTTTTGTAGGTGGCTTGGCTCACATGCCTTAAGCCTTGTGCCTTGCACATCCATGTGCCTCCAATTAACTGTTGGTGTCGGTTTCTGTTTGTTTTGTTTGAAGTTGTATACTAACATCTGCTTGACTGTTTCAGGTGCTTTAGTTGCTTTTAGTTCCTTGTGAACTTTTGCTTTGCTTTGCTTGTATAAGCAATTTGCATTGAGGTATGTCTCTTTGTCTTCATGTAGTCTGGAAGACCTGGCCTGTTACTTGGCCAGGCAACTGTCTGAAGTCCTCCTTAAGAGGCAATGTTTGTGATTGTTTACTTTTGTCCTTGCATAGAGTCAAAGTCCTCCTAAGTGAAGAGGCAATTGGTGGAAGGTAGGGATATGCAATCTATCCCCCACTATTCAGTGTGTCATCTGCTTTGCTCACACCACTGTGTTGATGCATTGCAGATACAAACCCAAGATCTTGTACAAACTGTACAGTTGAGTCAGTTTTAAATGTGTAGAAGGGTTCCCACTTTCTGAACCCACACATTCTTGTCTTGAGCTCTCCCAGGCCAGGGATAAGAGCTGTGAGGTCTCATCCTCACTTCATCCTTTCATCTGCTTCACCTTAGCCCCTCAATGGCAAGGTTAAGAGCACATTCACCCAGTTCCAGAGGTTTGTTTGTCGAGGTTGATATGACCCCTCGACTAAAACCTAACCCTTGTTTGAGCCACTTGCTTGTGTATAGCGTGTGCTATCTGTGCTTGTAGGATTGTTTGACTTGCTTCCTGTGCAAGTTAGGATAGTTTGACTTGCTTCCTGTGCAAGTTAGGATAGTTTGACTTGCTTCCTGTGCAAGTTAGGATTAGTTTAGACTTGCTTCCTGTGCAAGTTAGGTTTTGCTTGGCTTGCTTCCTGTGCAAGTTAAGTGTGTGTGGCTTGCTTCCCGTGTGAGCCATACTTAGGATAGGTTGGCCCTTGTGCCATTTAGCTAGAAACCATAACTTAGGGTTGATTTTGCATGACAACATCTAGGCTCGAGTCGTAGTCTCCCTAGAGTTGTGTCTCCCTCTGTTATCTGGTTAGGCTAGACCTTTATCCCTGCGTAGGGGAACTACATCGCCCTGATCTTCATACCAGATGAAGTATGTAGGCAGGAGATTGAGTTGATCTCACCGGGCGCCCTTTTTCTTTTTATGTGTGTTGTCTGACCTTTGCTAGGCTCGAGTCCGTGACTCCTTGGCATTTGTTGTCTGTCTGTTTGAGTGTGTTCGACAATTATAGGCTGAGTCCCCGACTCCCTATTAGCTTGTTGTGTTGTTGTGTGCTTGGAAGCTGATGTAAGTCCATCGAGTGGCATTTGGGTTCCAGTGTGCGTGTGTTTGGTTCGGATGCTGATGTAAGTCCATCGATTGGCATTTAGGCTCCACGTTTGCCTTTGCCTTTGTTTGTGTGTGCGTGTCAGCCGAGCTACGAATGCTCTGATTCTTCTCTCGTCCGAGAAGATACGTATGCATAAGATGCGATATCCTAGCGAGCATGTGTCGTTTCCCCAGTCCGAACTACTTCGACTCTGATGTCTATGCCTGATAGACTAAGTAGGCCCAGGATGCGACATCCTGCCGAGTCAGTTTCAGTCAGTCTCTTTCGTTTCTTTCAGCCAGTGTGTGTGAGTATTTGAGCAGTGTTTAGCAACCAATTTATCCTTCCTTTTGTGCGTGGATCCCGTAGAGTACTACGGATGCGTAGGGGTGCTAATACCTTCCCTTCGCATAACCGACTCCCGAACCCATACTCTTTGGTCGCGAGACCATGTTCTTTTCCCAGGTTTACTCTGAGCGTTTCCTTTCCCTCTTTTGGGATAAATAACGCACGGTGGCGGCTCTGTTGTTCTTCTTTTCCCGCCGGTTTTTCGCGCGATGCGACAGCTGGCGACTCTGCTGGGGACAATAGAGAAGTTGACCTATGCTGGTCCATCTTCCCTGAGCGAGTCTCTCCTAGCGCTCTCTAGGTTAGGGTTTTGGTTGCTTTGTGCTGTGTTTATTAATTGCATTCATTATTTATTATTTGCATTCATTATTTATTGTTTGCATTCATTGTCTATTGTTTGCATTCATTATTTATTGTTTGCATTCATTGTCTATTGTTTGCATTCATGTTTGCATTGATGTTTGCATCTGTTCACCTGGCTGGTTGTTTGTTTCTCTCTGTGTGGGGGGGAAGAGTCAGTTGAGGTAAAAGGTCCAATACCCAGACCATGAGTGCAATCTAGGATACCTAGGAATAGAGTGATTCATGGGAAGCGGGTGGTATGGCGCCACTTAGCGGAACATTGATATCACGAGCAGTTCAGACCCTGGTGGGATGCTGTCGTTACATACTTCGGGTGTGTATATGACAGTATTCTGCGAAAGGTTATTTATGCTGCGTTTCTCTCAAGCTTTACCCTGGCCTAGACTACACCCGTGAGTGGGGAGGGATTGATCATTATTACAGGTACCGTTGGTGACTCGGTTCTGTTGGTGACTTGATTTTGATGGTGACTTTGTATTCAGACAGTTTTCGGTAAACCTTAAGTGGGATTTATGTTCTGATTTTGACTGAAGCTTCGACCTAGTGATCAGAGTTTGCACAACCAGCCAGTCCAGTCTGCATCATGTGCATCATAGCATATTTATTTTTCAAAAGAAACGCATTGAAAAAAAATATATAAAAAAAATCATCAAAAAAAAAAGGAAAAAAAAGAAGAAAAAAAACTAATCTCTGCATGCATATCATTTCTCAGGTACATTCCAGAGCTTGTCTACTGATAGAGATGGCAACAGTCTCAGAGCCGAAGCGGAAGACCTGTTCCTACAGTTTCCATCGTGAGCCGTTGACTCCACTAGTTGAGTTGGGTAGCCTCGTGATAGATGACCGACTGAAGAGTTTTGTTGGGCGGTACGGAGATATCTTGACAGTAGTGAAGACAGTAGTAGATCCAGTGCCTCTGCAGACACTACTTCAGTTTTATGACCCAGAGCTTCATTGTTTTACTTTCCAGGATTATCAGTTGGCGCCTACTCTCGAGGAGTACTCTATTCTGTTGAGTGTTCCTATCCAGCATCAGGTTCCTTTCTTGGACGTCCCAAAGGAGGTTGACTTTAGATTGATTGCCAGAGCTCTCCACTTGGGTATCAAGGAAGTCAGTGATAGTTGGAAGTCCAGTGGGGATGTTGTAGGATTGCCTTTGAAATTTCTGTTGAGGGTAGCTAGAGAAGAAGCAGAGAAGGGGAATTGGGAAGTTTTTCACGCACAGTTAGCTGCCATGATCTATGGGATTGTCCTATTTCCCAGTATGCCAAACTTCATTGACCATGCTGCCATCAGCATCTTCATCAGAGGGAATCCAATCCCTACTCTTCTAGCAGATACTTACTATGCCATTCACAGCAGGCATGGTAAGGGAGGAGCCATCAGGTGTTGCCTACCTCTTTTGTTCAAATGGTTCATGTCTCTTCTGCCAGCCAGTGGACCATTTGTGGATACCCAGAGCACTCTTAAGTGGACTCAGAGGGTCATGTCGCTCACTTCCTATGACATCAGGTGGCAGTCGTACCGGATGGATGTGAAGGATGTCATCATAAGTTGTGGTGAATTCCGGGGCGTGCCACTCATAGGGACCAAAGGTTGCATCAATTACAACCCAGTTCTTTCTCTTCGCCAGCTAGGGTTTGTTATGAGCGAAAGACCGCTCGAAGCAGAGATAGCTGAGAGTTTTTGTTTCGAGAAGAAGGATGACCCTGTTAGGTTGGAGCAGATAGGGAGAGCCTGGAGAGATGTGGGAGTGAAGGATGGATCCGTCTTAGGGAAGAAGTTTGCCATTGCAATGCCCGATTACACCGATTGGGTAAAGAAGAGAGTAGAAACTTTGTTGTTACCCTATGATAGGATGGAGCCGTTGCAGGAGCAACCACCTTTGATCCTTGCTGATAGTGTGTCTGCTGAACACTATAAGCAAGCCCTAATGGAGAGTCGTCGTCTGAGAGAGAAGGAGCAAGACACTCAGATGGAGTTGTACAAAGCTCAGGCTGATAAGCTGCACTTGGCCCATCAACTCAGGGAGGTGCAAGGAGAGGATACTAGCAGACTGAGAAGCAAGAAGAGATCCTACGAGGAGATGGAGAGTATGTTAGATGCAGAACACCGGGAGTGCCTGAGGCTGCAGAGAGCAGAAGCCAGTTATCAGAAGAAGATCAGAGACTTGGAGAAGCAACTCAGAGACAAAGACATCCAGTTGAAGAAGGAAGTAGACTTGAGACAGGCATCAGAGGACCACCTTGGAGGAGAAGTCTTGGAGCTGAGAAGACAGTTGAAAGAGAAGATCACTCCTTTACCAGATTGTTCAGAATGCTCACTGTTGATCGACCAGTGCCATTACCTGAAGACCCTCATTCCGGAAGACCGTCTGTCTTAGTTTGTATCTCTGATTGTATTTTGTTGAGAATCACCTCCAGGCTTGTTGGATGGGATTCATTTGCGTGTAAGCCATCTCTTGGATCTTTTTGTTGAGAATCACCTCCAGGCTTGTTGGATGGGATTCTTTTTCTTTGTACGTTGTTTATTCAGATATTCTGTTGACATTGGTTGTATGCCTTTTCACCCTTATGTTTATATAAGGATGTCAGCATTTCCTTGTATCTGTTTGTTCTCTTGTTGCTGCAGGTTGCCGTCTTTTCAGGATGGGTCAGGCTCTTTGAATGCCTGAGAAATGAGCATATCATGTGCATCATGCATATCATTAGCATCATACTCATATCATTTTGCATAACAGGTGTTCTTGGTCGTGGCTTCTCACTCTGGTTCCTGTTTTAGGCAGGATAGCTGATCAACGTCCGCACCGCTACTCAACAAGACTAAATCAACAGAGAAGTATGGATCAATTTCAAGCTGAGTTGGCTGAGATGAAGGCTAGCATGGCCCAGTTTATGAATATGATGCAAGGGGTTGCGCAAGGTCAAGAAGAACTCCGAGCCATGGTTCAGAGACAAGAGGCTGCAAATCCACCGATCAACCATGCTCCGCCAGAGGGAGGCCCGGTCAATGATAACAATGTTGCTGCTGCTGTACCCGTCAACAACTATGCTGTAGGTGATGAGTTGGGGGGTATTCGAATCAACGGTCAACCTATTGTTCCAGATGCCGCTAATGCCAGAGTAGTCCGTGCTCCGGCCCGTAATCCTGTTCCGATTGTTGACAGACAAGAGGATATGTTCTCTCTGCTCAGTGAAGACGAAGACGTGCTGGGAAGGGTTAATGAGAGGGACCGCAAAGTTGAGGCTCTTGCTGAGAAGATCCGTGCTATGGAAAGTCAAAATTCTCTTGGTTTTGATGTTACTAATATGGGATTGGTTGAAGGTTTGAGAATCCCTCACAAGTTCAAAGCACCGTCCTTCGACAAATACAACGGTACTTCTTGCCCTCGCACCCATGTGCAGGCTTACTATCGAAAGATCTCTGCGTATACCGATGATGAAAAGATGTGGATGTATTTTTTCCAAGATAGTCTATCTGGGGCTTCTTTGGACTGGTACATGGAATTGAAGAGAGATTCTATCCGCTGTTGGAGGGATCTGGGTGAGGCCTTTTTGAGGCAATACAAGCATAACATGGACATGGCGCCTAGCCGGACTCAGCTGCAGAGTCTATGTCAGAAATCCGGAGAGAGCTTCAAGGAGTATGCCCAGAGGTGGCGTGAACTGGCTGCTAGAGTTCAACCCCCTATGCTGGAGAGGGAGTTGACAGATATGTTTATCGGTACTCTTCAAGGTGTGTTTATGGACCGGATGGGGAGCTGCCCATTCGGTAGTTTTTCTGATGTTGTCATTTGTGGAGAGAGGACTGAGAGTTTGATCAAAACTGGAAAGATTCAAGATGCTGGTTCCTCTTCTTCTAGGAAGCCGTTTGTTGGGGCACCTCGTCGAAGGGAGGGTGAAACTAATGCTGTTCAACACCGCAGAGATCAGAATAGAATTGAATACCGTCAAGCTGCTGCAGTGACCATTCCGGCACCTCAACCTCGCCAGCAACAACAACAAAGAGTTCAACAACCGCAACAACAACAACAACAACAGCAACGTCCTTTCCAGCCTAGGCAGAAATTGCAGGCTGATAGAAGATTTGATCCTCTGCCCATGTCTTACACAGAGTTATTACCCGAACTACTCAAGTTGGGGATGATTGAGTTGCGTACAATGGCTCCGCCTACAGTATTGCCTCCTGGATACGACGCCAACGCCCGTTGTGACTTTCATTCTGGGGCACCAGGCCACCATACTGAGAAGTGTCGAGCTCTCCAGCACAAGGTTCAAGATTTGATCGATGCCAAGGCAATCAACTTCGCTCCAGTGCCTAACGTCGTAAACAACCCTATGCCTCAGCATGGTGGACATAGAGTGAACAATATTGAAGGGAAAGAAGCTGAAGATCTGGTTGTTAATGTTGATGATGTTCAGACTTCTCTGCTAGTTGTGAAGTGCCGTCTGCTGAATGGGGGTGTCTACCCGGGCTGTGATGAGAACTGTTTGGGCTGTGCAGAATCTGAGAATGGTTGCGACCAGTTGAGGACCGGTATCCAGGGTATGATGGATGAAGGTTGTTTGCAATTCAGTAGGGCTGTAAAAGATCGTGGAACAGCATCAACTATCACCATTTACTTTAAACCGTCTGAAGAACGTGGACAAAGGGTCGTCAGTACACCTGCAGCAAATGGTACCCCAGTTACCATTCCCGTGCCTGTAACCATCGGTGTTCCAACTACCATCGTTGCGCCTGGAAGAGGGGCTGTTGAGAATAGTAAAGCCGTGCCGTGGAAGTATGATAATGCTCACCGCAATTACAGAAGGGCTGAAAGTCAGACGAAACCAGTGAATCAAACTCCAGTGACAATTGGTGTACCGAATAGAGTTCCTGCAACTGTTGGTCCGGCTGTGGATAATGTAGGGGGTCCAGGAGGTTTTACCAGAAGCGGTCGTCTGTTTGCACCGCAGCCTTTGAGGGACAATAATGCTGAAGCTCTCACCAAAGCAAAGGGTAAGCAAGCTGTGGTTGAGGAAGAACCTGTTCAGAAAGAAGCGCCTGAGGGGTCATTTGAGAAGGACGTGGAGGAGTTTATGAAGATAATCAAGAAGAGTGACTACAAGATTGTGGATCAGCTGAATCAGACTCCGTCCAAGATTTCTATACTTTCACTGTTGATGTGCTCTGAGGCACACCGTAATGCCTTGCTGAAGATGTTGAATCTGGCTTATGTACCTCAGGAGATTTCTGTCAATCAACTGGAGGGTGTGATGGCCAATGTGAGCACCAGGCATGGCGTAGGATTCACCAACTTGGACTTACCACCTGAAGGGCGAAACCATAACAAAGCCTTGCACATCACCATGGAGTGCAAGGGGGCAGTGTTGTCTCACGTATTGGTAGACACCGGGTCGTCGCTAAATGTGTTGCCTAAGCAGATTCTGAGGAAGATTGATGCGGAAGGGTTTGTGCTTAATCCCAGTGACCTGATCGTTCGTGCTTTCGACGGATCCAAACGTTCTGTGTGTGGAGAAGTTACCTTGCCTGTGAAGATAGGTCCTGAGATTTTTGATATCATCTTCTATGTTATGGACATCCAGCCCGCCTATAGTTGTTTGTTGGGGCGTCCATGGATTCATGCAGCAGGGGCAGTCTCGTCGACTCTCCATCAAAAGCTCAAGTATGTCTGGAACGGTCAGATTGTGACTGTGTGCGGTGAAGAAGAGATTCTGGTGAGTCATCTATCCTCGTTCAAATATGTTGAGGTGGATGGCGAGATCCACGAAACCTTATGCCAGGCGTTTGAGACTGTGGCTCTTGAGAAAGTGGCGTACGCTGAGCAGAGAAAGCCAGGTGTTTCAATTACTTCTTACAAGCAGGCTAAGGAGGTCGTTGATTCTGGCAAAGCTGAAGGCTGGGGCAAGATGGTGGACTTGCCTGTTAAAGAAGACAAATTTGGCGTTGGTTATAAGCCTCTCCAAGCAGAGCAGAATGGTCAAGCGGGTCCGAGTACCTTTACCAGCGCTGGGCTGATGAATCATGGCGATGTCTCTGCAACCGGTAGTGAAGACTGTGACAGTGATTATGATTTGGACAACTGGGTTCGCCCGTGTGCACCAGGGGGGTCTATCAACAACTGGACGGCTGAAGAAGTGGTTCAAGTTACTCTTCTGACAGAGTAATTTTCTGTTGTTTTGTCATTTTGCATGAAAATCCTACGTTCTGCCCAAGGCGTAGTGATTCATTTTTGTAGGGCCTCATCATGTTTTAATGATTATCATTAATGAAGGACATTTTTTGAACAAATTTTGTGATCCCTGTCTTTCTGTTTTCTGTTTTCACTTTTTTTCAAAACAATAAAAATGGCAATGTTTTTTGTTTTTGTGACTTTATTGAACTCTTTTTCTAAAACAAAGCATCAAACATGCAGAAGCGATCTTATGGCATTCACTATGAACAGTTCTGTTATGGCTCAGTATGATTTCGATAATCCCATTTACCAAGCTGAAGAGGAGAGTGAGGAAGACTGTGAACTCCCTGCAGAATTAGCCAGATTGCTGAAGCAGGAGGAAAGGGTCATCCAACCTCATCAGGAGGAGTTGGAAACTATTAATTTGGGTACTGAGGACGCCAAAAAGGAAATTAAGATTGGGGCTACTTTAGAGGACTCTGTCAAGAGGAGGCTGATTGAGATGCTGAGAGAATATGTGGAAGTGTTCGCCTGGTCGTACCAAGATATGCCTGGTTTAGATACAGACATTGTGGTGCATCGATTACCTCTTAGGGAAGGATGTCCTTCGGTCAAGCAGAAGCTTCGTAGAACGAGTCCTGACATGGCAACTAAGATCAAGGAAGAGGTTCAGAAGCAGTGGGATGCGGGTTTTCTGGCTGTTACCAGTTATCCACCATGGGTGGCCAACATCGTTCCTGTGCCGAAGAAGGATGGTAAAGTCAGAATGTGTGTCGATTACCGGGATTTGAATAGAGCAAGTCCGAAAGATGATTTCCCATTACCTCACATTGATGTATTGGTTGATAGTACGGCTCAATCCTCGGTATTCTCTTTCATGGATGGTTTTTCTGGGTATAATCAGATCAAGATGGCACCAGAGGACATGGAAAAGACGACATTCATTACACCTTGGGGCACGTTCTGTTATAAGGTGATGCCGTTTGGGCTGAAGAATGCCGGTGCTACCTATCAGAGGGCAATGACGACTCTGTTTCATGACATGATGCGCAAAGAAATTGAAGTGTACGTAGATGATATGATTGCGAAGTCGCAGACAGAAGAGGAGCACCTGGTTAATTTGCAGAAGTTGTTCGACCGGTTGAGGAAGTTCAAGCTGAGGTTGAATCCGAATAAGTGTACGTTTGGGGTGAGGTCCGGGAAGCTCTTAGGCTTCATTGTCAGTGAGAAAGGGATTGAGGTTGATCCAGCTAAAGTCAAAGCTATTCAAGAGATGCCTGAACCGAAAACGGAGAAGCAAGTCCGTGGGTTTTTAGGGAGGTTGAACTACATTGCAAGGTTCATATCTCATCTAACTGCTACATGTGAACCAATCTTCAAACTGCTTAGAAAGAATCAAGCGATCAAGTGGAATGATGATTGTCAGAAAGCTTTTGACAAAATCAAGGAGTACCTACAGAAACCTCCAATCCTTATACCTCCAGTTCCAGGGAGACCTCTGATAATGTACCTGTCAGTGACTGAGAACTCGATGGGGTGTGTATTGGGACAGCATGACGAGTCTGGTCGAAAAGAGCATGCCATATACTACCTTAGCAAAAAGTTTACCGACTGTGAAACAAGATATTCACTGCTCGAGAAAACTTGCTGTGCTTTGGCCTGGGCTGCTCGCCGACTGAGACAGTATATGTTGAGCCATACTACCTTGTTGATTTCTAAGATGGATCCAGTGAAGTACATCTTTGAGAAACCAGCTCTCACCGGACGTGTTGCCCGTTGGCAGATGATTCTAACAGAATACGACATTCAGTACACGTCACAGAAGGCCATCAAGGGTAGTATTCTGTCAGACTATCTTGCCGAACAACCGATTGAAGATTATCAGCCTATGATGTTTGAATTCCCTGATGAGGACATCATGTATCTGAAGATGAAAGACTGCGAAGAGCCTCTTGTCGAAGAAGGACCGGACCCGGATGACAAGTGGACACTGATGTTTGATGGGGCTGTGAATATGAATGGTAATGGTGTTGGGGCAGTATTGATCAATCCTAAAGGTGCTCATATACCTTTTTCTGCCAGATTGACGTTTGACGTCACCAACAACGAAGCTGAGTATGAGGCTTGTATCATGGGGATAGAAGAAGCCATTGATCTGAGGATCAAAACTCTTGATATATTTGGAGATTCCGCTCTAGTGGTCAATCAAGTCAACGGAGATTGGAATACGAACCAGCCGCATTTGATTCTGTATAGAGATTACACCAGAAGAATACTGACGTTCTTCAAGAAAGTAAAGTTGTATCATGTCCCCCGGGATGAGAATCAAATGGCCGATGCCTTGGCTACTTTGTCGTCTATGATCAAAGTTCATTGGTGGAATCATGTGCCACATGTTGCGGTGAATCGACTTGAGAGGCCTGCGTATGTGTTTGCAGCCGAGTCTGTTGTGATTGATGAGAAGCCATGGTATTATGACATCAAGAATTTCCTCAAGACTCAGGAGTATCCTGAAGGTGCGTCGAAGAATGACAAGAAAACCCTGAGGAGGCTAGCTGGAAGCTTCTATGTGAATCAGGATGATGTGCTATACAAAAGGAACTTTGACATGGTCTTGCTCAGATGCGTGGATAGACACGAAGCAGACATGTTATTGCAAGAAGTGCACGAGGGTTCGTTTGGTACCCATGCTGGTGGTCATGCAATGTCGAAGAAATTGCTGAGAGCTGGTTATTACTGGATGACTATGGAATCCGATTGTTTCAAGTATGCTCGGAAGTGCCATAAGTGTCAAATCTATGCTGATAAGGTGCATGTACCACCGAGCCCTCTGAATATCATGAATTCGCCTTGGCCGTTTGCTATGTGGGGCATTGATATGATTGGGAAGATTGAGCCTACTGCTTCGAATGGACATCGCTTCATCTTGGTTGCGATTGACTATTTCACCAAATGGGTGGAAGCAGCTTCCTATGCTAACGTTACCAAACAAGTGGTTACCCGGTTCATCAAGAAAGAAATCATATGCCGTTATGGAGTTCCTGAGAGAATCATCACTGACAATGGTTCGAATCTCAACAACAAGATGATGAAAGAGCTTTGTAAAGATTTCAAGATTGAACATCACAATTCTTCTCCCTACAGACCGAAGATGAATGGTGCTGTGGAAGCGGCAAACAAGAATATCAAGAAGATTGTGCAGAAGATGGTCGTTACGTACAAAGATTGGCATGAGATGCTGCCTTTCGCTTTGCATGGGTACCGTACCTCAGTACGTACGTCGACCGGGGCAACCCCTTACTCCCTTGTGTATGGCATGGAAGCTGTCCTGCCTGTTGAAGTGGAGATTCCTTCTCTGAGAGTTTTATTGGATGTCAAGCTGGACGAAGCCGAGTGGATTCGAACAAGGTTTAACGAGTTGAGCCTTATCGAGGAGAGACGGCTAGCAGCTGTATGTCATGGACAGTTGTATCAGCGAAGGATGAAGCGAGCCTTTGATCAGAAAGTGCGTCCTCGAAGCTATCAGGTCGGTGATTTAGTTTTGAAGAGGATCCTCCCTCCCAGTACAGATAACAGGGGCAAGTGGACTCCTAATTACGAAGGTCCGTATGTTGTGAAGAAGGTCTTCTCCGGTGGAGCCTTGATGCTTACAACTATGGATGGTGAAGATTTTCCGTCTCCTGTCAACTCAGATGTAGTCAAAAAATACTTCGCATAAATTGACCCGCTGGACAAAAAGAATAAAAGAGTCCAGGCAAAAAATGGGCATCCCGGCGAACCAAAAAAACAGAAAGAAAAGGTTCGGGCAAAAATTAGGGATAAAATGAAAAGAATTGTACACCCGGTAAGTCGAAAACCCGCAAGGGCGGCTTAGGCAAAAATGGGTATCCCGGTGGATTGAAAACCCGAAAGGGCGATCCAGGCAAAAGTTAGGGATTAAAGCGAAGACTACAGTCTGAGTTGTCTGTACTTCATCAAGCTTTATCGTCTGCCATCTCGAAAGATGTGATCCGTCCAGTCATTCTTCTCAGAAAGCAAGGAGTTGGGAGGAAAACTGATGATCTGTGAGTTATAACAGAATTGGGAAATAGTGGATGCCGTGTTCACATTGCCATTAGGATAGATTTTTTCCTTTTTGTGCGCAATTACCTCCTTCTAGGAATTGTTTCCCCATGTACTTGCCTCTTCAGGCACATTTTCAATCAATAAAAATCGTTATTCAGATAAATAGCTCTTGTTTTTATTTTTACTGTTTTGTTTGCAAAATGTCCGAATTTTTGATAAGCATTGCATATAAAAAACATGAAGGCTACACAATAGCTTGCAGGAAGATAAAACATTTGAAAATCATTTTGAATGTTGAGGACACTTGAGCGTATCTTGTCCATGTATCCCTGGGGGCAGTTTGTTGTGCTGTTTTTCAGATTGGCATCTGTGAGGACGTTTCCCCAGCAGATATTTTCCCCAAGCAAGTTTGGAAGCTATCAGAGCTAGGTTCCCCCGCGAAGACGTCTGTGGATAGTGCCTTCTATTCTCCAACAGATCTAAGGATTGCCTATCCCCAGCCGGCCTGTATTTGCCAATTTCCTCCCCGAGTGAGGCAGGTTCATTAAAGTTATCTCCAGCATTTATCCTACCTGTGGACTGAAGGATATCCCCAGCGGAGTTTACCTTTCCCCAGCAGCAAGTGCTATTCTTCAACATGAGTGTGAAGTCGTTTCGCCATTCCTCAAGCAGAGTTCCCCGCAGATTATTTCCCCAAGAGGAATCTCCCCACAGAGTCAGAGTATCTGATCATTTCGGTTCCCTAGCCAGGGTTCATTTGCATTTTGCATGTAGTAATCATTGCATCCTCAAATTGCGTAACATTTCCATTCCATATGGAGCATTACGCCACAGAAAAATTCAAACATATGCATTCATGTGTTAACTTCACCAGACCGTATCCCCGGCAGAGGCGGATCATTTCATTCAACATCAGCACAGCAAGACTGCTACAGTTGCCCTTGACAGCATTCAGAATTGTTTATTCCCCACAGAGGTTTATTTCCTCGCCCGATGGTGACAGAGGTTTATTTCCTCACCCGATGGTGACAGAAAGTTTGTTTCTCCTCAGTGAGACCCCCAGCAAGTGGTCAACCTTGCCTTGACATATCTCAGATGTCGTTCTTGTGATACCAGTAAGTGTCATGTCAGCACCCGCGTGTGTTTCTTCTTTTGGTGTCGGTAAACACCATTGTTTCGGTGTCTGTAAACATCGAGTTTTCTCTCCAGTCATCAGTAAATGTCTGGTCATCATTTTGGGTGTCGGTAAACACCATTGTTTCGGTGTCTGTAAACATCAAGTATTTTCTCCAGTCATCGGTAAATGTCTGGTCATTTTTGATGTCGGTAAACATCATCTTTCGATGTCTGTAAACATCAAGTATTTTCTCCAGTCATCGGTAAATGTCTGGTCATTTTTGATATCGGTAAACATCATCTTTCGATGTCAGTAAACATCGAGTCTTTTCCTCAGTCATCGGTAAATGTCTGATAATCCCCGGCTAGAAATCCCCAGTAGAGTCATCTGTAAATGTCCTATCTGGTTTCCAGCTGCAAATATTCGTATCTCCCCAATTAATTTCTCATTCCCAGTCATCGGTAAATGTCTGGTCATTCTTTTTGATGTCGATAAACATCATCTTTCGATGTCGGTAAACATCGAGTCCCATCCCAGTCATCGGTAAATGTCTGGTCATTTCTTTGGATGTCGGCAAACATCATCTTTCGATGTCGGTAAACATCGAGTCCCATCCCAGTCATCGGTAAATGTCTGGTCATTTCTTTGGATGTCGGTAAACATCATCTTTCGATGTCGGTAAACATCGTGTCCCACCCCAGTCATCGGTAAATGTCTGGTCATTCTTTTGATGTCGGTAAACATCATCTTTCGATGTCGGTAAACGTCGAGTCTCATCCCAGTCATCGGTAAATGTCTGGTCGTGAAATCAAGATCCCCAGAAGTCGTCGGTAAACGTCTTGTCTGGTATCACCACAAAGAGTTTATTCCTCCCCAAGTGGAGATGCCATCGGTAAATGGCCCCGTTTTTCTTCGATATCGGTAAATATCGAGTTCCCAGTTGCAGCAGCCATCGGTAAATGGTCTTGCTAAGTTTGACATCGGTAAATGTCAAATTTCTTTGAAGCCACCATCGGTAAATGGTCTGGCTTCCTTTCAAACATCAAATCTATTTTCCCAGCAGCCATCGGTAAATGGTTGTGCTGAAGTTGATATCGGTAAATATCAAAGTTTCCAATTTTAACCATCGGTAAATGGTTTTGCTTTTCAGAAGTTTATTTTCCCCAGCCACCATCGGTAAATAGTCTCGCTGAAGTTGATATCGGCAAATATCAAGTTTCCAGTTCTCCAACCATCGGTAAATGGTTTTGGCTTTTTCTGAGGCTGTCATGCAGTTTGCCATCAGTAAATGACGTGGTTCCTTTGTATTATATCCAGTCTGTGCAAATTCTACGGTTCTTTGGTATTCAATCCCTGTTTACCCTGAAAGTCTGACAGCCGTCGCTCTCATCCATTCGGGTTCTCAGCTGATTGAATAGGGGCAGCTGTAGCACCTCAAATTTGCACCTATCATTATACATACATTTTCATATTAGGTCATAGCATGTCATGATCCATTGCATAGCATTTGCATTGTCCCTCAGTTGCCTCAAGAGCAAGCAATCAAGAATTAGGTCAAACTAATCTCCTGATCAGTCAACCAAGCAAGCAAAAGAATTTCTCATTAAATCAAGGCCTTGGGGTTTGTCCAACAAGTTCACATGACTTGGAGGTCTATTTGAAGTATTTTGGTCAAGGGTTAAGGGCTCAGAGGTCAGCAGTTCATGCCCAGACAGTCAAAAACCCTAAAAAAAAGTCAACTGTCAGTCAAAGCAGTGGATGGTGGTCATTCTTGTGGAATTTGGGCACCATGGTCAATAATCAAGAGTCCATACGACTTGAGACATCATTTGAAGTCAAGTTCTCAAGGAATTAGGGTTTGGAAGTCATCAGTCAATGCACAATCGGTCAGAAACCCTAAAAGTCAACTGTTGGTCAACTGTCCATTTAATCAGTGATTTGATGATTGGAATTGGTTTGTGAGAGTTCATTCATGTCCAAATAGTCATCATACATCATGCCAAACACCATCATGGAAGAATTTGAAGCCAGATCAGAGATTTCCCAAAACGGAAACTGGGCCTGTAACTAAAACTTACCAAAAATGGAAAGTTTTGATCCTCAAACTTACATCATGATACAAGACTCAAATGAATTTTTGCCCAACATGAAAGTTGAAGATCTTGTTCTCCCATTTCCAAAAAGTCCTAGAACTCTCAATTCCCATGTGTGGTTGGCAAGTTATGATCGAATCGATTTCAGAAAATCTTGAACTTCAAAGGGCCATATCTCCCAAACCGTTTGGCCAATTTTGATGGGGTTTTTTCCTACAAGTCACATTTGATCCCCTCTTTCCAAAAATATAAATTTCATGAGCCAAAACTTCACCAATCAAAATGGCATATTTTGACCTTTTTCATTTAAATGAAAGTTTGACCAAGAGTTGACTTTTTGATTTAAACATTTTTTTCAACATTTGGCCAATTGGAACAGCTCATAAATGTCATTTAGAATGTGTTTGTAAAGTCAAAATATGCAGCACATGTGAATCATACTTGGTTGCTTGAATTATAAGAAAGGTACAAATGCACCATGCTTGTCCATACTTGTCCATGCCTTGCCTTGTACCTCAAAAGGACAGCAATTATGCAGCATTTCTTCTGTCATTAGAGCCTCATTATGCAGCCAAATAACCAATTGTACATATGGCCATGTCCTAATTGCTTAAAATTTGGAAAGTGAGGGTACTTTGCAACCATCCATCCATGCTTCCACACCTTAACTTGTACTGTCCAAACAGCAGACCTAGCAGCATGGTGAAGCACATTTTTCTGCCATTTTTGATACACAATCACCTTACACTGATGTACCACAAGCCCTTGGCATTTTGGTTCTCTCTTCTAAAAAACTGCCACCATACTGCAGCAGAAAAGGAAGAAAACCTTGACAAGTGTATTTTCAAAACAAGAGGGCAATGACTTAGTCCCATTTCTTCTGTCATGAGAAACCAGTAACAGACCATACCTCTTGCAACCTTGCCTTGTACCATTCTCACATAGCAGAATTTTGGCCATCATTTTCTGTTTGGACACACACATAGCAGCAGACCACACTCTCTCTCAAAGCCTCACCCTGCTGTGCATTTCAAGAGGACTGTCAAGAGAACTTCCAAAAGGACAAACCAACCATACCTTGAACATATACTGCATCCATTTGGCCTTGCTTTGGTTTTTAAAAAAAAGCTTGCTAACCAACAGACCAAGGACTATTCATTCATTCTCAAAAGGCCTCCCACCTTGCCACTTGCATTTTGCTGTCATCAAATAAAAAGAACAAGCCGCTGCAGCAGAAAAGGATTTTTCTCCTTGCCTTCACTTTGACATCTTCTGTCCAAAACCAAAGTTGCCTGAGCCCTTGTTTTGTATCTCAAAACCCTGCCATGAAAAGCTCCAAACCAAACCCAACCTTGCCTTGCACATGGTTCCACACCACTTTGCTGCTATGAAAAACAGCACAAACCACACTGGATGCAGCATTCTAAAAACTCACCCTTGCTAGTTGCTTTGCATTTCAGAAAATCCGTGGCAGCCACATAGCAGAACCATTCACCTTGCCTTGGCCATTCCTCAAAAAATTTGTTAACTTCCCTAGCCTTGCCTTGCATTCCCTTTCCTGTCATAACAAAATCAACAAAACCTAGCCAATTCCATGCACTCTCTAAAACTGGACCTAGCTTTTGGCCTTGGAGGATCAAAAAAAAACCTGCTACCAACATTTCCTGCAGTAGCAGACCAACAAAACCACATAACAGCATTCACTTACCCTGCTACTTTGCACATCACTTCTACTGTCCAAACCAGTAGCATTCCAAAACCTGAGTCACTTGCATTTTCCAACAAAAACCTTGCCAATACATCCATCTGCATATAGCATTCTAAAGCCTCATCCTTGCTATTTGGCTTTGCATTTCACAAACCCTGCCACACCATAAAGCCACCACCTAGCAATCTTCATCCTCCACACTTTCAAATCCTGCCTTGCAACACAAACCAATAGAGCCAACCACCCTCATCCCTCTTCCAAAAACTCACTATCTACTTAAAAATCCAAATTTTCAAAAATCATATTTCCCCAAGTCCCTTGCAAACCATCCATTCAAACACCTTCCATATAACATATAGAAGCTACTGTAGGCAGGAAATTACATCTGTAGTCACTAAATCATCATATCCAAATCTCACATTTTCACACTTGCAACTTGAGTTGGCCAGAACAGTTGAAGAGGTTTTAAGGCAAATTCTTGATGGCATTACATTCCTGGAGCATCAAAGGTACTAAAGGGATCATCTAGCACCATTAAAAGCACCTCCAACATCACATTCAACATTGCCCTGTTCAGGTTAGCAACTTGCTTTCGAAATGCTTGATAGAGTGGTTTTCATGACTTAATGTGTGAATGAGAAATGCTATATTCAACCCCCTGAACATGATTGAATGCCTACTTTTATCCAATTTTGCTTGTGTGTGATTTTGAGTTTTGCTGCTAGGGAGTTAGGGTTTCTGTGTTCATCATGATGTATCTTTGTACACAGTGCACCATTTTGAATTTCATGACCATGGTTGTTTTAAGCACATGAAATAGGTGAACTTTGGTTTTTATTTCGTTTGATTTCGTGCACTATAGAGGAAGATGTGTGTTGCTGAAGTTTGAAAAATGTGTTTGATTTTGGGGAGGAAGATGGTGCCAGGGCGCGCGCATTTTAGGTTTAAAATTATTGTTTTGTTTATTTTGACTTGGAAGCAAGCTTGTGTCACTAAGTGACTCACGGCCCAGTGGTGGGCGCGCTGAGTTGAATTGCCAAGGGGAGGGGTTCGAATCCCATCTCCCCCATTTGTGTTTTTCTCTTTCTTTCTTTGTTTAAAAAGTGCATTTTTTTTAATGTTTTCTTTTAACAATTTCCATTTCGATTTTCATTTTTGATTCTTGTTTTACTTAACATGAAATAAATATGTGAACATGAAAAATGACAAAAAATATGAGTATTTGACTTTGTTGACTTTTTTAGACCATTTTGTGAATTCATCCCGATTTTATGAGTTCTATTGATTAAATCTCATCTTGTGTGTTTCATGTGGTTATTTTGATCTTTCAGACCTGGGATTTTTATGTGAAATCAATTTAGGGTAGGAACATGTCCCCCTAGACACTTAGGATAATTTTTCACACAGTGCTCGATTTAATTCTGACAAAGTCCCGATTAAATGTTTTGACCTCCTAAACTTGTCCAAGTGAGATGGAATTTGACATGCTTACCATGCTGTGGGTTGTGTTTGGTCATGATTTGTTTGGTGATCTTTGGAAAATGTTTAGTTTGCTTTGAGATAAGTCTTGCTGTTGACTTCTGTGAGCTTCTGATTGCCATGTTTTGACCTAATCTGGTCATGAAATGATGTTAGTGATTGATATGAATGTAAATCCAATTGGTTTTTGTTTCCTAATGGTTTGAACATGATTTTGGATGCTTGACCCTTGCTGTCTTGACTTTCTCATTCACTCTTGACCCTAGGCTTGCCCTAGTGGTCCTGCTACTCACCTTTGAGTTTGTAATTTCAGGTTGACCATCAAATGGCCATTGAGACCAATTCTTTTGACTGAGCTTGTTTGAATATTGTTGTCTAACCTCCTTGTTTTGTAGGTGGCTTGGCTCACATGCCTTAAGCCTTGTGCCTTGCACATCCATGTGCCTCCAATTAACTGTTGGTGTCGGTTTCTGTTTGTTTTGTTTGAAGTTGTATACTAACATCTGCTTGACTGTTTCAGGTGCTTTAGTTGCTTTTAGTTCCTTGTGAACTTTTGCTTTGCTTTGCTTGTATAAGCAATTTGCATTGAGGTATGTCTCTTTGTCTTCATGTAGTCTGGAAGACCTGGCCTGTTACTTGGCCAGGCAACTGTCTGAAGTCCTCCTTAAGAGGCAATGTTTGTGATTGTTTACTTTTGTCCTTGCATAGAGTCAAAGTCCTCCTAAGTGAAGAGGCAATTGGTGGAAGGTAGGGATATGCAATCTATCCCCCACTATTCAGTGTGTCATCTGCTTTGCTCACACCACTGTGTTGATGCATTGCAGATACAAACCCAAGATCTTGTACAAACTGTACAGTTGAGTCAGTTTTAAATGTGTAGAAGGGTTCCCACTTTCTGAACCCACACATTCTTGTCTTGAGCTCTCCCAGGCCAGGGATAAGAGCTGTGAGGTCTCATCCTCACTTCATCCTTTCATCTGCTTCACCTTAGCCCCTCAATGGCAAGGTTAAGAGCACATTCACCCAGTTCCAGAGGTTTGTTTGTCGAGGTTGATATGACCCCTCGACTAAAACCTAACCCTTGTTTGAGCCACTTGCTTGTGTATAGCGTGTGCTATCTGTGCTTGTAGGATTGTTTGACTTGCTTCCTGTGCAAGTTAGGATAGTTTGACTTGCTTCCTGTGCAAGTTAGGATAGTTTGACTTGCTTCCTGTGCAAGTTAGGATTAGTTTAGACTTGCTTCCTGTGCAAGTTAGGTTTTGCTTGGCTTGCTTCCTGTGCAAGTTAAGTGTGTGTGGCTTGCTTCCCGTGTGAGCCATACTTAGGATAGGTTGGCCCTTGTGCCATTTAGCTAGAAACCATAACTTAGGGTTGATTTTGCATGACAACATCTAGGCTCGAGTCGTAGTCTCCCTAGAGTTGTGTCTCCCTCTGTTATCTGGTTAGGCTAGACCTTTATCCCTGCGTAGGGGAACTACATCGCCCTGATCTTCATACCAGATGAAGTATGTAGGCAGGAGATTGAGCTGATCTCTCCGGGCGCCCTTTTTCTTTTTATGTGTGTTGTCTGACCTTTGCTAGGCTCGAGTCCGTGACTCCTTGGCATTTGTTGTCTGTCTGTTTGAGTGTGTTCGACAATTATAGGCTGAGTCCCCGACTCCCTATTAGCTTGTTGTGTTGTTGTGTGCTTGGAAGCTGATGTAAGTCCATCGAGTGGCATTTGGGTTCCAGTGTGCGTGTGTTTGGTTCGGATGCTGATGTAAGTCCATCGATTGGCATTCAGGCTCCACGTTTGCCTTTGCCTTTGTTTGTGTGTGCGTGTCAGCCGAGCTACGAATGCTCTGATTCTTCTCTCGTCCGAGAAGATACGTATGCATAAGATGCGATATCCTAGCGAGCATGTGTCGTTTCCCCAGTCCGAACTACTTCGACTCTGATGTCTATGCCTGATAGACTAAGTAGGCCCAGGATGCGACATCCTGCCGAGTCAGTTTCAGTCAGTCTCTTTCGTTTCTTTCAGCCAGTGTGTGTGAGTATTTGAGCAGTGTTTAGCAACCAATTTATCCTTCCTTTTGTGCGTGGATCCCGTAGAGTACTACGGATGCGTAGGGGTGCTAATACCTTCCCTTCGCATAACCGACTCCCGAACCCATACTCTTTGGTCGCGAGACCATGTTCTTTTCCCAGGTTTACTCTGAGCGTTTCCTTTCCCTCTTTTGGGATAAATAACGCACGGTGGCGGCTCTGTTGTTCTTCTTTTCCCGCCGGTTTTTCGCGCGATGCGACAGTACGTTGCCCCCGCGTTCTTTAAACCGAATGGCATTACTTTGTAACAGAAAGTGCCCCATTGCGTCACAAACGTAGTTTTCTCCATGTCTTCAGGTGCCATCTTAATCTGGTTATAACCCGAGAATCCATCCATGAAGGAGAATACTTTGTGTTGAGCGGTGTTATCTACCAGAACATCGATGTGCGGGAGTGGAAAGTCATCTTTGGGACTCGCTTTATTCAAATCTCTGTAATCTACGCACATTCGCACCTTACCATCCTTCTTCGGCACTGGTACCACATTAGCAACCCATTAAGGATAAGAAGTAACGGCTAGAAAACCGGCATTAAATTGTTTCATAACTTCGGCTTTGATTTTCTCGGACATTTCAGGACGCATGCGACGAACCTTTTGCTTAACAGGATGACAATCTTCCTTCATTGGCAAACGATGCACTACTATATCAGTATCCAGTCCTGGCATGTCTTCATAAGGTCAAGCAAAAATCTCCATATAGTCATGTAACATCTGAATCAATCTTCCTTTGACACTGTTTTCCAAGCCTGCTCCTATTTTGACTTCTTTCTTGTCCACTTCAGTACCCAGGTTTATAATTTCGATTGACTCTTCATGCGGCTGTATAGTCCTTTCTTCTTGCAGTAACAGTCTGGCAAGTTCTCCAGGTACTTCACAATCTTCCTCACTTCCATCCTCGGCTTGGTAGATCGGATTTTCAAAGTCATAATGAACAGTAGTAGAACTATTATCAACAGGATCCATAGTGGGTATGGATCTGCAATTTGTTACGTGAGTGTGTGTAAGAAAACATAGCTTTTTTGGAAGAGGACAGGAAAGATAAAGAGCGCAATATTTGAATGCAAAAAGTCCATTGATTTATTGAATGTGAATATGCTTATGAAAATGACAAAACCCTTAACAAATTAGCTATTGTGCCCCGGGCATAGACACAATGCTTTAAGAAGTTCAATTGTAAAAACTAAAAATTTGCAACACTAAAATAGACAATAACAATTACTCCTGACTAAAGGAAATCGGGATAGTGTCTTCAGCCTTCCAATTATTGAGTCCGTCACCAATTGTTGGGAAAATCCAGCTATCCAGGTCGCAATCGCTGTCAGCATCTTCTACAGCATTAATTTGATCTTTGACCATCCTTTCAGAGTTAAATCCCATACCAGACTTGTCAGACTTGTATGGTACGTTGATCAGTTGACCCCAACCAGTACGACTACCATTTTCAACCACGGCTTGAGCATCTTTCAGAGACATCATGGCAGGAGGAGCACGAATAACCTTGGGCACAAGGGGAGTTGGCTTAAGGACAGGACTGGGCGGAGGAACCACTTCAAATGACTGAGAAGGAGTCTCGAAGAATTCGCCATCCATCTCGACGTATCTGAAGGCCTGCATACTACTAACAATATACTCTTCTTCTCCGCACACAGTGACAATCTTACCCTCTATTGGATACTTCAGCTTTTGATGGAGAGATGAAGCTACAACACTTGCCCCATGAATCCAAGGGCGTCCCAGCAAGCAGGAATAGGCAGGACGAATGTTCATTACGTGAAAGATAGTGTTGAAGACTTGAGGTCCTATTTTGATAGGGAGGACCACTTCACCGTGGACAACGCTCTTCGCACCATCGTAAGCACGCACCACAATGTCACTAGGCTTCAGTTCAATGCTTTTACAATCAAGTTTATCGAGCACAGCTGTCGGTAGCACATTCAAAGAAGAGCCATTGTCGATCAATACGTGAGACAGGGTGATCCCCTCACACTCAATGGAGATATGCAGAGCTCTATTGTGATTCTTTCCTGCCGGTGTCAGATCAGCATCGGAAAAGCCTAGGCCATTGTCAACAGCCAAGTTAGCAACATAATTTTCAAACTGATCGACAGATGTCTCCTGAGGTACATGAGCAGTCTTCAGGAATTTTATCAACGCTTTGGCATGAGATTCAGAAGATAATAACAAGGATAACATCGAGATCTTAGACGGAGTATGCCCCAGTTGTTCTACCACATCAAAATCACTCTTACTGATGATTTTCAGCATTTCTTCCACTTCCTGCTTGGCAACATCTTCAGTAGTAACTTCGACCGGTGTCTTTGACTGAGAAGGGTTGATCACTGGTTCCTTTCCTCGAGTTTCAGGGGCGGGAGGTGAGATTTCTGGAGAGAAGATCCTTCCACTTCGAGTAACTTTACTAGTCCCAACAATGTCATTAGGATTAGCAGAATTACTAACTTGCTTTACGCCATGGATGTAAACATCTCCTCCATAATTCCAAGGAATGACTTTGCTTGAGGAATACGGTACTGGGCCAGGTGCAGTAATGATTAGGGGAGCTATCTTGGGCTCAGCAGTAATTTTCACAGGTACTCTAGTAGCGGTAATCTTCACTGGAACTTTGGACCTAGCAATCACAGATATTTCTTCAACAATGTTTTCCACCTTAGGAATCCTTTCAAAGAGAATTGTACGATCATCCATCAGCCGTTGAATACCATTCCTCAATTTCAGGCAATCATTGGGTCGGAGTATACAGAGGTCGCAATTTTTAGCACAACCTGGAAATAAACCAGCTTGCAATAAGTTCTTCTTAATGGTCAGGAGAGGAGATGTTACATCAGCTACATTAGAAATGTGAGAATTGTCATCCACAACATTAACAGTCTTGTCATGGTTAGGCATAGGTGCAGTGATGACATTAGGAGTCTCTAGAGGATCAAATTCAATTTCTCCAGCGTCGATCATATCCTGAATCTTATTCTTCAACGACCAACAATCGTTTGTATCATGCCCGGGGCTATCAGAGTGATATGCACACCTGGCATTGGGATTATAACGAGGAGAAGTAGTGTTGGGATTCGTAGGAGGATCTCTGAGGGTAATCAAATTTGCCTTTAGCATACCTTGCAGTGCTTGTGCTAAAGTCATATTGATCTTGGTAAACTGCCTTCTTGGCCTGTCTTGTCTGTGCTGGAAGTTTTGAGATGGCGGTGCTGCAATCGTAACTGCTCCAATGGTATGGTCACGATTTTTCTTGTTACGACCCCTTTGACCGTACACAGCGTTTGATTCGTTCCTCCCCTGGTAGGACCTTTTGGTGCTTGCAGAGGTAGTCGCTTGTATCTTTCCACTTCGAATGCCGCTTTCAACACGTTCACCTGTCAATATAAGTTCAGTGAAACCCGATGAAGAACTTCCCAGTAGATGGTTGTAGAATGGGCCAGTCAGTGTACTCATGAACATGTCCACTAATTCTCGATCAGTCATAGGGGGTTTGACTCTGCCAGCCAAATCCCTCCATTTTTGAGCGTATTCTTTGAAGCCTTCTTTAGATCCCATAGTCATATTCTGTAACTGTAGCCAAGTAGGCGCTAGTTCAGAATTATACTGGTAGTGCTTGTAGAAAGTTGTTGCCAAATCAGTCCAGGTGCGGATGTTAGAGCTCTCAAGCTGATAATACCATTCCAACTGTGTGCCAGATAGACTCTCTTGGAAGAAATGGATCCATAGCTTCCTATCAGTGGTATACGGCTGAATCTTTCTCACATAAGCTCTCAGATGCATCTGAGGACAAGACGCACCATCGTACTTAGTGAAAGTGGGGATCTTGAATTTGCGAGGAATGACCACATCAGAGACCAGTCCCAAGCTTTCGAAATCCAGACCGGGCGCCTTCCGACCCTCCATAGCTAGCATACGTTCTTCCAACAACTTGTACTTGCCATCTCTTGGAGAGTACTGTTCATTTTCATAATCTTCATCGTCGTCCTCATGGTTGAGAGGATCAGCATTCTCATCTTCCGAATCATTTTCTGTCTCCTCTTCTTGATCCTTCGGAAGTCTAATCTTGACTTCTGCAGCCTGTCCTTTAAGCCTTCTTCCCGGGTTAATGTAACTCACAGGTTTCTTGTCTTTCTTCTTCTCGAGCAAGAGAGCCTTCAGTTCTTCCTGCCCCTTGGATAAGCTCAGCATCATCTCCTGGAATTGAGCATTCTGAGCCTGGAGATCTTTGACAGTTTGTTCGAGGGCCATTTTTCTGTTTGCAATAGGAAGACCATGAGAACATTGATCTTTTAGAATACCTGTTATGCAATGTTATGTTATGCTATGCAATGTATGAAATGTTTTCAAGGGCTTTTGGAATTTAACTTTGCGTAAACCACCAAGAAAGGAACTTTTATTAATAATTTTGTAATCAATATTTATTACAACAAAATAATAAAATACAATGAAAGCTCAAGTCTCCCAGGGACGGCTTCTTTTCGGGCGAAGATATGTATTGAGTCTTCGTTCCTCATTAAGCTGGCTGGTGAGTTCTAACACTTTCTTCCTTTCAGCACAGAACTGGGCTTCGAAAGTATCCCTTTCCTCTCTCAACTGGATCCAGGATCTCTTAAATTCTTCAACGTTGGTAGGCATATCTGGATAAGGAATGATCTGAGAAATACCTCCTTCAACTTCTGGCTCAACAATCAGCGATCCGACTGCAAGATATGGCATGCCAAGTTCACGAGCTCTTGCGCGTACCCATCTGAGATAAGGTTCCATAGGAATAGAGTTTTTCTTCCCTAAAGTACTTCTTTTCACCATGCCCCAAGCTCGTACAAACCTTTGACGGAGACCTTGAGAGTCGTTGTCATAGTCAAACACAGCGCCTTGAATGATTATTTCATGTGGACCGTCTCTTCGAGCATAACCAAACTGGCGTAGGGCTAAAGTTGGGTTATAAGTAATACCTCCTCTTATCCCCAGGAGTGGTACGTTAGAGAATTCTCTACAATGTTCAATGATGATAACATTTTCTTTGAGATGAGGACACCAACGAATGTCTGAATGGGAGAGCGACATTATCCTTTGAGACCATTTCAGATTTTGCTCATTCTTCAAGACTGATTGAGGGAGGTGCGAAATAAACCACCTAGACAATAAAGGTATGCAGCACATGAGAGTCCCTTGTCTCTTCATAGTACGGGTGTGAAGGGAATGCAAAATGTCCCCAAGCAAGGTAGGTACAGGGTTATGAGTGAGAAATATCTTAATAGCATTCACGTCTATGAATTGGTCTGGATTAGGGAATAACACCAAACCATAGATTAGTAATGCTAGAACATCTTCGAAAGCATGGACATTCATAACTTTGAGGAATTCTCGGGCCTTATTTATCAGACATTTGGCAAGTAAACCCTTAACTCCACTTCTTGTTACCCAATGGGTTTCAATATCGGACTTTGTCATGTGTAAAGCTGCGGCAACTTCTTCAGACTTTGGAATCTTTTCTAAACCACTGAAAGGTATTTGATCAAGGATAGGTATCCCAAGCAGCCTGGAAAACTCTTCTAATGTGGGTACCAACTGATAATCTGGGAAAGTGAAGCAATGATGCTTAGGATCGAAGAACTGGAATAGAACTCTCATCATATCTTCTTTGAAATCAGTGGTAACCAACTTGAGGAGAGAACCATGTTTCTTGATGAACTGAGCCTGATCAGGAAGTTCTGACACTAACTCCTTTAGTTGAGGAGAGATTGCTACAAAATTGATCCGGATGGTCTTCCTGGAAGCCATAGCCTTACGAAACAGAGCAAAGTTAAATCCCTAAGTCCTTGAAATGATTAGTGCAATGTCATGATGTTATGATGTTATGATGTTATGATGTTATGATGTTATGATGTTATGATGTTAAGTAAACAACAAGAACAAACAAGTTACACAACAATCATTCCTAGGTTTTAAGGCCTGCATGAGTTCCATAGGTAGGTACCCTCCCTACTGAAGTTTGGTTGGTTCAACCTGTCCTAGAATAGTAACCGGGTTCTAGAAGGATCTCAAATCATTGACCTTTCCTTAAGTCCACTTCAGTGCAACACCAAGTGGTTGACCAAAGCTTCCCTAAAGTCCAATCTCAAAGAGTGTAGTATCGAGTCTCAACCAACCCCAGTCGGAACCGAAGTCAGTTATCTCACTACTTTCTAATGGCTAGGATGAGTCAATTAGGGTTCTAAAGGTCTGGTTAATGCTTTGATAACACCACGCGGAAGCCAAATTTTTCCTCAAGTAAACATGAGGAACATCAGGACATCCAAAGTGTCACATTAACCGTAGCCATCATTTTGACTATTCCAGTATACGCCGGATAGTCGCGATGATCTCTTGCTACTTACCTAAGGTATACTAGATCCGGGTGTAGGATCTTTCACTCAAGCATAAAATACCCAAGCAATCCCTTAAAAGTAAATCAGACAATTTAAATAAGTGATCTTGTTTTTAAGGTAACCTCTCTTTAATCTCCCCAGCAGAGTCGCCAGTTCTGTCATACGGTGAACTGACTTTGTGTGTTTTTGCTTTGGAAAGCAAATGTCGCGGATAGCAAGAGTCGCCACCGACTTTTCTTTTATCCCATAAGGAAAGGTGGAAAAGAACAGGAAAGACCTTAATTAGATTTTGGGTTCGGGAGGTACATTATACAAAGGGAAGGTGTTAGCACCCTTTGTATCCATGGTTATCCATGGGCTCTTAATTGCTGGATCACTTATGTTTGTCTGAAAAAGTGTTTGTGAATTGCTTAGAAAATGTTTTGAAAAGAGAGTTTAACTTTGTAATGATTCTTGTACGAATGTATACAAAGTGTTTATCTCGTTTAATTTTGAAAGCGGTTTAGAAAAATATAACTTGGCAACGATTCTAGTACGAATGTATACCGAGTGGTGATTTTCTAGTATTTGCAAAGTGTGAGGTATGAAAAATGTTTTAGGTTGTGAGCCAGCAATTAAGAGTTATACCTACCCAAGGTCTTTATGGGCATTTCCTATCCTTATGAGGGTAAAACTGTCCTTACTATTGAGAAGTAAGTAGTCTTATCCCTTTGGATGTAAAGGGACGTCGTAGGGTCATCGTTTGGTCATTGAAGGCAACATTTGTAAGGATACCTTAGCATTCGAAGGGACGACCATCATTTAACCGTAGGCTACAACGAAGGGTCATCGAGGGGCAAAATCATATATTCGCAGGCAACATCCGAGGGACTATGATTTATCTTATAGGGACATGATGATTTAATCGAAGGGGTCTTTGCTAAGTGTATCCCCACATTCGCGGGACATGACCATAATACCGTAATATCGTAAGGCAACAAAGAGAGGTCCAAGATCACATATTCAAAGGCAATATTTTATAATCAATTAGGTAGTTGTAATCAATTAGGTAATTAGGTCCACATTATAATCAATTAAGTAATTAGGATGAATCTCCACATTAAAATCAATTAAGTAATTAGGATGAATCTCCACATTAAAATCAATTAAGTAATTAGGATGAATCTCCACAAGGGTATCCCACAAATAAAGTGGAATACCTAGCAAGCTACCTTTTCCGGGAGTATATGAACCCTTACAAAATTCAGCAAACAGGTCAGAATACCAAATCAGGGTGCAATCGAGAATTACACCACAAAAGAAATCACAACAGTAATAGGGTCAGGTAAACAATGCATGGCTATGATAAAACATGTCAGATGAGCAAAAATCAGAACAGAAAAGTCAGCGACTGTCACGTTCGCTCCTGCCTCGCCTAGCGAAGGCTTAGCGAATACTCGCTGCATGCTCGCTTAGCGATGGGCTAGCGAGCGGCTGCGGGTTCTGGTTTTGATAACAGTACAATTTCAGCAAGCTTCACACCCTATGGCATCCATTACAGAGATTACATGGTTAAACATTCCAGATATTCATAATACTTAAATTCACATGCAAAACTTAAGATATTTTTATAAATTCAATCATGATGCCACATGCATATTAAGAACATAAAGCGGTAATAGTAATGCAAACCTGTTTGCAATTGAATTGCAACCTTGAATTGGCAAGTCGGATTGAGTTGGGCGGAGGTAACCTTGGTGCAGATGAGTTTCCTTCAGGGTTTCCTTTAGGGTTGCTCTGAATTCTCTGGGTTAGCCTCCAGGGTTTGCTGTCTGTGAGTGTTTTCCTTTCTCCTCCGTTTTTTGTTCTGTTTTCCTTTTTTTTTTCCTGACTGAAGTTGTGGTATTTATAATGCTCTTTTTGTGACCTAATGGGCTCAGAATGAAGCCCAAAATTTTCTGGTATTCACAAGCTTCGCTAGGCGAGTGGCGTAGCGAAGGGTTCGCTAGGCGAAGGAATTGCTCGCCTAGCGAGCAAGCCAGTTTAGGCCATTTTCTGGATTTGGCCATCTATGTGCTGGGTCTTTGTTCTTTTAAGATTAATGCCTTGAAAAATAAGTTGGAGTGCCTAAAAAAATGCCTTGTAATATTAACGGGCAAATTTTGGGGTATGACAGTATGTTTAGTTCATGGTTGGGTTAAAATCATTATGGCCAAATTAGAATTATACATTTTCATTTACTTACTACATTTTCATTCATTATATTATTTTAAATCCTTCACACTTTATGAGTAGATGATTTTTTCTAAAAAGATTCCATGTGTTTTTCAAGACTTTAGGCATTTAAGCTCAATTTGAATTTATCTTTTAAGTTACACTTTTTTTGGCATACACATATTGCATTAAAAGTTCATTGTATACATTAATAAAAAAAGGAGCATTCTTGTAGTTTATACATTGCATCATGTTTACAAATACAAAAAAAGGTATTTTATTAAATGATACATAGTTTTACATTTTACACCATTTCACATTTCTAAGTCAATACAAAAAAGAATACAAAAGTATAAAAGGAGTTATCCAAGTTCGTGGGAATCCCACACGCCTTCCTCATACCATCACCGTCATCTTTGAATAATTTGAGCTCATGCCTTTCACACGCCCTTCATGCCATAATAACCATCTGCATCACAAATGAGAAGAAAAGTCTGAATTGAAAAGGAGTATGCAAGCAGCTTAACATACAACATCATCAACAACAACATACATGAGCATCAATCATCCATAACAACATCCATAACACATCCCTATAAAATTGAAATTAGAAGTCAAATTCAAGTCATCATTGAAGGAGAATTGCGGTCCAAAACGCAACGGAAATTAAAATTTTCTCCTTTAGAGATCCTTACGAATGGTCATGATCAGTGATAGAATATTTACCTCTTGTGACGATTGAATCCTTTGGTGCAGATCTCTTGTGACGATCAAAACCTTTGATGCAGATCCATGGAGCGATCACGAACGTTGAACGATCACAACGTCTCTACTCAGTCCACACGAACAGATTCCTTCAATCTCAGTGCTATCTGGTACGAATGAAGGCTTTGAGTGAGTGAATGAGAGAGAGAGAGAGAGAAAATGAAAATAATGCAACCGCTATCAATGCTTCTGCACAAGGGTTCTATTTATAGAACCACTTGTGTGGGCTTCAAGCTAAAAAGCCCACTTAAGTGTATTTTGGCCCATATCTTATAATATGCCCAAAATCACTTAAGCCTGTGGTACCTTACCATATTTCGTATTCTACTTAAGTACACCGTACCTTACGATGTTCTACAACTCACTTAAGGGCACCGTACCTTACGGTGTTCCTTAGTTACTATATCTCTCATCAATCCGTCCTTTGTGTGTGACCCTGTAGGTTTTCGCGACGTTGACAATTATATTAAATCACGCATTTAACATAATAAATAGTGAGCGGTATCTAGCAACACATCACTACTACCCAAGACACGAAAATGTCATGTGATCTGACAAATCCTTCTGTGATAATACTTATGTGTATAATTACCCTTTTGCCCTTATATCTATATTGAACACAAGGCATAGACCGTGTCATCCTTGTCCAATTCAATATTGGGCCCACAGACATTTATCATGTTATGCAGGATGGGCAAATTCCATCCAGGTCACTCATGTCCCTCAGCATGCTTCGTGGAGTACCCATCAACTGTCTTTATGGTTATCCAATTACGGATAACATTGGATCAGCAACAAAGCACTTGACTCTACATCTAGGGTCCATAGTGGTTTCAGGTCGAAGAGTGGTATACACCATTATCACCATGAGAATAACTTATGACACTTTGCATAACATTCTATATAGTATTCTTATAGCGGGTCAATCCGGTATAAATATTACTCTTAATATTCATACCTATGTTTAAGACTTGATAACTCCTTATCCATGATCTATGAGATGTGATCATCAGTCTATATACATAATAGTCTTAATGCTTTAATGTTATCCCACTTCACAATAAAGCTCAACCGTGGATACTTTAAGAATAGTGTCCTTATGTTTAATGTGATCTCATGATCAAGTCATACTTGATCCATTAAACGGACTAGTTATTCTAGGGACTTTATTAAACAAACGTAATAAAGAAAAAGCCTTTAAATAATTCGATATAAGTACCAAAAGTATTGGCCTCTAGGGCTTACACCAACAATCATGTCATACATCACCAAGTTACCACCATCACCAATCCTAAACTAAAACAAATTACATCTTAAACAAACATAAATACTAACAGAATTTTGCTCTCAAATTCATCCTAACCATCCCTTTAATATTTTTCACGAGAACCACTGAAATTCTCCATCCAAATTGTTTTAACCAACTAATTCCTTCCCTTTTCCCCCCTCTCATCACACTTTAATCCCTATAAAATGGGCTTTATGCACTATCTATAGACATGGACAATTCCATCCAAATCCCTGCAAAATATCCCAACTCATCTCCCTCTCATTAAAAGCTCTCACACCTTATCTACTCAGGTTCATCATCTGAAACTGAGTTAGCTCTGGGCTAAAACTCTCACCCTCGTCGAAGCTCACACATAACGCAATAACAGAAGCAGTAAAGTAGAAGAAAAATGACATGAATCACTTACCTGAGGTATTTCGTTGTCGTGGATATCTCGTTGGAGTTTCAAAGCTTCGACAAGGACTTCTATGTCTTTTTTACTTTGCTTTTGTGTTTGATATTTGTTGCGTTATCGTTATCATGCATTGTATTGTGTTGATTGCATGGATTTTTTTAGAGTTAATGGCAGATTTTGAAGCATGCATTATATTGTATTGTGTTGATTGCATTTCTAGGTTTTTTCTTATGAACACCATAATGGATGTTCATAGTAGTCGTTGCTTTGATTTATTTTGGTGGAGAAGAATTGGTGTTAGTATGTTTGACATGGTGGTTGGATTAGAGTCAAGAGAGATAGATAGATAGATAGAGTGTGCGTGTGTGTGTTTAACTGAGATAGAGTAAAGGAAAAAGAGGTTATAAGTCACACGTGAGGGACTCCCTCTCTTGTTCCCTCTTCAATCTCATTTTTCGCTTACACCTGGCAGCATATGGCTAGCAGTCAAGCCACTTATTTGGTTAACTTGATCATGTTGACTTGGCTTGTGTGTAGACACCTTTTTATGCTATTCTGCATCCTTTTTACTTGTGCCCCTTTGATCTTCACCTTGATCAGATCATAGGGCTAAGGTAGATTCAACAAATTTAACTCCCTCAAAGCCCTAATAACCTAGCGCACGCTTGGGCCATCCCTACTGGACCCCCCTTTTGTCCATTGTTAGCTTCAGCTATTTTTTTTATTTTCTTTTAGTTGGGCCTTGGGCCATTTTTTTGTTTTTTTTACTATTACCATAACTCATTATTACATCACGCACCCTCATACTCATCTCAATTTTTATTTTCTTTACTTCTTTTTTATCTATTATTTCATTTATTATTTCATAATAATTTTTTTAAAAAAATTTAAAATCAACAAATCAAGTTTTAAAAATAAATTGAAACCTTGATCCAACGTCAAGTGTTTATTTTATCAAAATCAAATGCATTTTCAAAATGTTTAACTGTTATCAAACTTCTTTCCGAATTAAACGTTAAGCCAAATCTTTTCTCAATAAAATCAAAAGAAAATGAACATTGGGGTATACACTCCATAAAAACCTTGAATAATCGGCCCCGAGGCACACATATTGATTTTACCTATTCTTCTTCTTTCATTCTAAAATACCTAATTCAAACATGGCTTTGTCACCTATGGGCCATTCTGACCCATGTCTGCTTCAACTACCCCAAATAAGGGTTGTTCGATGGGTTGGGGCATAACCCATGGTTGCCCTTGATTATTAGGGAGACATTCATTGTTTGCAACTCTTGGGTTTTGAATTTCCCCAACTTTTTGGACTTAAGGGATTAACTGAATATGCGCTTGAGAAACACCATGGAAATCAACAATTTGAACTCTTTGATGCGCCAATTATTGATAAGTATGATTTGTATTTTGGATCAAAGGATTAAATACAATACCAATCTTTGGGGTCAACATATTGACCATATCATGGTTATTTTCATCCATTTGTTGCCTCACAGACATGAGGGAACTAGTGGTTAGCGTAACACCCTAATCGCCGAAACTTATATTAAAAGAATTACTCGATAATTTAAGGTGTCACCTCGACAACCAACCAACAAAACTTTCAAAAACATTTAATAGCGCGCAACAAAAATTGACATAACGACTTCAAATTGAACTTCTCAAATAAAATATCAAACTTTAACATCACAATTCGACACCAACTCGAAACATAACAAAAGCGTCATTTCCTTGATGTTATAGATCAAAGCATTTAACCGACTAAAAGCGATAAAAAATAAAGTAAATGAAGATGAGCTCCAAGGACATCTTCCAACTCACGACAGTTACTACTCATGTTATTTAGTATATGTACACATTGTACACCAACACGTAAACAAAACAACAAAGGGGTGAGAATACGCTTAATTATGTCAGCGGTGAAAAAGATCAAGAAGGGTAGCAAAAACAACAAACCAGCAATCATCAACGGGTAATGTATTCACACGACAATGATCAATTCACAAATGCAAACTTGTATACAATGCGACAACACCTTGACTCTATATGCATGTGGTACCAACTCAACAATGGTTCCTCATACAAACCAGGTCCCAACATTTGAACCTCGAGCCCCCTCATGTGAGCTTCAGACAAGTCACTCGTCCCCTCATATGAACTTGTGAATCGCCTCTTTCACAACAATGGCAACATATGATGTATGGCATACGATAATGCAACGATAACAACACAACAATGATTACAGGTCCACATCTAACTGTAAACAATCATGCATTTAAACATCTCACTCCAAACTACGCATCTCAACAACCATTAACAAGTATTTACAACACTTCACATAATTATACTTGCACTTCACAACATATATTCACACATCAAATAAGCACCGACATAACATTCAATCATATCGATTCATCTTATCATCACCTCATAGTTAATCCATTTACAACGATTAATCATTTGCTCTTTATCATCAACCATTAAATAATAAGTAAAAGAGTTAAATTTCACATATTGTAGTACTCATTTATCCTCTTAATACATCACTATGGAGGTATCCATATGCGTCATATTTCCAATGCTTCAAACTGTGCCCCAAACGAATTCACGAAACTCAAGTTATGATAAAAACAATATTTTGAACAAAATATGCCTTTATGATTTGAATCATGTGTAATATGTGATTCGAATCAAATCAGGCAGAGATCAGCAGGAGGGTATGATTCAAATTAAATTTCACAATGTAACTCCATGATTCGAATCAAATCAGTCTGAAGCATTTTTCTGCTAATTTTCACCATTTGAGGCCTTTCGGGCCTCCAATATCGATTCCGTAAAAAGTCAAACGCTCAAAATTCGACACACTGTAATTATATCTTATTGAACATGTCAATTCCACACTAATTAATAGTTTAATTCATCAATACTCACAGATTCAAAATTACATGTATCTTCATCTTCTCCAATCCACCCTCATACACCATACCAATTCATATCCCAACACCCAAACACATCATATCATGAATTTAATAGCATATATCAATTTCATAACTTTGAAAACATATCATACTACACCGATTAATCAATCAATCAATCACAACAATTGGATATAATCCACACAAGTTTCAACAATAACACATATAAGCATCATCAATGGTAGAATTAAAGGAAAACATATAGGAGGGTGATGGTTCCTCTCTATCCTTCATACAATATACACTCATAGTAAAGTAATCTTCCCCCTTACCTAGTTTTATAGCAATCTCTAAACTTTGGCTATGGTGATTTCCTTTCCAAAACCCATGTTCTTCCTCTTTCTCACTTTGCATCTTGCCTCTCAATTTCCAAAGTGTTTTCACGTATTGTAAAAAGTTTCAACTTTCACAATTTCTATTTAAAGCAAAACATAATTCTCTTTAATTGTGTTAATCCTCCTTTACCCCTAACTTACTCTCATATTTCCTATATTACCAGTACTCATCTTACTAACTCTAATTTATTTTATTTTTTTTCAACTATCTTATTATTTTTTTTTTAAATCTAAATTTTTCCCAATAAAATTATTTTTAATCATTCCTCTCAAATTAAATTAATTAAAATTAATCCAATTAATTTCTACCATTCCCTCAACATTCTCCAATACCCACCAAGATAGATGTATTCACTAATTATCCAAATATAAGCATATAAATTAATTTAAATAATTAATTAGAATAAAACTAAATTCAATTAAATAATTTAATTGAATTCGTGGTGTTACAGTTAGGGGTGGCATAACTGGATGTATATATCCTAACCCTCTATGTGGTTGTGTCGTTCGACTAGGATTGCTTATAGCAGATCCCGATGCTAAGTATGGATTAAGAAGAGATGCAATAATCATTGCATTATTTACATATGTAGATGCACTAGTTTGTATGTCTGTCATCATTGCAGTTAGCATGCCATAAGGATATTCCCTACTACCACGGGGAATCGTGAAACTTTGAAAGAAATAAGGTTCATGGTCTTCAATAATAATTTGCGTGACCATAAGAGTAGTTTGAATACTCGTTACTTGGGGTGGGGGAACCACCACTTTTAGTAATGACATTGAAACTGACATTTGGCTTATAACGAGGGCGGTTACTCCAACAGAAGTTGAAGTCCCTGCACCACCAATCGTCGTTTCGGTCGATTATTCTCCAGTATCTAGAGCATCGTTCTTGTGAAGGGAATAATTTTTTGGACGAGCCATTTCAACAAAAAATTTACGACTCCTTAGACGCACACATACTCAAGCATTGAAAATATTTCATGTATGAAGAACCAAACAAATAACAAAAACACAAAACACTCTTCTACAAAAAGTTTAAATTTTTTGCACAAAAGGGTCCCACCGGGTGTGCTAATTCATTTGCTGGTATTTTTAGCAGATCAAATCACAATTTTTCATTCATTTAAGGGATTAAACTCGAAAAAATTCTCTGGATATTTTGTGCAAAAAGGTTTGAGAAAATATGTTTGTGTTTGGGTATTTGATATTTGAATGCAAAGAAATTGGATAAGAATTCCAATATGATTAACACATAATTGTTCGACAATGTAAAATAAATAAAGAAAAACGCAAGAAAAACAATCAAATAAAATGCTTAGATTAAAAACTTATGAACAAAGATGTCGATTCATACATGTTTCCTCACAAACTCTTTTCTCTTTGTGATTGGACACTCGAGTTCTATAGAGAATATTGATAAAACTTGTGAACCATTATTACATGAATGAAATCTGCTTATATATTTTATTGTCATAGCCGTCGATAACTTTATACTCTTCAGTAGTCGACACGTACACCATTACGTGGCATTCTATCCTCTACTTTGCTTACACATGTCAGTCTTTGAAACTTCCTATCAATTGCTGCTAATGTCAACTGCTCTCATATCCCTTAACTGCTTATGTCCAAAAACATATTTAAGTTTTCTAATTGCTCCTGTCGAGAAGCTTTCTTCGTCGAATCTTGTAGCATAGTGTCGAAACATGATTTGAACTGCTTGTATTTCAATTTATGTATTTATTTCAATGCCCCCATTTATGTCGAATATGTCAAATCACTGCAAACCTTCCTGAGACTCTGGATATATTTTAAAGAGAAAGTGATCATAATCTTGTGGATATGTTCTGGAGATTCCTCCAATCCAGGCTTCGTGGGTCTCTAAGTCGTCTAATCCTTGAACTCAAGAATACACTAAGTCCCCAAAACACTTGGAAGGCTAGTCAAACTCACCACCACAGTCGAAGTAATGCACATGTCTAATATTGTAGCTAAATAGTTTTATGCTTAACAATCTCATACCTTTGTATCATACTTTCATATAAAAAATGCTAGATTAAATTTCCAGGCTAACATGGAGTCTATCCAATAACAACCTCCAACAAAATATCTTGATCTTTGAAGGAATATTTACTTTCCACAAGCAATTAAGGGCCTTTGTAGTTTTGTCTATCATCATACCTTTTGCTTCCCATACTTGCATATAAGTTTACTATAACAGGACTGAACTATAAATTATTTACATGTGCAGCCTGTCCAAATAAAGACATTATGATTTACATTGCTTGATGTTACCTCCTGAAGAATAGCCAACAAGTCATCAAAGGATTCTTTGTTCATATCAATAAAATCTGACTCACAATCTTTAAACTAGATAGCCCATTTCCATATGCCTTATCTCCAATTCCCCATATATGCTACAATGCCATTTGAATTTGAGGAATGTGAAAAAAGTTATGAATACTAATATGAGGAAAGTACTTGTTAGACATTCGATTAACTAAGTGTAAAAATCTAATGACTTAAATGCATTTTTAGTCCTCTTATTTTTTTTTAATCTTTAGTCTATATAACAAAATTCAGTTTTTTTATCCCTCAATTTAATATTTTTTGGGTTTTTTTAATTCTCATCCACTTTTACATAAATGACATTGATGTGGCATGTATGAATAAGATAAAAATAATAAAATAATAGAATAAGTGATTTTTTATTTAAAATAACCATTTTTTAAAAAAAAATCGAAAGTAACCAATCATTCAATTTTTTTACCAAAATAACCATGTTTTGAAGAGGATACGCCAGATGAATTGGCGCATCTTCAATGCATGAAGAAGAGGCGCCAATAGCATTAGCGCATGCATTAGGCTCCTCATGAGGAGGCGTCAATGCTAGTGGCGCATGCATTGGCCCTCATGAGGAGGCACCAATGCTCCTGGCGCCTAGGTGTGCTTTGTAGTGTGGTCGTCAATCCCTCTGGCGCCTGCATGTCATGTCATGTGGGCGCCAATCCCTCATGCGCCCACATGTTTTGTACAATTGATGTTCCGTATCAATAAATACTACGCCTTGGATGCAATATTTTTCATTCAAACTCATCTCCTAATACCAAAAGGGTTGATGCACAATGAGATTATTCTGACGGGAGAGACTTTGCAAAAGAGATGTGTCGTCAATGGAGGAATCGACAATAACACATCTTAAACGAACTAGTCATTTATGATGCAAGACCGACTCAACAATATATGACATTGTTTAGGTCGGTAACAACTCATTAATTTGTATCTCAGCCGTGATATTTGATGGATCCACGCCAACTTGCTTCGTCATCGTACGCCCCACAATAATTCACCACCCAACACCAATGTGAACCGACACAAACCCAACAACCAACCACACAACATCAACCTACCACATACACACAACAACCAAACATCCAACCCCACAACCCGTTCATGTCAACCAACCATCCAACGTCGCAATCCATTCATACCACCCACCCAAACACAAAATCAAGAATCAAACCCCGCAACCACAATCGTCTATAGCCAATATAATTCATATGTGTCACTTCATCGTAGCCCCCCACCAATGACCACCCAAACATCTCATCAACATAACACCCAACCGTTGTTTAACTATAGTACGCCACAGGAACCATTGCTTCGTTTTCAAAACGACTCAGTGACCCAAATTGGGCAACTATACCGTCCCTAATTCACCCAACCCCAACGACCAAACTACGATGACATGGGCACCGAACTCCATTACGGAAGCGCCGTTGGCCAGAGCCCCTCTAGATATTGGGAGCAAATGATGACAAATCTGTCAAATACCGTTGGAACATCTGTCGGACCTTCCCACCAACCATCGCTCGATCAGGTCAGCACACAAAGACCTCAGACACTTCAAGAAAATCGTGGGAGACCTCGGAGACAAACTAACACACCTGGATGTGGAACAGGGGGACGTTATAACCGAGTCAGTCATTAGTTTATTGTCAGTCCAACGTAACCAATTATTACATCATCAATAAATTTATTTATTTTTATTACTATTTCTTATTTATTAAATAATGAAAATTAAAAATTAAAAATTAAAAAAAATTTGAAAACCTATTTTTTTTTAATACAAGAGATGCGCCAGATGAATTGGCGCATATACCAACCAAATGCACCTATGTGCCACTAGCATTGGCGCCTCCTCATGAGGAGTCCAATGCATGCGCCACTAGCATCAACGCCTCCTCTTCATGTATTGGGAATGCGCTAATTCATCTGACGCATCCTCTTCAAAACATGATTATTTTGATAATTTTTTTGAATTATATTTTCGATTTTTTTTTGAAAAAAATTGTTGTTTTAAAAAAAATTCAGAAGAAGTGGCGAATTGACAATGACTAGGATAAAAAAAAAAGCATTAATTAATTTATAATATTATTTATTAATAATATCAACTATTATATTAAAAAAATTATAAAAAAACTAAATTAAACTATAATAAGTTTTTTAATAATTTTTTTTTGGAAGAATATTTTTAAAAAATTGATTTATTTTTTTCTTAGAGGTTTTAAGAAATTATTAATTGGTTATATCAAAACTAATTCAGTATTGAAATTATAAACTGTACCAAATAGTAGAAGTTTAGTCTAAGTGGGAATTGATACTCCACCCTCACCGTTACTAGACTGGTAATTTGCCAACTGATCTACAACGCCATTTTGTTGTTTTCATTGGGTTTTGTATAAATTAAACATTGTATAAAAGTTGCTGAAACTCTATCATTCAATTCAAAAGGCCAGATGCTTAGGATGCATTTCAATAAACACATGCAACGCAACCTTGAAACAAACTAAACAAGAAGAACAAAATAAACATTAAACCACCCACCAAAACATTAAATCTCAACCAGAGAAATAGTGAAAAGATAAAGATTTTTTTTAAGAGAGGTTAAAAACTTTAAAAAATTAAAATTAAAAAACTAAAAATATATTTAAATAAATAATTAATTCAATTCACAGTCGAAATTATAATTAATTCAACTATATAAATTAAATATAAATCGAACTAACTATCGAATCATATGAATTAACCATATAAAGAAAAAGAATAGGGTGTCAGCAGCACTCATTTGAATTTTCATCCTAAAACTGGTGGGTGATTTGACATTCAAACACAGAAACGGACGAAAGTGAAAGAAAGAAAGGACAGAGAGAGAAGATTGGAACTTATCCACAATGCCACCCAACATTATAATTTTTTTTTTTTTTTTTTTAAACTACAAGAATAAAGAAAAGCTTCACAGAAAACCATTTATAAAAGCAAAACAAAGGCGTGTCTTTGTGGAACCACCATTAACACCATCGTAAGAGAAAGAAGAACAAGAAAAAAAAACATTCACAACACACTATATATTAGAGTGAGTGATCAAATAAAGTATAGAATAATAGAAAGTGAGAAACTTTCACTCATAATAAGCATTGAATTCCAAAACCAACATGGCAAACAGTTACTTCGCAAAAAGAAACCACATCTTTCTTTCCGTTTCAAGTGACAGAGACTCTTCTCTATCGTTAACAACGGATTCAGATTCCATGTTTGAATTCCAAGAATCAGACATTTACAATTCCAATCATGATAACTCGGCGGAGTTTGCCAAATCTTTCCATGGCTCTCGCTCTGTCAAGAAACCGTCTTCATCGAAGACAAAGGATCATGACGTCGGAAGAACTCCGGCGTCCGTGCCAGTTAACGTCCCCGATTGGTCGAAGATCCTCGGGGACGAGTACACAAGTAGTTACACGAAGAGAAGTGGCATGGAGGATGAGGGAGAGGATGAAGATGAGAATGGGTGGTTACCACCGCATGAGTTTTTGGCGAGGAAGAGAGTGGCTTCTTTGTCAGTGCAGGAGGGTATTGGAAGGACTCTTAAGGGAAGAGATCTTAGTAGGCTCAGAAATGCAATTTGGGCAAAAACTGGCTTCCAATGATTTTACTGTTTTTTGTTTCTTTTGTTTTGTTCTACTGTTTATTTCAATGTGTGTTTCTTTGTTTTGATTTTGTAAGTGTAACTTCTCATGAGATATATGTGTTCTGATTTTAGTGAAAAATATCTCTAGGCTAAAATACATGTGTATGAGATTTTAGTTATTAATTCGAAACCTGTGTTTGTATTATAATGTCCACTAGGATTTCTTCAACATTATTGCGTTATGGAAGAAAGTGATTAGATCATACCAATGACCAGGCAATACTCACATAAAACAGTTTAAATTTTTCTAAAATTTATTTATGAGGAATGTTTTTACTAGAGCATATTAGAGAAGAGATGGAAAGTTGGGTCACTTGCTCAATGATTGGCACATGTCGCATGGCGGTGGCCGGTGGGGTGTCGATGTAATTTGGAGTTTGATAGTTTAGTTTTAATACAATTGCCAGTGGCCACATGCTGGTCATTCTCTACCACAAACACCCCTTAAAATATCCAATGATCGTCCAATGAGATGATAATACTTAGACATGTTGATAGTGATTTTTTGATTAAAAATGATTTTATTAAACTTGTTATATGATGCAGTTTCTCCCAATTGACATGATGAGCAAGCAAGCCATAATAACTAAGTGTTAGTTATGACACTTCAGAATTAGTTAGACATTAAATTCTAATAAGTGCTTGTGCATTATAATTTCGTTAGCATTTCTCTAAAGTTGAATGAATCAAAATATCTTGCAGGGAGTAAATCAATGCAGCGAACTTTGGGTGCAAAGAATAAACTTCAATTTGTCGATGGAAGAATTGATATTCCACTTCATCATGATCTCAATCGCAATCAATGTGAAATGTGCAATTACTTGATTCATTTTTGGTTATTAAATTCTATTTCTGAGCAGATTGCATTTACCATAATCTTTCATGTCAATGCCATCAATGTATGGATTGACTTGAAAGAACGATTTTTTAAAGTTGATCGCATTTGTATTTTTACACTTCAATCTTCCATCAATAACTTGAAACAGACATCTAAATTTGTCATGGATTACTTCATTGAGTTAAAAGGGTTATGGGAATAACTCAATGAACATTGCCCCTTCTCTGTTTGCTCGCGTGTTCATCAATGCAGATGCTTAGCTATGCAGAATACTCGTGCATATCGACATGAAGATCAAGTAGTGCAATTTTTAAGTGGCACCAACAATCAATTTTCAGTTGTGAGAACTCAAGTTTTCTTGATGGAACCTTTACCACCGATTAACAAAGTTTATTCTCTAGTCGCACAAGAAGAAAACAACCAAAAATCTCTCAATCATACTGAAGATGATAGTTCATTGTTGGTTAATGCAGCTCAAAGATTCGATCACAAAGGCAAGCCACAACATTACAAGAATCCTCCTAGACAATGTACCTTTTGCAACAGGGGTGACCACACTGTTGATTTTTGCTATCAAAAGCATGGTCATCCTAATTTCAACAAGAAATAACCTCAAGTTAGTGTATCCACTCGTCAAAAATGTGATCATGATAAACTAATTGGTACTACTGCATAACCTTCTCATGCAAGCAACATTCCTAACGTTTCTCAAGAAAAATATGATCAAATGATTGGCTTACTTCAACAAGTCAATTTACTCCCTTAAGCAAATCCTTGTAATAATGTTTCACTATCCGTCATGACTATCGATCATCCATCTGCTGCAACTTCTTCAGGTATTATCTGTACCACTTCTAACTCAATGTCTCATGATCAATATTAGATTCTTGATTCTGGTGCTAATGACCATATGTGTTCCTCATTGCAATATTTTATCTTCATTCATGATATCAAACCTCTTAGTATCACATTACCAAATGGTAATTCAATTTGTATCAAACAAGCTGGTCATATTCATTTCTCACCCACCTTTTATTTGCACAATGTTTTGTATTATGATGAGTTTCATCTCAATTTGATCTCCATATCCAAACTGTGTCAATCATTAAAATGTAAAATTAACTTCCCTGCCAATGAATGTGCTATACAAGATTTGAGCACAATGAAGATGATTGGTTTGGGTAAACATATTGGAGGCATATACATATTGCAAATGGATGTTTTTCCTCTTGTTGATGACACAAGACTACTTCATTCTCCTACTACCAGTATTAACACCATATTACATAGTAATGCACTATGGCCTTTTAGACTAATCCATGTTTCAAATAAAAATCATAGCCATATGACTTTATTGTATCCCTTTATTTCATTTGATAATAAAGCCACATGTGACATTTGTCACTTAACTAGACAAAAGAAACTTGCATTTTGTCACAGTTCTAGCACTACTAATTCTAAATTTGAAATGCTTCATCTAAATATATGGGGGGCTTTATGTGTACCTTCAGTGCATCATCATAAATACTTCTTAACAATCCTTGATGATAATACAAGATATGTATGAATTGTCCTTTTGAAAACTAAAGTTGAAGTTTCTACAAAAGTTCAACAATTTATAACCATGATGCAAAACCAATACAATATTACCCCTAAAACCATAAGAAGTGGTAATGGCCTTGAGTTTTTGTTGACATCCTTTTATAATTCCAAGGGAATCAACCATCAAGGTCATGTGTCAAAACCCTTATGCAGAATGGAATGGTGGAGAGAAAACACCAACATTTACTAAATGTTGGAAGAGCATTACTCTACCAAGCCAAACTACCTAAACCATATTGGTCTTATGCCCTTCTTTATGCCAGCTCCATCATTAATAGAGTACCTACTGCTACCCTAAACAACCAATCTCCATACCAAGTCTTTCATGATTAAATTCTTGATGTTGACTCATTCAAAGTTTTTGGATCATTATGTTATGCCTCTAGCCTTAATGTTCATAGAACAAAGCTTGACCATAAAGCAAGAAAATCTATATTTTTGGGGTATACCAATGGAATGAAAGGATACACTTTACTAAACCTTAACACCAAAGAAACTTTTGTCTAAAGAAATGTGTCATTTCATGAACACATTTTACCATATACCACACAAACATCTGATCCATCTCAATCATGGGTTACTATCATAGTTCATCACTTGACCAATCCACATCCACTACATCATCTCATACTATCCCTGATCAACATACCAACTATGTACCACACAATTTAACAAATTCCCAACCACATCCTTCCATATATGACATTCCTGAGATCATTTAACCAATACATACACCTATTCCAATCATACCTAACACTACTGACTAACTTGTTGCACCAATTTGTGCATCTTAAAGGGTTACACACAAACCATCTTATTTGCATCACTATGTATGCTCCATATCTCAAAACTCCAAATAATCATCTAAAGGTATGCTCTATTCTATTTCTCTTTCCATGTCTTATTATAATCTCTCTACACTACATTGTCATTATTCCTTGTCTATTTCATCATACACTAAGCCTCAATCCTATCCTGAGGCTTGTGGCGCGTTGCAAGTGCAGGTTATGTGAAGTAGTAAAAATTTATTAAACCATAGAGACCAATGGTTTAAGTTCCGAATTCCATCCTATCGGTGTATATATAGAGGAATAAAAAATATGAGTTTTTGGGAAAACAGATTAAATGAAAACAACTTATTTGCAAAATCACTTAAATTCCAATTAAGGCAAACATGAACTAGGGTTATGGTTCTCACTCTAACACATTCATACAATCCAAGTCACTTTTATTACGAGATTTCAACATTATTTATAGAAAATAGATAAATATGGGCAATACCTGTTTTCGCCAACGCATCGACCTATCGATGATGAATAATTTGTCTACTTTTGCACGATCGAATTATTCATCAACGATTCGTTACTTTTGCTTAGCTATATAATTTTCTCAAATTTGTCCAAGCGATTTCGCTGTATTGGACCTGTTCTTTCAGACTACAGTCGATACTTGAGAACACTTTACTTTCTTACAAGGGTTGGAATGTATGAACTCGGGCAATAAAATAAATTTAGACAAATACTCTCGTAATGGATATGTGAAAGATCATAAAATTATAAGATGATCCCTATAACCCTTAGTCTCTAATGGTTTACTCACTCATGGTAAGGGTAGACAAAATCAATCAAATGATCACAAATGAATTCATAATAATGTAATTGAAATAGACAAACAATTGAATATGAAAACAAATGTAAAACCTGAATTTATAGCTTCGGTCCAAATTGCTTCATGTGAGACTTGGGTATGGAGGAATTAGAAAATACGTAGAGACTTTTCAGAATGAAAATTATGGTCCTAAACTCATAACCAACTATGAGTTTTATAGAGAAAACTAAAACTAGGATAATATATTTAGTTCAATGCCCATTACATTAGAACTAGATCAAATTAAATCACTCCTAAGAGCCACAATCATAAGGATCAAACTAAAAAAGGAAAGAAAAGAAATCAGCCTCACCTCCCTGCTATGGTCCATAACAGCTGCTACGGGTGGATGTATCAGGCCCCTAGTTAATGTACTAGAGATACAACTTGGAAACCCTAGGCTCCCTTGATATTACGGCCTATAGCAGCTAATACGGGTGGCTGTAGCAGCCCCCTTGATTTTGTATGGGGAAAATCTAACTTTTGACTTTTCTTCTTCTTGTTTTTCTTGTTTTCAATCCCTTTTCATATGAATGCTCATTAGACCTTGAAAATAGTAAGAAAACATAACCAAAGCATTAAAAATGGAAAACGGAAGTAAAACTACCAAAATGCGATGAAATGCTAAGTGAAAATGACTAGAAATAACGGTACGAAAACCACTTATAATCTTGCAAGTTTTATTGTTGGAATCAAGCTATGCAAGTTGAACTTAATGCATATGAGAAGACATGTACTTAGAAAATAATGGATTTGCCTCAAAATCCTAAGCCTAATGGATGCATGTGGGTATACAAGATCAAACACCATGGTGATGACACAATTGAGAGATTCAAAGCTAGATTAGTTTCCAAAGGCTATAACTATATTAAAGGACTTAATTACTTTGAAACATACTCACTAGTTGCCATGTTGACAATAGTAAGAATAGTTGTAGCTCTTGCCTCCATAAATAGTTGGCATCTTCACCAATTAGATGTGAAAAATTCCTTCTTACATGGAGAACTTCAAGAGGATGTGTATATGACAACTCTACTGAGTGTTAAACATAATAAAGTGTGCAAACTTGTTAAGGTTGGATGTGAATATGGGAGTAAAAAAATGGCCTAGAGGGGGGGGGGGGGTGAACATACCCAAATGAAATTCAACCTCCGTTTACAAAAATTATTAGAGTTTTTTCAAAAATAATTTCTAGCAGAAGGTTTGATACGAAAATGTGAAAATTATACTATTCAAAATTTTAATCACATTAACACTAGATCGTTTCACAAACTCCAAAGACGAATATGATGAAACACTAGATATTAGATTAATTTGATTGTGTAATTCACAAGAAGTGTTTACACAATGATTCAATGTGAAGAGGTTTAATGTCAATTTGTTTCTCAAAATATTAATCACCAATCCAGCTTAACAAGGTATCCAATTCCAACAAAACCTAACACTTATGTAATAAATCTCTATTAATTGAATCAATGATAAGCCACAATAGAATTGAAATACCTAAGCATGCAAATACTATAGAATTAAAAGCAAGAGAGAGAGAGAGAGAGAGAGATGAAACCGAGATTTATAGTGTTTCAGCGTTCATTATCGCTTTGCCTACGTGCACTCTTAAATGATTTCCCATTTGAACCTGCATAGTTCCTTTTTATTTGACAAATATTTGCAAGAGTTCATACAATCACTAATCCACAATACAACTGAGAAAATTTAAATCTCTTATTTGGACATTGACTTGTATATAGCGTAGTGCCAAACTTTTCCATGTAATCTTTACTCGAATTACGCTTCTTGAATCTTCCAATATCACCAATATGCTCAAAGCTTTTGTGTGTAGTAATCAACCCCTTGATCCTACCGATTCCTTGAGCGATGAATTATCCAAATATTTGAGAAGAACTCTACCTTATCCATAGCGTTCCACACAGTCACTACTAATTCTAGAGAGAATAACCTACTTTTTTTAATGAAATTTGTCATCACCATTGACAATCACCTCAATCTTACAAATAACCTGAAAATCTCAACCAAATCTCCAAGAACGGCTAGTTTCAAGGACTCGCCTCCTTCAATCAATTACAAATACCTCGTTATCAAGATATGAATCAAATTGAAGTTGAAGATGCAAGAATTTTGTTGCAAGACTTTGAACTTCCAAAACAGGGGAAATTGATTTTTTACTAAACCACAATGTTGATTATGATAAGATGTTGTGAGAAAAATGAAGGAGCATGGCGATCCAAAACGCAACGGAATTTAAAATTTCTCCTTTAATGATCCTTACAAATGGGCATGATTAGTGATAGAATCGTTATCTCTTGTGGCGATTATAACCTTTGATGCAGATCTACAAAGCGATCACGAACGTTGAACAATGACAACGCCTCTACTCAGTCCACACGAACGGATTCCTTCAATCTCAGTGCTAGCTGCTACGAATGAAGGCTTTAAGTGTGTGTGTGTGTGTGTGTGTGTGTGTGTGTGTGTGTGTGTGTGTGTGTGTGTGAGAGAGAGAGAGAGAGAGAGAGAGAGAGAGAGAGAGAGAGAGAGAGAGAGAATTTGCAACTGCACCAATGCTTCTACACAAGGGTTCTATTTATAGAACCACTTGTGTGGGCTGCAAGCTAAAAAGCCCACTCAAGTGTATATGACCCATATCTTATAATATGCCAAAATCACTTAAGCGCGTGGTACCTTACCATATTTCGTATTCTACTTAAGTACATCGTACCTTACGATGTTCTATAATTCACTTAAGGCACCGTACATTACGGTATTCCTTAATTACTCTATCTCTCATCAATCCGTCCTTTGTGTGTGACCCTATAGGTTTTCGCGTCATTGGCAATTATATTAAATCACGTATTTAACATAATAAACAGTGAGCGGTATCTAGCAACACATCACTGCTACCCAAGACACGAAAATGTCATGTGATATGACAAATCCTTCTGTGATAATAATTATGTGTATAATTACCCTTTTGCCCTTATGTCTATATTGAACACAAGGCATAGACCGTGTCATCCTTGTCCAGTTCAATATTGAGCCCATAGACATTTATCCTGTTACGCAGGATAGGCAAATTCCATCTAGGTCACTCATGTCCCTTAACATGCTTCGTGGAGTACCCATCAACTATCTTTATGGTCATCCAATTACGGACAACGTTTGATCAGCAATAAGGCACTCGACTCTACATCTAGGGTCCATAGTGGTTTCAGGTCGAAGGGTGGTATACACCATTATCACCAAGAGAATAACTTATGACACTTTACATAACATTCTATATAGTATTCTCATAGCGGGTCAATCCGGTATAAATATTACTCTTAATATTCATACCTATGTTTAAGACTTGATAACTCTTTATCCATGATCCATGAGATGTGATCATCAGTCTATAAACATAATAGTCTTCATGCTTTAATGTTATCCCACTTCACAATAAAGCTTGACTACATATACTTTAAGAATAATGTCCTTCTGTTTAATGTGATCTCATGATTAAGTCATACTTGATACATTAAACGGACTAGCTATTCTAGGGACTTTATTAAACAAACATAATAAAGAAAAAGCCTTTTATTATTAATAAATAATTCGATACAAGTACCAAAAGTATTGGCCTCTAGGGCTTACACCAACAATCTCCCACTAGCACTAGAGCCAATCAGGCATACCTCTAATGCCCATAGATCTAGTATGGCCATCATGCTTCTGCTGTGCAAGAGGCTTTGTCAGTGGGTCAGCAATATTGTCAAGTGTAGGTACTCTGCATATTTTCACATCTCCTCTATCTATTATCTCTCGAATGAGGTGATAACGCCTAAGTATGTGTTTGGATCGTTGGTGTGATTTAGGCTCCTTAGCTTGTGCGATAGCACCATTGTTATCACAATAGAGACCAATGGGATCCACAATGCTAGGAACTATGTCAAGTTCACTAATGAACTTTTTGATCCAAACAACTTCATTTGCTGCACTTGAGGCAACAATATACTCGGCCTCGGTTGTAGAATCAACAACTGTATCTTGCTTTAAACTTTTCCAGCTCACAGCGCCACCATTTAAGCAAAAACACATAACCATTGGAATCGTGCATATTAAAGCGTCTCAGCACTTTGTCTATGTATGTACTCTGACTTAGGCCAAGCAGTTTTGTGATCTATCTCTATAGATTCTGATTCCTAATATATAGGCTGCTTCACCTACGTCCTTCATAGAAAAGCATTTCCCCAACCAAGACTTTACTTGTTGCAGGGTAGGGACATTGTTTCCAATGAGTAATATGCCATCTACATATAATACCAGGAAAACGATCATGCTCCCACTAACCTTCTTGTAGACACAAGGCTCATCTTCGTTCTTGATGAATCCATATTGTTTTACCGTTTCATCAAAATGAAGATTCCAGCTTCTGGAAGCTTGCTTCAATCCATAGATTGATCTTTGTAACTTACATATCTTTTGGGCTTCTTCTGGTATGTCAAATCCTTCAGGCTGTGTCATGAACACATCTTCAAGAAGATTCCCATTAAGGAAAGTAGTTTTGACATCCATCTGCCATATTTCATAATCATGATATGCAGCGATAGCAAGTAAAATCCGAACAGATTTAAGCATTGCAACTGGTGAAAAGGTTTCATCATAGTCAACCCCATGAATTTGTTTATATCCTTTTGCAACCAGTCTTGCCTTATAGGTATGTACCTTACCATTCATGTCAGTCTTCTTTTTGAAGACCCACTTGCATCCTATAGGGTTAACTCCTACAGGAGGCTCTACCAAGGTCTAAACTTGGTTTGTGTACATGGAATCCATTTCAGATTTCATGGCTTCTAGCCATTTCTCAAACTCGGGACCAGTTATGGCCTCTTGGTAGGTCACAAGCTCATCTTGATCCATGAGTAATACATCACCTTGATCAATTATGAGATATCCATATCTCTCAGGTTGGTGACGTATCCTGCTTGACCTACGCTGGTCTTGTTCTACTTGAGCAAGTTGCTCTTCCACAACTACTTGTGTTTCCTGCTCTAATTCCTCCATAGGTGTATCGATGCTTTGTGATTCTTGAATTTCTTCAAGCTCTACTTTCCTCCCACTGATTCCTTTGGAAATAAAATCCTTTTCTAGGAAAACTTCAGTTCGAGCGACAAACACTTTGCCCTCAGAAGGATTGTAGAAGTAATACCCTCTTGTTTCTTTAGGATACCCCACAAATAAGCATTTGTCAGATTTGGGCTCAAGCTTAGTTGAAATTTGTCGTTTCACATAAACTTCGCAACCCCAAATCTTCATGTAAGACATATGTGGTTTCTTACCACTCCATATCTCATATGGTGTCTTCTCAACCTTTTTGGATGGAACACGGTTAAGTGTCTAAGTTGCTGTCAATAGTGCATGTTCCCAAAAGGAGTTTGGAAGATCGGCGTGACTCATCATGGATCGGACCATGTCTAACAGGGTTCGATTTCTTCTCTCAGATACACCATTCCATTGGGGTGTTCCAGGAGGAGTAAGTTGGGATAGGATCTCACACTCTTTTAGATGGTCATCAAACTCTACGCTTAAATACTCACCACCTCGATCTGATCGAAGAGTTTCAATATTCTTACCTAGTTGGTTTTAACTCGTTAGGTTTCACCCTTTTAGTATTAATGTTATAAATAGGCATTTTGAGATCAAGGACATATAATCCACTGCTCATTAGTGCAGTAGCATATAATATATCATTCAAATAAATTGAGCAACAATTGTTCTTTATTATAAATGAAAAACCAAACTTGTCCGAATAAGAAATGGAAATAATATTCCTGCTAATTGCAGGTTGTCGCAACGCGAAAAACAACCGGCGGGAAAAATACAGAGCCGCCACCGACGCTATTCATCCTATGACAGAAAGGGAGCGCAGGACTAACCTAAGAAAGGGAAAGGAACGGTCTTACGACCAGAGATTACAAGGCACGGGAATCGGTTACGCAAGGGGAAGGTGTTAGCACCCCTCACGTCCGCCGTACTCGACGGGATCCACGCTCAAAAGATAGCTCAAAGGAAAGGAAAAGGGTTGCTAATAAACTGCTCAAAGAAACTGCACAAACTGGAACAATAAACAGGTGAGGGAGAGAAAGAAAACGGAGGAAGAGGACTCGGCAGGATGTCGCATCCTGGGCCTACGTAGTTTGTCAGAAACAAACATCAGAGTCAACGTAGTTCGGGGAAAAGGGAGACATGCTCGCTAGGACATCGCGTCTTATGCCTACGTATCTTCTCTATCCAGAGGAGAATCAGAGCACTCGTAGCTCGGCTAACGCACGCCGAAATAAGACACCAAAAAGAGACGCTGAGACGTCAAAAGAAACACTCAAAAGGAAACAGAGTGCCAATACATGGACTTACACCTGACTCCCAACATCAACAAACACAAACAGGAAACAGAATGCCAATACATGGACTTACACCCGACTCCTAACAACAACAAACAAAAACAGGAAACAGAATGCCAATACATGGACTTATATCCGACTCCTAACAACAACAAACAAAAACAGGAAACAGAATGCCAATACATGGACTTACACCCGACTCCTGACAATAACAAATGCTAACCAGCGAACACCAAAGATGAACCCCAAATGAAAACAATCATCACGAATGAACCCCAAAGATGAACCCCGAGTAATAACCATCATCACAAATGAACCCCAAAGATGAACCCCAAGTGAATAACTCATCACAAATGAACCCCAAAGATGAACCCCAAATGAATAACAGGTAACCAAAGTGAACCCCGAATAATAACAGAAGAAATCCCCAAGGTATGAACATACCACCACACACCCGCTGAACAAACGGGTACTCACACCAAATAAAGAAAAGGGTGAACACACAAAAAAAACAAAAGGGTGAAAAAAGAAAAAAGGTGCCCGGAGAGATTGCTCGCAACCTCCTGCCTACGTATCTCATCTGGTATGAGAATCAGGGCGACGTAGTTCCCCTTAACAGGGGTAAAACACTCTCCTAACGAGATACCGGGGAAGCAACAAACTAATAGGGAGACTAAGACTCGAGCCTAATAGTTGTCATGCCATCAATATCCCTAAGTCGAGGTCTCTAACAAGAACTTAACTCACACAGGAAGCGAGTCAACTCAAAAAGCAAATAACCACACCAACACAAGTGAACAAGCATCACACACTATATCCATACAAATGGCTCAAACAATGGGTGGACTTTAGTCAAGAGGGGTCATATCAACCTCGACAAACAAGCCAAACTGTAAGAGGTAATCTGTAGCTCTTAACCACTAACATTGAACGTTAGGGTGAAACTGATCAAAGTCTGAATGAGGATGAGACCTCATGCTCTTAACCCTGGCCAGGGTGAGCTCATGACACAGAAAGCGTGGGGATCCAGAAAGTGGGATCCTTTTCCACTTGACAGACTCTGGACAAAAGATCTGGGGCACATGTTCAGAAGCATCAGCACATAGTGCGAGCATAAAGAACGACACACTGAATAACAGGGGATTGGATACTAATCCCTTTTATCCATCAATTGACTCATCTCTTAGAGGTCTTATCAAATATCACATGCCTCTCCTTGGAGGTCTTTGGGCACAATTTTAAACAAACACAAACAGAGCCTCTGAAGGAGGACTTGCCAGCAAAATGCCTGCCAAAAAGGTGACAGGACTTCCAGACTACATGAAGTAAGAAGCTAACTATCTGAGTGGTGTGTCAACCACAATCCAAAGCTCAAGCAAGAGCCAAAGCAAGCAAGCAACTAAGGTACCTGTACAAAGACTAAACAGTTAGTACTTCAGTTATACAACCAGAAAACAAACAGTGAAACCCTCTAACAGCTACACAATGCAATGTATAAGTGCCTTGGCACTCAAAGGAGCTCATGAGCTCACCACATCAATCAAAACCCTACAAAACAAACATAGGTTAGAACCCAATGCATCTCACAAGGTGAGAACAAACCCAATCATCAATGATGAGTATCCAAACCTGAAACACAAGACAAAGTTAGTCTATGTACATCCAATTAACACAACAAAACCCTAGTGCAAAGGCCAAATTCAAAACCCAACCAAATGACCAAAACAGAACTCATCCTTTTGCACATTACGCCTTCAAACATTCCCCAAAATGTCCTCAAAAGGACCAGCAAAAAATCAATAACCAAGTGCCTCAAATGGCCTATGTAATGTAATGACCAAAAATATGCACAAAATGAACTTCCAACTTAGAAAATGCATATCAAATCAGAAATGCATGCAATGACTTTGAGATTTTTGTACAAGTTCCTCATGCCATGAATATTCAACATGCAAAAAATGAAGTCCAGAATGATTCAAATGATATGTGAACAAAAATGCACCAATCCAATGTCAAAAATGTGACACAAATTGTCACATTTTTCTCTATGTGTCAAAAGTGATGATAACATATGAGAAAAAATCCAAACCAGTGACCAAAATTTCATATCATGTATGAATATTATGCATGCAAAAAATTAGATCAGAAGGTTCAACATAGAGAATTTCACAACACATTGAATACACCATATCAAATTAGCACCACATGGATTCAAAAATTCACACATAAAAATCCAGCCATCAACAATTCATGAAATTAACACCATAAAAAAATATACATCAATACAAAACCATGAAAAAAAATTGGGACTCATTTGGACCATTTTTGCATTTTTTATGAATTAATTAAAACAAGCAAAGTAATTGAAATATAATATAAAAATGGAGGGAAATGAATTTATTTGAAATAAACCAGAAAAAATCCAAGCCACAGGATCTGGCGCGCGCCAAGATCAATGGCTCACGTTTGAATTAATGAAACGTTGCGTTTCATTAATCCATTCACCACACACATCAGCATTCAACTCACACGCGTGGCTTGGTCAAACAATCCTTAGCCAACCACACGTCCACGCAAGGCAACACCTGGAACACACCTCAGCAAACCATAAAACACACGCAGACGCCGGAGCTAAGCTCCGGTCGTCTTCTCTGGCAAGCCCTACGGTGGCGCCACCACGGAACCGCCCAGAAATCCACCAAACATATACCGTTCGACTCGTCTTTTCATGCTGAATCCAAATCTCCTATCCATTTCTCCTAAATCTCCCTAGGTTTTGCGAATCGAAGAGAAAAAGTTTGTAGATCCAAACTTCCATTCAACACTACAACCTCAATTCTCAACCAATGCCAATTCTAAGCATATATCCATGACCTATGCAACACGATCTACCAATCTATGACTTAAAATCAGCAAAAGGAGGAAGTGAATTTCAACTCACCTGAAATGGAGATCTCTGAATTCGCGTCCTCTCAAGCTCATATGCTCAAGATCTATTCCTTTGAACTTCTCTTGAAGCTTTGTGCAAAAAGAATTGGATGAAACTCCTTGGATCTACTTCAATTTCCAAATCCGTTCACTATGAGAAAGCTCTTGATCTGCTCGAATTCTTGAAGAATTGCACCAAATGATGGATGATTCTTGATCAGTGAAGCATGAGGATCAAGAATATGCAAGAATATTTGAGGTTTATATGGAGAAAATGGAAATTCGAAGAGAGAGAAAATTGAGAGAGTTCTTGAATTTTCAGATCTGAAAAGTTAGTTATGGCAGTTATGGCTAGGGTTTTGGTATTTATACTTCATGCTAATCACATTGAAAATCAACTTAACCATCCATTAATCATGATTAGTGAATTCTTAAACCATTTGCAAATAAATAAATAAATAATGAGCTCTCATGGCCATAATGCACGTAAGACATCCCATGCATGGCTTCTAATTCACTTATGGACATCCAAGGGTCAAGATTGAAGTGTTATTTTGCTTGTATCTTAAGCCAAAAATGAATGGTGAAGATTCACTTTAATTTGAACATGTGTGAAATAATGAGCATACAAACTTTTCCCATGCATGGCAAAAGCACATTTGAGATGTATTGAACATGAGAAACATTTTGCCAAAAGAATGAACCAATTTGGAGCATTGTATCAAAAGTTATGCCATTTTGAATTTCCATGCACACCTTGTGATCAAATGATCATAACTCCTCAACCACTCATCATATGGACATGAATTAGGACTTTTTGGAAAGGGGGGACAAAGATCTACAACTTTCATGTTCACCAAAAATCCATTTGAAACTTCTTTGATATTGAAAAGTCAAGTTGAATGTGGACCAAAAACTTGCCAAATTTGGAAACTTTGAATTATAGGTCATTTCCATTTTTAGTAACTTTTGCCATGACCTTTGAATCTTCAAGATGAATGTTTAAAATGACGAATGGACCCCATTTGAACATGATTGAGGTGCCTCAACTCATTTCCCCACCTAATAGCCCTCAGTTGACTGCACAATTGACTTTTTGGTCCTCAGATGACCTTGAAATGCCTTGATCCACTTGAGCCTCTACCACTTGGGGAAATTGCTCAAAAATGAAACCCTAGCTCATGTAAGCCCCTTATGATAACCATGTGATCATCATCCCAAGAAAATACCTCATCTCTTTGAGAAACCCTAGTTGGAAGAATGGCATTGATTAAGGTTGACCAGAGGTCACAACCCTAATCCAAAGGAACTTGAGAATGAACTATGAAACCCTTGATGATGATAGAACCATGATGATGGTAATATATCCCTGCAAATAAAATGATGCTCAAGACCTTTGAAGAATCAAGAAACCCTAATTGAAGCCCATACCCTCAGATGGTTGATAATCAATTCATAGAGACCCTCAAGCTTGAATCATGTAACTTCTCCATCTTTTGAAAAGATTTTGAAGGATGACCTTCTTATTTCCATATGATATGCAAAATGCAATGCCTAGTGCTCTAAAATATGAAATGCAATGTGTCAAACTAGTCTCAAGAAGAGGAGGGCAAATTTTGAGGTGTTACAGTTGCCCCTATTCAATCCACTAGAGACCTGAAAAGAAGATAGCAGCGGCTTTCGCACTTTTGAGGTATCAAGGGATTGAATACAATAAAAGCCTGAAAATTTGCACTGGAGTGAAGTGAAGTAACAATGCCTGTCAGAATCGGCAAAGAGGCGGTCTTGAAAGAAGAATATGTCTGGTACGGTGAGAGTCAGTCTGAATACCGAAAAAGAAATGTTAACCTGGATACCAAAATAAATGGTAACACAGAAATAACCATGGCCTGAATGTCACTCATCAGTCTGAATACTGGAAATGACTTCGATTTGAGCATCGGAAGATATGAGATTATTAATATTGGTCTGAACACCGAGAGACTGGCCTGAATGCCACTTCAGTCTGAATACCTGAAAAATTGGCCTGAATGCCACAAGTTGCGTCGACCTGAACGTCAGAAACTCCTTCGATCTGAACATCGGAAAATTGGCCTGAATGCCACTTCGGTCTGAATACCGGAAACCTGGCCTGAATGTCACTTCAGTCTGAATACCGGAAAACTGGCCTGAATGCCACTTCGGTCTGAATACAGGAAAACCGGCCTGAATGCCACTTCGGTCTGAATACCGGAAAACTGACCTGAATGCCACAAGTTGCGTCGACCTGAACGTCGGAAACTTCTTCGATCTGAACATCGAGAAACCTGGCCTGAATGCCACATCGGTCTGAATACCGAAAACTTGGCCTGAATGCCACTTCGGTCTGAATACCGGAAAACTGGCCTGAATGCCACTTCTGCTGGGGGATTTTGTCTTTGTTATTATTATTATTATTATTATTTTATTTTTCTTGAACCTCCAAAACTTCTTTGATTTTTCTTTCTTGGACCCCTACACAAATATTTTCCTTTTGCGCGGATGATCCCTGATCACCGCATTTGAACCCCGACAACTTCATGTCACTCTCGCTACCAAACAATGAACCTCGTTCTCCATTTGAACCCCGTTCTCCAGAAGACACTCTGCGTCTCCTTTTCTCCTGATGGACCCCGATCTCCGCGCTGATCGCGTAACGTTCTCCAATCTTCACTTCCATCTCCGAACGACGAATTTTTTTTTGCCCCCAATATCGCGCTACTGGGAAATACGGTTGATCCAACGTCACGATGCCAAACTCCTCAGAGTAACATCTTCACCAACCCTGTTAGACCAATTCTCAAACGGTAACCACGACTCGAGACTAGTTTATGCTTGCAATGTCGATGCATGAGCCTTACAACGTAATGCTCCATAACCATGGAAATGCTACGCAATTAATTAGGCAATATGCTATGCTTCTCTAAATGATGAATGCATAAAAAATATCCTCCTCAGGGGACGATACGAGCAACTCTGCTGAGGAACTCGATATCACTCCAATCTCCAACCCTGCTTAGGATAACACTGATGCCGAGGAAAGAGTAACCCTCACCGGGGATGACCTCCACTGAACTCGATCTGCTTGGGGACTTTACTGGGGAAAAAACTACCAACGCACACCCCTGCCGGGGGAACAACAACCTTCAGACCTGTTGGGGAAATAACAATCTCAACCATGCTAGGGGAAATACGGAATACCTAGCACGGAACACCCGTTGACTCGTCGAACCCTGGTATTCACCATCTAACCACAGTGTCAACTTTCCACTTCCTTAGACTTTGAAGAGTCTTCTTGATTAACCCTCTAGGATCGTCGCAATTCTTTCGCCGCCTTTACACCATTCCTTAACTCCTTGTCCCTGATTGGACCTCAAAGGAATCTTTTGTCAAAAAGAAACGCTTCATACCACAACCTGCAAGTGAGTGAAAATAACCAGCAGCACCTGCAAAAGAGATCGTTAGATAAAACGTGCCCCAGGCGTGCCAAAATTTTAGCACCCAGGTCACTCAACCTTCCGAATAAGATTTCAGGTTTTCAATCCTATAAACATGCATTGGAAGGGATCCCTATGTCTCAAAATGCAAAGATTCTTTATCAAAATAAACAGATGTTTTTGCAATCAAAGCGGTAATGAAAACAAAAACAAAATTATTTGACTGAATATGCATTTTATTGATTGAAAAAGGTGGCTCGTAACTGAGCAACACACAGGAAGCAATCCCTGAAAAGAAGTAATTGCGCACAAAAGGAAAATCTATCCTAATGGCAATGAGAACCCGTGATCTCATCAAGTTCCAACCCGGATACAACCCATATGTCCTCAAGACTCTCCGCACTTTCTGCCTTCCGAAACAAGACGCTTCCGACCGATCTCCGCTTTCAGATTATCCAGTGTCATATCCAAAGTACAAACGACCATGCTAGACGCAGTTATTCGTTTCACTCCCTCTTTTTCCTGGACCGCCCTTTCGGGTTTTCAGTCCACCGGGATACCCTTTTTTGCCCAAGCCGCCCTTGTGGGGTTTTCGACTTGCCGGGTGTACAGTTTTTTTTCCTTTTTATCCCTAATTTTTGCCCGGACCCTTTTCATTCTCATTTTTTTTTGGTTCGCCGGGATGCCCATTTTTGCCTGGACTATTTTATTCTTTTCTTCCAGCGGGTCTTTTATACGAAGTATTTTTTAAACGCGTCCGCATTTACAGGGGATGGAAAATCCTCACCATCCATGGTCGTCAACAACAAGGCTCCGCCAGAGAAAACCTTCTTGACCACGAATGGACCTTCATAATTGGGTGTCCACTTGCCCCGACGATCGTTCTGAAGAGGAAGGATCCTTTTCAACACCATATCTCCCACATGGTACACACGAGGTCGCACCTTTTGGTCAAAAGCACGCTTCATTCGCTACTAGTACAACTGTCCATGACAAATGGCCGCTAGCCTCTTTTCCTCAATCAGACTCAACTCTTCATACCGAGTCCTTACCCACTCAGCCTCTTCCAATTTCACATCCATCAGAACTCTCAATGACGGAATCTGGACCTCAATTGGTAGCACAACTTTCATCCCATACACAAGCGAGAAAGGCATTGCCCCAGTAGATGTACGCACCGAGGTTCGATACCCGTGCAATGTAAACGGCAACATCTCATGCCAATCCTTATAGGTCACGACCATCTTCTGCACAATCTTCTTAATATTCTTATTAGCCGCCTCGACCGCCCCATTCATATTTGGACGATAAGGAGAAGAATTGTGATGCTCGATCTTGAACTCCCGGCATAGTTCCACCATCATCTTGTTGTTGAGATTAGAACCTTTATTAGTGATGATTCTTTCGGGAACCCCATATCTGCAAATGATATCTCTCTTCAGGAACCTGGCCATGACCTGTTTCGTCACATTTGCATAAGACGCCGCTTCCACCCACTTGGTGAAGTAATCAATAGCCACCAATATGAACCGGTGCCCATTTGAAGCCGTAGGCTCGATCTTTCCGATCATATCAATACCCCACATAGCAAACGGCCACAGAGACGACATCAAACTCAACGGATTTGGAGGCACGTGCACCTTGTCAGCATAAATCTGGCATTTATGACATTTCCGCACGAAGTTGAAACACTGAGCCTCCATTGTCATCCAATAATATCCAACCCTTAGCAACTTTTTCACCATCGCATTCCCACTGGCGTGGGTACCAAACGACCCCTCGTGCACCTCTTTCATCAATTGGCTTGCTTCTTTGTCATCGACACATCTGAGCAAAACCCAATCAAAATTCCTCTTGTACAACACCCCATCTTTATTCAGATAGAACGCCATGGCCAACCTTCTCAGAGTCTTTCGGTCCTTCCTAGACGCTCCCTCGGGATACTCTTGGGTCTCCAGATAACGCTTGATGTCATAATACCACGACTTTTCATCATCAGGCACTGTTCCGACAACAAACACATAAGCCGGCCTATCTAGCCGTCCCACCTCAACACTAGGAACTTGATTCCACCACTGCACTTTAATCAAAGCGGCCAGAGTAGCCAAGGCATCCGCTAAAGGATTTTCTTCCCTCGGCACATGGTGTAATTCCACCTTGGTGAAGAACGTCAACAACCCCCTCGTATAATCCCGAGATGGAATTAAGTGGGATTGATGCGTAAGCCATTTCCCGTTAACCTGGTTCACAACCAAAGCTGAATCTCCATAGATAACAAGGTTCTTGATTCGCAAATCAATCGCCTCCTTGACACCCAAGATACAAGCTTCGTATTCAGCCACATTATTGGTGCATTCAAACGTTACCTCGCCCCATCAAACATCAGAATCCATTCGGACTCAGGGTCAGGCCCCTCCTCCGGGATAGGTTCCTCACAATCTTTCGATTTGAGAAACATGATGTCCTCATCAGGGAACTCAAATTTCATTGGTTGATAATCCTCAATGGGTTGTTGGGCGAGGTAATCAGACAATACACTCCCCTTTATTGCTTTTTGAGAAGTGTACTGGATATCGTATTCAGTCAAAATCAGTTGCCATCTCGCAACTCGCCCGGTCAATGCTGACTTCTCAAATATATACTTGATCGGATCCATTTTGGAAATCAACAAAGTGGTATGAACCAGCATATACTGTCTCAGTCGGCGAGCAGCCCATGCCAAAGCGCAACAAGTTTTCTCGAGCAGTGAATATCTTGTTTCACAGTCGGTAAACTTTTTGCTAAGGTAGTAAATTGCATGCTCTTTTCGACCAGACTCGTCATGCTGCCCCAGTACACACCCCATAGACCCCTCGAGGACTGTCAAGTACATGATTAACGGTCGTCCCTCCACAGGAGGCATCAGAATCGGAGGCTCCTGCAAATATTCTTTTATTTTTTCAAATGCCTCTTGGCAATCATCATTCCACCTGACCGCTTGATCTTTTCTCAACAACATGAATATGGGTTCACACGTGGCTGTTAGATGAGATATGAACCGTGAAATATAGTTCAATCTACCTAAGAAACCACGAACCTCCTTTTCTGTTCTCGGTTCAGGCATTTCTTGTATCGCTTTTACTTTAGCAGGATCAACCTCGATTCCCTTTTCACTTACAATAAACCCCAGCAACTTACCGGACCGCACTCCGAAAGTGCACTTATTCGGATTCAACCTCAATTTGAATTGTCTCAACCGGTCAAACAACTTGGCAAAGTCTACCAAATGCCCCTCTTCTGTTTGGGACTTCGCTATCATATCATCAACATAACATTCGATCTCATGATGAATCATATCATGAAACAAAGTCACCATAGCTCTTTGATACGTGGCACCGACGTTCTTGAGACCGAATGGCATCACCTTATAACAAAAAGTTCCCCATGGTGTGATGAACGTTGTTTTCTCCATATCATTTGGCGACATTTTAATTTGATTATAGCCAGAAAAGCCATCCATGAAGGAAAACATCGAGAATTGAGCTGTATTATCTACCAACACATCGATGTGAGGTAATGGGAAATCATCTTTCGGGCTAGCTCTGTTCAAATCCCGGTAGTCCACACACATCCTCACCTTTCCATCCTTCTTCGGCACCAACACAATGTTCACGACCCAAGGCGGATAATTAGTGACAACTAGGAAACCAACATCCAACTGCTTCTGCACCTCCTCTTTGATTTTCATGGCCATCTCGGGTCGAGTTCTGTGCAACTTCTGCTTCACTGGAGGACAGTCTTCTCTCAATGGCAACTTGTGTACAACAATATTGGTATCCAACCCTGGCATATCTTGATAAGACCAGGCGAAGATATCAACATACTCTTTCAACAGTGCTACCATTCTGCTCTTGACATTCACCTCCAAAGCGGCCCCAATTTTCACTTCCTTTCTGACCTCCTCGATGCCCAGATTGACAACCTCAACTTGCTCCTTGTGCGGTTGAATCACCTTCTCCTCTTGTATCAACAACCTAGCTAACTCCTCCGGCAGTTCACAATCTTCTTCGCCTTCTTCTTCGGCATGATAGATCGGGTTGTCGAAGTCATATGAGGGTGTAACAGGATTGTTATCAATGAGATCCGAAGAATGATCGCATCTGCATGAATGTTGATTCATGCATTGCTTTAGAGTCGGGACGAGACAAATTAAAAGGAAGAAAAATGAAAATAAACATTGCCACTTTTATTTTATTTTTATTAAACTGCAAAAATAAATGAAAAACAGGGAACACCGCTTTTAATGCGAAAAACATCTGTTTATTAATGATGCAAATGTTGCAAAATGAAACACATGAGGTGGCCCTTACAATGGACCATTAAGTTTTGGGCAAAACGTATGGCTTTCATGCAAACAGAATTAACAAACAGAAATATTACTCTTCACGCAGAGTGATTGTGATGATCTTTTCGGCCTTCCAGTTCTGGATCTCCATTCCTGGTACGCACGATTTTATCCACGAGTCAAGCTCGCAGTCACTGTCAGTCTCTTCACCCACCGCACAGACGCGGTCTGGATCTAGCATTCCAGCACTGGTGAACGTGAACGGTTGACGACGTCCTCTATTCTGTCCAGACGAGCCTTGGCCCGACTGATAACCAACCCCAAACCTATCTTCTTTCACCGTAATATCTACCATTCTTCCCCAACCTGGGGCTTCTCCACTTCTCACCACCTCCACGGCATGTTTATAAGAAGCAATGGACGGCTTCTTCTCTTTCTCAGCAAAAATGGCATTCTCCACCTTGACGGTTTCAAACGCCTGACTCGGTGTTTCAAATATTTCACCGTCCATTTCCACATATTTGAATGATGACAACTGGCTGACAAAAATATCCTCCTCCCCACAAACTGTTACGACCTGCCCGTCCCAGATATACTTTAACTTCTGGTGTAAAGTTGAAGTTACTACCCCAGCAGCGTGTATCCATGGTCGACCCAACAAGCAACTGTATGCCGGCTGAATGTCCATGACATAGAACACAGACTTGAACAGCTCGGGACCAATCTTCACAGGGAGCTCAACTTCCCCAAACACAGCCCTCTTAGAGCCATCAAACGCTCTAACCACCAAATCAGTCGGCCTCAAAATCACTCCTTCGCAGTCCAACTTAGCTAAGGCCTTCTTAGGCAACACATTGAGTGACGAGCCTGTATCAACCAGAACATGCGAAAGCACGGCTCCTTTACACTCCATCGAAATGTGTAGTGCCTTATTGTGATTGCGCCCGTCCACAGTAAGATCGAGATCAGTGAAACCCAACCCATGGCTGGCATTGACATTTGACACCACTGTCTCCAACTGATTGACCGTAATCTCCTGCGGGACATAGGCCCTCTTCAAGATTTTTAACAAAGAATCTCTATGGCCTTCTGAACTCAGCAGCAAAGATAAGATTGAAATCTTGGACGGAGTCTGCTGCAAATGATCAACAAGTTTGTACTCAGACTTCTTGATAATCCTTAAAAACTCCTCGGCTTCAGCATCAAGCTCATTCTCCGGCCGAACAGGCGCCGGTGCCGCTTTAGGAGTACCCTCATTCACCACCTGTTTACCTTTTGCCCTGGCTAGAGCCTCAACCTTATCTCTCTGTTCTTTTTCTCCATCCCCTCCTCTCAATGTATCAGGCGCAAACAACCTCCCGCTGCGAGTGAAACCACTAAGTCCGGCATTATCCACCTTTGAAACGGTGATATCACTTGCAGCCTGATCTTCCCTCTTTTCTCCATTAAAATACACCTCCCCACCATAGTCCCACGACACAACATCATCATTTTCATACGGAATAGGTTCAGGCACCGTGATGGTAACTGGAGCCGCATCTGCCGGTACTGACAAGTGGACAGGATCAAAATAAATGGTTATTGTTGAAACATCCTCCTTCTCCAAAGCAACTTTCTCAAATTGGAGGCTTCCCTCATCCATCATTCTCTGAATCGTCTCCCTCAACATTACACACCCATTTGTAGTGGCAGTGCAAGCAACACAACAATTATCACAACCAGGAAAAACTCCACTCTTCATCAGATGTCTCTTGACCACAGACATTGGAGTCCTCAACTGATTAACATTCGTCACCTCTATTTTTCTTTCATCCTCAGAAATAGTATTCACCCCCATCTGACCATGCGTCGGCATGGGATTAGCATTAACATTCGGCGATGGTGCAAATTTGATGGCTTTGAAATCCACCAAGTCTTGAACGACATGCTTAAAGGCTTTACAACCCTCAATATTGTGCCCGGGAGCACCAGAATGGAACTCACACTTGGCATTCTCATCATAACTGGCAGGCCTCTGATCTGGTCTTAACGGAGCTAACGTCCTCAGCTGAACCAACCCAAGATCCTTCAACTTCTTAAACAGGAGAGCATACGTCATGGGTGGCCTATCAAACTGACGATCTGCCATCCTTCCCCTAACTTGGTACCCAGCTCTCTGTGTTCTCTGTTGAAATGGCTGTTGTTGCTGTTGCTGTTGTGCGGGTTGATTATCAGCAGGAATCGTTACTGCAGCAATATGCTGGTAGTAATGATTCCTACCGTGTCCTTTCTGGGCATACACAGCACTCAAATCACCCTCTTTCTTGCGCTGACCATTACCAAAGGGCTTCTTTACTCCAGACGTCGGAGCATTTCCCTATATTTTCCCCATTCTCAGCCAACTTTCAATCCTCTCACCAGCCACTACTAATTCTGCAAAGTCGGTAACCGGACATCCCACCATCCTTTCAGCAAAAGTCCCCTGAAGGGTACCCATGAACAAATCTGACATCTCCCGATCCACTAATGGAGGTTGAACTCTGGCAGCCAACTCTCTCTACCTTTGTGCATACTCTTTAAACCCTTCATTCGGCTTCTGAGACATACCCTACAACTGGGTACGGCTTGGTGCCATGTCAGCATTAAATTGGTACTATTTGAAGAAAGAATCCCCAAAATCCTGCCAGCTCTTAATATCTGATGATCTCAACTTGGTGTACCACTCAAGAGACCCACCAGATAAGCTATCCTGGAAGAAGTACATCCAGAGCTTCCGATCCATGGTGTAGGCAGATATCTTTCGGACAAAGACCTGCAGATGAGTTTTCAGGCAAGAACTCCCATTGTACTTATCAAACGTGGGCACTTTGAATTTCTGTGGAATCACAATCCCCTCAACCAGCCCCATGTTTGTCATATTAATAGTCCCAGGAGAGGTATGGCTTTCCAGAGCCCTGATCTTTTCTGCTAGTACCTGAATCTCTTTATTCGGCGGTTGAACACCATATTGACCGAACTGCTCATTCAACATAGAGAATTGATCCTCTTCCTTATCCTCCACAGCCCCAAAGAAAGGAGGAAACTGAGTGTCCTTCAGAGTGTTGCCCACAGGACCTAGTCCACCGCCTGCAGCAAAACCAAAACCACATGATAACAACTGCAATAAAAGTATAATCTGAAGAAGGTCCCACAGAAGGCTCTGCATCATCAACCATCCTGGTAAACTTCATAGCGAACCTGAGCTCAGTATTCTCCTGCTGAAGTCTTCCCACCTCTTTCTGGTGAATCTTCATCTGACGGAAATAATGATCCCTCTCGGCAAGATAGTGATCTCTCTCGGCCATAATCTTCGCTTTCTCTTCTTCCTTAACTCTTAGCTTCGCTTCCCACTCGGTGGTAAGGGCTTTGGCTCTAGCTTCCCTCTGAGTCTTCACAAGGACTTGTCTCTTCTTTTCATCTTCAATGACCTTCAAAGCTCTAGCCAACTTCTCTTTGGTAAGGTCATGCTCCTTCGTAGATGACTCTAAAGCTTGACTGATCTTACAGTAATAGGCAGTGTCTTTCTCAAAACGCTTCACCTCCTGAGCATGTTTCCTAGCCTGATCTTCTGCTTTCCCCTTGATCTCCTGATTAGCCAGTTGAATTCCAGCAACCCCCGTTTCTATCTCAGTCTTCTCTGCTTGCAGTTGATCTCTTGCCCTCCTCATCTCAAGAAACTCTTCCATACTGACAGAAGAGCGTGGCTCCTCAACTAACGGATACCAAAGATCACCCACAGGAAATGGCAGACGAATGAGTTCAACTCTCTTTCTGAGCCAATCATCAAACGGAGGAAAATACCTGTTATTAGCTCTACCAAAAGGAATCTTGCCTTTCCTTTGAATGTTGCGCCATGCCTCAGACACTTGCTTCAACAATAACTGATTACCCTCAACCAGGAAGTAAAAAGACTCCTGAATCTCACACTCGAGGGGAGGAACCTCCATAGCAAATCCCATTTGTCTCTTAAGAAGCGTCGGGTTGTAATTAATACACCCTTGAACTCCTATAAGGGGCACATTGGGGAAACTCCCGCAGCTGCAAATAAAATCTCGTCCAGCCACATCAATGTGAGTCCAAGCTATGTCCTTGGCTCGCAAACCCATCAACTTGGTTGCCCAATTTATGGTATGGTTAAGAAAGACAAAGGCACCTCTAGAAGGCAAATATCCCATGAACCACTTATATAACAATTGAGCGCAACATCTAACCAATCCTCCACGCCGCTTCTCGTTCCGATGATGGACCGAATAATAGACATCCCCCACCAAGGTAGGAATAGGATTCTTCTGAGCAAACACCCGGATGGCGTTGATATCCACAAAATTCTTCTGGTTAGGGAACAGAATAATTCCTTAAATGCTTACGGCAAGTAAAGCACAAACGGTCTTCCAATTACCCAAAATAACATGTTCCTTGGCTTTGGCCTCCAAGAAACTCAGATGAAAACCGGGCAACCTTCCTTTCTCCTTCAAACCTTTCTTAGTCACTTCCGGGCTCAAATAAAGAGCACAAGAAATCTCACCAATCTCAGGTTCTTCCTTAGTAACATAAAAAGGAATCTGGTTTCTGACCTGAACACCCAAAATACCGGCATAGTCCTCTATCAAAGGTCCCAACAAATAATCTGGGAAGATAAAACATCTCAAACCCGGATCATAAAACTGGAGAAGAGTATGGATGGCGTTCCTATCCCCCTTTGTGAGCCTAAAAACCATCTTCGTAATACTGCCATAAGCCTCACGAAACATCCCCACATGGTCAGGCGTAATCAATGCTATCATATCCTTCAACACGCTAATCTCTGGATCAAAGAAACTGTAGACAACATCATCTTTTAAGTCGGCCCTCATACTTGGAACAATGATGTCTCTCAACCAGGATCTCAATCAAGAATGTACCCTGCATATGGATAAACATGAGTTAGATGCGGCTAAATGCAAAATGGGAATGATGCAGATGCATGAATGCAATTCATAGTGCCATCCTCCAAGTCATCTGAACATCAACTGTACTGGATTCCGGTCTCAGAACTGATCACAACCATTTGAGGGACTAAGTAACCACAAATCCAACTCTGGGGGTTCCGAAATAAACGGAACCAGAGGATACATCACCATCATCACAGGACAATCACTGAACGAATAGCAACAAAATCCTCTTACTAAGTAACCCCAAATCCAACCCGGGGATCCGAAATAAACGGAACCCGCTGATAAAAACCACAGACAGAACTCCGGCGTGTCAGAAATAAATATCCATAAATCCAACTTATAAATAGAACCAAATCACGGACCGAACCAAAGTCACCATCCAAGAGTCACCAACAGAACCTGTACCTGTAGGAACCAAACCCTCCCCTCACAGGTGAATTCTAATAAGGTCATCCTAAGGCGGATAATCGGTCTCGACAATCGGATGAGATACTCAACGGGTTTTCCCTTTCGGGTGTGCCGTGCAGCTCTCATAAGATCATCTAAACCAAAGATCCGGGAAAGAACGGTCACCAAAGTCAACAACTCAAAAGAGAGATAACCCAACCATAGTGGAAACTCCACAAGGAAGAGCTTCTCTCAAAAGAACCTCGTCCGGCTGTGGTATGTCACGTCTCAACATCATGTTAATCCAACATGTGAGGAAACATGAGACCACGCTAATCCTAGGTGTATTCTCGGGCCTGGGTTTTAGCCCCACTCATAACACCCACCCCCAAATCAGAGGAACCACACCTGTCCAGAATCCAGCACAGTGATAATATGATGCATGCAAACATATATGCAAATATATACAATCACAGTATAATAATCACAAATGCAATAAATAAGCAGTAAAAGCAACCCAAACTACCCTAAAAAATACGCTAGAGAGCGCTAGGATTGACTCGCTTAGGGAAGATGGACCAGCAAGAGGTCAACTTTACTCCCCAGCAGGGTCGCCAGCTGTCGCAACGCGAAAAACAACCGGCGGGAAAAATACAGAGCCGCCACCGACGCTATTCATCCTATGACGGAAAGGGAGCGCAGGACTAACCTAAGAAAGGGAAAGGAACGGTCTTACGACCAGAGATTACAAGGTACGGGAGTCGGTTACGCAAGGGGAGGGTGTTAGCACCCCTCACGTCCGCCGTACTCGACGGGATCCACGCTCAAAAGATAGCTCAAAGGAAAGGAAAAGGGTTGCTAATAAACTGCTCAAAGAAACTGCACAAACTGGAACAATAAACAGGTGAGGGAGAGAAAGAAAACGGAGGAAGAGGACTCGGCAGGATGTCGCATCCTGGGCCTACGTAGTTTGTCAGAAACAAACATCAGAGTCAACGTAGTTCGGGGAAAAGGGAGACATGCTCGCTAGGACATCGCGTCTTATGCCTACGTATCTTCTCTATCCAGAGGAGAATCAGAGCACTCGTAGCTCGGCTAACGCACGCCGAAACAAGACACCAAAAAGAGACGCTGAGACGTCAAAAGAAACACTCAAAAGGAAACAGAGTGCCAATACACGGACTTACACCTGACTCCCAACATCAACAAACACAAACAGGAAACAGAATGCCAATACATGGACTTACACCCGACTCCTAACAACAACAAACAAAAACAGGAAACAAAATGCCAATACATGGACTTATATCCGACTCCTAACAATAACAAACAAAAACAGGAAACAGAATGCCAATACATGGACTTACACCCGACTCCTGACAATAACAAACGCTAACTAGCGAACACCAAAGATGAACCCCAAATGAAAACAATCATCACGAATGAACCCCAAAGATGAACCCCAAGTAATAACCATCATCACAAATGAACCCCAAAGATGAACCCCAAGTGAATAACTCATCACAAATGAACCCCAAAGATGAACCCCAAATGAATAACAGGTAACCAAAGTGAACCCCGAATAATAACAGAAGAAATCCCCAAGGTATGAACATACCACCACACACCTGCTGAACAAACGGGTACTCACACCAAATAAAGAAAAGGGTGAACACACACACAACAAAACAAAAGGGTGAAAAAAGAAAAAAGGTGCCCAGAGAGATTGCTCGCAACCTCCTGCCTACGTATCTCATCTGGTATGAGAATCAGGGCGACGTAGTTCCCCTTAACAGGGGTAAAACACTCTCCTAACCAGAGACCGGGGAAGCAACAAACTAATAGGGAGACTAAGACTCGAGCCTAATAGTTGTCATGCCATCAATATCCCTAAGTCGAGGTCTCTAACAAGAACTTAACTCACACAGGAAGCGAGTCAACTCAAAAAGCAAATAACCACACCAACACAAGTGAACAAGCATCACACACTATATCCATACAAAAGGCTCAAACAATGGGTGGGCTTTAGTCAAGAGGGGTCATATCAACCTCGACAAACAAGTCAAACTGTAAGAGGTAATCTGTAGCTCTTAACCACTAACATTGAACGTTAGGGTGAAGCTGATCAAAGTTTGAATGAGGATGAGACCTCATGCTCTTAACCCTGGCCAGGTGAGCTCATGACACAGAAAGCGTGGGGATCCAGAAAGTGGGATCCTTTTCCACTTGACAGACTCTGGATAAAAGATATGGGGCACATGTTCAGAAGCATCAGTACATAGTGCGAGCATAAAGAACGACACACTGAATAACGGGGGATTGGCTACTAATCCCTTTTATCCGTCAATTGCCTCATCTCTTGGAGGTCTTATCAAATATCACATGCCTCTCCTTGGAGGTCTTTGGGCACAATTTTAAACAAACACAAACAGAGCCTCTGAAGGAGGACTTGCCAGCAAAATGCCTGCCAAAAAGGTGACAGGACTTCCAGACTACATGAAGTAAGAAGCTAACTACCTGAGTGGTGTGTCAACCACAATCCAAAGCTCAAGCAAGAGCTAAAGCAAGCAAGCAACTAAGGTACCTGTACAAAGACTAAACAGTTAATACTTCAGTTATACAACCAGAAAACAAACAGTGAAGCCCTCTAACAGCTACACAATGCAATGCATAAGTGCCTTGGCACTCAAAGGAGCTCATGAGCTCACCACATAAATCAAAACCCTACAAAATAAACATAGGTTAGAACTTAATGCATCTCACAAGGTGAGAACAAACCCAATCATCAATGATGAGTATCCAAACCTGAAACACAAGACAAAGTTAGTCTATGTACATCCAATTAACACAACAAAACCCTAGTGCAAAGGCAAAATTCAAAACCCAACCAAATGACCAAAACAGAACTCATCCTTTTGCACATTACACCTGTTGGTGTAAGCCCTAGAGGCCAATACTTTTGGTACTTGTATCGAATTATTTATTAATAATAAAAGGCATTTTCTTTATTATGTTTGATTAATAAAGTCCCTAGAATAGATAGTCCGTTTAATGTATTAAGTATGACTTAATCATGAGAACACATTAAACATAAGGGCACTATTCTTAAAGTATCCGTAGTTGAGCTTTAATGTGAAGTGGGATAACATTAAAGCATTAAGACTATTATGTTTGTAGACTGATGATCACATCTCATGGATCATGGATAAAGAGTTATCAAGTCTTAAACATAGGTATGAATATTAGGAGTAATATTTATACCGGATTGACCCGCTATGAGAATACTATATAGAAAGTTATGCAAAAGTGTCATAAGTTATTCTCATGGTGATAATAGTGTATACCACTCTTCGATCTGAAACCACTATGGATCCTAGATGTAGAGTCGAGGGCTTTGTTGCTGATCTAACGTTGTCCGTAACTGGATAACCATAAAGACAGTTGATGGGTACTCCACGAAGCATGCTGAGGGACATGAGTGTCCTAGATGGAATTTGTCAATCCTGCGTAACAGGATAAATGTCTATGGGCCCAATATTGAACTGGACAAGGGTGACACGGTCTATACCTTGTGTTCAATATAGACATAAGGGCAAAGGGGTAATTATACACATAATTATTATCACAGGAGGTTTTGTCAGATCACATGACATTTTCGTGACTTGGGTAGCAGTGATGTGTTGCTAGATACCGCTCACTGTTTATTATGTTAAATGCGTGATTTAATATAATTGCCAACGTCGCGAAAACCTATAGGGTCACACACAAAGGACGGATTGATGAGAGATAGAATAATTAAGGAACATCGTAAGGTACGGTGTACTTAAGAAGAATACGAAGTATGGTAAGGTACCAAATACTTAAGTGATTTTGGCATATTATGAGATATGGGCCAAAATACATTTAAGTGGGCTTTTTGGCTTGAAGCCCACACAAGTAGTTCTATAAATAGAGCTCTTGTGCAGAAGCTTTGTATGGGAATACAACACAACTGAAGAGTTGGAATTTCGTATCTCTCTTTCTCTCACTCAAAGCCTTCATTCACAAACAGCTAGCACTGCGATTGAAGGAATCCGTTCGTGTGGACTAAGTAGAGACGTTGTCATCGTTCAACGTTCGTGATCGCCCCGTGGATCTGTATCAAAGGTTTTGATCATTATCAGAGATCTGCACCAAAGGTTTGAATCGCCACTCACTGATCATGCTCATTCGTAAGGATCACTAAATGGAGAAAATTTTAAATTCCGCTGCGCCTTGGATGGCAATTCTCCTTCAACACCTTCAAACATTCCCCAAAATGTCCTCAAAAGGACCAGCAAAAAATCAATAACCAAGTGCCTCAAATTGCCTATGTAATGTAATGACCAAAAATATGCACAAAATGAACTTCCAACTTAGAAAATGCATATCAAATCAGAAATGCATGCAATGACTTTGAGATTTTTAGTACAAGTTCCTCATTCCATGAATGTTCAACATGCAAAAAATCAAGTCCAAAATGATTCAAATGATATGTGAACAAAAATGCACCAATCCAATGTCAAAAATGTGACACAAATTGTCACATTTTTCTCTATGTGTTAAAAGTGATGATAACATATGAGAAAAAATCCAAACCAGTGACCAAAAATTCACATCATGTATGAATATTATGCATGCAAAAAATTGGATCAGAAGGTTCAACATAGAGAATTTCACAACACATTGAATACAACATATCAAATTAGCACCACATGGATTCAAAAATTCACACATAAAAATCCAGCCATCAACAACTTATGAAATTAACACTATAAAAAAATAGACATCAATACAAAACCATGAAAAAAAATTGGGACTCATTTGGACCATTTTTGCATTTTTTATGAATTAATCAAAACAAGCAATGTAATTGAAATATAATATAAAAATGGAGGGAAATTAATTTATTTGAAATAAACCAGAAAAAATCCAAGCCACAGGATCTGGCGCGCGCCAAGATCAATGGCTCACGTTTGAATTAATGAAACGATGCGTTTCATTAATCCAGTCACCACACACATCAGCATTCAACTCACACGCGTGGCTTGGTCAAACAATCCTTAGCCAACCACACGTCCACGCAAGGCAACACCTGGAACACACCTCAGCAAACCCTAAAACACACGCAGACGCTGGAGCTAAGCTCCGGTCGTCTTCTCCGGCAAGCCCTATGGTGGCGCCACCACGGAACCGCCCAGAAATCCACCAAACCTATACCGTTCGACTCGTCTTTTCATGCTGAATCCAAATCTCCTATCCATTTCTCCTAAATCTCCCTAGGTTTTGCGAATCGAAGAGAAAAAGTTTGTAGATCCAAACTTCCATTCAACACTGTCGCATCGCGCGAAAAACCGGCGGGAAAAGAAAGAACAACAGAGCCGCCACCGTGCGTTATTTATCCCAAAAGAGGGAAAGGAAACGCTCGAAGTAAACCTGGGAAAAGAACATGGTCTCGCGACCAAAGAGAATGGGTTCGGGAGTCGGTTATGCGAAGGGAAGGTATTAGCACCCCTACGCATCCGTAATACTCTACGGGATCCACGCACAAAAGGAAGGAAATATTGGTTGCTAAACACTGCTCACACTCACACACACTGGCTGAAAAGAGACAAAAGAAACTGACTGAGACTGACTCGGCAGGATGTCGCATCCTGGGCCTACTTAGTCTATCAGGCATAGACATCAGAGTCGAAGTAGTTCGGACTGGGGAAACAACACATGCTCGCTAGGATATCGCATCCTATGCATACGTATCTTCTCGGACGAGAGAAGAATCAGAGCATTCGTAGCTCGGCTGACACGCACACAAACAAACAAGACACACACAGGCAAACGTGGAGCCTGAATGCCAATCACTGGACTTACATCAGCATCCGAACCAAAACGCACACAAGAAGGCAAACATGGAGCCCGAATGCCAATCACTGGACTTACATCAGCATCCGAACCAAAACACACGCACACTGGAACCCAAATGCCAATCGATGGACTTACATCGGCTTCCAAGCACACAACAACACAACAAGTTAATAGGGAGTCGGGGACTCGAGCCTATAACTGTCAAACAAACACAAAAGAAAAGAAAAGGCGCCCGGAGAGATCAGCTCAATCTCCTGCCTACATACTTCATCTGGTATGAAGATCAGGGCGATGTAGTTCCCCTACGCAGGGATAAAGGACTAGCCTAACCAGATAACAGAGGGAGACACAACTCTAGGGAGACTACGACTCGAGCCTAGATGTTGTCATGCAAAGTCAACCCTAAGTTATGGTTTCTAGCTAAATGGCACAAGGGCCAACCTATCCTAAGTATGGCTCACACAGGAAGCAAGCCACACACACTTAACTTGCACAGGAAGCAAGCCAAGCAAAACCTAACTTGCACAAGAAGCAAGTCTAAACTAATCCTAACTTGCACAGGAAGCAAGTCAAACTATCCTAACTTGCACAGGAAGCAAGTCAAACTATCCTACAAGCACAGATAGCACACGCTATACACAAACAAGTGGCTCAAACAAGGGTTAGGTTTTAGTCAAGGGGTCATATCAACCTCGACAAACAAACCTCTGGAACTGGGTGAATGTTGCTCTTAACCTTGCCATTGAGGGGCTAAGGTGAAGCAGATGAAAGGATGAAGTGAGGATGAGACCTCACAGCTCTTATCCCTGGCCTGGGAGAGCTCAAGACAAGAATGTGTGGGTTCAGAAAGTGGGAACCCTTCTACACATTTAAAACTGACTCAACTGTGCAATTGCACAAGATCTTGGGTTTGTATCTGCAATGCATCAACACAGTGGTGTGAGCAAAGCAGATGACACACTGAATAGTGGGGGATAGATTGCATATCCCTACCTTCCACCAATTGCCTCTTCACTTAGGAGGTCTTTGACTCTATGCAAGGACAAAAGTAAACAGTCACAAACATTGCCTCTTAAGGAGGACTTCAGACAGTTGCCTGGCCAAGTAACAGGCCAGGTCTTCCAGACTACATGAAGACAAAGAGATATACCTCAATGCAAATTGCTTACACAAGCAAAGCAAAGCAAAAAGTTCACAAGGAACTAAGCAACTAAAGCACCTGAAACAGTCAAGCAGATGTTAGTATGCAACTTCAAACAAAACAAACAGAAACAGACAACGACAGTCCATTAGAGGCACATGGATGTGCAAGGCACAAGGCTTAAGGCATGTGAGCCAAGCCACCTACAAAACAAAGAGGTTAGACAACAATATTCAAGCAAGCTCAGTCAAATTAATTGGTCTCATTGGTCACTTGATGGTCAACCTGAAATCACAGACTCAAAGGTGAGTAACAGGACCACTAGGGCAAGCCTAGGGTCAAGAGTGAATGAGAAAGTCAAGACAGCAAGGGTCAAGTATCCAAAATCATGTTCAAACCACTAGGAAACACAACCAATTGGATTCACACTCATATCAAACATCATCATCATTTCATGAACCATTTAGGTCAAAGTATGGCAAACAGAAGCTCATAGAAGTCAACAGCAAGACTTGCATCAAAAGCAAACTAAAACATTTCCAAAAATCACCAAATAAATCATGGTCACTCCTAACACATAGCATGGTAAGCATGTCAAATTTCATCCCATTTGGGCAAGTGGAAGGCAGTCAATGAAAATCAGAAAGTCAAAGTAATTTTGAACATGCTCAATGAGGTCAACCAAACATGTATCAACTTAGAAAATTCATAAATCAGAGATGGCATATGATAAATGAATGGGATCAAAACCATGGAAAATATGAGGATGTCTAGTTATCTCATGTAAAATTTCATGTCCATCTAATAAAGTATGAGAATTTCACAAATGAAATGGGGACATGTGTCACACAAAGTCAACATTTGACTAGGCAGGGAAGAAAAATCTCAAACAAATGGAAAACAGTTCAATTAAATCCAAGAAAATTCACAAGTCAACTAGACATACAAGAGTAGGCTCATGCAAAATTTCAATCCATTTGGAGGTCAAGAAACATGGTAATGAAAATCATGAAGTTGGACATCAATGGTGTGACACAAATTGTCACACCCTAATTCAAAAAATCATATCTCACAAACCACAAATGATAAATTCACAAACTTTATACCAAAATCACCATGAATGTGTCTAGTTTAAGCACAAAAAATTTGGGAGCCATTGGATATATTCTCATCATTTCACAATTGATTTGGCAAAGTGTACAAAATTTGGTCACATGTCACAAACCCTAATACAATTTAAATTCTACACGTGGAAAAAATCTAGAAAAAATACCATAAAAAACTAGAGGTCAATATGAACATGATGCAGAAAGTCCCATGAAATTTGGAATTAAAATGGATGAGTTATGCATTTTGTAAATTAGGCATGGCAAATGAAATACACATTACAAAATAAAATGATTAATGGAACAAATATTTAATTAAAAGGGCAAATGACCAGCGTGCCCCTCGCTGAGTATGAAACTCAGCGTTTCATTAAAGGGGGTCAGCGCCCTGGTCAACGGAAGTCAAGGGCCAATAGCGCGTGAGCATGGGCCAGGCGTTACAGCCAATCACGTTTCATCCTCATCATACACACACAAGCCCTAATTGCTACAGTAACAATGGGAGCAGAAATCTGGGCAGCGTTCAATTCCAAACACGATAAAATCAGGTCAAGAACAAAACTTTTGTATTTCAATTTTAAGCATACCAACTTGTAGCTCCTACTTCATACATCATGAATATGCATATTAATCACAACAAAACGTCACAGCCAACGTGAATTGAAGTAAACGAGCTTGGTATCTCAAACATAAATCAGAGCTATCTCACTCAACTCTCAATGATAATCAAAAATAAAAGGTTCAGGGTATTCATGGCAGTGAGATGTACATAAATCAACATATCATTTCATGAATTTTGAAGGTAAGTTTCTAACCTTTGATCTATGGCAGAACTGGGAGGGTGGTTGTTGGGCTACCAAACGCGAAAACAGAACATCCAAAGGGTCCCAGTTGAAGGATGGACGAAAGAAAATGGCTCAATGGTATTCCAACTTCTTCTAATCATGAACTGTCATGTATGAGTTTTGATGAGGACAAATTCGAAAAGCTTCACAGTAGTCAAAACAAGCTTGCAGTGAACTCTATAATGATGGCATATGGTGTTGCAAACAAAGGCAGGTCATGTTCTATGGAGTTTTGGGAAGAACTTTGGAAAATGGCCAAAAAATGAATTTGAGAGAGAGTGAGGTTTTGTTCAGGCCAAGTGGTTTGTGTGGCTGCTAGTGTTTTTCAATGGCCGGAAATCATGTTTTGATATGCTGTTTTTATGTTGCTTTTTTGCCAGGCCATGTCTTGTAACCTTTTGTTTTGACAGCCTCTTTTGTAAAATGCCAAGATGATGTCTTAATGAAAAAAAATGAGTGAAGTTCTGTTGTGTATGCTGCTTTTTGGACAGAAAATGGTGAAGCAGTCCCTGTTACCAAGCAAAGCAAGGACAGATTTTTGTAACTGCAAGAGCAAGGTGTGATTTTAGGCTGTGCAGAAAATCAGTTCTGTTTTGTTTTTTTTTAGGCTGTGTTAGGCTGGCTTTTTTTGTGCCTGCTATTGTCCTCAATCTGCAGAAAAATATGATGAGGAGGTATGTTGTGGAATGGCTGCAAGGTACCTTTTCCCCAATTTCAAACAAACAAGGAATGGCTCCTTGTACTACTGGTTTTTGGCTGCAGATATGTGTGCACAATGACAGAAAAAAATGCTGCATAATTGCTGTTCTTTTGAGGTACAAGGCAAGGCATGGTTAATGGTATGGACAAGTATGGTTAAATGGTACTTTTCTTACAATTCAAGCAACCAAGCAATGGCCTTATGTACTGCATATTTTGACTTTGCAAACACATCCTAAATGACATTTATGAGCTGTTCCAATTGGCCAAATGTTGAAAAAATGTTTAAATCAAAAAGTCAACTCTTGGTCAAACTTTCATTTAAATGAAAAAGGTCAAAATATGCCATTTTGATTGGTGAAGTTTTGGCTCATGAAATTTATATTTTTGGAAAGAGGGGATCAAATGTGACTTGTAGGAAAAAACCCCACCAAAATTGGCCAAACGGTTTGAGAGATATGGCCCTTTGAAGTTCAAGATTTTCTGAAATCGATTCGATCATAACTTGCCAACCACACATGGGAATTGAGAGTTCTAGGACTTTTTGGAAATGGGAGAACAAGATCTTCAACTTTCATGTTGGGCAAAAATTCATTTGAGGCTTGTATCATGATGTAAGTTTGAGGATCAAAACTTTCCATTTTTAGTAAGTTTCAGTTACAGGCCCAGTTTCCATTTTGGGAAATTCATGATCTGGCTTCAAATTCTTCCATGATGGTGTTTGGCATGATATATGATGACTATTTGGCCATGAATGAACTCTCACAAACCAATTCCAATCGTCCAATCACTGATTAAATGGACAGTTGACCAACAGTTGACTTCTAGGGTTTCTATCTGATTGTGCATTGACTGATGACTTCCAAACCCTAATTCCTTGAGGACTTGACTTCAAATGATGTCCCAAGTTGTTTGAACTCTTGATTATTGACCATGGTGCCCAAATTCCACAAGAATGACCACCATCCATTGCTTTGACTGACAGTTGACTTTTTTAGGGTTTTTGACTGTCTGGGCATGAACTGCTGACCTCTGAGCCCTTAACCCTTGACCAAAATACTCCAAATAGACCTCCAAGCCATGTGAACTTGTTGGACAAACCCCAAGGCCTTGATTCAATGAGAAATTCTTTTACTTGCTTGGTTGACTGATCAGGAGATTAGTTTGACCTGATTCTTGATTGCTTGCTCTTGAGGCAACTGAGGGACGATGCAAATGCTATGCAATGGACCATGATATGCTATGACCTAGTATGAAAATGTATGTATAATGGTAGGTGCAAATTTGAGGTGCTACAAACACTACAACCTCAATTCTCAACCAATGTCAATTCTAAGCATATATCCATGACCTATGCAACACGATCTACCAATCTATGACTTAAAATCAGCAAAAGGAGGAAGTGAATTTCAACTCACCTGAAATGGAGATCTCTGAATTCGCGTCCTCTCAAGCTCATATGCTCCAGATCTACTCCTTTGAACTTCTCTTGAAGCTTTTTGCAAAAAGAATTGGATGAAACTCCTTGGATCTACTTCAATTTCCAAATCTGTTCACTATGAGAAAGCTCTTGATCTGCTCGAATTCTTGAAGAATTGCACCAAATGATGGATGATTCTTGATCAGTGAAGCATGAGGATCAAGAATATGCAAGAATGTTTGAGGTTTATGTGGAGAAAATGGAAATTCGAAGAGAGAGAAAATTGAGAGAGTTCTTGAATTTTCAGATCTGAAAAGTTAGTTATGGCAGTTATGGCTAGGGTTTTGGTATTTATACTTCATGCTAATCACATTGAAAATCAACTTAACCATCCATTAATCATGATTAGTGAATTCTTAAACCATTTGCAAATAAATAAATAAATAATGAGCTCTCATGGCCATAATGCACGTAAGACATCCCATGCATGGCTTCTAATTCACTTATGGACATCCAAGGGTCAAGATTGAAGTGTTATTTTGCTTGTATCTTAAGCCAAAAATGAATGGTGAAGATTCACTTTAATTTGAACATGTGTGAAATAATGAGCATACAAAATTTTCCCATGCATGGCAAAAGCACATTTGAGATGTCTTGAACATGAGAAACATTTTGCCAAAAGAATGAACCAATTTGGAGCATTGTATCAAAAGTTATGCCATTTTGAATTTCCATGCACACCTTGTGATCAAATGACCATAACTCCTCAACCACTCATCATATGGACATGAATTAGGACTTTTTGGAAAGGGGAGACAAAGATATACAACTTTCATGTTCACCAAAAATCCATTTGAAACTTCTTTGATATTGAAAAGTCAAGTTGAAAGTGGACCAAAAACTTGCCAAATTTGGAAACTTTGAATTATAGGTCATTTCCATTTTTAGTAACTTTTGCCATGACCTTTGAATCTTCAAGATGAATGTTTAAAATGACGAATGGACCCTATTTGAACATGATTGAGGTGCCTCAACTCATTTCCCCACCTCATAGCCCTCAGTTGACTGCACAGTTGACTTTTTGGTCCTCAGATGACCTTGAAATGCCTTGATCCACTTGAGCCTCTACCACTTGGGGAAATTGCTCAAAAATGAAACCCTAGCTCATGTAAGCCCCTTATGATAACCATGTGATCCTCATCCCAAGAAAATACCTCATCTCTTTGAGAAACCCTAGTTGGAAGAATGCCATTGATTAAGGTTGACCAGAGGTCACAACCCTAATCCAAAGGAACTTGAGAATGAACTATGAAACCCTTGATGATGAGAGAACCATGATGATGGTAATATATCCCTGCAAACAAAATGACGCTCAAGACCTTTGAAGAATCAAGAAACCCTAATTGAAGCCCATACCCTCAGATGGTGGATAATCAATTCATAGAGACCCTTAGGCTTGAATCATATAACTTCTCCATCTTTTGAAAAGATTTTGAAGGATGGCCTTCTTATTTCCATATGATATGAAAAATGCAATGCCTAATACTCTAAAATATGAAATGTAATGTGTCAAACTAGTCTCAAGAAGAGGAGGGCAAATTTTGAGGTGTTACACATGTACATAATAACAGTTCTCTAACTGAATTATTAAACCACTAGGTAAAGTCAATACATAAGTTCCTGCGGCTAAAGCAGCAACCTTTGCTCCATTGCCAACTCGTAGGTCAACTTCACCTTTTGCTAAATCTCTACTCCTTTTCAGCCCCTGCACATTTGTACAAATGTGAGAACCCATCCAGTATCTAATACCCATGATGCAGAAGTAGATAAATTTATTTTAATAACAAAAATACCTGAAGTTGAAGTCTCTACTCCATTCTTCGTATCTTCCAAGTACTTTGGGCAGTTTCTCTTCCAGTGTCCGATCTTACTGCAATGGAAGCAGATGCCTGTATTTGTTATGCCTCCACTAGGCTTCAAAGTAGCAATAGTGGGTCTGGGTTTGGCAACTTCCTTGTCTTTCCCTTTATCACCCTGCTTGGTGGGTCTTTTGTTCTGTCTCTTTCCATTTCCGATCATCAGAATGGACTTTCCTTTTGTCTTCAGATTCTGCTCAGCAGTTCTTAACATGGCTAGCAGTTCAGGAAGAGATTTGTCCATATCATTCATATTGAAATTTAGGACAAATTGACTGAATCCATCTGGCAACGATTGCAAGATCACATCAGTCGCAAGTTCCTTTCCGAGGGGAAAACCCAACCTTTCAAGGTTTTCCACATACTCAATCATCTTGAGCACATGGGGACTTACATGGGCTCCCTCAGCTAATTTGCTTTGAAAAAGGGCTTTTGAAACTTCAAACCTCTCATGCCTTGCTTGCTCTTGATAGAGCATCTTCAGGTGTTCGATCATATCGAACGCTGCCATGTTCTCATGTTGCTTTTGCAACTCTGAGTTCATGGTAGCTAGCATGAGACAAGCAGTTTCGTTGGCATCATCGACATGCTTCTTATAAGCATCTCTTTCTGCCTTAGGTGCAGAACTAGGAGGTTCCTCTTCAGGAACAGGTTTCTCCAAGACATACAACTTTTTATCATGTTTAAGGACAATCCTCAGATTTCGGTGTCAATCCAGAAAATTTGTCCCAGACAATTTTTCCTTGTCAAGGATTGATCGTAAAATGTTGTTAGAGGTGTTTGTTGTCATGGTAATCTACATGAGAATTAATGAAAATATAAGTATCAATAACATATTTAATTAGGCCTTTAATTAAATATGCTCCCACTATTTTACTCAAAACAAATGACCCTCACCATTTGATTCGGAAAATCCCGTTGGAAGATTTTCTAGTGGGTCGATATCCATATTTCACTTTGTTCTAAGTCCGCGTAGGCGGATTACACAAAACTAGGTTATTTAGGTAGGAACTCCTTCCAATTGTATCTAATACAACTCTTGAAAATTTCAGTTGGGTGAATAACTCCTTATTCCAATCCATCATATGGATCATTCCCAACTCTTACTTCTAAACATATATAATCTTATTATAATTTGTTTAGTTAAGTTTGACCCATTGTTTTAACAATTGGATATTACAATTATCCCATCGCACCTTACTAATATAGAACATGCACCTCGCATAGGCGAAACCTACATTATCCCATACTAGTCTTGATGAGTGCTAAAACTTGGAAAGCATAAACTTAATATTTAATTTGAGGGAATTTGCAATTATTCTGATCTCACCGGCTTATTTATCATATAAATCGTCTCTCACATGCATCAACATACATTCACATGCATCAACATACATACATAATGAAACAGTTATGGCCCCTAGCGCAATTGTTCTCCCAAGCCAATGAGAGAACCTAAGTTAACCTAACAACGATCTAAGCTTCTCCAAGCAAGATCTTCAAGGTTGTCCTCCATTGATATTGAATTCTTATCTTTCTTCATAACATTATATTACATAAAAGAAACTCGTTTTACATACGAGGGAGTGAGGTGAGAAAAGAAGTTACATTAAGATATTAAAAGAGAGGGACGACACGCAGGTCGTATTTTAAAACCCAAAACAAAATAAAGGAAAACTAAGGCCATAACCGATCACCACAAGACAATAATAATAAACACATTATTATTATTATTATTATTAATTTTAATTCTTTTAATTAATTAAAACCAAATTAAGTTTCGGCGACCGATCACACTACGCAGAGTTAGCCGGGGGTCCGCTGCCCGGTTAGCGGGAACGAGTGTCAAGGGGGCAGCGCCCCTTGCGGGGTTGAAGGGGCAGCGCCCCTGGCCGAAAATTTTAATGAACAATTCATTTGAAATCGACGTTGTTTTTCGCATCAACACTTGATACTTTAAAGCACAACTCTTGCGTAGTCACAACCCTAATCGCATAACTCTTTGACAACACAACCATTGTGCCGTTATTAACCCTAATGCATAACTCTTTGACAACACAACCTTGTGCCGTCATTAACCCTAATGCACCAATTTCAGACCGTCAAACACATCTTGATTGTTGATTCAGTATGATTGATCAACACATCATTGCTTCACCATACTAATGTCAGATCAAGAAGCAAACGACCATTGATCGCTCAAAGGAAAACAACCATTAAGTGTTTGAATGAATGAAACAGAAATAGTATATCATATATACCGTATTTTGCATCAGGATTACTTATATCATATATATAACTTGATCGATCTCAATTTAATTACTCGTTTATTCTTTGATTCATTCTGTCTTTTAATCGTATTAATACAGAAAATACAGAAAATAAACAACTATCAGATGCATGGTTTCGTAAGTGGCTCTGATACCACTGAAGGAGAATGGCGATCCAAAACGCTGCGGAATTTAAAATTTCCCCTTTAATGATCCTTACGAATGGGCATGATCAGTGATAGAATCGTTACCTCTTGTGGCGATTATAACCTTTGATGCAGATCTACGGAGCGATCACGAACGTTGAACAATGACAATGCCTCTACTCAGTCCACACGAACGGATTCCTTCAATCTTAGTGCTAGCTGCTACGAATGAAGGCTTTGAGTGTGTGTGTGTGTGTGAGAGAGAGAGAGAGAGAGAGAGAAACGAAATTGCAACTGCACCAATGCTTCTACACAAGGGTTCTATTTATAGAACCACTTGTGTGGGCTGCAAGCTAAAAAACCCATTCAAGTGTATATGGCCCATATCTTATAATATGCCAAAATCACTTAAGCGCGTGGTACCTTACCATATTTCGTATTCTACTTAAGTACACCGTACCTTACGATGTTCTATAATTCACTTAAGGGCACCATACATTACGGCATTCCTTAATTACTATATCTCTCATCAATCCGTCCTTTGTGTGTGACCCTATAGGTTTTCGCGTCATTGACAATTATATTAAATCACGTATTTAACATAATAAACAGTGAGCGGTACCTAGCAACACATCACTGCTACCCAAGACACGAAAATGTCATGTGATCTGACAAATCCTTCTGTGATAATAATTATGTGTATAATTACCCTTTTGCCCTTATATCTATATTGAACACAAGGCATAAACCGTGTCATCCTTGTCCAGTTCAATATTGGGCCCATAGACATTTATCATGTTATGCAGGATGGGTAAATTCCATCTAGGTCACTCATGTCCCTTAGCATGCTTCGTGGAGTACCCATCAATTGTCTTTATGGTCATCCAATTACGGACAACGTTTAATCACCAATAAGGCACTCGACTCTACATCTAGGGTCCATAGTGGTTTCAGGTTGAAGGGTGGTATACACCATTATCACCATGAGAATAACTTATGACACTTTGCATAACATTCTATATAGTATTCTCATAGCGGGTTAATCAAGTATAAATATTAATCTTAATATTCATACCTATGTTTAAGACTTGATAACTCTTTATCCATAATCCATGAGATGTGATCATCAGTCTATAAACATAATAGTCTTCATGCTTTAATGTTATCCCACTTCACAATAAAGCTTGACTACAGATACTTTAAGAATAATGTCCTTATGTTTAATGTGATCTCATGATTAACTCATACTTGATACATTAAACAGACTAGCTATTCTAGGGACTTTATTAAACAAACATAATAAAGAAAAAGCCTTTTATTATTAATAAATAATTCGATACAAGTACCAAAAGTATTGGCCTTTAGGGCTTACACCAACAAAAAATGCTAACAAAAAGGTTTTATATGTCCTCGAGGTTAAGCACTGGAAATGGTTGAAAAGTTCAGTTAGATTTGAATCAATAGCAACTCATGATTTGAATCAAATGAATAACTGAAGTGGAATAAAAGAAAAAATAGAATTTTGAAATTTTTTAAATTGATTCCAATCAAGGACTTCTTGATTCGAATCATGTGCAAAAATAATTCAGACTAAATGCAACAGGCCCAACTGGAAAATGCTGAGAAACTATGTGATTCAAATCATGTACAATATTTGATTCGAATCAAATCAAGCAGAGGTGGCTAGTAAGAAACTGATTTGATTCATGTGTAAAAAATGATTAAAATCAAATGGTTAGAAAATCCCAGTTTTGCCTCTGCCCAATTTGATTTGAATTAGAAAGTGTGTTTGATTTCCGTGATTCGAATCAAACCATAAAATCTTAATTTTTCATAGTTTTAAAAGCACTTTGAGATATTTCTTTGTATCCAACTCAAATAAAAAACATAAAAGGTTCTTATTCCACTTACTCATGCAATTGGCCAAAAACATCATGATCAAGATCAAACCTAACAAATGGTTTATGCATGCTAAAAATAGATATTTTCAAACTTGATTCAGAGACGTGCAATCATGAAGGAGACTAAATTATCAAAATTAAATTAAATATGAAAGCGATAAGACAAGCAACAAAATGACCAGATTCGGGTGTCCCTTAAATGAATTAGGGATATGCAACTACATTCTCCCCCTTTTTGATGCTTGACAAACTTTCACTTGGAATTGAGTCGACTTTGAGTATAACGCGGAAAAAATTATGCTCCCCTTGTAGCATTGCACACAAACAACTCACAACATAAAAATGCATAAAACATTTCTAGACTCATTACAACTTATCCCCATTTGACAACATCAAAAAGAGGTAGATTGAATTGCGTCTAAAACCAAGTAAACAACCACCAATAAATAATTCCAACGAACATATGAGCTAAACAACTAAGAAGCATATACAACAACAAAGATCAGATATGGAACATAAAGATGGAAATGTACAAGTAACATAATGCAAATAGACATGCAACACCAACTTTCAACAGCTAACAATTAAGTGATCAAAACTTATATGTTAAGGAATGCATTAATAATTATAAATAATGCATGAACAAGTATATTGATGCTCAAATGCACATAATTAGCAACACACATTAAAAAGACTTAAATGCAAATAATAACAATCAAAGACACAAGCTAGAGATGAATGAGTAAGATAAGGAGGAAATAAAAAAACCAATGCATAACTCTAGAACAAACACGAAGAATAATGTAAAGTAGATACAAGGGTTATAAAGACATACCATTGTAGTTTGGTAAAAGCTACGATTTGGTACAAAATAGTGTTAGTTAAAACAAAATATATATAACAAATGAAACTAAACAAAATCCTCATTCTATTTAAGGCATGACGAGTCTAAGACTCCCAAATCCCTACAAATCTTGTGAAATGAATCTGATGACAATGGTTTTGTAAAAATGTCAGCAAGATGACTTTTAGTGTCAACGTATTCAAAAACAACATCCCCTTTTCCCATATGATCTATAAGGAAATAGATATGGATCTCAATATGTTTGGATTATGAATGAAGTATCAAATTCTTAGTGAGGCTTATTGCACTAGTACTATCGCATTTAATCGAAATACAACCAAATTTTAAATCATAGTCTAATAATTGTTGCTTTAGCCATAAAACTTGTGTACGACAACTACCAACGACTACATATTCAGCCTTGGCGGTAGAAAGAGCAACGTTATGTTTCTTCTTACTGTGCCAAGAAACTAAACAACTTCCAAATAAGTAATAGGTACCACTAGTACTTTTCCTATCTGACTTGCATCCCGTAAAATCGGAATCAGAATAACCTACTAAGCTACAAGCACTACCTTTAGGGTACCAAAGACCGTGATGGGAAGTTCAGTTAAGATACCTCAAAATATATTTTACGATCATAAAGTAGGAATCTTTATGTGATGCTTTATATCTAGCACACATGCATGCACTAAACATGATATTTAGCTTACTTGAGGTTAAATAGAGGAAGGATCCGATTATACCTCTATACATGGTTACGTCAAAATCCACTCCTCTCTCATCTTTGTCAATAAGCACATTTGAATCCATAAGTGTTGAGATACTTTTCAAATCTTTCATGTCGAACTTCTTAAGAAGCTCTAAACACTATTTTATTTGACTTATTAAAGTTCCTTCTTCAGCTTGCTTGATTTGCAATCTAAGAAGTATGTTAGTTCTTCCATAAGTGACATTTCAAACTCTTTGCGTCAAACTAGCAAAATCCCTTCTGACTTTTCTTTTCCGAAATTGCTTGATTTTGAATAAACATGCAGATGTCATGGTAGAAAGACTTTTCTTTTCTGAAATTGTCGTCACCTTTGGCTGTCATTCCTTGGTTAAAGACCTAGTGACTTTAAGATTAAGACCATCATTATAAAAGTATCACCGAGAGCAATCAAGTGATTTGTCAAATGTACAAATCTCTTTTGAATGTGAGGATTGATTCACTTGCTGCATTCTAAATAATTCATATTCTTGACTCAAAGTATTCAATCTAGATCTCTTTACTTCAGCGGTTCCTTCATGATTTTCTACCAATGTATCCCATATCTACTTTGTTGTTGTACATTGAGAGACACGAAAAAATTCATCCATGCTAAGTGTACTTTGAAGTATGCTGATTATTTTCTTATTGACAACACTTGGAGGAACAAACAGACCATTCTCCACAACATCCCATATTTATTCTCCTTGTGCTTCCAAGTGATCCTTCATGCGAATTTTACAAAAATCAAAACATTCACAAAAAAATATTGGAGGTTTGTTGTTGCTGCCACCGTCTTTGGAAACTGGATTTGCGGAAGCCGTACTGGATCTTTAGGAACATGTTACATATAACTTGGTCTGATACCAATTGTAAGTGTATAGTGTACCTAAGAGGGGGGTAGGGGGTGATGAATTAGGCACTTTGATCGATTTTTGGTTTATAGAAACTTTACTTTTAACTTTCTAGTTTGATAGTGCTTTAGAAAGCGATAAAACGCGGAAATGTAAATAACACTGGCGATATATCCTGGTTCCCCTCATAATCCGAGAGTACTCCAGTCCCCTTATGTAGTAAGAGATTTTAATATGTGTTCCAATATTATACATGCGTATTCTAGTCTTTATACACAAGTTAATAACCAATCACTAAGGAAAATCACCTTATGATACAAGCAAGTAGAAAAAGAGAACAATCCTTTCTATTTACTCTATTGCTTCCAACAATCCCAGACAACAAGGTATACAAACACAATCTGAATTTTTGTAAGATATTTGAAGTTGTAAGACTTTTATCATTTGCTAGAATTGATCTTCTCTTTCTCAAGTGAACAATTCACAAGATGTTATACACAAAGTGCTCAAATGAAATATGGTGAAACCATTATGATGCAGTGGAATTTGAATGTAAAGAGTTTCACATAAAAGTTTGTAGCACAAGGCAATTTGATGAAATTTGAAAATAAGCTTGAATTGTAAAGAAATAGGTGAAGAAACAAAATCTGATGTGAAGGTATTTATATAAGCATAAAACCTTTTCTGAACAAGCATGTAATTGTGAAAAGATGCCATGATTGAAAGATGCAATAACAAATTCCTTAGAATCATATTTTGAGTGAAAAAGTGCCACTGCTCAAGTGGTATCCGATTAACACATAATGGTAACCAATTACAGCTGAAGCGTTTCCAAAAAAATCAAATTTTTTGTTTGTGTAACCGGTTAACCAAAATGGTGTAACCAGTTACACCTGATGTTGCAGGCCAAAGAAGTCAAAAATGCGTTTGTCTAACCGGTTAACCAAAAAGGTGTAATCGATTACACCTGATGCAAAACAGAAAAATGCCTTTAGAAAATGATTGAAACAATTCTTTTTTATGTCAAAAATTAGGTAACGCATCAAGATGAGATGAGCAATATATTTTGAGCACCATGGTACAACAACTTATAGAATTGCATCTTGTACCTCTAAAATCATGTGATCAAACTTTAAGCTACAAAGCCATCCTTGATAATATTAAATGAGATATAACACTTGATATTTTAGCTTTGACCATTAGGATTTTTCCATCCTTTGACTATGAGCATTATCTTTTAAGTTATATTCATCAAAACCTATAGTTGGATAAGCTTGACTTCATAGAGGATACCAACAAAGTGCCCAAGAATGTTACAAAGCAACCTGGTGATAGGGATGGAAGAGCTCGCCCTAGAGGATGTTTCACTCTTTGAAGATCAGGAAATAGACATTGTGTAACACCTCAAAATTTGCCCTCCTCTTCTTGAGACTAGTTGACACATTGCATTTCATGCTTAGAGCATTAGGCATTGCATTTTGCATATCATATCGAAATAAGAAGGTCATCCTCCAAAGTCTTTTCAAAAGATGGAGAAGTTACATGATTCAAGGCTGAAGGTCTCTATGAATTGATTATCAACCATCTGAGGGTATGAGCTTCAATTAGGGTTTCTTGATTCTTCAAAGGTCTTGAGCATAATCTTGTTTGCAAGGATATATTACCATCATCATGGTTCTATCATCATCAAGGGTTGCAGAGTTTATCCTCAAGTTCCTCTGGATTAGGACTGTGACCTCTGGTCAACCCTGATCAATGCCATTCTTCCAACTAGAGTTTTTCAAAGAGATGAGATATTTTCTTGGGATGAGGATCACATGATTGTTATAAGGAGCTTACATGAGCTAGGGTTTCATTTTTTGAGCAATTTTCCCAAGTGGTAGAGGCTCAAGGGGATCAAGGCATTTCAAGGTCATCTGAGGACCAAAAAGTCAACTGTGCAGTCAACTGAGGGCTATGAGGTGGGGAAATGAGTTGAGACACCTCAATCATGGTCAAAAGAGGTCCATTCATCATTCTAAACATATATCTTGGAGATTCAAAGGTCAGGGCAAAAGTTACTAAAAATGGAAAGTGACCTATAATTCAAAGTTTCCAAATTTGGCAAGTTTTTAGTCCATCTTCAACTTGACTTTTCAATATCAAAGATGTTTCAAATGGATTTTTGGTGAACATGAAAGTTGTAGATCTTTGTCTCTCCTTTCTAAAAAGCCCTAATTCATGTCCATATGATGATTGGTTAAGGAGTTATGGTCATTTGATCACAAAGTGTGCATGGAAATTCAAAATGGCATAACTTTTGATACAATGCTCCAAATTGATTCATTCTTTTTGCAAAATGCTTCTCATGTTCAAGACATCTCAAAATGAGCTTTGCCATGCATGGGAAAGGCTTGTATGTTCATTATTTCACACATGTGCAAATTGGAGAAAATATTCATCATTCATTTTTGGCTTATGATACAAGCAAGATAACACTTCAATCATGACCATTGGATGTTCTTAAGTGAATTGGAAGCTTTGCATGAGACTGTACACGTGGATTATGGCTTTGTGAGCTTCATTTGCATTTTTGCAAGATGCTTCATATCTCACTAATCTTGATTAACAAATGGAAAAGAGGATTAACATTGTGATTAGCATGAGATATAAATACCAAAACCCTAATCATAACTGCCATAACTAACTTTTGAGATCAAAATTCAAGAAACTCTCCAAAATTTCTCTCTCTTTGAATCTTCATTTTTCTCACACAAACCTCAAAGATTATCACATATTCTTGATCCTCATCCTTCACTGATCAAGAATCATCATTGGTTTGGTGCAATTCATCAAGATTTTGAGCAGTGCAAGAGCATTATCATGTTGATGGATTTTGGAAATTGAAGTAGATTCAAGAGGTTTCATCCAATTCTTTTTACACAAAGCTTCAACAGAAGTTCATAGGAGTGGATCTGGAGCTTCATAGCTTGTGAGGACGCGATTTCAAAAAGCTTCAATTTCAGGTAGGTCGAATTTCATTTTGATCTTTTGCTGTTTTTAGGTCATAGATTTGTAGATCTCGTTGAGTAGAGCATGTAGATATGTTTAGAATTAAAAATGGTTAAGAATTGAGGCTGTTATGTGAACTGAAAGTTTGGATCTCAAATATGTTTCTCTTCGATCTGAAGAATCTAGGTAGAATTAGAAGGAATTGAGGTCATATTTGGATTCACCATTGAAAACTGAGTTGATTGATATAAGCCTTTTGGATTTCTGGAAATTTTCACGGCGGAGCCACCGTGTGTCTCACCGGAGAAGACGACCGGAGTTGTAGCTCCGGCGTCTGTGTATTTGCTAGGGTTTGTGTGATGTGGAAGCCATGTGTGCAAGGCGTGGCAAATTGATTGGTTGAGATTGTGTTGACTGGCCACGCGTGTGAGTTGAAGGCTGAGTGGCATGCTGAGTGTGTTTAATGAAACAGTGCGTTTCATGCATTCAAACATGGATCGTTGATGCTTGAAGCGCGCCATATCTGACGGTTCAGGATTTTCCAGATTTAATTTGAATATTATTATTTCCCTCCATTTCCATTAACATTTCCAATTATTTTGTTCACTTTGTAAAATTCATAAAAAATGCAAAAATGATCCAAATGAGTCCCAATTTTTTTTCATGGTTTTGTACGGATGTCTACTTTTTTATGATGCTAATTTCATGAATTGTTGATGTCTGGATTTTTATTTGTGAATTTTTTATTGAATATTGTGCTAATTTGATCTATTGCATTGTGAAATCCTCATCTTTGAGCCATTTGATCTAATTTTTTGCATGCTTGATATTCATACATGATGTGAATTTTTGGTCACTGGTTTGGATTTTTTCTCATATGTTATCATCACTTTTGACACATAGAGAATAATGTGACAATTTGTGTCACATTTTTGACATTGGATTGGTGCATTTTTGTTTACATAGCATTTGCATCATTCTGGATTTGATTTTTTGCATGATGATTATTCATGACATGAGGAACTTGCACAAAAAATCTCAAAGTCATTTCATGCATTTCTGATTTGATTTGAATTTTCTAAGTTGGAAGTTCATTTTGTGCATATTTTTTGGTCCTTGCATTACATAGGCCATTTGAGACACTTGCTTATTGATTTGATGTTGGTCCTTTTGAGGACATTTTGTGGGGTGTTTGAATGTGTAATATGTAAAAGGATGGGTTCTGTTTTGGTCATTTGGTTAGGTTTTGAATTTGGCCTTTGCACTAGGGTTTTGTTGTGTTGAGTTTTGTACATAAACTAACCTTGTTTTGTGTTTCAGGTTTGGATACCTATCATTGATGATTGGGTTTGCTCTCACCTTGTGAGATGCTTTGAGCTCTAACCTATGTTTGTTTTGTAGGTTTGTTTTGATGTGGTGAACTCATGAGTTCATTTGAGTGCTTGGGCATTATGCATTGAATTGTATAACTGTTGGAGAGCTTCATTGCTTGTTTTCTGGTTGTATGACTGAAGTACTAACTGTTTAGTCTTTGTACAGGTACCTTAGTTGCTTGCTTGCTTTTGCTCTTGCTTGAGCATTGGATTGTGGTTGACACACCACTCAGGTAGTTAGCTTCTTACTTCATGTAGTCTGAAGTCCTGTCACCTTTTTGGCAGGCATTTTGCTGGCAAGTCCTCCTTCAGAGGCTCTGTTTGTGTTTGTTTACAATCGTGCCCAAAGACCTCCAAGGAGAGGCATGTGATATTTGATAAGACCTCCAAGAGAAGAGGCAATTGACGGATAAAAGGGATTAGCAGCCAATCCCTCGTTATTCAGTGTGTCGTTCTTTATGCTCGTACTACGTGTTGATGCTTCTGAACATGTGCCCCAGATTTTTGTCCAGAGTCTGTCAAGTGGAATAGGATCCCACTTTCTGGATCCCCACGCTTTCTTTGTTATGAGCTCACCCTGGCCTGGGTTAAGAGCTATGAGGTCTCATCCTCATTACCATTTTGATCAGCTTCACCCTGACGTTCAATGTCAGTGGTTAAGAGCCCAGTTGATTACCCTTACAGTTTGGCTTGTTTGTTGAGGTTGATATGACCCCTCTTGACTAAAGCCCACCCATTGTTTGGGCCTCTTGTATGGATATAGTGTGTGATGCTTGTTCACTTGTGCTGGTGTGTTTATCTGCTTTCCTCTTCTCATCTCCATTTCTGTAGGAGTTGTATGATTGATTTCTGAGGAAGTTGAATGAATGTTAGAGACCTCAATTTAGGGATATTTGATTGCATGACAACTATTAGGCTCGAGTCTTAGTCTCCCTATTAGTTTGTTGTTTCCCTGGTCTCTGGTTAGGAGAGTGTTGTACCCCTGTTAAGGGGAACTGCGTCGCCCTGATTCTCATACCAAATGAGATACGTAGGCAGGAGGTTGCGAGCAATCTCTCCGGGCACCCTTTTTCTTTTTTGCTGTGTTGTCTTGTGTGTGTTCACCCTTTTCTTTGTTTTGGTGTGAGTACTTGTTTGTTCAGCGTGGACATGTGTGGTATGTTTATACCTTGGGGGATTTCTTCTGTTATTACTTGGGGTTCATATTGGGGTTTACCTGTACCACTTAGGGTTCATATTGGGGTTTACCTGTATCACTTGGGGTTCATATTGGGGTTTACCTGTATCATTCGGGGTTCATTTATGACGATGGTCATTCATATTGGGGTTCATCTTTGGGGTTTATTTGTGGTGACTGGCTGGATAGTTAGTTGCTTTGTTGGGGTTCGTTCTGATAACCTTTTCTTTGGTGTTCGCTAGTTAGCGTGTGTTATTGTTAGGAGTGGGATATAAGTCCATGTATTAGGATTCTGTTTCCTTTTGTTTGGTTATTGTTAGGAGTCGGATGTAAGTCCATGTATTGGCATTCTGTTTCCTTTTGTTTGGTTGTTGTCAGGAGTCGGGTGTAAGTCCATGTATTGGCAATCTGTTTTCTTTTGGGTGTTTCTTTTGACGTCTCAGCGTCTCCTTTTTGGTGTCTTGTTTCGGCGTGCGTTAGCCGAGCTACGAGTGCTCTGATTCTTCTCTGGATAGAGAAGATACGTAGGCATAGGATGTGATGTCCTAGCGAGCATGTCTCCCTTTCCCCGAACTACGTTGACTCTGATGTTTGTTTCTGACAAACTACGTAGGCCCAGGATGCGACATCCTGCCGAATCCATTTCCTCCGTCTTCTTTCTTCTTTCACCTATTTATCAGTCCAGTTTGTGTAGTTTTTTTGAGCAGTTTATTAGCAGCAACCCTTTCTTTCCTTTGAGCTATCTTTTGAGCGTGGATCTCGTCGAGTACGGCGGACGTGAGGGGTGCTAATACCTTCCCCTTGCGTAACCGACTCCCGTACCTTGTAATCTCTGGTCGTAAGACCGTTCCTTTCCCTTTCTTAGGTTAGTCCTGCGCTCTCTTTCCGTCATAGGATGAATAGCGTCGGTGGCAGCTCTGTTTTTTTTCCGCCGGTTGTTTTTCGCGTTGCGACACATTGTCGATTGGTATCCCAGACTAGCCGAGGAAAATGAGAGGCTCACGCCCATAAAAGATTTGAAAAAGGGTTCAAATTGGCCCTTCGCCTCACCATGTGATAAAGATAGGCACTTCACTTTTCAAAGAAGAAGAGCGTGAAGTAGTCAACCAACTTATTAAAAATGTCAACTTGTTCGTCTGGGCCTCATCTGACATGCCGATGATAGAGACCTGAGTGGTGTGTCATCGCCTCGCCGTTAACCCCTATATGAGACCAATGTCACAAAGAAAGCGGAATGTTGGTGAGGAGAAGAAAATCACCATTGACGAGTAGGTAAACAAGCTATTAAGTACCGACTTCATCATAAAAATGGAATAGCCAACCTGGTTGGCAAATGTAGTGTTGGTGAAAATAATGTCGAACAAGTGAGAAAGGTGCATAGATTTCACATATCTCAGTATGACTTGTCCTAAGAATCCTCATCCCCTATCGCATATTAGTTTCCTGATTGATGGGTCCTTGGGCTACCGTATGTTAAGCTGTATGGATTCCTATTTGGGGTACATCCAAATTAAGATGGATCCCCTTCATGCACCCAAGGCAACATTCACATCTAACCAAGGCAACTACTATTATAATGTCATGCCCTTCGACCTTAAGAATGCTGGTGCCACCCACCAATGACTCATGGACGCCAGATTCTCCCATCACATAAGGCAAAACATGGAAGTCTATGTTGGCAACATGATAGTAAAGACCGTAGAATGACATAGTCATGCATCTGACTTGAAATATGTTTTGCAATCAGTAAGGAAGTACAACATGCACATGAATTCCACCAAGTGCTCCTTTGGGGTGTAGGAAGGAAAGTTCATGGGCTTCATGTTAACCAGAAGGGGCTTGAATAAATCTTTGATAAGTGTTAGATTGTCATCTATCATAACCCAAAATTTATCCTCCCCTTTTCATTCTCATCTGACCTTTGGTTTGTGACTCATTTGCATACATTCATGCCAAGTACATTCATATCATTCATCTGCATTAACATTTTCAAAAGAAACAAGTATCATGGATTCAAAGTTGTGTTACTTATAGCTGATAGGAAACCAGGGTTTTCCTAAGAGTCAAGCCTAAGGGTCTCTGGTGTTGCATTCAAGTTGGGAAAAGCCTATCTTATGAACCATGTTCTACAAAACCCTAATTTACTGACTTTTAGAAATTTGGGTGTAATCAAGAGGTACAAAGATCATCAAGGTCAATTATGGAAGTATGCATTGGATTCTAGCCCATACGTCGAGGTTCATTCATAACATTGCAAGTCCATTTTCAAAGTCATGCTCAAATTTAAGAATCAAGCTTGTTTTGCAAAAGGATTAACAAATGTACATTGAGAGGAAAATTTGTTTGAAGATCAAGTTTCAAATCCATTACAAAGATCCAAAGTTACACTCTAAACATCCATTACAAGCCATTACAAAGATACAAATCAAAACCTATAGAAAATACATTTTTTTGACCTACAATTGACTTTGGTTAAATGTTGACTTTTGGTCAGCCAGTTGACCAAAGTAAACTCTCTAACCCTAATTCTAAGTTCTTCATTTTCTTCTTCCACGAGTTTCTTTAAAAACCTTTTGCATGCTTTGGTTGAACACCTTGATCAAGTCTTGCCTCCTTTCATCCTATATACACCATTCCTGCAAATCGCGATGCACCCATGTCATAGTCAAAATATCAACATATAACAAAGTTAACTTAACATCATCCATATCATACCATACATGTATACATTAACCTTCAAGTCATGAAAACCATAAACACACACATATAAGGATAATCATGCATTCAACCATAGCATACCAAGCCTAATTCCATTAAAAACTATGGCATACAACAATAACAACTCAGTGCATAGATATTGCATAAAATGTCAAAACCAAGTATAACACAAATGTAACCTAACAAACCATGCTAACATAATTCCAACACTCTATAATAGCCTTGCAACCAATGTACACCTCATGAATTTAACACCAAATCTAATAACTATAAGTTTTGACCAAGGCTTGAATGCATACACGATCTAGTTCACAATAACAACAACACATTTTAATTCCTAACATCACTAACATATCCTAACAAGTAGCCATGTCCATGACCATTCAATACTAAATCCACCAACCTTATTTTTAAAAAGCATATAACATTTCTTTTTTAACTTTTTAACTCATAAGCATTGTGAAATTCTGGTATCAAATATGAGATGTCGAAGGTAATGTCACGACACTAATATCTGAGTAAAACAAACAGGATAAAAATAAAGAATAGTAATGCAAGAGACACAAGCAATTGTTAACCCAGTTTGGTCCAACTCACCTACATCTGGGGGCTACCAAGCCAGGAAGGAAATCCACTAAATAGAATTAGGTCAAAGACTCTTCGTACACTTCAACAAGTTACAGTCTTTCTCACCTAATCTCTACCCGTGCGACTTCTACCTAAGCACTCTTAGATATGAGAACCCACTCACTCCCCCTCAATCACACCTGTGATTTTAAATAACAATTCCTTGTGAAAAGAAGACACTTTTCAATAACACACGCTTGATTTTGCTTAGCAGCTTTAATCAAGTAGACACACACTTGATCTTGCTTAATAGCTTTGATCAAGTAGACACACACTTGATCTTGCTTAACAACTTTGATCAAGTAGACACACACTTGATCTTGCTTAACAACTTTGATCAAGTAGACACACACTCTTGCTTACAAGCTTAGAGTGACAAATTACAACTCATAAATCAGACCAATTCAATCATCTATGGATGAATTGAATGGCTTACAAGTCTCACGACTAAACAAGACACAAACCCTTATATTCTCTCAATATTTTGCTCAGTATTGGTTGTGTATCAAATCAGGTTTTCCAAGTCCCTTTTTATAGAAGCTTTCAGTTGGGCTTGGACATCTTGAAAACCCTAAAACTATTTTCCAATAAAATCTTCTCATGACAACTGGTTAGATCTCTTTGGAAAATAAGTAAATCAGGTTGTAATCAATGATTGAATGCGCCTGCAAATCAGATCTTCAATCATACATAGATTTCCATTAAATGCGCAATCACATAACACATAACATTCACCCTGAATGTTTTGTGTACAGGATGTCATGACATCGGGTCTGACATCCTGGAACAATCTAGCATAATTCCATTTATAATTTCCAGCAGGTACATAATATCATATCTCATGACATCGTGTATGACATCCTGAAACAATCCAGCATAATTATGATTTTAAACTCCAACAGGTACATAAATATCTTATGTTAAGACATCACATGCAACATCTTGTGAACACTCTTTGTTTTACCAAAATTGCTGCCAACACTTAGAACCAACAAACTCCCCCTTTGGCAAATTTTGGCTAAAACATATATCTGTCCTTTTTGTTCACAAGAAAACTATCAGCAGTTAAACAATAGTTTAAACAGCAGTAGAAGCAAACACAGAATTACTAGATAACAACTAGTAAAACACACAAATGCACAAGGGTACTTCTTTTCCTCCTAAATCTGTGCAACACAAACATCTCCTTTAATAATAACAACACCTGTAACCACAACACCTATAACAGTCAGAGTCATCCTCTGACATCTGCTCCAACATCACCTGTGCACCACATAACACCACCTGTGCACCACATCATACATCTCCTCCAACATCTGTAAACAGAATATCATTCTGTCTTACATTAACCACATCTCCTTCAATAATAGTTGTTCATCTGTTCAGCTACACCAGCACATACATCTCCACACAACTCCACAAATTTAACTGCTCCACATAATCACTTCTCCCCCTTTTTAGTCAAAATTGACCAAAGGTGACCAATTAGACAAAATAAATGTCAATTAGCCTAGCAGAGAATGTCACAACAGATGTTATAATATTTAAAATGTTAAAACATAATTGTTAGGAGATACAAACCATAATTATACACAGCTATGATAGTTGAGATAATTAGAAATTCATGGAACTCATTAAGAGCCCAAATATTACATAAAGGCATCAGTAAGGACTGCCACAAATTACACACATTTCAACAGAAAAAAAACAAATTCTTCAGCATCAAAACAGTAGGGGGACCAACTTTCATAACAGCACACACAACAGCCAACCCAGTCTTCATCACCACACACAGTCTTCATATCAGGGGGAACCATTACCACTTAATCTGAGGAAGAAGTATCAACTTCACCTTCAGAATCAGAGCTGCCATTAGATTGAGCATTGGACCTCTCACTTGAGGTATTGGCATCTGAATCCTTGGTCTCACCAGCCTTCTCCATCTCTTCCTTCTTTAAGCTACCAATAAGAACCTCCAAAGCCTCTTTTCTTGCCTTGGCAACCCTAATACCATTATCCAGCTCCTTACAAGTTTCCTTTAATTGATCAATCAAGCTACCTTGAGAGGCAGACTCCTTTCTTGCAGATGTCATGACAACATCATTGACATGGCTTCCTTCAAACAACTTATAGTGAATGGATATTGGAGGCTTTCTTCTGCTGGGAATATCACTTGTATTGAGAATGCCTGGTTGCTGGCTTAAGATAATCCCACAGATGATAGATGGAAAGGCAATGGACAACTTTACTTCATTAGTAGAGGCATGTCTGACAATTTGATCAGACATAAACCTTCCAAAGTCAAAGTTTATCCTAGTTCCAATAGCATAAATGATCCTTCCAAGACCAATAGAGATGGTTGAGATATGATTAGTAGGCACCCAGTTGGCTGAACCAATCTTATGTAAGATGACATATTTGACAATTAACTTGCCAGCTGATAGGTGATTCTTACTAGGCCATTCCTTAACTTGGCCAGCAGTAATAGTCCTACAGACTTCATTGTCCGTAGCCTCTAAATCCACACCTCCTTCAGTTCCTCTCCCTAGAAATTTGTTGATTATGGTTGGGGAGAATCTCACACATCTACCTTTTACAAAAACTTTGCAGAATTCCTGGTTACTCTTTTCAGAAATATCCTCAAGGATATTCACAACAAACTCTTTTACTAACCCTTCAAAGCATTGGGGTAAACCAACAACAGTTTTCATCAGACCAACATTCTTGATCAAATCCATCACTTCCTTCACTTCTACAACCTCCTTTCCCAGCTCCCTTTCAACATCTACCCTTTTTTGAATGACAAACTTCCATTTGGCAGCACCATCTTCTAGATGAAAAGAGATATTATCTAAGTGCACAGCTGCCACTTTGGCTGGGGACTTTTTAACAGCATGCCTTTTAGCAGGGGAGATGTCTGGGACATCGTCTTCGACATCCTCTTCAGAGTCAGAACTCTCTCTTACTTTCCTCTTCCTAACCTCAACTTTACTCCATGATTTGGAGGGTCCTACACCAGCAACCTTTTTCACTCTTCTTGTTGTCCTCATTTCACCCACAGTCTTCCCTTTTCTGGTCCTCAATTTCTTTGCTACACTTGGTTTCACAAGATGGACCAAGGTGTCATCTTCTTCCTCAAAACTTTCTTCCTCCAGATCAATAACATTCTTAGCAGTTTCATGAGACACATCTGCTGGTTTCTTACTAGGTAAGGTTTTACCTAGAGAACATAATCCCTCAGCAGCCACTTCCTTCTCTGATCTAGATGAATCATCATCTTTCTCAGCTTGGGGTTCCACCTCAGGAGAGGGGTCCCTTCTAGACAGAGAGGTAGAAACACCCTTGACTGCATGCCCTTCATTCAGAATCCTAGTAACTAGGTTCCTAATGGTACGATCAGTAAAGTGCATGTCATCTTTATGAGGAGATTTTTTAGGAATGTTACCTTGATTACTTCCAGCTGTGGAAGAAGGGCCAGGAGTGTCGCCTGGAATCACACAGAGAGGAGTAACGTCTGACACGTCTTCATCTAGAAACTCCATGGAGGGAGTCCTTGCGTGATGAGTGGGTTTTGAACTAGAGGATGAGGGATGTTGAGACATTTTGTTGAACTTTTGAGAAAAATCTCTTTGCCCTAGCAGAGGTTTTCTGAGAAGTTGGATGAAGATGGAAATGGTAGTGTTGAGGTAGCGTGTGGAAATGGCATAGATACTAGTTCCAATACTAGGTAATGATTTATCATTAATGTGGCTCTTTCTTTTAAGTGGGCAGACACTATTTTTATTACCTTTTCCACTCCACTTTAATTGCCATAACTTCACAAGAATCCAAATCCCCAATTTCCCTCTTAAATATTCAAACTGATTATTAGCCAAAACTCTTGCAAATTTGTCAGCTAATTGCATTTCATGCTTTAGAGCTATGAATTTGTCTTTCACAAATTCTCTAATGGAGTGATGACAGAAATCAATGTGCTTGGTCCAACTGTGCTGAGTAGGATTTTTGGACATAGTTGTAGCATTCAGGTTGTCATAGTACAATGTCATGACATCGTGTGTGACATGGTATGCAATCATCAGTAGTTTCAACCAACCCTATTGAGAACAACTACTTCCAGTTGCTATATATTCAGCATAAACACCATTTTCATCTTTCAAATGTGTAGGAGCAGGTGTCCTTTCACTCTCCATCCCAATCTTCTCAACATTGTTCTTGGCACTTTTGCTTTGAGATAGACACATATGCCCTTCTATCTGCTTGACTTGTAGCCCAAGTCCAACAAAGCTCTTTCCAACTTCAGACTGTTTATGACTAGCAACATGTTCAACCATCTGATTCAACCTCCTATCTATTTGAGCCATAATGAGCTTTTCTCCTTTGGAAGTGATGTAAAGTCTGGGTCTCTGGTGTGACATCCTTGTCTGACATTTCCCACAAACTTTCAATTTGGGAGTTCCTCTAGCAGATATAATCATCTTCATCCCTTTCTCTTTGACTAAGGTACATTTTGAGGAGTAACAAATTTGAGAGCTCCACATGTAACATTTGTCTTTGGTTCTAACTCCTTTCATGATCACTTCACTTTCTTTGTTGGTAATCAGACATTCAGTTTTAGTGAAGTTAACATTTAGACCTTGGTCACATAGTTGACTGATGCTTATTAGATTTGTAGTCAATCCCTTAACAAGTAGGACCTTGTTAAGTTCAGGAACTCCAGGGAAATCAAGCTTACCTATCCCCTTGATTTCACCCTTTGCTCCATCATCAAAGGTTACATAGCTTATGGCATGAGGATGAAGGCCAGTTAACAGGTCTTTGTTTACAGTCATGTGTCTGGAGCACCCACTGTCAAAGTACCAATCTTCTTTGGCTGAAACTCTGAAGGGAGTGTGAGTTATTAGACTTGTAACATTTGTCTTAGGAACCCATTGCTTCTTGTTGATAGGCCTGTGCTGTTTGGGTCTTGGTTGATAGTGAGTCTGATGATGAACATGGCTAGGATAACCATACAGCTTATAGCAGAAGGGCTTCAGGTGGCCAAAATTTCCACAATAATGGCATCTCCATCTTTGATGTTTCCCTTTCTGCTGTCTTTCCTTCTGATGCTGTGACATATGATGTGACATCTCAGGTTTGCTTTTAATATGACTGCACTTAGGTTTGGATTTAGGTTTGCAACCAGTGTAACTACACTCAGGCTTAGATCCATTATACCCAATGCCAGATTTGTCTCCTGTTATTTGTCTAGTTTGGAGAATCTTGTCTAAGGAGTCAGATCCGTTATTTAACATTCTTACATACTTGGTCATCTCTTATAGTTTAGAATTCAAGAACATAGCTTCAGTTTTTAACTTGGAGATGGTTTCCACATGCTCTGCCTTCTCATTCTCCAGCTGTACTATCACTTTCTTCTGGCTTTGATTTTCATCTAGCTTGGAATTCAGAACCACTTCTTCTGATTTTAATTTGGAGATGGTTTCCAAGTGTTCTACCTTCTCATTCTCAAGTTGAGTTATTACCTTCTTATGGCTTTCAACCTGTTTACATACCTCTGCATTTTTGTGACACAACTTTCTGTAGGTAGTGGCCAACTCTTCAAAGGTTACTTCATCATCACTTGAGTCTTCATCAGAACCCCATCTTCCAGTCAAGGCAGACACCAAATTTGTAGACTCTTTTGTTTCACTCTCATCAGACCAAGTGGCAGCAAGACTCATCTTCTACTTCTTGAGGTAGGTTCCATATTCAGTTCTAATGTGTCCATACCCATCACATTCATAGCATTGTACTTATTTTCCTTCTTTGGGCTTATCATCTAACCTTGTTCTTCTTCCAGCATTGTTGGATTTACTGATGTCAGATGAGATGTTCTTGACATTAGCCTTAGATCTTACATCCATCTTTTTCAACAGTATGTTGAACTGTCTTCCCAGCATTGCTACATCATTGCCAGATCCTCATCAACATCCTGATTATTTTCCTCCTCTGTGTTTGATATGAAGGCTATGCTTTTGGTTTTCCTTTTAGATCCATCATTCATTCCCATCTCAAATGTTTGGAGGGAACCAATTAGCTCATCAACTCTCATGTTGAAGATGTCTTGGGACTTGTCATACGGTGAACTGACTTGGGGTGTTTTGCTTTTTATCGCAATGTCGCGGATAGCAAGAGTCGCCACCGACTTTTCTTTTATCCAATAAGGAAAGGTGGAAAAGAACAGGAAAGACCTCAATAGATTTTGGGTTCGGGAGGTACATTATACAAAGGGAAGGTGTTAGCACCCTTTGTATCCATGGTTATCCATGGGCTCTTAATTGCTGGATCACTTATATTTTTGTCTGGAAAAAGTGTTGGTGAATTGCTTAAAAAATGTTTCGAAAAGAGAGTTTAACTTTGTAATGATTCTCGTATGAATGTATACAAAGTATTTATCTCGTTTGATTTTGAAAACGGTTTAGAAAAATGTAACTTGGTAATGATTCTAGTATGAATGTATACCAAGTGGTGATTTTCTAGGATTTGTAAAGTGTAAAGTGTGAGGGGTGGAAAATGTTTTAGGTTATGATCCAGCAATTGAGAGTTATACCTTCCTAAGGTCGTTATGAACGTTTCCTATCCTTATGAGGGTAAAACTGTCCTTACTATTGAGAAGTAAGTAATTTTACCCTTTGGATGTTTAAGGGTCACCGTAGGGTCATCGATAGGTCATTGAAGGCAACAGTTGTAAGGATACCTTAGCATTCGAAGGGACTATCATCATTTAACCGTAGGCTACACCGAAGGGTCATTGAGGGACAAAATCGTATTTCGAAGGCAACATCCGAGGGACCATGATTTATTTTATGATGATTTAATCGAAGGGGCTTTGCTAAGTGTATCCCTACATTCGCGGGACATGACCATTATACCGTAATACCGTAGGGCAGCAAAGAGAGGTCCAAGATCACTTATTTAAAGGCAATATTTTAAAGTCAATTAGGTAATTAGGACGAGCCTCCATATTAAAATCAATACATTAAAATTAATACATTAAAATTAACACATTAAAATTAATTAAGTAATTTAGGGTGAGTCTCCACAAGGGTATCCCACAAATAAAGTGGAAGACCTAACGACAATCTTTTCCTGGGACATGTGAACCTTGGCAAAATTCAGCAAACGGGTTAGAATACCAAATCGGGGTGTAATCGAAGATTACACCGCAAAAGAAAATACAGCAGCATGAATGTCAGGCAAAACAGTGCATAATTAACATAGAATAGATCAGATACGCATAGGACATAACAAACAAAATATTAGCGACTGTCCCGTTCGCCTCTGCCTCACCTAGCGAGGGCCTAGCGAATACTCGCTACATGCTCGCTTAGCGATGTGCTAGCGAGCGGCTGCGGGTTTTGAATTTCAGAACAGTATGACTTCAACCTGCGGCATGGCTTATGGCATCCAACACATAATTATATGGTTCAGCATTCACAATATTCAGGCACACTTAAATTCACATGCAAAACCTCAAATATGTTTATGAATTCAATTATAATATCACATGCAAGTTAAGAACATAAAGTGGTATCACATGCAAATTAAGAAAATAAAGCGATAATAGTAATGCAAACCTGTTTGCAATCGAATTGCAACCTTGAATTGGCGAGCCGGATTGAGTTGGGCGGTGGTAGCTTCGGAGCGGAGGAGCGGCCTTCAGGGTTTCTAAAGTAGCCTCCAGGGTTTTTGTGCCAGGGTTTTCGTCTGTCTCCCTCTGTTTTTCGTCCCCCTTTTCATTACTGAAGTGCTGGTATTTATAATGCCCTTTTTCATGACCTAATGGGCTCAGAACGAAGCCCGAAATTTTTTGTTGTCTGTCAGCCTCGCTAGGCGAGCTGGTAGCGAACGTTTGCTTCGCTAGGCGAGCGTGTAGCGAACGTTCGCTAGGCGAGCGTGTAGCGAACGTAACGTTCGCTAGGCGAGCGTGTAGCGAACATGCCAGTTTGCCATTTTCTGGATTGGGCCATTCGTGAGCTGGGCCTTTGTCCCTTTAAGATCAGTGCCATAAAATGAGTCGGAATGCCCCTGAAAAATGTCTTGAACTATTGATGGGCAAATTTTGGGGTATGACAGTTGCCCCTGTTCAATATTCTTGAACCGAGAGAGTCAGAATGGTATGTGTCGTTCGTGGTCTGGAGGTGAAAGATTATTGAACACTAGAATGCCCCAACAATTTGCGCTTGTCCATTAGTCTTGACGGAGATGGGCTTAAAGATGCCATCCAGGAAGTTTGATGAGGAGATTTCCAGATTGTGTCGTACGTTAGACGATATCTGGAGACATGGGTGTCACACCGGGTCGTACATCAGACCGTATAGTGAGTCATCCATTATGCTGTCGACTTCGCCGGGGAGTCGGAGTATGCTATATACTGCTGGGGATAAGGGATCAGAATGGATCATACACTGGACCGTATCTGAATACCAGAGTGAGCTGTTCGTTAGGCAGATGACTTTGCCGAGGATGAAAAATCAGAATGGATCGTACGCTAGATCGTCTCTGAGTTGAAGATCCAAATGGGTCTTATGATAGACTGTATTGGAGTTACAGGATGAGCCGTCCATTAGGCTGAATCTGATGATAAAAGGGGGTAGTCGTACACTAGACTACACTTCAGAAATGTACCGTACACTAGGTAGCATCTGAGGAGACGAAGGTCTAATTGGGTCGTACATTAGACCGTATCTGAGCAGAATGAGCCGTCCATTAGGCTGAATCTGATGATAAAAGGGGGGTAGTCGTACACTAGACTACACTTCAGAAATGTACCGTACACTAGGTAGCATCTGAGGAGATGAAGGTCTAATTGGGTCGTACATTAGACCGTATCTGAGCAGAATGAGCCGTCCATTAGGCTGAATCTGATGATAAAAGGGGGGTAGTCGTACACTAGACTACACTTCAGAAATGTACCGTACACTAGGTAGCATCTGAGGAGACGAAGGTCTAATTGGGTCGTACATTAGACCGTATCTGAGCAGAATGAGCCGTCCATTAGGCTGAATCTGATGATAAAAGGGGGGTAGTCGTACACTAGACTACACTTCAGAAATGTACCGTACACTAGATAGCATCTGAGGAGACGAAGGTCTAATTGGGTCGTACATTAGACCGTATCTGAGCAGAATGAGCCGTCCATTAGGCTGAATCTGATGATAAAAGGGGGTAGTCGTACACTAGACTACATTTCAGAAATGTACCGTACACTAGGTAGCATCTGAGGAGACGAAGGTCTAATTGGGTCGTACATTAGACCGTATCTGAGCAGAATGAGCCGTCCATTAGGCTGAATCTGATGATAAAAGGGGGTAGTCGTACACTAGACTACATTTCAGAAATGTACCGTACATTAGGTAGCATCTGATGAGACGAAGGTCTAATTGGGTCGTACATTAGACCGTATCTGGGCAGAATCCGAGGACTTGACGGTCTAACTTGGTCGTACATTAGACTGTCACTGAGCAGAATCTGGTCTAACTTGGTCGTACATTAGACGGTATCTGAGCAGAATCCGAGGACTTGACGGTCTAACTTGGTCGCACATTAGACTGTCACTGAGCAGAATCTGGTCTAACTTGGTCGTACATTAGACGGTATCTGAGCAGAATCCGAGGACTTGACGGTCTAACTTGGTCGCACATTAGACTGTCACTGAGCAGAATCTGGTCTAACTTGGTCGTACATTAGACTGTATCTGAGCAGAATCCGAGGACTTGACGGTCTAACTTGGTCGCACATTAGACTGTCACTGAGCAGAATCTGGTCTAACTTGGTCGTACATTAGACTATATCTGGGCAGAGTCCGAGGACTTGACGGTCTAACTTGGTCGCACGTTAGACTGTCACTGAGCAGAATCTGGTCTAGCTTGGTCGTACATTAGACTGTATCTGAGCAGAATCCGAGGACTTGACGGTCTAACTTGGTCGCACATTAGACTGTCACTGAGCAGAATCTGGTCTAACTTGGTCGTACATTAGACTATATCTGGGCAGAGTCCGAGGACTTGACGGTCTAACTTGGTCGCACATTAGACTGTCTTTGCAGAATCTGACTTGAAGGTCTAACTTGGTCGTACATTAGACTATCTTTGCAGAATCTGACTTGAAGGTCTAACTTGGTCGTACATTAGACTGTATTTGCAGAATCTGACTTGAAGGTCTAACTTGGTCGTACATTAGACTATATTTGCAGAATCTGACCTGAAGGTCTAACTTGGTCGTACATTAGACTGTCTTTGAGTGGTTGAAGGTCAGAATGGATCGTACGCTAGATCGTATCTGAGTTGTTGAAGGTCAGAATGGATCGTACGCTAGATCGTATCTGAGTTGTTGAAGGTCAGAATGGATCGTATGCTAGATCGTATCTGAGTTGAAGGAGTCATATGTTGAGCTGAATCAGAATGAACCGTACGCTAGGCTATATCTGCTAGTATTTGTATATGTTGTATTGGCAATGAATGTCTGGGATGAGCTCGGCATGTACCGTACGCTAGGCAGTATCTGAGGGATATAGTTGCATCTTGAATGTAATTGATAAAGATGTCTGTCTGAATAGACCTTTGTTTTGACTATGTCAGGAGGATAATTGACCTGAAAAATAAAATTAGCTTCATGCCATGTCATGATGCATGAGATGCAAATGTTGTATGCATGCGTATGCTGTGAAATGATGTAATGAGTGAATTATGCGTCTGGAATAAATGCGAACATTGTATGCATGTATATGTTATGAAATGATGTAATGAATGAATTATGCATCTGAAAAGTTCTTCCTGAGGACTCTACTGGGGAAAATAAATCTCAATCTTCTGGTTGGGAGATACTGGTATCGATGACCCTTTTTTAGCCGGGGATGTTTGATTTCTGTCTGATGGTAGAAATGTTCAACAGAAGCCCGGCTGGGGGTGGAAGAGATGACCCATTTGTCTAGTAATGCCACTCTCTTCTGGGAATGACTGGCTTTGCTGGGGAATAGAACTAGCAACGGGATTCATCGGAAAGCATGGTTAGATCTTATCCACGATCCTGAAGTCCTTTAGTAACTGCCATTGCTATTTCATGCATGTATTTTGATAAACATTGATCATATTCAAATGCATCTATCAATTCAAGTTAAATCAATGGACGTTTACGCAAACAAAACAGAGAAAGTAAAACAAAAGCATCTTTTTGGAAATGAAATTGTATTGATTTTGAAAGAGGGCCTATAAACAGGCAATTTGTGTACAAGGAGACAGAAATCCTAGTAAGAGGAAATTGCCAAGAAAATAAAGAGAAAGCTATGCAGAAAAAACCCTATTGATTTTAATTCCACCACTGTCATTATGTCTTCAAGCCTCTCATCTCCTGCTGTCGGATAGAAGTGATTAGCTTGTTCAGTCCTTTGAACTTGGTTGAAGCAGACAGAGAACGGGGCATAGTCATACACTTTAATCCCTAATTTTTGCCTGGACCGCCTTTTCAGGTTTTCAGTCCACCGGGATACCCTTTTTTGCTCAAGCCGCCTTTTCAGGTTTTCGACTTGCCGGGTGTACGTCTTTATATGTTTATCCCTAATTTTTGCCCGAACCCTTTTGGTTCGCCGGGATGCCCTTACTTTTGCCAAGGTACGTCGACCTAGCGGGTCTCTTTTATGCGTAGTATTTTTTTTAACTATGTCAGCGTTCACAGGATGCGGGAACTCTTCGCCGTCCATTGTAGCAAGCATCATGGCTCCACCAGAGAATACCTTCTTAACTACAAATGGCCCTTCGTATGTGGGAGTCCATTTGCCCCTGGGATCACCTTGTGGTAGAATGATACGCTTGATAACTAAGTCGCCGATTTGGTACACTCGTCTCTTGACCTTTTTGTTAAATGCCTGGGTCATGCGCTTCTGATATATCTGCCCATGACAAACAGCCGCAAGTCTCTTTTCATCAATCAAATTTATCTGATCGAGTCGAGTTTGAATCCATTCATCCTCATCTAAGCCTGCATCTTTCACAATTCTTAGAGAGGGGATCTGAACTTCCACTGGTAAAACGGCTTCCATTCCATAGACTAAAGAGAAAGGGGTTGCCCCTGTCGAAGTGCGGTAACCATGAAGAGCAAAAGGTAACATCTCATACCAGTCTTTGTATGTTACTATTATATTCTTGATATTGTTAGCAGCCTCCACGGCGTCGTTCGTCTTTGGCCGGTACGGAGAAGAGTTATGGTGTTTTATTTTGAACTGCATGCAGAGTTCAGTTTAGTACCATTATCAGTGATAACTCTTTCAGGAGACAGCAGGTTTCTCGAATGTATATTTGATAAGATCCATCTTAGAAATCAATAAAGTGGTATGATTCAACATATACTGTCTTAGTCGGCGAGCAGCCCAAGCCAAAGCGCAGCAAGCTTTCTCGAGCTGTGAGTATCTTATTTCACAGTCGGTACCTTTTGCTAAGGCAGTGTATGACATGCTCTTTTCGACCAGACTCGTAATGTTGCCCTAGCACACCCTATTGAATTTTCTAACACGGTCAAATACATAGTTAGAGGTCTTCCTTCAACTGGTAGCATCAGAATTGGAGGTTCTTGGAGATATTTCCTGATTTTGTTATTCATCATTCCATACCATCTCTTGATTTTTCCTTTTTAGTAATTTGAAGATGGGTTTGCCGGTAGCAGTCAAGTGTGGAATGAATCGGGCAATGTAATTCAAGTGTCCCAAGAAACCTCTGACTTCTTTCTTGTCTATTTCAGTACCCAGATTTACAATTTCAATTGATTCCTCATGCGGCTGTGTGGTCTTTTCTTCTTGTAGTACCAGTCTGGCAAGTTCTCCAGGGACTTCACAATCTTCCTCACTTCCATCCTCGGCTTGGTAGATCGGATTTTCAAAGTCATAATGAACAGTAGCAGAGTCATTACCAACAGGATCCAGAGTGGATATGGATCGGCAAATTGTTACGTGAGTGTGTGCAAGAAAACATAGCTTGTTTGAAAAATGACAGGAAAGATAAAGAGCGCAATATTTGAATGCAAAAAGTCCATTGATCTATTGAATATGAATATGCTTATGAAAATGACAAAACCCTTGAAAAATTAGCTATTGTGCCCCGGGCATAGACACAATGCCTTAAAATGCTAAAACAACAATAACAATTACTCCTGACTAAAGGAAATCGGGATAGTGTCTTCAGCCTTCCAACTATCGAGTCTGTCACCAATTGTTGGGGAAATCCAGCTATCCAAGCCACAATCGTTATCAGTATCTTCCACAGCATTGAAAGTCTCATCTTGATTAGGCAGAGGGGCAGTGATGACATTAGGAGTCTCAGGCGGATCAAATTCAAATTCTCCGGCGTCGATCATATCCTGAATTTTGTTCTTCAACGACCAACAATTGTTTGTATCATGCCGGGGGCTATCGGAGTGATATGCACACCTGGCATTGGGATTATAACGAGGAGAAGTAGTGTTGGGTTTTGCAGGAGGATCTCTGAGGGTAATTAAATTTGCTTTTAGCATACCCTGCAGTGCCTGTGCTAAAGTCATATTGATCTTCGTAAACTGCCTTCTTCCCGGGTTAGTGTGCCTCACAGATTTCTTGTCTTTTTTCTTCTCGAGCAAGAGAGCCTTCAGTTCCTTCTGCCCCCTGGATAAGTTCAAGATTATCTTCTGGAGTTGAGCATTCTGAGCCTGGAGGTCTTTGACAATTTGTTCGAGGTCCATTTTTCTGTTTGGAGGAAAACCGTGAGAATACTGATCCCTTTAGAACACCGGTTATGCAATGTTATGCTATGCAATGTATGAAATGTTTTCAAGGACTTTTGGAATTTAACTTTGCATAAACTACCAAAAAGGGAAACTTTTTTTTTTGTTTTTTTTTTGTTTTTTTGTTTTGTTTTTTTTTCATACAAAACAGAGCAAAGTTAAATCCCTAAGTCCTTGAAATGGTTAGTACAATGTTATGATGTCATGATGTTATGATGCTATGATGTTATGAGGTTAAATAAATAACAAGCACAAGCAAGTCACACAACCATCATTCCTAGGTTTTAAGGCTTGCATGAGTTCCATAGGTAAGTACCCTCCCCACTGAAGTTTAGTTGGTTCAACCTGTCCTAGAATAGTAACCGGGTTCTAAAAGGATCTCAGATCATCGACCTTCCTTTAAGTCCACTTCAGTGCAACACCAAGTGGTTGACCGAAGCTTTCCTAAAGTCCAATCTCAAAGAGTGTAGTATCGAGTCTCAACCAACCCCAGTCGGAACCGAAGTCAGTTATCTCACTACTTTCTAATGGCTAGGATGAGTCAATTAGGGTTCTAAAGGTCTGGTTAATGCTTTGATGACACCACGCAGATGCCAAATTTTTCCTCAAGTAAACATGAGGAACATCAGGACATCCAAAGTGTCACATTAACCGTAGCCATCATTTTAACCATTCCAGTATACGCCGGATAGTCGCGATGATCTATTGCTACTTACCTAAGGTACACTAGATCCGGGTGTAGGATCTTTCACTCAAAAATACCCAAGCAATCCCTTAAAAGTAAATCAGACAATTTGGAATAAGTGATCTTGTTTTTAAGGTAACCTCTCTTTTTAAAGTTTCCCCAGCAGAGTCGCCAGTTCTGTCATACGGTGAACTGACTTGGGGTGTTTTGCTTTTTATCGCAATGTCGCGGATAGCAAGAGTCGCCACCGACTTTTCTTTTATCCAATAAGGAAAGGTGGAAAAGAACAGGAAAGACCTCAATAGATTTTGGGTTCGGGAGGTACATTATACAAAGGGAAGGTGTTAGCACCCTTTGTATCCATGGTTATCCATGGGCTCTTAATTGCTGGATCACTTATATTTTTGTCTGGAAAAAGTGTTGGTGAATTGCTTAAAAAATGTTTCGAAAAGAGAGTTTAACTTTGTAATGATTCTCGTATGAATGTATACAAAGTATTTATCTCGTTTGATTTTGAAAACGGTTTAGAAAAATGTAACTTGGTAATGATTCTAGTATGAATGTATACCAAGTGGTGATTTTCTAGGATTTGTAAAGTGTAAAGTGTGAGGGGTGGAAAATGTTTTAGGTTATGATCCAGCAATTGAGAGTTATACCTTCCTAAGGTCGTTATGAACGTTTCCTATCCTTATGAGGGTAAAACTGTCCTTACTATTGAGAAGTAAGTAATTTTACCCTTTGGATGTTTAAGGGTCACCGTAGGGTCATCGATAGGTCATTGAAGGCAACAGTTGTAAGGATACCTTAGCATTCGAAGGGACTATCATCATTTAACCGTAGGCTACACCGAAGGGTCATTGAGGGACAAAATCGTATTTCGAAGGCAACATCCGAGGGACCATGATTTATTTTATGATGATTTAATCGAAGGGGCTTTGCTAAGTGTATCCCTACATTCGCGGGACATGACCGTTATACCGTAATACCGTAGGGCAGCAAAGAGAGGTCCAAGATCACTTATTTAAAGGCAATATTTTAAAGTCAATTAGGTAATTAGGACGAGCCTCCATATTAAAATCAATACATTAAAATTAATACATTAAAATTAACACATTAAAATTAATTAAGTAATTTAGGGTGAGTCTCCACAAGGGTATCCCACAAATAAAGTGGAAGACCTAACGGCAATCTTTTCCTGGGACATGTGAACCTTGGCAAAATTCAGCAAACGGGTTAGAATACCAAATCGGGGTGTAATCGAAGATTACACCGCAAAAGAAAATACAGCAGCATGAATGTCAGGCAAAATAGTGCATAATTAACATAGAATAGATCAGATACGCATAGGACATAACAAACAAAATATTAGCGACTGTCCCGTTCGCCTCTGCCTCGCCTAGCGAGGGCCTAGCGAATACTCGCTACATGCTCGCTTAGCGATGTGCTAGCGAGCGGCTGCGGGTTTTGAATTTCAGAACAGTATGACTTCAACCTACGGCATGGCTTATGGCATCCAACACATAATTATATGGTTCAGCATTCACAATATTCAGGCACACTTAAATTCACATGCAAAACCTCAAATATGTTTATGAATTCAATTATAATATCACATGCAAGTTAAGAACATAAAGCGGTATCACATGCAAATTAAGAAAATAAAGCGATAATAGTAATGCAAACCTGTTTGCAATCGAATTGCAACCTTGAATTGGCGAGCCGGATTGAGTTGGGCGGTGGTAGCTTCGGAGCGGAGGAGCGGCCTTCAGGGTTTCTAAAGTAGCCTCCAGGGTTTTTGTGCCAGGGTTTTCGTCTGTCTCCCTCTGTTTTTCGTCCCCCTTTTCATTACTGAAGTGCTGGTATTTATAATGCCTTTTTTCATGACCTAATGGGCTCAGAACGAAGCCCGAAATTTTTTGTTGTCTGTCAGCCTCGCTAGGCGAGCTGGTAGCGAACGTTTGCTTCGCTAGGCGAGCGTGTAGCGAATGTTCGCTAGGCGAGCGTGTAGCGAACGTAACGTTCGCTAGGCGAGCGTGTAGCGAACAGGCCAGTTTGCCATTTTCTGGATTGGGCCATTCGTGAGCTGGGCCTTTGTCCCTTTAAGATCAGTGCCATAAAATGAGTCGGAATGCCCCTAAAAAATGTCTTGAACTATTGATGGGCAAATTTTGGGGTATGACAGGACTCTTCTATGGCTGTCACCTTCATAGCAAATCTCTTAGGGAGTGACCTGAGTATTTTCCTTACTAGCTTTTCATCTGACATCTTCTCTCCCAGGGCTCCTGAGACATTAGCAATTTCAAGAATGCTCATATGAAATTCATGTATATTTTCATCTTCTTTCATCCTTAAATTTTCAAACTTGGAGGTGAGCAACTGTAGTCTAGACATTTTAACTCTAGAGGTGCCTTCATGAGTGGTTTTGAGAATGTCCCAAGCATCTTTAGCCACCTCACAGTTATTTACCAACCTGAAGATGTTCTTGTTTACTCCATTGAATATGGCATTCAATGCTTTAGAATTTCCAAGGGCTATATCATCCTCCTCCTTGGACCATTGTTCTTCAGGCTTCTTGTCATTTGTGGATTCTCCTTCCTTAGTAATTACTGGATGTACCCAGCCTGTTAACACAACCTTCCAAACCTTATTATCCAGAGATTTTAAGAAAGCTACCATTCGAGGTTTCCAATAGTCATAGTTAGATCCATCCAAAATTGGTGGCCCGTGAACAGATCCTCCATCTCTCTCCATTGTACCAGAAAGTATTGTCCCTAGATCTCACCCAAAACCAGAGCAGGACGCCTGCTCTGATACCAATTGAAATTCTGGTATCAGATATGAGATGTCGAAGGTAATGTCACGACACTAATATCTGAGTAAAACAAACAGGATAAAGATAAAGAATAGTAATGCAAGAGACACAAGCAATTGTTAACCCAGTTCGTTCCAACTCACCTACATCTGGGGGCTACCAAGCCAGGAAGGAAATCCACTAAATAAAATCAGTTCAAAGACTCTCCGTACACTTCAACAAGTTACAATATTTCTCACCTAATCTCTACCCGTGCGACTTCTACCTAAGCACTCTTAGATATGAGAACCCACCCACTCCCCCTCAATCACACCTGTGATTTTAAATAACAATTCCTTATGAAAAGAAGACACTTTTCAATAACACACACTTGATTTTGCTTAGCACTTTAATCAAGTAGACACACATTTGATCTTGCTTAACAACTTTGATCAAGTAGACACACACTTGATCTTGCTTAACAACTTTGATCAAGTAGACACACACTCTTGCTTACAAGCTTAGAGTGACAAATTACAACTCACAAATCAGACCAATTCAATCATCTATGGATGAATTGAATGGCTTACAAGTCTCACGACCAAACAAGACACAAACCCTTATATTCTCTCAATATTTCGCTCAGTATTGGTTGTGTATCAAATCAGGTTTTCCAAGTCCCTTTTTATAGAAGCTTTCAGCTGGGCTTGGACATCTTGAAAACCCTAAAACTATTTTCTAATTAAATCTTCTCATGACAGCTGGTTAGATCTCTTTGGAAAATAAGTAAATCAGGTTGTAATCAATGATTGAATGCGCCTGCAAATCAGATCTTCAATCATACATAGATTGCCATTAAATGCGCAATCACATAACACATAACATTCACCCTGAATGTTCTGTGTACATGATGTCATGATATCGAGTCTGACATCCTGGAACAATCCTGTATAATTCCATTTATAATTTCCAGCAGGTACATAATATCAGATGTCATGACATCGTGTATGACATCCTGAAACAATCCAGCATAATTATGATTTTAAACTCCAACATGTACATAAATATCTTATGTTAAGACATCACATGCAACATCTTGTGAACACTCTTTGTTTTACCAAAATTGCTGCCAACACTTAGAACCAACACATTGGCCTAACATAATTTCAAATTCAAATGCACAATAGAAGTTAACATGACAGAGTATCCAATGTAATAACAAGTCAACTAATTAACATAATAAACTTAATTTCCTTTTCAATAGTTTTATCAAAATTCAAACGATCCTAACAATTTCATAGCATGACATAATGTTAACACTTAACAGGTTCGACACAACTCAAACATTCTTCTAATAGGATTTCAAAATAATTAGCTAACTGTCACAACTAATTAGCTATGATTAACTGTTTGCATCAACTGACTTTAATCCATTTTGACTAACTGATTAACACAACAAAGCTAATAGATCTCTAACCAATTAAGCCTAACTTCACTAACTCAAACTGAATTTCTTAAACTAACTGATTTTTTAGGCCCTAACTGATGAGTTAACTAAAATTAACAGAGTTTATTAACTGAACCGATTTTAACAGTGTCAAATTCAAATCTAACTAACACTTAACACAAGATAACTGGCCTTAACCGAATTAACAATCACTCCAATTGTGATCACTTAACTAATTTCACAAGCTAATCCAATGTAAGGTAATAAAGTTATAAACTCTTAACAACCTTCAACATGAGGTGACTAACGCAATCAATTTTCCCTAACACCCTGTCCAGATTGCCCCATTCTATTACATTCATCATCCCTATATAATCATTCAATCACCAATCATTTTAGGGCAATCATTCATCAATCTTATACTTCAATCATTTTCCTTAGTTTCAATTCATTTCACTATTCATTAACCTCTCTAAATCTCACAACCTCACTAAGATACCTCACGTAACCCTCATCCTCTCAAGCACAGAAGCACATCACACTGCAATAATGTTCCTATAGGCTAAAGCGGAGTAGAAAAAGAATAAGGACATCGAAGAAGAACTAGTTTGAGTAATCACCCGAATCTCTGGTATTTTCTTCAATGTTTGCAACTGTCACCGGAGCAAGTCGCCGCTTCGAAGGTAGGTTGACTTCTGCCTGCTTTTTTCTGTGAATACAATTACCATCATGTAGGGCTCGATTTGAGGAATCAAATCCCTAACGTTGGATGCTTTGATTCCTCCTTATTAGCATTTAATTTCTGAAATTATAATATAGGGTTCATCACATTTTCGGTTTGGCTTCTATGTTTGGTTAAGAATCCATGAAATTGAACATGATAAAGTGAGATATGGGGACAAGACGTTTACAATAGTGTTTGATTTGATGTCATTTGCCCCCTGCCGCCGCCAAAAGACAATTTCTGGTGTGGCGGAGCTAGAAACTCCGACTAGAGGTATTTGTGATTGAAACGCGTTGGATTGAAAATGATAGATGGAAGTGAACGCCTTGTTGACCTCACACTCTTCCCATGCCATTTCGTTTAGGCTCAACCTTCAGGCCCATATATTTTCCATTTTACACCCTTTATATGCTATGCGAACTCCCATATGAACCAAGCTTCAATGCTTTGGGCTTGCGTTCCAAAGCTCATCCAGGATTACGCTTTGCATACACCAGGCTACGCTGCACCCCTTTACTCTCTTTGTTGTTTTCTTTTCTTTTCTTAATTTTTTTTAATTCCATTTTAATCTCTTTTTTAGACATTGTTAATGCATGTTTATCATGAAAAAAAATACTAAGAAAATGCATGATGTGATTTTATAATTCTTAGTTTTTTCCATTAACTCATGTTTTGGCAAAAATAATCAAATTAATGCATTATTTAGTTTTTAATCACTAAATTTCAAGATTGATTTTCCAAGTAGATTTTAAAAAAACATTAACCATGTTCATTTTAATTTTTAGGTTAATTTTAGAAAAATTAAAGCATGATAATACTTTGATTACTTCATGTTTTAGGCTTAGAAATCCTTGTGCCTGATTTACAACCAAATTCTACCCTGGTTGATTAAGTTGATCAAAGTCTTCTTTAATCAACTAAATCCTTTGACATGTATCTATTTTCTTTGTCTATGCAAGTGATCAAAAGTCTCTTGATCACTTGACGAGACTAGTCCTATGTACTGGAGCTGCATTGGATCTTTCAAGATAAACCACTCAAGACATCATACCCAAGTTAATACAACTTATACAAAACATTGCAAACAATGCTGGATCACTGTTCAAGCATAACAAAGGTTCTTCTTCAACACTTGTTAGTTATGTCGTGAATTGTGCGTCACGAGCCTTAAGCAACGAAGAATGATAAGAGGGATTATTTCTATCCTTGTGTAGAATACCTTTGAGTACGGGGCGCATGCCCAAGTTACTCAAAATATTCGCCTTCATTCATGAATTTTAGTGCAATTCAAGTCCAATAACTGATAATTCTTCTTCCGCACAGATGTTGCAAGCATACTGGATGTCAAGGCTTTGACTATTGTTGGACCCTTGGGCTTCTTCCTTTTATTTTATTTTACGTTAAGACTAAAATCATTTTTGTATATAAATTTAAAACACTTAGAAATACGATTTGAATTGTGCGCCAACAGCCTTAAGCAACGAAGAATGATGAGAGGGATTATTCATATCCTTGTCTAAAATACCTTTGAGTACGGGGCGTAAGCCCTAACTATTCAAAGTATTCGCCTTTGTTCATGGACTTTAGTGCAATTCAAATTAAGACAATCTTTTTCAAAGCTAAAAACAATCACAACCGATCATATCCAATTTTTTGCCTTAGGGCATCATTCAAAAATCTTTCAGAAAGGACATGTTACTTCCGTTTTATCATGAACGATGCTTAAGTCTCCCATGCGCGAGCATACAACTGCTAGAACACGAACATTAACATCGTTCAATAAATGAAACCAACAAATTCGTATTTTCTACCACGAACTATAGAGCTATGATTTTTTCATTGCACTATGAGAATACGTAGGCACGAGGATCCGAATCCTTGGCGAGCACACTAATTTAAAAACCTTTTTTCCCCTTTTCTCCTTCGCAAGTAACCTTTAGATAACAACACTCATCCACAAAAAAAAATCAAAATGCTTCCCGTTGAGTATATTGAATGTGAGGGGTGCTAATACATTCCACTTGCATAACTGATTTCCTTACGCCTTTTCTCTTCCCCTAGGTTTTATCGATATTTTCCCTTTCCTTTTGGAATATATAAAGTTCGATGGCAACTCTGTTGTATCTTTAAACGTGCGATACACTCAGGTATTTTTCACAGCGCGACATCATCAATATGAGAAGCCCCACCAACATCAAAGAGGTTTAGCACCCAACAAGTTGCCTTGCTGCTTTATATCACTTCATCTCCTACGCGGGCGGTAAATATTTTTTATTTTTCGCTGCCTTGAAAAAGAAGGATAAGTTCAAGTGGAAGGGGGAATGCAATGAGGCGTTCTCCAAAATAAAGATCTTTCTCACATCGCCGCCTATCCTCACTCGCACGAAAGAAGGATGTCCTTTACACCTCTACCTTTCAGTTATAGATCAGACGATGAGCTCATTACTCGTCCATAAGATAAATTAGGCAGAACAAATTGCGTATTTCGTAAGCAAAGTGTTTAAAGGTGTTAATACACGTTATTAGAAGATTGAGAAGCTAGCTATGGCCATTGTCGTCATGGCGAGAAAGCTTCGACCCTACTTTCAAGACCATAAAGTGCTCGTAAAAACTAACTATCCCGTCTAACAGATCCTCAAGAAGCCAAACCCGTCGAGAAGAATTGTATCTTGGGCAGTGGAACTGTATAAGTATGACATTCAATATGCCCTCGCATGAGACCTATATGCAACTTTATCAATATGACTAGAAGCAATCGTGTCGTCCTTTCCTTTGGTATTCACTGCAAAAAAACAACAACAAAGAAATACGAACTATTAGATTAAAAAAAATACGGTAATCAAAATGACTTACTTGGATTTTTTCAAAAAATATGGTTAACAATCTTAACATTTCCTTCTACCTTTTTAAAAAAAAAAATTCGATAATGTCTGCATGCAACTTTACCGAACATTTCAAAATAAGGATAGAAATACATGCAATTTAATTGAATTTTTTAAAATATTCAATAAACATACATGAGAAACATGAGTTTTTACCGTAATTTTAAAGAATACCGATAAAAATGCATGAGAAACATGAGTTTTTATCCGACATAAATTTTCGTGAAAAATCTCAATCATAAAAATTCTGATAGTTGATTAAAAATATCTGATAAGACAAACCACGAAATGTTATAAATGAATAGTGAAATAATTTATTAATATACAAGACTATTATAATAAATATCCAACAATCAGGGATGCTATGTATGAGTGAGGGGTGACAGAACAAATTCTCAGGAGTATTGGGCTTGGGTTTTGAGAGGAATACATTAGCCCGGCCCGAGAGTGCGAGGACAGAAGCCTCGTGCTCCTGAACGCACCAACCGGTCAGACCGACTGAGCCACGGCAATCAACCAACGACTGTCAGGCAGCAGCGTAAACAACAAACAAACAAGACGAATTTCAAAACTCCAAATCCTGACACTTCACTCTCTCTCTCTCTACACAATCAACACTATGGCATCATCACAATCCGACGAACCAGCACCAGAAGAAAGAGAGATAGATATAACAACTTCAACCGAACCCGGTTCAGATGTCCTCTGGGTAAGAACCGGTTCAGAGCAAGAAATGGATCTCCCTTCAAGCCCTAGTAGTAGCGGTTACGCCGGCGAAGGAGGTGGTAGCACCAGTGCCACCACTGGTTCCTTAATCGAGATTGAACACGATGAAGAAGTTGAACAAGAACAAATGAGGATTCAAAATCAAATCGATGAAATCTCAATTTCCGATTCCAACACCTCTTGGATTCCCGGAAAACGACACCAAGATGAGGTATATACATTGATTTTCTCTCTATACCGATCTATGCCGATGCATTACTATAAATATATGTATCTATAAATATCATATTCTGTTTGATTGATGAATAAAGTGCAGGATGATGGTTCTATATCATGGAGAAAAAGGAAGAAACATTTCTTTATTCTCAGCAATTCTGGAAAGCCTATATATTCTAGGTTAGTTTTTGGATTTGTTTATTCGTTCATCACTTCACAGTTCACAATTGCATGAAACTATTCTTGTTTATTTGCTTTGTTTTGTTTCCTTTTAGGTATGGAGATGAACACAAGCTTGCAGGGTTTTCAGCTACTTTGCAAGCAATAGTTTCCTTTGTTGAGAATGGGTATTAATTAATGGCTCATAATGTTTATTGTTAATTAACTAATTAATTGAATAACTCTACTGTAGTGTACATATTTTGATGTGATTTTTCACTTCTGTCAGGGGTGATTCTGTCAAATTGGTGAGAGCTGGAAAGCATCAGGTTTAATTTTTTATTGTTTTTACTATGGTTGAATTTTGTATACTTCATTATTATTAATATTACTATCATTGGTATATGCTTTTTGTTATAGTTTGAAATTATTGTGCAGGTGGTTTTTCTTGTGAAAGGACCAATTTACTTGGTCTGCATCAGCTCCACAGAAGAACCTTATGAGTCATTAAGAGGGCAGTTGGAACTAATTTATGGCCAGGTATTATTAGCTGTATTGTGAAAATGACTAGATTTGATTATTTCTCAAATTGCTATCGCTTCATTAGGACATTCAAATGGATGTATTATTTGGTTGGTTATTGACACTTTCCTGTTGTTGACATGTGTGCAGATGCTTGTTATATTAACAAAATCGATAAACAAATGTTTTGAGAAGAATCCGAAGTTCGATATGACACCCTTACTTGGTGGAACAGACACTGTCTTCTCTTCGCTAATCCACTCTTTCAGTTGGTTTGTTTCTCTGCTCTTAGCATGCCCAGCTTTCCGACATTTCATTTTATGCCTTGGTAGTAAATAGTAGTACTGTTATTTGTCTGGCTATTTCAGGAACCCGGCTACATTTCTTCATGCTTATACTTGTCTACCCCTTTCTTATGCAACAAGGCAAGCTGCCGGTGCTGTCTTGCAAGACACTGCTGATTCTGGTGTTTTGTTTGCAACACTGATGTGCAGGCACAAGGTTTGACTCTACTTAAGTTTTTCTATTCATATACTGAGTAATGACTTAGGTTAACACATTGAAGGTTGAATGCAGGTGATCAGTCTTGTTGGCGCTCAGAAAGCTTCCCTTCATCCAGATGATATGCTGCTGCTGGCCAATTTTGTTATGTCATCAGAATCTTTCAGGCAAGTAGAATTGATTTGTTTGAGATAGTACTCTTACACTGACAGATGGTATAACTTACTACTCGTTTCTTAAAGATTTAGCTAATTGTTTATTTTTGCTATAGAAGTTATAAGCATTCTGGTGTTTTCTTTTAGAGGTTATTACGGCAAATTATGATTTATGAAAACCTGATGTATAAAGTTTTCCAGTTTAGGATTGAGATGATCCTCCAGTTCTCACGAATGTTATTTCTATTGCATAGAAGTTTAAGTTAACATGTAGAGTTCTTCCTAAAGTTTCCACAACTAAGTAGGTTTGAATAGCCTCCTATTGTATAATGATCAATTTTTTAGACTGGGGGGCAATATGGTCATGCTTTACAGCTTCATTCTCATTTGGCTCTAACATTGTGTAAATATTCAGCCTGGCTCATTTACTATTGCTATTGATTATTAAGCATTCATACAACAAAACAGCTTAAATATTTGCAACAGTATATGTATTTCTTATTGAGCATTCTTTCTGCACGTTCTTACTCTATTTTATGGACTAAAATTATGCAGGACGTCAGAATCATTTTCTCCAGTTTGCTTGCCAAGATATAATCCTTCAGCATTTCTGTATGCTTATATCCATTATTTTGATGTGAGTTAGATTTTTATACATTTAGCATCAGTCATTTTTATTTTCTATCATTAGGACACAACTGATAGTGCTTTGTATATCTGTGGCAGGCCGACACATACTTGATGTTGCTAACCACTAATTCAGATGCATTTTATCATCTTAAAGATTGCCGGTAAATGATGAGTCATAATCCAATATTACTATCGTTGGTGGTGGTGCATACTTTAACTTTACAAAGCGACCACATGTCTTTGTTTAGCAATTATCTTTCTATGCAAATTTGTAGGCTTCGTATTGAAACGGTCCTTTTGAAGTCAAATGTTCTTAGCGAAGTTCAGAGATCCTTGCTAGATGGAGGAATGCATGTTGAGGATCTACCGACAATACCTCAATATCGAACATCTCATTTGGGCCAGCACACACTTCCATCAGATTCTCCTGAAAGTTTTAAGGAAGCTAATCATGACATTGGCGGTCCTGCTGGGTTGTGGCATTTCATATACCGCAGTATATACCTGGATCAATATGTCTCTTCAGAATTTTCATCACCAATTAGTACCCGTCAACAGCAGAAAAAGTATTATTATTGTTATCTCGACCTTTTCGCATTTTATGCCTTTTGTTGCCATGGTCTTTTATTTTTATTTTTTATTGTCTTATGTATTTTTCTTCTTGTCAGAAGTATAAATTTTCTTAATTGTTGCAGATTGTATAGAGCTTACCAGAAACTTTTTACATCAATGCACGATAAAGGAATCGGACCGCACAGAACTCAATTTAGAAGAGATGAAAACTATGGTAAGAAATATCGTGGCTCTAACTTCCTATTGCTTGCGTTTCTGTCCAAAGTAAAATGGATGTCTGCACTGTGCATCAACACTTTGATTGTTTGTCATGTTAATGGAGATAATATGTATGGATATAGAAATGGCATAATGCATTGATCATGAATTTTACAAATTTGTCCTCATTAAAAATATTTAACTCTTGTATCTTTTTGGTAATTTTACTTTACATTACACAAAAAAAACTTTTTCGAACAGATTTATATTTATCGAACAAATTTACATTTAAGCTTTGATGGTTATTTTAGAAAGAGACATAATTCTACGGAGAGAATTAGCTTGTTCATCATAAGGACATTTTTTAGATTTATGCCAATAAAAGATAAAACCAATAGAAAATGAAACTCATACGATATTTTTTGTGGCAGTTCTTTTATGTTGGGTGACACAGGATTTTGAGCTTTATGCAGCCTTTGATCCCCTTGCAGACAAGGTACAATTTCTCTCTTATTTTCTACTATTTATAGCATCATTTTCCATTACAACCATGAATGCCCCTCCCCTTATGTTATCTATCAGCGTCTAGGCATAGATTCATACTTAACTGTCAATGAAAACCTTTTAGGAAAAACATACATTACAAGTTTGAGTCTATCATTATGCATCTCTTGCATGTTTGAAATCCATTGTTGTCAAATAGGGGCTATAACATAGCTGAATTTAAACAAACCGCCATTGTTTTTTTGTTATACGCCATTTAGTACGAAGTATTGTCAACTAACTGATATTTTTGGCGATATGCAATTGACAACATTGTGCAAATCACATCAATGTTGTTCTTCTCTCTTTAAAAAAAAGGGATTTGTTGTAGTCTAGTTGTTTTTTATTCAAAACAAAGCTCTTTGATCCATTTGTTTGGGAAGAGAGTAGAAGGAGCAAATGTATTAAAATGGAAAATGATTAAATTTTCCAGATTTCATGTATTTTTGTGCCACTCTGGTTTTGATGAGTTCTCAAATGTTTGTGCACCATCGAGTATATGCAGGCCTTGGCTATAAAGACATGCAACCGTGTTTGTCAATGGATAAAAGATGTGGAAAATGAAATATTTTTGCTAGGAGCTAGCCCCTTTTCATGGTGATTTCTCTGCAAATACTGTAAACATGTACTATCATTTTTTATTTAATAAAATTCCTCTAACATTTATTATATTTCAAAATTTCTATTGTTTTTTTTTTCTTTCTATTAAAAAGAACTATCGATATGAAAATTATTATCATCAATTCTTGTAATGGCAGATCCAAAAAATTTCATTAGTAATTAAACTATAAAACTTATACAAAATCATGGTGTTATTATGGATTTATGGAAATAAAAAGGTGGTAGAATTTTATAAAAAAAAAATAGATGTTGGTTCATCACTTAGATATTTCCATCAGTAACCATTACATTACAAAGAACTCAGTAAAAAAAACACAGATGCAGCTACATAATGAATGAGTAAATTGTAACAAAAGAGAAGACAAACCTACTTTCTAGCTTTATCAAATAGGTTCATTTCAAGTTCAACCGTGCACATAATGTTTTGACGAAATTGTATTACTTATTTGATTTAATTATTGTCTGGGACACCTTAAAAGTTTCATATTATTTGAGAATCGAAGTCAAATTTATATATCATATACATTCTTCCTTCCAATGAGGCACATTTTTTTAAAGAATCTGCACTAGTCAATATCTTGTACCTGCAGTGGTCAACAAACTTGAGCACAACTAAAACAATTGTTTTAGTGGTCGAGCGCAACCATAACAACTGCAGTAGTGGTCAACAAATTTGAGCTCAACCAAAACAACTAACTGTATTTTACCTAATCAATTGAACCGTAATCCTGTTATTGACCTAATTATTGAATAATCACCTTGATAGAAAGAGAAAATTCATTCTTACTTGATGGTTTGAAATTTTATTGATATTTTTCTTAAACTTCACTAACTATAACAGATAAAGAAAACACTCAAAGATTGTCCAAATAAAATGAGTTGTTTGGTTTAATAAATAAGGATAAACAAGGGGCTAAAGTGTGAATCTCTATGAACTCTTTACTTTAATAAATTGCAGTTGCTTGATAATCAAAATTTGAAGATAATTAAAATTTGAAGTGAACTTCCCATACATCTTATCTCATAAGCTCTTTGAAGTATGTTTTTGAACATTTCAGATTTTAGAATCCAAACGTGACGAATCCAATAAATAACTATAATGAAGACAACACTCAATTTAATCAAATTCAATACCGTCTCCGTTTTTTATTATAAATAGTTTTGAGAAAATATTTTGTACCATGATATAAGTTGTTTTTATAATATCAATGAATTATTAATGTTATTTTTTTATTATACCCTCAAATATTTATTATTCTCTCTCTTTTTAATTATGTCAATTTATTTTTCCAATACCATTAATGAAAGACAACTTTGTAAAATCCTTCATGAATTCTCTTTTTTATACCACAATTATTACATTTCTTAATACGTGCGAAAAATCCAAAACGACTTTAATAAAAAACGGAGGGAGTATAATATACTATCTACGTTCTAAAATTATTATTATAGTTGGTCATTTCACACCGATTAAGAAAATATAATAAATAAAAGAGAAAAAAAAATAATATTTTTACCAAACTATCATAGTTTATTATTGGTGTATTCAAATGATCATAAATACAGAGTGGGAAAATAATAAATTAAAAATATTAATTAAAGGGAAAGATAAGCATTAAAATTGCAATGGAAACTAAAATACGATATTTATTTTGGGACAAATAATTTTATAAGACGCCGATAATTATTTTGGAACAAAGGGAGTATTAAAAACACCAAAATACATCAACATAAGCTAAAAAATCAATTAAACCTATATCAGATCATATAAGAAACATTCTAGTTATTTATTCATCAAATTCAAACATGCATGTCGCGAATTGATCAAATGTCTTAGGACAAATCAAACTTGAATAGATAACACAAACATATATGACCAAGATAACATCTAACTTGATCACCCTTTTGATATAATACTGACCAAATATCAAGAACATAGTTCTCAATTCATATTTGTTCTGAAGTTGCATTTTGGTAAATGGAACACGTCGATCATCAATGTTTCAAAGTTACATGTTGGTGAACTAAATATGTTCATCCCCGTCGATTGACTAACTATAATACTCATCATTAACCATCATGTTTGTCTCTTGTTCGTCCAGACGAACATTCGTTGGGTCCAAATGGTCCTTAACATTCACATTGATCATAAACAAATGGGAAAGAATCCTATTTTATTGTAAATTCTAGTAAGGTTAAAATTCATTTTCGCCAAGTATGAGTACGAAGAGTTCATTTTTTTATGTGTTATCAACTACAAATGGATCAAACACGTCTATTTATACAAGTTTCAATACATTTGGTCCATATAACCATGTGTTGGTAATGATCAAATTTTATAATTCGAACTTAAAATTGATGGGTTTTACATATGTTCAAATTCTATAATCTAAACGTGATAAACAAACCCCGTGTGTGTTTGGATTATAAATATGAACACGTGTTTCACAATAAAATACATATTTCACATACATTTGATCATTTATTTTACACATATGTCGAGATATACCATAATATGATAATAAAATAATATTATAACCAAAAATACTTTAAAAACTAAGTAATATATTAAAAATGTATAATTGATAATATATCGTACAAATACATACTATCGTAAATGAAATATATATTATAAAATTATAGTATACTATGTACCACATAAACTTCTTCCCTTCCTCCTAAAGACATTCTTAGCCTCCATCATGATCTTCTAGACAACATTGTTGTAGTATCCTACTCTATAATCCCACTAGATAGTAACTCATATGCCAAGTTTCAGATTTGTGCACAAGTAGAGAGACTGAACTATCACCCCTTATATTCTTATGCATTTTTTTTTGCAAGTGCTTCCTTTTCAACTGGTTTTGGCACACTCCTTCATGTGTGAAAATCAGGTAGGAATGTGATATCTTAAAATACCACTTGATGTATCCCACCCAGTCTTCCAACCACTAGGATGCTATCGAATCATTCCATTATAAATAACACATGGTTCAAGTACTTATCACACCTATGATCAACATGATCTCAAGTAACCGTGGGCATAATAGAGATGCTTGGATGATTGGGAATACTCTACAAGTACCAAAATTGATGCAAGTCTCATTCCGGAAAGTATTGAACTATACAAAATCCTTATTAGAACCAAATTGAGTAGAGGTATCTTCTCATGCAGACGTGTTTGTCGGTGTTTATCATAAGGGCGTAAGTAAATATCTTATGGTAGTAGTCAATCCATGCCCTTTCAATATGGGTTGGAATAATATGTCCTTTAAGCAGAGTGAAGTAATTGGCACATCATTCATCCTCCATGTAGTCATTCTCATAATCTGGTTCTTAAATATCAGGAAAATGCTAAAAACATCTTGCATGTGCCTGTTAGCTGGAAGTTTCGACGTCAAGCCTGATTCAATGAGCAAATGAAAAGAAAATATCTTCGAAGATGTTCTGGACTTCGACATAAAAACATTGTTTGAACAATCCAGTCGAAGTGATCCTTGCGTAAGAGGGAATTGCTTTATGAGATTTAGAAATATTCATAAGTTTATAGTGGTAATTCGACGGAGGAAACATTAAGGTTACGTTCGACAGAGATGTTTAAATTTGAATAAAAGAAGGATAACTGTATTTTGTCCTTATCCAGCTTCAAGAAAAGACGCGTGAACCGTTATGATGGATTAAAGACATGCCGAGCACGATATGTAATTGCCTGGGAGAAAAGCCGTTGTCACGATTATTTAGACTTAGTATATATAGGGGTCTTAGTGTTAGGATTTATGTGTGTTCAATTATTGTACAAATACTCAAAATTACTCAAAGTATCTAGTGTATTCAGAAAAGAGTATCATTGAAAATGTACATTTGATAACACAATTTCCCACATTTCAATTAAAGTTTATTTATACTTTTTCTAGAATTTATCTTCCATTGCAAGTTATTTTCCAGAATTTCCCACATTTCTGAAGGTTGTGGAAAGAATGCTAAGATGGTCGAAGTTGCTGATGGCTTCAACCAGGAAGCTACTGAAGGCTTCACCAACGAGACCACTGAGGGTTTCATTCAGTGAGTCACTGAAGGCTTTAACAAGGGGATCATTGAGGATCCCAACCAAATGTTCACAACAACTAAAACCACTGAGGGTTTCGATAAAGAGGTTACTAAGGATCTCAACCAAGAAACTGTTGAAGGTTTCACAACGAATGAAACTACTGAAGGTTTCATACAGATAAACATGACTGAGGCCACTGAGGGCCTTAAGGTTAAGTTACAGGAGTTGGACATCACTAAGGGTGCCAACATAGGGATTAACATGGTTGAAATGACCCAAAAGACTGCAATGAAGGTGGATGAAGAAAGCCTAAGACAAGAGGAAGATAACAAACTGGCCTACCCTAAGCAAGAGGAAGGTTTGGTCGAATTCCTCCACAGATGCCAGAGGAAGATATCGAAGGTGATGCTGTACCCAAGGTGCAGTTCAGTTTTTGATAGGAGAGCTGCAGAAAACCTTGAAGGAGTTCAATTGGCCAAGAAGGGAAGAAACTGGAGAGACCCCAGAAAGAACCAAGATTTCGACGCCAGAAGGGATCCTAGAAGGGGTGACCAAAGAGGCCTAACTCTTCAGGCAAATAGGCCTTCGACCTTCAGGCCCACTGTTGACGCCCTTACGGGTAGGTGGGTGAAACCAGTCGAAGGAAAGGGACAAGGCCATCATAAATGGCAAAACTTTGAAGTAGAGAGGGGATCCTTAATACCACACCGAAAGGAGTTTCAGGCCTCGAAGTAGTTAGTGTATCGCTCCAAAAACTACAAGGGGAAGAACCTGATGTCAAGGTCCTAGTGGAGGAGGCAACAAAGGCAAAGAAAAGTTGAGAGGGAAGCTGCAGAATAGGCGAAGCCTGAGTCAAGTAGCAACGTACCATTGAAGCATGAGAAGAAGGAAGAAGGAAAGCTTGTCGAAAGGAAACTGTTTTCCCCTCAGAAGAAGGTATTTGCAAAGAAGTCTAATCATGAAGATGACATGATGACAGATGATTTCGATTCAGATTCGGAGGCCTCATTAGACATCGCTTGTAATGTGGTATCTATATTGCCCAGAGAATATGATCAAGTTATGGAAGTAGAGGAGCCAAAAGATTTGACTGAAATGGAGATGGCTAGGCACAAGCCTGTTTGTTATTATATAATGAACAATGGTTGTGCAGAAGAACATAATTCCTTTTTTGAAAGGCCGAATGAATCAATGAAAAGTCATTTGAAGCCTCTGTTTATCAGAGGTAAAGTAGGAAACATGGGAGTGAATAAGATCCTAGTCGATGGCGGAGCGGTAGTTAACCTGATGCCGCACTACATGCTGAAAAGGATTGGGAAAGATGATACCGATACAAGGCCTCATAACATGGTTCTGTTGAAATATGAAGGGAAGGTTGGAACAACAATGGGAGTAATACAAATAGACCTCACAATTGGCACTATGACAAGGCCAACAATGTTTATGGTGATAACATTGAATGCCAATTATAATTTACTGCTAGGTCGAGAGTGGATTCATGGCATTGGTGTGGTCCCTTCTTCAAAGCACCAAAGGATCACCATCTGGAGAAATGATGGAATCGTGGAAAACATATAAGCGGACAAGATCTATTTCATGGATGAAGTCAATCAAGTGGACATAAGCAACTTCGACAAGAACCTGACTCATATTGCACCTTGTAATCCTGCAGGGTTCAACTTCACACCTGCAGACAATGCATTTTGTTCCCTCTACCTACACCCAACCCATGGGTTTCAATGGGATGGAGAAGTTTAGGCGAAGAAGACTTGGGCTATGAAGGAACGAAATGAATCTAGCCAACTGGTTGGGGAAGCGAATTCGATGATGATGTATGAGTCAAAGACATTAGAAAGGATTTCGGCTTATATAGCCAAAAACAAATTAAAAGCGACCTTAGAGGCTGAAGTCAAATACATAAGTGCCGACATCAACCCAGAACTCAAGATCAAAGTGATCCAGTTGCTGAAGGAGTACAAAGACTGCTTCATATGGGATTATGATGAAATTCCTGGTTTAAATAGAGATCTGATCGAACTAAAGCTACCTATAAAGCCTGGGAAGAAGCCCATCAAGCAGACTCCGAGGCGTTTTGCACCTGAAGTTCTGTCGAAGATTAAAGAAGAGATCGAAAGGCTTCTCAAATGTAATTTAATCTGTACTACCAGGTATGTCGAATGGATTGCTAATATTGTACCAATCATTAAAAAAAATGACACTTTGAGGGTTTACATTGACTTCAGAGATTTGAACACTACAACCCCAAAGGATGAGTATCCAATGCCTGTGGCAGAAATGCTAGTAGATTCTACTACTGGACATGAGTATCTTAGCATGCTCAATGGATATTCTAGATATAACCAGATCTTCATTGCTGATGAATATGTGCCAAAAACGACATTTCAATGTCCTGGAGCCTTAGGCACCTACGAATGGGTGGTGATGCCTTTTGGATTAAAAAAAGTTGGGGCAACTTATCAATGGGAAATGAATTCTATTTTCTATGACTTTATTGAAACTTTCATGCAAATTTATATTAATGACATTGTGGTTAAGTCTGTTTCAGGAAAAAGTCATATAAACTATCTTTGACAATCATTAGAAAGAATGAGGAAACATGGTCTAAAGATGAATCCTCTTATGTGCTTTTTGTATGCAGGATGGGGATTTCCTAGGCTTCATGGTCCATAAGAAAGGAATCAAAATTAACCAAAACAAGACCAAGGCCATCATGGAAGCGAAAGCGCCATCAACGAAGAAGGAACTGCAGTCGCTACTAGGAAAGCTCAACTTCTTAAGGAGGTTTATCTCAAACTTAAGTGGAAAGACTCAAGCCTTCTCACCTCTACTTCGAATCAAGAAGGAAGACTTTGAATGGGGGCAAGCGCAACAAGAGGCTTTCGACAAGATCAAAGACTACCTTGTGCATCCTCCAATTCTGTCACCTCCTTGTAAGAATAGAAGTATGAGATTGTACATATCTGCATCTGATGTAACTTTAGGGAGCATGTTTTCTCAAGAGGATGAAAATGGCGTCGAAAGGGCCATTTACTACCTTAGTAGAGTTCTAAATGATGTAGAGACTAGATATAGTGTAGTCGAAAAGTTATGTGTATGTCTATATTTCTCAACCTTAAGCATATGTTATCTAAACCTATTTTACTTAGTCGAATTGGTAAATGGGAATTGGCTTTAACTGAGTATTCTTTAACTTACATGCCTTTAAAAGCTGTTAAGGGACATGTGGTATCAAACTTTATAGTCGACCACTCTATAGTCGAAAACTCCGTAAACTATCTGGAACCTTAATCTTGGAAGTTATATTTCGACGGTTCTAGTCATAAGGATGGAATGGGTGTGGGAGTATACATTATTTCTCCTAACAAAATTCCAACAAAATTCAAGTACAAGGTCGAAGGCCTTTGTTCAAACAATGAGGCTAAGTATGAGGCTTTGATAGCCGAGCTTGAGATCTTATTGGAATTGGGGGCAACTTGAGTCGAAATAATGGGAGACTCAGAGTTAGTGATAAAACAAATCATAAAGGAGTACAAATATGTTAAAGAAAATCTAATTATGTACTTTGTGATAGCCAGTAGACTCTTACGTAAATTTGAAATGATAAACATTCGACGCATACCTCGACTTCAAAATCAAGAGGCCAATGACTTGGCTCAAATTGCCTCTGGGTATAAAATTTCAAAAGAGAAATTGCAAGACGTAATCGAGGTTAGAGGAAGAGTTGTGTCGACTAGACTATCCCTATCAGATTTGGAGACAACGAAGCTAGGAAGAGTTGTGTCAAATAGACTATCCCTATCTGAAATTCTAGTTATCAGACTTTCGATGTCACACGGGTTGTTATGACATCCAATTCTGCGCAGACAAGAATTATGCAGAACTTAAAAGTAAGTGCAGTAAATAACACAAGTAATTGTTTACCCAGTTCGGTCCAACATGACCTACGTCTGGGGGTTACCAAGCCAGGGAGGAAATCCACTATCAGTAGTATTAATTCAGACCTTAAATCAACTGTTTAACCCTATCACTTAATACCTACCCAATGCAATTTCAATCTTACACTAAGATCAGAGTTCCTACTCACTCCCCCTCAATCACCTCAGTGATTACAACCTTTAATTAAGATTAAAGACAATTGTAAAGTCACACTTCAAACAACTCTTGATTGTGCTTAACAGCTTTAATCAAGATACACAGCACTCACGCTTAAAAGCTTAGAGTGACACAACACTTACAACTCAATGAACACCCTATACCAATGCAATCATCTCAGTGATAATAGCTTGGCTTACAAGTTACGTCTAATACAAGACACACAAAAATACAGCAGTGAAGTATACTGGACAAATAAAATCTTCACGCCTAAAACCCCTAGTTCTGAATGAAGGATTGCCATCCTTTTATATTGCAACACTTGGGCCTTGTACTTGTATTTTCCTGAAATTAAGGTCACGCGTGTTCCCCTAAATTCCACATATAGGTTACTAACAAATAGGCTATTTGTTAGGTTCATTAATTGTAGCTTGGTTGTTGGTTTCCTAGATTTTCGCTCAGCTGTTGAATCCCTGAAGAATAGCCTGAGAAAAATGCTGAAACAGAAAAACTAAACAACCTACAATATAGCATACGCTGTCAGGAATGAATGTCACAACATTCAGTTTGACATCCAAATCATAGACCATATGCTAAGTCTGTTTTTCCTGAAAACAGACTGTACAAATTTGCTGTACTGTACAGAACCTGTAACACCCTTCTAAAATACCCCAAATATTTAATTAAAACAACAATGTAAATCAATCAGAGTAATTATGCAATTAAGGGTGTCACACAATCATTTCACACCATTCTCCAAAATATCCTGTCATGCTCATTTATTTAATCAAAAGGAAACATTTGCATAATACGCAACAGATACAAACTAACAACATTCAAACCATGTAATACTTTACATGTAAAGTTGTTCAACAACCAAATGAAAACATAGTAAAACATCCCATCCCGATGTTACATCTACCAGAGCATGACCCACTAAGGAACTACACTAGACTCCAAGGACTAGCTTCTACTCAATCACTGCTCGTTACCTGAAACATAGTTGTAAGGGTGAGTTCCTCAATCAATATAATAAGCATTATAAAATATCATGTAATGCTAAGTAATAACACAATTAATCACCCTAATCATATCACACATTCGGTAACGGCACATCAACACAAATGGCATACTCAATATCAACACAGTTCATACTCATACCCAATACCATCACAAACACACGTATAATATTGGAATACATCCATTCATATTATACGTCATACATACATTATGCAATGAGACTCCATGCATGCGGTACCGACTATTCGTGAACATATAGTTCAACCTCACCGACCCAATCCAGGTACGGCTACCAAGCTCACTAGTCCCACTCATTTGAGACCTAGTGACTCACTCACTAATTCCTCACCATGGGAATTAGCTACCACCCCAAGGGCTATGATATGCACGCTAATCACCTAGCATGCAAACATCAACAACAATCCACAATACTAACTCACTAATTCCTCACCATGGGAATTAGCTACCACCATAAAGGCCACAATATGCAAGCTAAATCACTTAGTCATGCAAACATCAACAATCAACCACAATGGACATATGCTCACCCTCTAAGCCATAAACAGTCCATTCATAATTTCATACATGATCGATACATTCACAACATTATGCATATCATCATACCACATAATCAATCACAGCATTAGCACACTCTACTAATACCTATACTACTCAAAAACAACGGGAAATGATCCCTACTCTATCATACATCAGCTAAATTACATTACTCAGCTGAACAACCAAAAACTGCACAACAACAGCACAGAAAAATCACAATCCTGCCCATACGCGTATTGCCTAGTCCCATACGCGTATGACCCATTTCTCAGCCAATCCCATACGCGTAATGCCTGCCTCATACGCGTATGCTACGCGTACCACATCCTCATACGCGTACCAACAGAGACAGAGCTACGTTCAAAACATCATCTTCCTCATCCATACGCGTAATGCCTAGTACCATACGCGTACCAGGCCATCTCATACGCGTAATGCCTGCCTCATACGCGTATGACCAGAAACCAGATTTCCAGATCTGCAATGGTCTTCTCTGCTACGAGATCTCTCCAATTCCACCTTCCACAGTCCAATTTTACACAATAATCATTCATATCACCTAACACGAATCATACCCTATTCGATTCCACAAAGGCTAACATTATTACATCTAATTCCTACGAATTTCTCCAATAAAACCCATTTTTCGTTCATCCAATATTTCACAATCTTCATCATGCATCATTCTAATCAGGGACAAATCAATAGTCTATCACTACCCATTACATGTTATCCCATAATACCCATTAATCGACGATAAACCCCCCTTACCTGAGTTAATCCGGCAATCCTGCAGCTTCAAGTTCTTCCTCTCTTCAATCCTTGTTCTCTGGCTCTCTTTGCCCTTTTCCACTTTTCTGTCCCTTTTCCTTTTCACGTGAAAAATAAACCTTTTTACTAAATGGGACCTTTTCTAAATTCCAACTTTTATTCCAATAAAATAATAACCCAATAATAATAGTTCCAATAATAATATTCCAATTATTTAATTAAATTAATAAATGTATTATTAACTTAAATTAAATAATTATCTTATTTTATCGGGGTGTTACAACTCTCCCCCACTAAAAGAGTTTTCGTCCTCGAAAACATACCTCAAGCGAATAACTCCGGATACGACTCCTTCATCTGGCTCTCAAGTTCCCAAGTCACATTGCCACCTGCTGGTCCTCCCCAAGCTACCTTTACTAAAGCAATCTCTCTACCCCGCAGCTGCTTCAACTCTCGATCCTCGATCCTCATAGGTGATGTTTCAATAGTCAGGTTATCTCTCACCTGGACATCATCTACTTGGACCACATGCGACGGATCATGAATGTACCTCCTCAACTGAGACACATGAAAAACTTCATGCAAATTCGCAAGTGACGGCGGTAAAGCGATACGATAGGCTACCTCCCCTATCCTCTCCAAAATCTGATAAGGACCAATAAATCGAGGTGTCAACTTCTTCGACTTCAAAGCTCGACCAACCCCAGTTATCGGAGTAACACGAAGAAACACATGATCTCCCTCTTGAAACTCAAGTGACTTCCTTCTCTTGTCGTGATAACTCTTCTGACGACTCTGAGCAATTCTCATCTTCTCCTGAATCATCTTAATCTTTTCCGTAGTTTGTTGAACAATCTCCGGTCCAACCACAACACTCTCACCGGACTCATACCAACATAAAGGTGTCCGACATCTCCTACCATACAAAGCTTCAAACGGTGCCATACCAATGCTCGAATGAAAACTATTGTTGTAGGTAAACTCAATCAAAGGTAAATAACAATCCCAAGCACCTCCTTTTTCCAAAACACACGCCCTCAAAAGATCCTCTAGTGACTGAATCGTCCTCTCAGTCTGACCATCAGTCTGCGGATGATATGCAGAACTCAATCTCAGCTTAGTTCCCAAAGCCCTCTGCAAACCTTCCCAGAACTTCGATGTAAATCTAGGATCTCTGTCCGAAACAATACTCGACGGAATACCATGCAAACTTACAATTTTCTCAATATACAATTCAGCTAATCTCTCTAACGGATAATCCATTCTGATCGGAATGAAATGAGCCGATTTAGTCAATCTATCAACAATCACCCAAATAGCTTCAGAATTCTTATTTGTCCTCGGTAAACCAGAAACAAAATCCATACTGATACTATCCCACTTCCACTCTGGAATAGCCAACGGTTGCATTAGCCCAGACGGCTTCTGATGCTCAATCTTCGACTTCTGACAAGTCAAACAAGAATAAACAAAACTCGCAATTTCTCTTTTCATTCCCGGCCACCAAAATAACTTTTTCAAATCATGATACATCTTCGTAGCTCCAGGATGAATACTCAGGCCACTACGATGTCCTTCCTCAAGAATACTCTTCTTAAGTTCGGTAACATCCGGAATACACACCCGATTACCAAATTTCAAAACACCATTCTCATCAACTCTGAATTCACCACCTTGACCTTGATTCACTAGAGTCAACTTATCAACCAAAAGCACATCGGATTTCTGACCCTCTCTGATCTCATCCAGAATACTACTCGTTAACTTCAACATTCCCAATTTAACACTATTGTGAGTACTCTCACACACCAAACTCAAGTCTCTGAACTGCTCAATTAAATCCAATTCCTTAACCATTAACATAGACATATGCAATGATTTCCGACTCAATGCATCAGCCACTACGTTTGCTTTACCCGGATGGTAATTCAAACCAAAGTCATAATCCTTCAGAAACTCTAACCATCTCCTCTGTCTCATATTCAGCTCTTTCTGATCAAACAAATACTTTAAACTTTTATGATCACTGAAAACCTCAAATCTTGAACCGTACAAGTAATGCCTCCATAACTTCAGAACAAATACCACAGCTGCCAACTCTAAATCGTGTGTCGGATAGTTCCTCTCATGAACCCTCAGTTGTCTCGAAGCATAAGCTATAACCTGCTTATTCTGCATCAACACACCACCCAAACCCAACAATGAAGCATCACAGTAAACCTCAAATAGTTCTGACGGACTCGGTAATATCAGAATAGGAGCAGTAGTTAACCTTCTCTTTAACTCTTGGAAACCTTCTTCACATTTCGAGTCCCAAACAAACGCTTGCCCCTTTCTAGTCAACATCGTCAACGGTAACGCCAACTTAGAAAATCCCTCAATGAACTTCCTATAATATCCTGCAAGTCCAAGAAAACTCTTTATCTCAGAAACTGACTTCGGAGCTTCCCACTTAGATACCGCTTCTATCTTAGAAGGATCAACAACAACACCACCTCTGGAAATCACATGACCAAGAAAACTAACCTCTTCTAACCAAAATTCACACTTAGACAGTTTAGCAAATAACTTCTTTTCTCGTAGAACTCCTAAAACCACTCTCAAATGTTCAGCATGCTCCTCTTCAGATTTCGAATACACCAAAATATCGTCAATAAACACCACAACAAACTTGTCTAGGTACGGATGGAAAATCCTATTCATATACTCCATAAATACTCCAGGCGCATTAGTCACACCAAAAGGCATTACAGAATACTCATAATGTCCATACCTTGTTTTGAAAGCAGTCTTCTGAATATCCTCAGTTTTCACACGTATCTGATGATACCCAGATCTCAAATCTATTTTGCTGAACACACTCGCACCAACCAATTGATCCATCAAATCATCAATCCTTGGCAAAGGATACCGATTCTTGATCGTCACTTTATTCAGTTGCCTGTAGTCCACACACAACCTCATAGTACCTTCTTTCTTCTTAACCAATAACACTGGTGCACCCCACGGTGACACACTCGGACGAATAAATTTCTTATCCAACAGATCTTCCAACTGACTCTTCAATTCAGTTAACTCAACAGCAGACATACGGTACGGAGCCATCGATATCGGCCTAGTACCAGGTACTAAATCAATCGAGAACTCAACTTCACGCTCTGGTGGTAATTCATTCACTTCTTCCGGAAACACATCAGGAAAATCACACACCACGGCTAGATCGCCAATCACCAGTTTATCTTTAGCCTTCATAGTCGCTAACAGCATAAACAACTCTGCCCCATCTGCTACCGCCTCATTCACCTGCCTCGCTGATAGAAACAAACTCTTTCCTTCCTCAATCTCAGGAAAAATCACAGTCTTATCAAAACAATTGATATAGACTCGGTTAAACACCAACCAGTTCATACCCAGGATAACATCAACCTGCACTAGTGGAAGACACACGAGGTCCATCCCAAAGTCTCTACCAAAAATACTCAAAGGACAATTTAAACAAACTGAAGTAGTAGTCACTGAACCCTTCGCAGGAGTATCAATCACCATACTACCATGCATCTCAGATATCTCTAACTTAAGTTTCACAGCACAATCCAAAGATATAAAGGAATGAGTCGCACCTGTGTCAATAATAGCTACAAGAGGAAAGCCATTAATATAACACGTACCTCGGATCAAACGATCATCTGCAGAAGTCTCAGAACCCGATAAAGCAAAGACCTTGCCTCCCGACTGGTTCTCTCTCTTCGGCTTAGGACACTGTGGACTGATATGACCCACCTCTCCACAGTTGAAACAAGTCACAGTCTTCAACCGGCAATCTGCAGCCAAGTGACCACCTTTTCCACACTTGAAACACTTCTTCTCATTACTGGTACACTCATGGATATGATGTCCAGCCTGACCACATCTGAAACATTTAGCAGGGGCACTAGAGTCTCCCCCACTAGGCCTCTTCATCCTACTCTGTCTCTGAAAACCCTTGCCAGCTGCATACGGTTTTCCACGATCATTCTGATTCTTGCCTTTCCTATCAACCCTCTGCTGATAGCTCTCCGCTCTGGCCTTGGTATCCTGTTCAAAAATCCTGCAACAGTCAACCAAATCAGAAAACACTCTAATCCGCTGATACCCAATAGCCTGCTTGATCTCGGGACGTAACCCGTTCTCAAACTTCACACACTTTGAAAATTCCCCAGTAGCCTCGTTATAGGGAGTGTAATACTTCGACAGCTCTGTGAACTTAGCAGCATACTCAGTAACAGACCGGTTGCCCTGCTTCAATTCCAAGAACTCTATCTCTTTCTTTCCTCTGACATCCTCTGGAAAGTACTTTCTCAGGAATCTCTCTCTGAACACAGCCCAAGTGATCTCAGCATTCCCCGCAGTTTCCAACTCAGTGCGGGTAGCAACCCACCAATCATCTGCTTCCTCTGACAGCATATGCGTACCGAACCTGACCTTCTGGTTATCGGCACACTCAGTCACTCGGAAGATCCTCTCGATCTCCTTCAACCACTTCTGAGCACCATCTGGATCGTATGCTCCCTTGAACATTGGAGGATTGTTCTTCTGGAACTCACTCAGTTGACGAGCAGCTCCCATTCCCATAACATTCGGATTCCCTCCAAGTACTCCAGCTAGCATACCCAGAGCCTCGGCAATCGCAGCATCGTCTCTACCTCTTCCAGCCATCTCTATTATGAAAACCCAACAAGCTAAACAATAAGTACTGATAGGGTTACACAACACCTATCCCGTACAGGGGAACAGAATAATTACGACTCGACTCGACCGACTATGCTCTGATACCACTAATGTAACACCCTTCTAAAATACCCCAAATATTTAATTAAAACAATAATGTAAATCAATCAGAGTAATTATGCAATTAAGGGTGTCACACAATCATTTCACACCATTCTCCAAAATATCCTGTCATGCTCATTTATTTAATCAAAAGGAAACATTTGCATAATACGCAGCGGATACAAACTAACAACATTCAAACCATGTAATACTTTACATGTAAAGTTGTTCAACAACCAAATGAAAACATAGTAAAACATCCCATCCCGATGTTACATCTACCAGAGCATGACCCACTAAGGAACTACACTAGACTCCAAGGACTAGCTTCTACTCAATCACTGCTCGTTACCTGAAACATAGTTGTAAGGGTGAGTTCCTCAATCAATATAATAAGCATTATAAAATATCATGTAATGCTAAGTAATAACACAATTAATCACCCTAATCATATCACACATTCGGTAACGGCACATCAACACAAATGGCATACTCAATATCAACACAGTTCATACTCATACCCAATACCATCACAAACACACGTATAATATTGGAATACATCCATTCATATTATACGTCATACATACATTATGCAATGAGACTCCATGCATGCGGTACCGACTATTCGTGAACATATAGTTCAACCTCACCGACCCAATCCAGGTACGGCTACCAAGCTCACTAGTCCCACTCATTTGAGACCTAGTGACTCACTCACTAATTCCTCACCATGGGAATTAGCTACCACCCCAAGGGCTATGATATGCACGCTAATCACCTAGCATGCAAACATCAACAACAATCCACAATACTAACTCACTAATTCCTCACCATGGGAATTAGCTACCACCATAAAGGCCACAATATGCAAGCTAAATCACTTAGTCATGCAAACATCAACAATCAACCACAATGGACATATGCTCACCCTCTAAGCCATAAACAGTCCATTCATAATTTCATACATGATCGATACATTCACAACATTATGCATATCATCATACCACATAATCAATCACAGCATTAACACACTCTACTAATACCTATACTACTCAAAAACAACGGGAAATGATCCCTACTCTATCATACATCAGCTAAATTACATTACTCAGCTGAACAACCAAAAACTGCACAACAACAGCACAGAAAAATCACAATCCTGCCCATACGCGTATTGCCTAGTCCCATACGCGTATGACCCATTTCTCAGCCAATCCCATACGCGTAATGCCTGCCTCATACGCGTATGCTACGCGTACCACATCCTCATACGCGTACCAACAGAGACAGAGCTACGTTCAAAACATCATCTTCCTCATCCATACGCGTAATGCCTAGTACCATACGCGTACCAGGCCATCTCATACGCGTAATGCCTGCCTCATACGCGTATGACCAGAAACCAGATTTCCAGATCTGCAATGGTCTTCTCTGCTACGAGATCTCTCCAATTCCACCTTCCACAGTCCAATTTTACACAATAATCATTCATATCACCTAACACGAATCATACCCTATTCGATTCCACAAAGGCTAACATTATTACATCTAATTCCTACGAATTTCTCCAATAAAACCCATTTTTCGTTCATCCAATATTTCACAATCTTCATCATGCATCATTCTAATCAGGGACAAATCAATAGTCTATCACTACCCATTACATGTTATCCCATAATACCCATTAATCGACGATAAACCCCCCTTACCTGAGTTAATCCGGCAATCCTGCAGCTTCAAGTTCTTCCTCTCTTCAATCCTTGTTCTCTGGCTCTCTTTGCCCTTTTCCACTTTTCTGTCCCTTTTCCTTTTCACGTGAAAAATAAACCTTTTTACTAAATGGGACCTTTTCTAAATTCCAACTTTTATTCCAATAAAATAATAACCCAATAATAATAGTTCCAATAATAATATTCCAATTATTTAATTAAATTAATAAATGTATTATTAACTTAAATTAAATAATTATCTTATTTTATCGGGGTGTTACAGAACCAATCTGTCCATACTTCAGTATCAGCATACATTAATAAATGTCAAAACATCCAATTTGACATTTACACATAGAGCCTTACATCAGGTCTGTTATCCTCTTGATAAGCAGACTGAGCTGCATACTGAAATGTAGCAGAAATCCAATCTGCCTATTTCAGTATATGCTGTCAATGATGAATGTCATAACATCCAGTTTGACATTCAGACAGTAGGCCTTATGCCAGGTCTGTTATTTCCTTGATAAACAGACTGAAACTAAATACTGAGTTACAGCAGAACACCAACTGTTCTATTCCTCAGTATCTGCTGACAGGGATGAATGCCATAACATCCAGTTTGACATTCAATAAATCCTGTATTAGCTAAACCTGCAGTATACTACTCAAGTATGTCATGACATCAGCCAAGACATCAGAGTACAGCCAGATATTCTAACATACAGTGCAGTCAAACAAACATCTCCACAGCATGTCATGACATCAGTCAAGACATTAGAATCCAGCTAGTGTTTTACCATACAATGCAGCCAATTAAACATCTACAAACTCCCCCTTTGGCAAATTTTTGGCTAAAACACTTTGGTCTCACAACAGAGTCCATAGCAGCGGAAATCACACATCTAGCAGGAAATTAACCTAGCTAATACACTCAGAGTAGCAGCACACTCACACAGATGGAAGTTAAATAAAAACTTCACATAGCAGCACACATACAGAAGTTAAATAAAAACTTCTAATTGCAGCACACATAAACACACTCACACTCATAGAAGTGGAACATCAGCTGCAGCACAATCTGGAGTAGAGGATCATGAATTTCTGTCTTAATATCTGTTTAACAAAACAATCTGTTGTCCTGGGGCATCACAGGTGTTACTCCCCCTTTTTGTCAAAAATGTTGCCAAAGCAACACTTTAAATTACAGACCAACATAACAGAAACAGAATTACACAAATGACAGAATTACAGACTTGATTTTACTTCACAATTTCAACCAAGACATCACCCACTTGATCTTGCTTCACAGCTTTGATCAAGTAGTCACACATTCTTGCTTTACACCCATATCAGATGCCATGACGTTGAGTCTGACATCTTGAACCACTCCTGCATGAACACTTTCTTGAAGTCCAACAGACACATAAGCCTACCTATGTTAGGATATCCCCTTAACATCTTGTTACTACACTTGCAGCAAGTAACATAGCTGTGAACTGTTGTCCAATCATAGCACACTTTCAATTGTTTAATAGGTTGAGATATTAAACAATACATCCCAAACATCATTGGTTGCTATAAGTCCTCAGAGAGGCATATTCCCTGTTTGCCCCTTAAGTTTTCAAACTGAGTAGCATCTAGAGCCTTTGTAAATATGTCAGCCAGTTGAAGTTTAGTGGCTACATGTTCCAAGGTAATCACTTTGTCTTCCACCGGATCTCTGATGAAGTGATGTCTAATGTCAATATGTTTGGTCCTGCTATGTTGGATGGGATTCTTGGAAATATTGATGGCACTGAGATTATCACAGAACAATGTCATGACATTTTGAAAGACATTGTACTCAGTAAGCATCTGTTTCATCCACACCAGTTGGGAACAACTGTTTCCAGCTGCTATGTATTCAGCCTCTGCAGTGGACAGAGATACACAATTCTGCTTCTTGCTGAACCATGATATGAGATTGTTTCCCAAGAAGAAATATCCTCCTGATGTGCTTTTTCTGTCATCAGCACTCCCAGCCCAATCAGCATCACAATACCCAGATAGGACAGGCTCAGAGCCATGAGAGTATAGCAAACCATAGTCACAAGTCCCATTGATATACTTGAGAATCCTCTTGACTTGATTCAAGTGGCTCACCTTGGGCTCTGCTTGGTATCTAGCACACACTCCAACTGCATAGGAAATGTCAGGTCTGCTTGCAGTTAGGTATAGTAGACTACCTATCATGCTTCTATACAAGCATTGATCAACACTGGGCCCTCCATCATCTTTGGTTAACTTTAAATGAGTAGGTGCAGGAGTTCTCTTGTGCCTAGCATTATCCATACCAAACTTCTTAACTATGTTTTTGGCATACTTGCTTTGGGAGAGAAACATAGAATCCTTCATTTGGTTGACTTGCATTCCAAGAAAATAAGTCAGTTCCCCAACCAGACTCATTTCAAACTCAGATTGCATCTGGTGAACAAAATGTTTCACCATTTGCTCTGACATTCCACCAAAAACAATATCATCCACATAGATTTGGGTAATCATGATTTTGCCATCTTCATCCTTCACAAACAAGGTCTTATCTATCCCACCTTTTCTGTATCCATTAGAGGTCAGAAATTCAGTCAACCTTTCATACCAAGCTCTAGGTGCTTGCTTCAACCCATACAAGGCTTTCCTCAACTTGTACACATGTTTAGGTTGGTTAGGATCACAGAACCCTTTAGGTTGTTCCACATAGACTTCTTCATTTAAGTAGCCGTTTAAAAATGCACTCTTCACATCCATTTGGAACAATTTGAATTTCAGAATGCAGGCTACACCTAATAACAATCTGATTGACTCAAGCCTAGCAACAGGTGCAAACGTCTCATCAAAATCAACCCCTTCAACTTGAGTATATCCTTGAGCCACTAGTCTTGCTTTATTCCTAGTGATTACTCCTTTCTCATCAGACTTGTTTTTGTAAATCCACTTGGTACCAATGATGTTAGTCCCTTCAGGTCGTGGAACTAGCTCCCATACTTCATTCCTTTTAAACTGCTCCAGTTCATCTTGCATGGCATTGATCCAATATTCATCAATCAGGGCTTCTTTCACATTTTTTGGTTCAACCTTGGATACAAAACAGGAATTTGAGCTAATTTCCCTTGATCGGGTAGTCACACCACTATTGGGATCTCCTATGATAAGATCCTTAGGGTGGTCTTTCTGAATTCTGATAGATGGCGTTTTGGTGGGTGCATCTACCTCACATTCAGGAGGAGTCTCCTGTACTTCTTCAGACTTGACAGGTATGTCTGTTGGAGAATCAAGGAATGTCCCAACATCCTCTATGACATCGATTCCTTCCTCTTTATCATCCACAATAACATTTATGGATTCCATCAGGACATTGGTCCTGTAGTTGAATACTCTGTAAGCTTTGCTGTTAGTTGAGTATCCTAGGAATATACCCTCATCACTTTTGGGATCCATTTTCCTTCTCTGTTCACGATCTGTGAGAATGTAGCATTTACTTCCAAAAATATGAAAGTACTTCACAGTGGGCTTTCTGCCTTTCCATATTTCATACAGAGTGGAAGAGGTTCCTTTTCTCAAGGTAACTCTATTGTGAACATAGCAAGCTGTATTCATAGCTTCAGCCCAAAAGTGCATAGGGAGCTTCTTTGCATGAATCATAGCTCTGGCAGATTCTTGAATAGTTCTATTTTTCCTTTCAACTATCCCATTCTGCTGAGGAGTTATAGGAGAGGAGAACTCATGACTTATTCCTTCAGACGAGCAAAACTCATCAAACTTGGAATTTTTGAACTCCGTACCATGATCACTCCTAATTCGGACAATACCACTGTCCTTTTCCCTTTGAAGTCTGATGCACAGTTCTTTGAAGACATCAAATGCATCTGACTTTTCTCTGATGAAGCTTATCCAAGTGTATCTGGAGTGGTCATCAACCACCACATATGCATATCTCTTTCCACCCAGACTTTTAACCTGCATAGGTCCCATTAAGTCCATGTGCAACAGTTCCAGAATTCTGGAAGTTGTAAGATGTCCCAACTTCGGGTGTGACATCTTGGTTTGCTTGCCAACCTGACATTCTCCACAGACTCTTCCTTCATCAATAAGCAGCTTTAGGATTCCTCTAACTGCTTCCTTGGATATGATCTTTTTCATTCCCCTTAAGTGGAGATGACCAAGGCGTCTATGCCACAACTTCACCTCCTGTTCTTCCTTGGCTGAGGAGCACATTGTGGAAAAGTTTGAGAGCTTAGGTTCCCACAGATAACAATTATCTTTGGATCTGGATCCTCTCATAACTTATTGATTATCTCCATTTGTCACAACACATAGCTCCTTAGTGAACTGAACATAGTATCCTTGATCACACAGCTGGCTTATGCTGATGAGGTTGGCAGTCAGTCCTTTTACTAACAACACATTATTCAGTTCTGGGACTCCAGAGCAGTCCAGCTTACCCACACCTTTTATTTTTCCTTTAGCACCATCACCAAAGGTCACATAACTGGTAGTGTGAGGTTGTATATCCACCAATATATTCTCCATACCAGTCATATGTCTTGAGCAGCCACTGTCAAAGTACCAGTCTTCTCTGGTGGATGCCCTTAGAGCTGTGTGAGCTAACCAAGCATACCATTGTTGTTTCTTGATGGGGGAATTATGCCTATATGCCTTATGCTTAGGTCTGACATGGGGGCCTTGGTTAGGATAACCATGCAGCCTGTAGCAGAAGACTTTTATATGGCCAAACCTACTACAGTGATGACATCTCCATCGCTGAAATTTTTTCTTCTGATGGTTACTCATCCTGGTTCCCTGATGCCGAGACATCGGGTGTGACCTCCGCTTGAATTTCTGAACTTTAGCTTTTGAGCGTTTGAGTTCAGCTGAGGATTTTTTCACAAAGCCTAAACCAGACATGGTTCCAGACTTCTGACCCACCTTTAGGATCTCTTCCAAGGAGTCTGTTCCTTTATTGAGCATTCTGATGGATTTCGTCATTTGCTCCAGCTTGGAGGTCAGCAAGATTATCTCACCATTTAGACCATCTATGACTGTCAGATGCTTCTGTTTCTCATCCTCCAGCTCCTTGATGAGCTTCTTCTGCTTTTCTCCTTGCCCACGCACTTCTGCACTGGTGACACATAGCTCCTTATATGATGCAGCAAGTTCATCAAAGGTCAGTTCATCTGCACTTGAGTCATCATCAGTGGCACAAACACCAGTTAGTGCACTGACATGTTTAGCAGATTCTCCTTCAGATTCACTCTCAGAATCTTCCTCTGACCATGTTACATATAGCCCCTTCTTTTGCATCTTGAGGTAAGTAGGACATTCAGCTCTAATGTGTCCATAACCTTCACAACCATGACACTGGATCCCCTTGCCTTGGTTGCACTTTTCTTCAGAAGTTGATCTTTTCCTGATGTCAGACGAGATGTTCTTGACATTTGATCTACCTCTTTGATCAATCTTCTTCACGAACTTGTTGAACTATCTCCCAAGCATGGCTATGGCTTCTGATATGCTTTCATCACCTCCAGTATATCCTGCTTATGACTCCTCTTCAGTATTTGATACAAAAGCTACGCTTTTGTTCTTCTTTTCAACATTCTCACACAAGCCCATTTCAAAGGTTTGGAGAGAACCAATGAGCTCATCCACCTTCATGTTGCAGATATCTTGAGCCTCTTCTATTGCAGTGACCTTCATGGCAAATCTCTTAGGTAATGACCTGAGAATATTTCTTACAAGTTTCTCTTCAGCCATTTTCTCACCTAAGCCACCAGAGGTGTTTGCAATCTCAAGAATATTCATGTGAAAGTCATGAATAGTCTCATCCTCTTTCATCCTCAGATTTTCAAATTTGGTGGTCAGCATCTGAAGTTTGGACATCTTCACCTTGGAAGTACCTTCATGAGTTACCTTGAGGGTATCCCAAACTTCCTTAGCCAGCTCACAGTGGTGCACCAGCCTGAAGATGTTCTTACTGATTCCATTGAACAATGCATTCAAGGCCTTAGAATTTCCAAGGGCTAATGCCTCTTGCTCCTTGTCCCACTCTTCTTCAGGAATTTGCACACTGACTCCATCTTCACCTATCTTCGTTGGATGTTCCCATCCTTTGTTGACAGCTCTCCAGACTTTGCTATCTAGAGATCTTAAGAAGGCTATCATACGAGGCTTCCAGTCATCATAGTTAGAACCATCCAGCATGGGTGGTCTATTTGAGTGTCCTATATCCTTGTCCATGGTACTAGAAAGTAACTTCCCTAGATCTCACCCAGAAATTAACAGGCAGGGTGCCTGCTCTGATACCAATTGAAATTCTAGTTATCAGACTTTCGGTGTCACACGGGTTGTTATGACATCCAATTCTGCACAGACAAGAATTATGCAGAACTTAAAAGTAAGTGCAGTAAATAACACAAGTAATTGTTTACCCAGTTCAGTCCAACATGACCTACGTCTGGGGGCTACCAAGCCAGGGAGGAAATCCACTATCAGTAGTATTAATTCAGACCTTAAACCAACTGTTTAACCCTATCACTTAATACCTACCTGTAGCGGTGTATTCGTCGCTATATGCTCTATTGATTAAACCATAAGCAAAGCATACAAGGAAATCGAGTTGCCACCGCACTTTTATTTATCCAAAGGATTGGCTAAAAAGCGAACAAAAGCCTAAGAAGTTTTACACATAGAAAACTAATGAAAAGATCAGAGAGTCTGGGTAAGGGGTTAATTACGCAATGGGAAGGTGTTAGGCACCCATCACGTCCTAGGTACTCCTAGGGAGCCCTTTTCACACTTGTGGTATAAAAATGTTTATTTATTTATGACATATTGTGCAAACATGAATGGGAAGATGAGAAAAGAATATACAATTTTATTATTTTTGTGTTTGAACGGATGAACCCGTTGCCTACGTACCTTCCATGAAAGGTAAGGATCAAAACGCCGTAGTTCGGCTAAAAGATTTCCAAAATATGAGTGGGTTCATTTTAAAACAAGAGCACTAAGGCTTTTCATTCTCAACGGGAGAAAACTCAACCAATACCAACAATCCACCATGCAAGGATGGCTTCAACATACTAGTGAGGGGTTAACCCTATAATAAGTATGGAAGACTTACAATCAACTCACTAAGGATGTAGTGAGATTTACATCAACCACTATGAGAATTGAAACCTATGGCTAATGTATGAAAACATATCAACAATGGACAAAGCCACAAAACAATTGAATGGGTGAAGTTAATTGATTATGAGTATTCACAAAATATGGTCAAAGTATGATTAAAGTTCAATTCAAAGAAGTGTTATGAAAAGTGAAGTTTGAAAAGTCAAGGACTTAGGGTCCAGGTTTCTAATGTGAAAAGACATGAAAATGTTTGCACATTATGCATTTACAAATTTTAAAAGTCAACAAGTGAAAAGGGATTTTGAAACAAAAAGAATGTGGGTGAAGGAGTGTAAAACTTCCTAGAGGTTCACCTCTTGAAATCATATAGAAGATGATTCAAGTGTGTCCTTTGGAATAGGCAACAATGCACATGACAGGTAAACAAAGTGTAAGGCAAAAGTTAACAAAAGCGGATACCGGATGCCAATTACTGGACTTATACCAATCTCCTAAGACAAAGAAAGAAATGATACCGGATGCCAATCAACTGGACTTACACCAATCTCACAAAACAAAACAGAACATGGATGTCAGATGCCAATCTATCTGGACTTACTCTAATCTCCAACAGATGATCATAGGAAATACAAATGCCAACAACATGGACTTATAATTGCATCCTCACATACAACAAACAAGATAAAAACACTAAGCAAAGAGGACATAAGTGGCCAATGAAATGGTCTTACACTCAATCCCTTCCAAATCATAGGAACAGAGGCCAATGAATGGACTTATAGCTGATTCCTCAATGGGCAAACTCAAACAAAACACAAAGATATGAAATGATGATCATGCAATAATGAACAATTAATGATGATGATAAATGCACAAAGGCAAACATGCAAACATGTACAGATGAAGCAATCAATCAATCAAACAAAGTCATTTAGCACACTCTATATACAAGCAATTTTGGCTCAAGCAAGGGTTAGACTATGAAGTCAACTGGAATGGGGTAAATGGTGCTCTTAACCTTAACATTGAGAGTTAAGGTGAAGCAGATGAAAGGATATGAGGGGTGTGCCTCACTGCTCTTATCTCTGGTCAGAGAGAGCATTGAATATCAGAAGGTGTGGGAGTTCAGAAAGTTGGAACTCTCTCCACAAGTTAATGACTCTATAGATCTTGGGCTTTTACTCACTATGCATCAACACATGTGGTGTGAGCAAGGTGAGTGACACACAGAATAGTAGGAGATGGATTACACATCTCTTTTGTCTACCAATTGCCTTATCAAAAGGACTTTTCCTGCTTGGGGACAAAGATAAACAATCACAAACATTGCCTCTTAAGGAGGACTTCAGACAGGTGCCTGGCCAAGTAACAGGCCAGGTCTTCCAGACTACATGAAGAAGAGATGGTATACCTCAATGCTTAAGCTATCAAGCAAAGCAAAAGCAAGTTCACAATGAACTATAGCAACTAAGGTACCTGAAAACAATCCAACACAATCAGTATTCAATTCAAAAAAGAAAGTCAACAGACAATACACAATCAACTGTACACAAACAAGGCATTAAGCAAAGCACAAGCCCAACTCAAATGAGCTACAAAGCATCCTACAAAACAAGTCAAAGTTAGTCCATATCAATCACACAAACCACCTCAAGCCATGTGAATTAATCTCCTTAAAGCCATATGCTTCTTAACCTGAAAACAAACTCAAACATGAGAAGTAAACCCTTAGGCCAAAGCCTAGGGTTAAAGGAGGAGAAATAGACCAAAACAGAACATGAAAATTGGTAAGAATCAAGATTTATCAATTAAAAACATCATCCAATTGGTCTAATATCAAAAGCATTCATCAAATTCATTTCATAAACAAATCATGTCAAAGCATGCAAGTTGAAAGCTCAATGAAGCAAACAGAATGATCCAAGGCAAACCAAATCCAAAATGGCTCAATAAATTCCAAGAAAAATCATGCCTAAACAGAACACATCAAATGAGCAGCATACCAAAAATAATGGAATTTGGACAAGTATAAGCATGTCAATTAAAATCATCAAGTCAAGGTATGCACAAACAAGCTCAAACAAGACCACAAATGGTGCATCAACTTAAGGCAATCCTAAAACAGAAATGACATAAGATAAATGACTCAAACCAAAGCCCAGACACACTTCAATATGTTGAGAATCAATGTACAAAATTTCAAGCTCATGTGATAAGGCATAAGAATTTCACAAATCAAGAAAGTTCAACACTCAACAAAAGTCCAATTATGACTAACCAGCAAAGAAAAATATCAAACAAATTGGAAATGGCTCTAAAAATTCTAAAAAAATTCACAAGCAATCCTAACATCCCGAAGGAGCATCATGCAAAAATTCAGATCATTTGGCATATGAATGGCATGGTAAATAAAATCAGAAAATTGGACAAGAAATGGTGTGACACACATTGTCACACCTCCAATGATCATATCATATCTCACAAACCAAAATGACCAGGAATGAGTCTAGATTATGCATGTCAATTTTCAACTTCATTGGATTAATCATCATGATTTCACAAACAAAATAGCAAGCAAGGTGCAAGAAGTGACATGCAAGAACAAACCCTAAGCAATTTTTAAATCCAACCGAGCACAAATTCTTGAAAAATATCCATAAAAAAGTAGACATTACAAGGAACATGGCATAAAAAATCTCATGTGAATTGGATTATTATTTTGAGAGTTATGAATTTTTTAATATGGAAGAAGATTAAAAAATGTGAAGGGAAGCATATGAACATGATAAGCACAAGTGAAAAAAAAGAATGCAAAAGGCAATACATGAGATGCTGGAGCCAGGAGTCAAACACGCTCCGTTTTCAAATGTGGCGCTCACTTAATGAAACGCGCCGTTTCATTAAGTGATGTGGCGCGCTATGATTGGTGCATGGCACACAAACAACCAAAACTCATGCAACACACGGCCAGGCAGATCAAAATGCATCTGGAAACGCAAAACCCTAGTGTTCATCACACATTCATCATGTTCATCATCATCATGATCCAACTTGCACAAAAATTTACAAACCATATATCATTCGAATCGTCATTCAACACACATCACTAATCCAGCATCTATTTCATTCAATTCAAGCTATATTAAACGGATCGAGCAGAGAAAGTTTCACATATCAACATTCAAATCAACATAACAACTTCAATATCGCATGGTTTTAAGAGATCTAAAGTTCATCATGACCTACATTCCAAGATCTACAATATGCATCAAACAATTTCAAGAATTATAAGCATCGAAATCTAACCTCTATGAAGATGCAGAGTTGGATTCGCTTGATTCAAGGCCAGGAAGTGTGAAACAGATGCTCTATGTTGCTTGGATGAATGAATGGAAGCAAGACTTCAGCTCAACAATGCTCAATCTCGATGATATCTTCAGCTGCCATGGAAGTGTGCAATCTTCAACAGTCACGATTTGGCTTGGATTCTGCAAGATATTGCTTCAATTCACTTCTACAATGACTGCAGATGATGATCAGAACAAGAAACAAGCGAAAGAAATGAAGAAAATCAATGAAAAGTTGAGAGAAAATTTGAGATGAAAAGTTCTAGATCTAAGTTTGTGAATTGTGGTTGCTGAATTTCTGTTAGGATTAGGGTTATATACCCTCTGTTAATCAACCTTGTTAATCCCAATTAGGCTAATGCAAAAAGGATTAGATGAAATGAAGTGTTATGCAACTTGGCCAAAATACCCTCACATGTGCATGGCATGCTACAGTACTCGTGGCTGCATGAAAATGCACTCAAAATGTGATTTTTGAATCAAATGCAATGGAAAAATGTAATGGCAATGCATATTTTTTAAATTGGAGATTTCCCTCCAAAATTCAAAATGAATTCAAGTGAAAAATGCACTTTTTTGTGATGATTTTTAATGAAATGTGATGCATGATTATGATAGTGCACATCAAGAGAAAATTGCTCCAAAAAGAACCACATGAATTGGCCTTTTGATGCAAAAGTTATGCCTTGTTGAAGTTCAAATTCCATTGAGAATGATTTGATCATAACTTGCCAACCACACATGAGAAATGGATGTTCTTGAACTTTTTGGAAAGGTGAGAGCAAGATCTTCAACTTTCATGTTGGACAAAAGTTTATTTGAAGCTTTCTTGATGATGTAAACTTGAGGAGAAGACCTTTCCATTTTTGGCAATTTGAAATTACAGGTCACCTACTATTTTTGGCAACTTTTTGTCTGACCTCAAATCCTTCAATGTTGATGTTTGACATGTTAGATGAGACTTGTATGGACATGAATGAGGTCTCTCCAACCATCTCCCACCTTCAAATCCCTGATTTAATGCATAGTTGACTTGTGTTGACTTTTCTAGGGTTTCAGCTGACCTAGCTATGCTCTGATGAAATTCAAGCCTCTACCACTTGAGATCTTGATTCAAAATGATGTCATGGTTCATATGAACTCTTGATGAATGATCATGGTGCCCAAGTTCTTCAGAATGGCCACCATCTATTGCTCAATGACTTGCCTTTGACTGGCTTGACCTAATGGTTGCTTCATCTGCAAGTAACAAGGTTAGATGACAATATTTTTGTACTTTTGGTTAGTAAACAAATGAAAAGCAATGATATACAAATGCTAAACATGCTTGGTGATCAAGAATCACACTCAAAAAGATAACCCACCCACAAGGAGGAAGGCCAGGTGCACAATGATCCTTGAGGCAATGATATGATGTGATATGATGCCATGAGGGATCTTAGGGACAAAATTGGGGTCTTACACTACCCAATGCAATTTCAATCTTACACTAAGATCAGATTTCCTAGTCACTCCGCCTCAATCACCTCAGTGATTACAACCTTTAATTAAGATTAAAGACAATTGTAAAGTCACACTTCAAACAACTCTTGATTGTGCTTAACAGCTTTAATCAAGATACACAACACTCACGCTTAAAAGCTTAGAGTGACACAACACTTACAACTCAATGAACACCCTATACCAATGCAATCATCTCAGTGATAATAGCTTGGCTTACAAGTTACGTCTAATACAAGACACACAAAAATACAGCAGTGAAGTATACTGGACAAATAAAATCTTCACGCCTAAAACCCCTAATTCTGAATGAAGGATTGCCATCCTTTTATATTGCAGCACTTGGGCCTTGTACTTGTATTTTCCTGAAATTAAGGTCACGCGTGTTCCCCTAAATTCCACATCTAGGTTACTAACAAATAGGCTATTTGTTAGGTTCATTAATTGTAGCTTGGTTGTTGGTTTCCTGGATTTTCGCTCAGCTGTTGAATCCCTGAAGAATAGCCTGAGAAAAATGCTGAAACAGAAAAACTAAACAACCTACAATATAGCATACGCTGTCAGGAATGAATGTCACAACATTCAGTTTGACGTCCAAATCATAGACCATATGCTAAGTCTGTTTTTCCTGAAAACAGACTGTACAAATTTGCTGTACTGTACAGAACCAATCCGTCCATACTTCAGTATCAACGTACATTAATAAATGTCAAAACATCCAATTTGACATTTACACATAGAGCCTTACATCAGGTCTGTTATCCTCTTGATAAGCAGACTGAGCTGCATACTGAAATGTAGCAGAAATCCAATCTGCCTATTTCAGTATATGCTGTCAATGATGAATGTCATAACATCCAGTTTGACATTCAGACAGTAGGCCTTATGCCAGGTCTGTTATTTCCTTGATAAACAGACTGAAACTAAATACTGAGTTACAGTAGAACACCAACTGTTCTATTCCTCAGTATCTGCTGACAGGGATGAATGTCTTAACATCCAGTTTGACATTCAATAAATCCTGCATTAGCTAAACCTGCAGTATACTACTCAAGTATGTCATGACATCAGCCAAGACATCAGAGTACAGCCAGATATTCTAACATACAGTGCAGTCAAACAAACATCTCCACAGCATGTCATGACATCAGTCAAGACATTAGAATCCAGCTAGTGTTTTACCATACAATGCAGCCAATTAAACATCTACACTATCAAATTCAGTGGCTGCTTCCCATTTTGCTATTTGGGTATCTAATTTGTTTTGAATTTTGTTCAAAGCTTCCCTTATTCGACTAAGGTCAGCAACAACGTAATCAATCAGCAGCCCTAAGTCCATGACAAGATCTGTGACTTCTGAGGAAGCATGTACGACATCAATTTGTTTCAAGAGGTCTTTAATCCCATAGGAGGCAGAAGTATCACTCTCTAAGAGCTAGATCATATCAGTGTCGAAAGCCTTCTCTTTGAGTTTCTGGAGCATCACCACCATACTTGCTTGCAGTTTGGCCCCCTGACACTGTCGAAGTACTGGGATTCTTCTCTGACGAACCACCCCTTGCATTGATAACAACCTTCATATATTCTAGTGGTTTCCTCCATTTTAGCGCTTCTAACTCTTCAGAAGATAACATAGTGGTAGTTTCGGTCGAAGGTTCTGTGGTGTCCTTGGCAGCATCAACTTTTGGATTGGTCTCGGGTTGTTATTGTGTTTGTTTGTTCTCTTGTTCATTCTTTTCCTTGTTAGCATCATCATCTTGTTCCTCATCCTCATCCTCACGAGGCTATGTGTCGAAGTTGAACATGGATTGATCCTTTTCTTCTTCGCTATCAGAACCACCCATGCCTTGGCTAGTTTCTTGAGAACCATCTTCTGATTCATCTTTAGGAATCTCCCCAACATTCTGCATTTACGCATCCTTTTCCATAAGAGCATCTTTCTCTTTTTCATCCTCATGTTCAAAGCCACTAGTGTGGGAGTGTTGAGTGGTGGTTTTGGTTGGTGAATCTTTCTGCATTTCTGCAGCAGTTTGTTTATTTCATCCATATACCCTTTGTCGGAGTTGTTGGGAGTTGTGGGGTGGTATGTAGGAGCACTACTGCTTTCTGGTAGGATCGTTATGACAATTGGTTCAACTTGTGGTTGTTTGGAACTTCCTGCAATACCCTGAAGATAAGACAAAGATGTGTGAGTTGAAAGTGAAAGTGGATGCAATTAATTATTCAAAAAGATTAAGGTGAAGTATTTTACCTTAGGGCCTTCAGCCCCAGGATTGGATTTGTCGCTTTCCATTTGTTCTGGATTTTTCTTCAACTATGGCCCAGGTTCAGCCTCAAGTACCCTTGGGGTAGGAGGTTTCTTTGCTTTGCTTGTTTTTGCTTTTGGTTGGGTAAGAGCCTCTTGAATCTTCAACTATTTATTTTTTCTTTGTTTGGCTGGTTTTGAGGTTTCTGGAGATAAATCATCATCATCAAATTCGATTACCTCGACCTCAGGTTCCTCTTGCTTTCTTTTCCTGGGTGTTATTGGTGGTTTTCGGCTAGTCTGAGAGAAAAGAGAGTTCAAATGATTAGAAATGTGAAGGTAATACATAAAACAAAAATATCAATGTATAAAATATACCTTTGCTATTGTTGCTTTATTAACATCTTCTTCTTTTGCTTCGATGGATTTTTTGGCTGTGGAAGCAGTTTTCTTGGGCAAATTTTTTACAACTTGAAAAGAACCAAATTATTGTAAGATAAAGAAGAGTGAATAATTAAGAGAATAAGTGAGTAAAAAAACCTCCCATTCCATACCTTCATATATTTCAAACTTTATGTGAACATCCTTTTATGCCAATATGAAGGTGCCCTTTGAAACTGTCCAAGTTGTGCTTAGTCAAAACCACCCAGTTACCTTTTTTCTAAGATTCTTGTCAAAGGATTTTTACAAAATCCCTACAGACAAACCAGTCTGGAAATGGAGGGCTAAATTCAACACTTGGCAGTCGAGGGAATTAGGGAGGATACATATTAAAAGTTGTTTCGTACCGTTGTTCAGGTTTAACGTACGAAGGCAATTTTAAAGACTCCAGTTTCTTGATGAATTTTTCTTTCAAAGTGACTACTACTTCGCAGACAGTTCGACTAAGATCATCAGGTCTATAGGCAATTTCAACATACTTTTGGAATGCTTGGATCTCTTTGATGTGAGTTGAAGTAACTTTCTTGACCTTCTCCTGCACAGAGGTGAAAGCTTTGGTAAGGTGTTGGGTGAATGCAGAGACTTTAAAAAATTCCTTAGAATAGTAATCATGCCACCAGGTGTCGAATTGATGGGTACAGAGGAAGTAGTGAGTTGTGTCTGGCCAACATATCAATCTATTTTTCTGCTGCTTGCAACCTCAGTATGGATTTAATTAAAAAGAATTAGGGAATTCTTCTTGGTGTAGAGAGGTTTTGGTAGGACTTGAATAAGGCCAAATTATCGTGCGACAAGATTTGGTTGGTAAGCTATGAGGGTGACTTGGCTTTTCGATTGGTTGAGCCTAAGGGATAATACCCTGGGAGTAAGAAATTCTTACCAGATGGCAATTAATTCAACCTCTTTGTCTTTCGACGGAGAAAGGAATTTCCTCGTGAACCATTCAGGACCATACATTCTTGAGGTGAAATGAGCCATGGTTGGAGTGAAATATAACGTTTAGCGAACATCATTACATAGTTGGTGAAGCTTTGTTGAAGGTTTTGTCCTTCATCACTTGGAGTCAACATGGCCAGGTGTGTCCCTTCGACTCTCCTGTTCCTTACTTTGTTAATATCTGTGTCGATCGGTTGCGCATTGGAAGGCATGCTTCAAAACTAGCATTCAACCACAATTGTACCAGCCAGAAGGGGCCAGAGAGTAATAAATTCCCTTTCATCTGGATGTTTTTGAGAGAATTCACACCTTCACCCAAAGATTCATAAAGGTTAGCCAAAATCATTTCGTTGAGACAAACGTTGCGTCCAACGTGAAGTTAGTTCACCAGGGTAAGGTATTTCTTCGCTACCTGAAGGGAATTCAAGTAAAATACGCAAAGGGAGAACCACAAAGCAATGAAAGTGATGTGCTCTATGTCAGAGACTTCGTCAATGTCCTGGTCATGATAGTAGGACATATGGGTGGTATAAGAAGCTCTAGAGGTGTCAAAACCAATGGTATCCTTAGACATAAAGTATGAATCGTATGTTTCACCAGTGGGATTAAGCCCAGTGATGGCAGATGTATCAAAAAGTGTGGGCGTCATCATTCCACAAGGGAGGTGAAAGGTATGATGAGTGTTATCCTAAAAGTATAGAGAGGAAACTAACTTGGTTTGGCAGTAGCCAAGTCATACTTTCAACAACTGTATCAAGTCGAATATACCCATCTCTTTCCAAACTTGAGATTTTTTCTTTTCTATCTCCTCTAACCAACCTAGATAATCAGAGGGATCCCTAAATAGAGGACACGATCGAAATACCCTAAAACCATTATTCATGTAGGTTAGAATAATGGGTTCGTCAGTCGAGGGGTTGCCTTGGTTATCTGGGTTAGGGTTTTCATCAGTATGGATCTCATCAATATCCTTAGGTTTTTTAGCACATGCTATGGGTTTGTACCTAGAGTAGGTTGGGAAGAACTCCTTGAGCTTACTATGGTCAACATTTGGATCCGATAATGGTCCTAACATAGCATAAGTTTTTCCAGAAATAGAGATAAGGATCAATACCTGTGATTGGAAAATTCTTCTTTGTTCTTCAGTGAGAGGCTCAGGTACATATTGCTGATTACCTACAGTGTTTCGACCTAATATGTTATTGGCAAGAGGAAGACCTGAATATTTCTTAGAGTCTTTCATGTTCTTTGTTCATTCTTTGGTAGTTTTTATGGATGATGCCATTGTTGTAGAGAGATTGAAATAAGAAGCAAAATGGTTTTTTTTGTTTGAGAAAGATGAAGAGTGGAAGAAGTTGTTCTTAAGGAAGTTCAGAGTGAGGAAAAAGTTGGAAAAATGTTGAATATACCTATTTATAAGCTGCTGAAATGGAAGCGGTTTTTGTCAAGCATTAATGGTTGAAAAGAAAGTGGGACGCGTGTCAGTCGAAGAATCCATGATGAACGGTGGCAGTTAAAGGCTAGCCACGATCTCTAAGGGACTAGGAGGTGTGATGATTACATAAATATTCTCATGTGGGTTTTGAAAATATGTTTTGCAAAAGTTATCATCATAGCTATGGCGTCATAGCATGTGAATAGTTTGTGACGTCGAATTGGATTTTCAAAAAATGCCCCTTTCTTTGTTATGTCAAAAAAGACATTTTTGGGGGGCAATTTGTTAGCTGGAAGTTTCGACGTCGAGCCTAATTCAATGAGCAAAAGAAAAGAAAATATCTTTGAAGATGTTATGGACTTCGACATAAAAATATTGTTTGAACAATCCGGTCAAAGTGATCCTTACGTAAGAGGGAATTACTGTATGAGACTTAGAAATATTTCTAAGTTTAGAGTGGTAATTCGACGGAGGAAACATTAAGGTTGCGTTCAACAGAGATGTTTGAATTTGAATAAAAGAAGGATAATTGTATTTTGTCCTTATCTAGTTTTAAGAAAAGATGCGTGGAACGTTATGATGGATTGAAGACATGCCGAGCGCGACGTGTCATTGTCTGGGAGAAAAGCCATTGGTAGCAGTTATTTCGACTTAGTATATATATGGGTCTTAGTGTTAGGATTTCTGTATGCTCAATTATTATACAAATACTCAAAATTACTCAAACTATCTAGTGTATTGAGAAAAGAGTGTCATTGAGAATGTACGTTTGATAACACCATTTTCCACATTTCAATTGAAATTTATTTATACTTTTTCCAGAATTTATCTTCCATTGCAAGTTATTTTCAAGCACCTTTATTGTACTTTCCTTTATATTCTACAATTAATCTCTTTAAAAACCTTTTTAACAAACAATCTTCAAACATGAATGCTGTCAAAGTGTTAATCATTTCCAAATATAATTTTAACAATAGCACATGTCCTAGGATCAATCTGGTCGATCATGTGAGCAACCAAAGTATCTTTAATTTGGAAAACCAGCGGTTGTTTACCAATTTTCGCGGTAAATAGCGCCAACATATACTAATATATAAATAATATTGAATATAATATTTTCAACAACAATTTAAATAGTTGCATGAATATTTTACCCGAAGTAATATCATATACACTACCAACAAGTTTGTCTCGAACTTCGTCGTAGCATTAATCCCCATATATAAAAAGCCAGGAATGCAATGCCCAAGGCATAATTATTAACCATATTGAAATCCTTGAAACACCCCAAGTACACCACATGGGTGTAGTTTTGGATCTTGCTTGATAATATGGTCGAGCCCACCAAATATAAGAGATACATTCTAATGTTGAATTGTCTGTGCATATTTGTATCAACCTCATCATCTTTATTGTCGACAACACTTTTCGCTTCCAGGTGTCTCGAAAATTCATCTTTAAGGAATTTGAAATGTATGAGATTCCTCTTTGTATTTTTAACTTTCCATATAGTGACCTTAGGGTCAGATCCAATCAGCTCAACCATCATGTCTATCGCTTCACGTTTTGTCACTTAGGTGTGGTCAAAAAGACAATCTTAGATGGACAAATGCAACCGATTAGACACATCCTTTAGTGTCATTGTCATCTCCCTAACCGATAAATATAAGTTTATAGACTCTTCATTCCACCTCTCAAAAAAGGTTGTCATCAGAACATGATGAACCATGTTGTAACATGTGGTGTCAAGTTTAGAGACCCCATTGTCTCTAATTGTATCAATGAACCATATTTTTCTTAGAGTAGTCAATTTGATGATAGTTTGCCTTTATTGACACATGTAAGTGCCAAGTTACAAAATTAAAAAGTATAGAAATAGAAACAACATAAAAGAAGATTTTTGTTGTTGTGTAAAAGACGTATCATATCTCTCCCTCCTATGTACTGGGCCACATGATCCTCGCAAAGTGTTAATAATGATAGGTTGTTCAAAGCCTCTAGAATAATCCTTAGCCTAAACCTCAATAGTTTTCACCTTGGGCACTCATATTAAAGCTTCCTCCCCTTAGGTTGTGGCTTAGATGATCCAACTTTATCTGCTCAGATTTTACATTGAAGCTTCTTCCTACCATTAGCCATGGTTGGATATCGATTTCTCCAAAATGGATCTCTCAATATATTATTCCTATATCTTAGTACAAACAATATAAAAAACACGAAGAATTCAACAATCATATAAAATCAACACATGGACTATTAGATTTAATTCATATTTAAGTTTGTTAGATATTAGATTTAAATATTAGATTTGATTCATATTTAAGTTTGTTAGAGGCTTATAAATAGGGTGTCAATCATTGTAACTTTTAATCCTTTTTGTAGCCGTCATTCTCTTAATAGAATATTCATCTTTTATTCTACCTTTGCACCAACAATTGGTATCTAGAGCTCCGGTTCAGATTCATTGGGAAACACGGGAAACACGAGTGAACGTGAGGTCTTGTGTGTTTGATTTTGATTCTTAGATTCGTGTTGAATCTTGAACAAAATCTGATCAGAATTTTAATTCTGTGGGTTGGGAAACACTGTGTGAGAAATCTGAGTGTACTGTGCAAGGTAGAAAGATGAACGGAAACGGCAACATGAACACCAAACTTCCAGTATTTGACGGTAAAAACTGGAATCGTTGGATGATCCAAATGCGTGTACTATTCGGTGCTCAAGATGTTCTAGATCTTGTCACTGATGGTTATGTTCCGGTAGCAGCAGATGCGACAGATGAACAGAAAAACACGCAGAAGGAAGTAAGGAAGAAGGATCAGAAAGCATTGTTCTTCATTCATCAATGTGTTGATGTAAATGTGTTTGAGAAGATTGCAGATTCAACGACAACAAAGGCTGCGTGGGACACACTGGTTAGATGTTATGGTGGTGACGCATCAGTGAAGAAGGTGAAGCTTCAGTCCTTGAGAAAGCAATATGAGAATCTCAACATGAAGAATAATGAGAAAGTTTCTGAATACATCTCCAGAGTGATTCTGATCACTAATGAGATGAAAGCGTGTGGAGAAACTCTTTCTGAAGAAACAATCATGGAGAAGGTATTGAGATCCCTTACCTCTCAATTTGATTACATTGTGGTAGCAATAGAACATTCCAAAGATCTGAGCACCATGAGAATTGAAGAGCTGCAGAGCAGTCTAGAAGCGCAAGAGTTGCGTTTGACTGAGAGAACTTCTGAAAGGGAAGTAGAGCAGCAGGCTCTGAAAGCAACTTCTGATAGGAGGTATCAGAAGCAGTCAGAAGCCAGGAGAAGATCTGATGGTGGTCAGAAGTCAGAAAGCTCAACCTCTGATAGACAAAAGAATGTTCAGAAGGGAAAAGAGAAGTATGACAAAAAGAAAATCCAATGTTACTGCTGTAAGAAGTTTGGTCACTTTGCTAGAGACTGTTGGTCAAACAAGGAGAGAAAATCAGAAGAAGCAAATATAGCCAGAAGTTCTGATGACGAATCTGTGCTATTGATGGCCTCTGAATCTGGTGATATGGATCTGATAGACTGGTGGTATATGGACACTGGCTGTTCAAATCATCTTACTGGAAACAAGAAATGGCTGGTTGACTTTGACTCTGAAAAGAGGACAAAGATCAGATGTGCTGATGACAAATATCTTAATGCAGAAGGTATGGGAAATGTCAGAGTGACTCTGAACAATGGGAAAACAACATTGATTCAGAACGTGTGGTATGTACCTGGCATCAGAAGCAATCTGATGAGTGTGGGACAATTAATTGAGAAAGGTTTTTCAGTTACCATGAAGGACAATCTTCTGAAGCTGTATGACTGCAATCAGAAGTTGATTATGGAGTCAGAACAGGGAAGGAATAGAACATTCAAGGTGAATGTCAGAACCGCAGACTCAGAATGTCTTAGTGCAACAAGTGCTGAGAAGGAGAGTGAGCTGTGGCACAGAAGATTTGGTCATTTGAATTTCAGAAGCTTAAAACATCTGAATTCAAAGAAGTTGGTACATGGAATTCCTGCAATTAAGAAGCCTGAAAAGTCATGCAAAGTTTGCATGGAAGGAAAACAACCACGATTGCCATTTGCGTCAGAAACTGCTCCAAGAGCAAAACATGCCTTGGGAGTTGTACATTCTGATGTGTGTGGTCCATTTCCAGTAGCATCGATTGGAGGGAATAAATACTTTGTGTTATTTGTTGATGAATTCACAAGAATGACATGGGTATCCCTTATTAAGTTTAAACACGAGGTGTTTGATGAATTCAAGAAGTTCAGAATGAAGGCCGAGAATCAGAGTGGTCAGAAGTTGAAGATTCTTAGAACTGACGGTGGAGGTGAGTATAACTCCAAAGAGTTCCAGAAGTTCTGTGAGGAGAATGGAATTGAGCATGAGGTTACTGCTCCTTATACCCCTCAACACAATGGTCTTGCTGAAAGAAGAAACCGCACTTTGCTTGATATGGTGAGAAGCATGCTAAAGGAGAAGAAGCTTCCTCAGAAGCTCTGGGGAGAAGCTGTTGCCACTGCAACGTATGTACTCAACCGTTGTCCTACGAAGAAGTTGAAGGAAATAGTTCCAATACAGAAGTGGACTGGAGATAAGCAAAGTGTTAGTCATTTGAAGGTGTTTGGTTTTGTTTGCTATAAACATGTTCCAGAAGCCAGAAGACAGAAGCTGGATGATAGAAGCAAAGTGATGATTCTGATAGGGTACCACAGTACAGGTGCATATAAGCTCTATTGTCCAGAAACCAATAAAATTGAATTCAGCAGAGATGTGATTGTGAAGGAATCAGAAGTTTGGAATTGGGATAAGTCTCAATCTGACTCTGATGTTAGAACCTCTGAAGAAAGGTCAGAGTTCAGAATTTCTGAGGTTGGAGTAAACTCTGACGTTGATTCTGATTCTGATAGTGATTCTGACTCTGGAGAAGACTCAGAAGATGAAGGTGACTCTGATGATCCAGACTCTGATGACCCAGACTCTGATGGTAATCCAGATTCTGGTGGCAATTCAGACTCTGGAAATATGCCAAACCCTGAAGATGGTCAAAGCTCTGGAGGAAGTCAACCATCTGAAGCTAGAAACTCTGAAGCTCAAGACTCTGAACAAGTTCAGAGACCACAAAGAATCAGAAACATCCCCAGAAGATATGCAGAATTTGACATGCTGAAAGACACTGAAGTAGACTCTGAAGGAGAAGTTATTCAGTGTGCCATGTTAGTAGACTCTGAACCCATAAGTACAGAAGAGGCTCTTAAGCAGAAGCTCTAGCTGAAGGCCATGAAAGAAGAACTTGATGCTATAGAGAGAAACAAGACTGGAAGTTCTGAACAAGAGATAGCCAAGTTCAAGAAAGTTCTGATGAATGAATTCGAAATGACTGATCTAGGCAAAATGACATACTTTCTAGGGATGGAGTTCAGATACTCTGAGAAAGGTATTATTTTGCATCAGCTCAAGTATGAATTAGAACTTCTGAAGAGATTTGATCTGAAGAATTGTAAGATTGCTGTTACTGCATGCCAAGCTGTGTGGATTCTGAATCTATTGCAGGATCTGAAGATTAAAGTAAACAAACCTCTGAAGCTGATGATTGACAACAAGTCTGCAAACAATCTTGCCAGAAACCCAGTGTTGCATGGGAGAAGCAAGCACATTGAGACCAAGTATCATTTTCTGAGACATCAAGTTCAGAGGGGAGTGTTAGAAGTTGTACACTGCAGCACTCAGAAGCAGTTGGCAGATGTTCTGACGAAAGCTATCAAGACTGATCAATTTCTCAGATTAAGGGATGGAATTGGTGTTACAAGTTTTGATGGAATATGAATTAAGGGATGGTATTAGATTTAATTATTAGATTTAATTCATATTTAAGTTTGTTAGATATTAGATTTAAATATTAGATTTGATTCATATTTAAGTTTGTTAGAGGCTTATAAATAGGGTGTCAATCATTGTAACTTTTAATCCTTTTTGTAGCCGTCATTCTCTTAATAGAATATTCATCTTTTATTCTACCTTTGCACCAACATGGACAAATCACCACACAAACATATCAACAAATTTAGAAACTAAATACTGCATACAATATGTTACATTTTAGATTATAAAATCCGAAATCATGCATGATGCATGCTCAAAAATCTAAAATATGAACGATGGCAGACCAGGAAAAAATGCAGCTTAAAATCAACGATTGAAGTAAATGTGTACTAATTAATTGTTAAATAGTTGAATAAGTGATAATTCAACAATAATTTGATGATAAGTGAGGAAATGCAAGTTATTTCAGATGTGACTATTTTCAAATCAAAAGAGAGAAATGCATAGGTGAGAGAAAATAAGGGTTAGTGGGTTATATGAGGTGTTCTAATTTTAGATTCCAAACACTTGAAAATCATGTTCCAGATTCTAGAATTCGAAGAGCGTTTTTGTCAATTAAAGGAACATCGCATATGTTTGGGATATGGATGGAAATTGAACTCATATCCAGAGGATACCTGGAAAACTATTCATAATGCGTAGGGTAAAAACCCACAAAATTAATACGGGTATGGGCATGGATAATTATCCATTAAAATAAGCGATTATGAGTGCGAGTATAAGTACCTTAGTATTGACTCCGCCACATACTAAACAAATATATATTTATACCATCATGTAAAAAATGTATGCATATCAATTAAAAAATACAACACAATTAAACTATTATACATTTTAATATAAATATATATTTATTTCATAATTCAACAATATTTCTTTTAATGTTATTATAAACTTAAAATGATATGTGTACTTGGTAAAAAAGTACAATAAGATAGTCCTGTATTTGTAGGGCTATTTATGATGTTTAAGGTATTTGGAAAACACGTAGGGCGTGCTCACACAGAGTGGTGAGAAGTTATGTATGTGTGTTTCTGTTAGAAGTTGGAGATCCTTCCTCAGTATCGAGACTGAGATATTTATAGATACTTTCTTGGGCATGAGTTACAGAGTTAGTGGAATGGTTTTGCCTTAACTCCATTACCAAGAAAATGGTCAAAGAAAGACTTGTTCTTCCTAGAATTATGGAAGAAACTGTTTCATCCATTGACAAACTCTCTTCCGTTAGTTAGTATACGTCCACATCATCATTCACGTTTATTAGGTAAGTGGGGTTACCTTGAGCAACCCGAGCCCAATAAGTAGGGATGCAAATTGATATCTATGAGACGAATAATATGATATTCATGTCTGCCCCATTGGGTAAATAAGAAATTCGTACCGTGACATATCTAAGCGGATATTTGATAAGCGGGTGATTGCGGGTTTTAAGATACCCACAAATATTTACAAATATCCATGAATAATATTTTTTTCTAAAATAAATTTTTGAAAAAAATATTTTCAGCTTCTTTTAAAGGCACACAAATTTATTATCACATAACATTCAAACAATTCTCTCTCTCAATTTAATAACACAATTTCATCACATTAATTTCCATCTTTTTCACCCGGACATAAATACATAATAACATCCAAAGATAATATCCATATATCTCATTTTTTAACCAAAACAAATAAAAGATATTGTGATTCTGAGTTATGGTGGAAAAGCGGATGACAAAGGAGTAGAAAGGGAGACACTGGTTGGACGAAGGAAAGACGATATTGGTTGGTTGGACGGTGAAATTATTGAAGTGAGATCTAAAATACAGAATAAACTTAAATATGCAATGGCCAAATAGTATTTGTATGGAATATGAAAGATTTTCTTTTAAGAAAACTTGAAAATAAAATTGATATATATATATATATATATATATATATATATATATATATATATATATATATATATATATATATATATATATATATATATATATATATATATATATATATATATATATATATATATATATATATATATATATATATATATAAAAGAAGACTAGTTTTTTTAGAGGATGAAAATACATAGTATAATAAACGAATGATATTTAAATAATTTTAATAAATACAAATATTTGTGAGTACGAGTATCATTAAACCCACATTCGTAAACATTAAAAAATAGGTATTTAAAGATCCATTTATTTTGATAATGAAGACTTTTCAACTCATGATATTTGTAAATTAATCAATGAGTAGCTAAGTTTCTCTAAATTATGTCTTTTTTAGACGAACTTTATCATTACTCTGTTGGACATATGTCTCTTTGAGATTTATTGAACACTTTTATTATTTTTATCTTATTTAATTTCTTCTTGACTTTAATTTCTTTTGTTTATTTACGAGTGCACAAATCGATCTAGATACGTAAATATATCTGATGGTTAGTTTACGCATCTGGCCTAGGGCAAATTATTCAACTTAATAATTAACTAGGAATAGATAATTATAAGTTGTTGCTTTTGAATCAACACTTATAGTCTTGTTTGTTCTCAGTAGGATACTAATTTAATTGCACTTCAATAAGTACATACTTCATCAACATGTAAAATCAGGGGATTCAATATAAAATGCCTAATCTCCTTTCTCATCTTGAACTTTATTCTCGTAGTTTTCTCGTTCTTGTTTTGGAACTAGATAAAATCAACCCCCACCCCCATGACATTAATTTCATTTGCACATAATTACTTTGTTAAATTACAATCCTCATGGAAACGATCTTTTTTTAATTATTACTTCAACATTATGGGTACACTTGCCGAGAGATCATCATGTTTTTGGTGTCATTTTCGCGGATTGTTGATTTCAACAAGGCAATTTTTGTGCGACAATTTTAAGTTTTGTAATTATTTTTGTTTTTATTCTTAGCATTTTTACTTAATTTTTTGTTATTGTAAATATTTTTTGCATTATTCTAGTTTCCAAATTTTTGTTTATATTTAGTGTTTATCTAGTTCAGTACTACTAAGGTATTTTTCTTCTGATTGTTTATACGAGGTAAATGAGGACACGTACAATGGAGATGACTATGAACTTTCTCTATTAGTACAACTTGAAGCGTTATCAAAGTAATTGTCTGCCTCAACATGAGTTCAAGAGAATTTTAATCCAATTAGGGCCCTACAATGTGATTTTTCTGGTGGAGGTCACACCAATGGTATTTGTGTAACGTACGTTGAAAAATCACATTATACAATACACTATCAAGATCTACCCTATTACTTCAACACCTATAACCCATGGCAGGATGATCATTCAGGTCTTAAGTAGAGTCACAATCAAATTCAAAATTTCAACTAAGAAGCTCCTCAAGATCCATCACAAAGAAAGTCATCCCTTCTAGAAGAGACTTTTGAGCGAATTTATGAGGTCTGCTTAAAGTAACTTTAGAGAAAGTGAGGCCACTCCAGAAATAATTGAAAGGGAGTCATCTCCTCTATAAGAAGTTGTGAACTAATTTACGTCGAGTAAACACAAATGGGCAGCAAGGCATAAGATCATGCAAATATCCACCAAGAACCTAAGAGCATCCTTGAATAATTTTGAAAATCACATTGGGCAGATATATGAACAATTGGCAGCTAAATCAAGCGAAGTTCCTGACGTGAATATGTTGGAAATCCTAAGGATGAAAAAGTTGAGAGAGAAGTTGGAAATGAATGGGAAGTAGTCGATGATGGAGGAGTTAAAAAAGAATAAGAAGACAAATTCATATCATTAGATGAAAAGACTAAATTAAGAATAGAAGAATTAGAGGTGAATAATAGCTTGGGGAAAAGAACAAGAAATCAAAGGGAGGATGATATGGTTTTGGATAAAGTTTCAAATGCAAGAATTTGTTTATACATAGATATCAAACATGAACATATTCAACAAAAAGCATGTCCCTAAAATCTATTTTGGTAACAAGAAAGATGGAAACAAAGAAATAGATAAAGTATTAGATTCCATTTATGTCTTTTTCGCTACTATCAAATTGAAGAATATATGGAGGCAACATCATCAATAACTCAAGTTCATATGAGTCCTATCAAACAAAAAGAAGAAGAATTATGTGTTATTTTTTTCATATATGTCTCCCTAGTGGATGAGCAAATGATCAAGCTAAGGATCTTAAATAAGCCCTGCATGGGAGGCAACCCACGAATCAGTGTTATTTAACTTTATTTTATTTTTCAGTTTTCGCTATATTTTAGTTATTTCCTTTTGTACTATGATCCAAATAAGAGTACTAGCTCGATCTTGAAAAGCTCTTCCTTTTGTACTTTTCTTTGTTTGAAATTACTGAACTTGTTTGCTTCTATTATTTCTTTCAGTTTAATTTGCTACCTTACCAGCGCCATCATGAAAAAGAAAAGAAAAAGTCACCAGAAAAAGAGTGAACAAAAAGAGATCAATAATAAAGTTCCCTTGCATATTGAAAGTTGATGAAGAAAAGGGAAATTGACTACATGTACTCAATCTCCATATACCTCAACTAGTAAGGTTTGAGCCAAAATTTTCCATTGTTTACTTTTCCTTATTACGAGAGTATTCATATATTAGTCATTTTCAAGAATTTGTGTTGTTTCTGATTTGAGTATATTTGTCTTATAAATACACACTAAGACAATTGTTTGTGAAAAATCTGAGCCTTTTGAGCCACCCCATCTAAATATGATATTCGTTCTTTAACCACTTTGAGTCTACACCATTCTTTCAGTGACATAGCATTTATTATATAGCCATTTGGGTTGAAATATAAATTCTTTCCGCCCTTTTTGAATTTAGGTAGAAATGATTGTTTTACTTGTCCGATGAAAAATAATAAGTTTATGGTTGCTCTTGGAAGTTAGTAAAAATGAGTTTAGAGTAGGAATACTAGAGAAATCGGTCAAAATAAAAAGGAAAAAAAGAAGTTAAAAATAGCTTCTTAAAAAAATTGTGAAAAATAAGACGAACAACATGCATTCTCTAGTACCAACTAAATTAGAAAAGAGTGATATGAAAGGAATTGAGATAACATCAGGAAAATTAGGTCATAGATCCAAAGGTTTAAGCCTACTATTCTAAATTATTCTACCCTGACATAAGACAGGTTACAACCTTAAAAAGATCTCAAAATTGTGTGCTTAAATATGACTTTGATTGATTCGATTAAAAAATTTACAAACTCAATGTTAAATGATTTTATATGTTGATTGTGAGGTTACCCTGTTAAATTGAGTGCATATATGTGAGATGAGTGACAATTTGAGTACTTGTATGTTCGGAAGAACTTTTCTGAGTTGATTGGATTGAAGCATGGAACCGAAGTGTTGATCAGGAAAAAAAGGTAATACTCATTGATTAGAGTAAGCATTTTAATTATGACAAAATATTCAGTATGCAGACAGATTAATTGAGGACACACAACATATTAAGTTTGGGGTTATGATGAAACCCGTCATTACGTGATTCTTACAAGCAAATTCAGATGAAATCAAAGGAATAATGAGCAAAAGACAATGCCAAAGTGTGAAGAAGTGAACAAAAATCTATCAAGAGGAACAAATAGGTACTTAGTGAAAATATTAAAGAAAAAGTAAGAAAAAAAAGCTATTTTGCCACTCTAAATCACGCGTGCGCGATGCATCCCATCCTGACACGATGAGGCTTTCATTACAACGCGATGCAGGAACATCATGGCGCAATGACACGTTTTTTAATGACACCCAAAATTGTTATTTAAAGGCCTTTTTGATAACATTTTGAAAGTTCCAAAACTTGGAGATAAAATGACGACTAGGAATATTTAAGAGGAAAAGTTTGAGAGCATTGGAATCATTAGAGAGTTATTTTTCCATAGATTTTAATGATGAAGACTTTTCAACTCATGGTATTTGTAAATTTATCAATGAGTAGCTAAATTTCTCTATATTAGGTCTTTTTGAGATGAACCTTATTATTACTTTGATGGATCATATGTCTGTTTGAGACTTATTGAACACTTTTATTATTGTTATCTTATTTAATTTGTTCTTGAGTTTAATGCTTTATGTTTGTTTATGAGAACACAAATTGATCCAGATACGTAGAGATTGATGACCGTTAGTCTATGCACCTGACCTAGGGCAATTATTCAACTTAGTAATTAACTAGGAACATGTAACTTAGGCTATTGTCTACTATGAGTTTAACTTAGCCTTAGGAAGCCTAAAATCCCTTTTGAAATATGTTAGAAAAGGTTTTGTGCTGAAAAAGTAAGTTTTTAAGCAAATAAGTAGTTTATGTATCGACACATATGATCCATAGGTCGACACATAGAAGAATTGTTTTGCCTATGTGTCGACACATACGATTATAAATCGGCACATGTGCTGCATTTTTAAAGCATGTACGTTCTGACTCATATGCTGCTTGCATGTGTTGACTCATGACCTTCATAGGTCAACACATGATCTTCATAGGTCGACACATACTGCTAAATTTTCCAAAAATAGCTTTTAAAACATCTAAACACTCCAAAAAACTCATACAAAAAAACCCATCAAATAAAACTCATTTTTTTATGGTTATAGCTGTTAGAATAAGATTATATTATGCATCTATACCTTAAGTTTTGATGATAACAATGTTGTATTTGTGTGAGAATAATTTTGGTACCCTAATGGTTTGTTGTTGTGTAGCTTTAATAGTCAGTTCTGATTCTGAGTGTATGACGTGCAACGTCATCAGTTTCTGAACTTTGTTTTCAAATTCCACTTCTGCACTAATCATGAGAAGTTATGAAAGATGTTCAAGTTACTGCTGCAATGATCTTTCTGCTTTTGTGCTGATTCACTCCTGAGAAGTTTATGAGGAGACGTTATGCTGCTGCTGTAACGTTCTCTCGGTTTATGCTTCTGGATGTGACTCTGATCATCAAGCTTCTGAAGAATGGAAAGCTTCTGAAGTTTTGTTACTTAGTTGAATATTCAGAAGATCTCTAGCCAAACATTGAGGATATTAAGGTTCTGACCGAAGAGTTAGAAGATTCTGAAGATACTGAAGATCTCAAGCCAGACTGATGATGCTGTCAAGGTTCTGACTGAAGACTCTGAAGTTTCTAAAGTTTTTGAATCCAACTGTATGTTTCTTCATTTCATGCTTTATTGAATTTCATCATAAGCCAATGATTTTGAAGATAAGATCAAAATGGATACACGATCAAATAGTACATGGTAAAAATCAAATATTCCTTCCACTACCTGATACCATGGGCAAAATACAATACTATACATCACACCTGTCACTGAAATTATGGGTGAAGGACTGTACGCTGTATCACTCCTTTCACCAATCCAACAGTGGAGAACCGCTATATTGGTATCCCCATTTCCCCCTAACGATCTCTTTTCTTATGCTATATAAGTGAGACTTGGAGACTTGAAGAAAAGCTAATACACACTAGAATATTTGACAAGTCTGTTTCTTTGTGAAAAGCTATCATTTTTGTACATAATTTTCTTTAAGTGTTTATTTTTCATTTGTGTAAAATCTTCTTGTATAGAAGCATCTTGTAAACACAAAAAATTGATTCAAACTTGTTTGTTTGTAATTCCTTAAGGAGACTAGGTATAGTCTGATCCTAGAGAAGACAAAGAAAGTTGTTCTTTATGATTACTTAAGGAGACTAGGGTATCGTTGGATCCTCGAGAATACAAGTAAGGTTATTATTTGTGATTATTTTAATTAGTTGATTATAGTGGATTAAGACCTTGTGTATAAGGCAAAATCACCTTGGCGAGTGGACTGGAGTAACTTTGAGTTTCAAGCGAACCAGGATAAAAATACTTGTGGTTTTATCTCTTTGTTATTAACATTTGAGTGGTGTTTTTGAGTTGGTAAACAACTTTTGTTTTAAAACCCAATTCAAACCCCCCTTTCTTGTGTTTTTCACACCTTCAATTGGCATCAGAGCTCTGGTTCTGATTGTGATAAAAGATTTATAAACACTTCACCATGTTTAGTACCGATCTTGTTCGTGTGAAAAAAATGGCCGCTTCTAATGCTGCTAACATTATTAACAACAACGAGAGAGATCACTACAGTGCTAAACCACCAATTTTTGACGGTGAGAAATTTTATTACTGGAAAGATAAAATCAAAAGTTTCTTTCTTGGATACGATGTTGGCCTCTGGGATCTTGTGGTTGATGGCTAGGTTCACCCAGTTAATGCTGAAGGAAATAATATATCAAGAAGTGCTATGACAGATCAATAAAAGAAGGACTTCAAAAATCATCTTAAGGCTAGAACTACATTTCTAAATGCTATCTATTATATTGAGTATGAGAAGATAACGAACAAAGGTTTTGCCAAATCCATATTTGACCCTTTGAAGATGACTTATGAGAGAAGTGCTCAAGTAAAGGAGACAAAGACTTTGGCCTTAATCCTGAAGTAATAGGAATTCATAATGGAAGATGATGAAACCTTGAGATTATGTTCTGAAGATTTCAGATGCTTGTTACAGGACTGAAAGCTTTGGACAAAGGATACTCTACAACTGATCATGTCAAGAACATCATCAAAAGTCTCCCCTCAAAATGGTGACCTATGGTAACTGCCTTGAAGTTGGAAAAAGACTTAAACATCATTAGTCTTTAAGAACTTATTAGTTATTTAAGAATCCATGAGATAGAACTCGAAGAAGATGAACCTTAGAAGCGAAGCAAATCTGTTACTTTGAAGTCTAAGCCTAAGAAGACAATGGCTTATCAAGTTGAGAAAGAATAAGAAGATTCTGTTGAAGTCTCAGAAAATGATAATGAGTTGTCTTTAATCTTCAAGAAGGTCAACAGACTGTGGAGACATAGGCAGAATGGCCAAGGGAAGTTCAGAGGAGCTAGAAGGACTGCTAATCATTCTGATTCTTTGTATGGACAGAGGAAGCAAGGTTCTGGTAAAAAGGATATCTGCTTTGAGTGCAAGGAGCCATGCCACTACAAGAATGAGTGTCCTAAGCTTAAAAAGCACATAATGGATAAGAATAAGTTTCTAAAGGAAAGAAGGGGATGATGACTACATGGGATGACTCAGAATCTGTAGAAGAAGATTCTGACAAAGAACAATCCAATGTTTAATTGATGGCAACTACAACTGATCCAGAAGGTTCTAAAGAACCATAAGATAAGGTGTTGTTAGAATCAGAATCAAACTCCGATTCTGAAGAGGTATTTTGTGAACTATCTCATTCTGATTTAGAATCATGTCTCCCTGAAATACTGGAAAAGTACTAGAGACTTCAGGGAAAGTACAAGGACCTTAAACAAGTCCAAGTAGTTGCTTCTGAAACTCGTAGTGAGCTTGAGAAAGATATTTCTTCTCTAAATCAAAAAGTATTTTCTTTAGAAAGTAACAACTCTACTTTGAAAATTAAAATTTCAAAACTAGAGGAAGAAATAGTCTTAGAAGCTTCTGGTACTGATTGCGTCATTAGATATGACAGAGCATTATAGTACTTTTTGGCTAAAAGCATAGATATAAGAAAAATGACTTCTTTAATCTATGGAGTTAGAATAAATGGCAAGAAAGGTTTAGGTTATACATAAACTATAAAACCTGACAAATGTCAGAAGGTAAAACTAAGACCTCTCTATGAGCATTCCGTGCCTATTGGCACTGAGTTGATTTTTCTGCATAGACACAGAAACATACAAAGGGTAAGGACTCAGTTCTGAAACCTAAGTATCATGCATAAATTCCCCGTGATTATCCTTCTTCACAAAGACCCAAAGTTGTAAGAAACTCCGGGAAAACTAACAAAAGAGGACCCAGAAAATGGGTACCTAAGGATAAAATAATTTATGTTGCATATATCCTTAGCAACTCAGTTGAAACACCAGTCATGGTACCTGAACAATGGATGCTCACGACATATGAAGGGGAGAAGGTTTATGTTCCAAGATTAGGAACTTAAGCCTGGAGGCTTTGTTTGTTTAAGAGGAAACCAGAAAGGGAAAATCATTGGCTCAAGAACTATTGGTAATTGTAAACTTCCTTCTATTACTAATGTTCTTTTAGTCGATGGTTTGATGCATAACTTATTGTCTATTAGTAAACTTAGTGACAATGGTTATGATATCATTTTTAATCAAAAGTCTTGTAAGGTTGTTAGTTCGAAAGATGGTACAATCCTTTTTAACGGAAAAAGAAAGAACAACATTTATAAAATCAAACTTTTTGATCTTGAGGATCGAAATGTAAAATGCTTAATGTCTGTTAATGAGAAGCAATGGGCATGGCATAAATGTTTGGGCCATGTAAGCATGAGAAGGATTTCTCAGATAAATAAGCTTGGATTAGTCAGAGGCTTACCCAACCTGAAGTTCGCTTTAGCTGCTCTTTGTGAAGCATGTCAGAAAGGAAAGTTTTCTAAAACATATTTCTAAGCAAAAACTGTTGTCTCTACCTCTAGATCGTTAGAACTTTTGCATATTAATTTGATTGTGCAAGTGAAAACTACCTCTATAGTGATAAAAAGTATGGATTGGTCATCGTTGATGACTATAGTCGTTGGACATGAGTAAATTTCTTGAAACATTCACATTCTGTGTTCTCTACCTTCTACTCACTAGTGCAAATAAAAATGAATTGCAAAATAGTCAGAGTCAGAAGTGATCATGGTGGCGAATTTGAAAATAAACATTTTGAAAATATTTTTGATACAAATGACATTTCCCATGATTTCTCCTATCCTAGAACTCCACGGAAAAATGGAGTTGTAGAAAGGAAGAATAAGACTTTGCAAGAAATGGCCCACACCGTGATCGAAGAAACTGATATGGCTAAGCATTTCTGGGTAGAAACAGTTAACACAACTTGTTATATTCAGAACAAGATTTCTATTAGACCTATTCTTGGTAATACTCCCTATAAATTGTGGAAGAACAGAAAACCCAACATTTCTTACTCCCATCCTTTTGGTTGTGAGTGTTTTATGTTGAACACTAAAGATAATCTTGGAAAGTTTGATTCTAAGGCACAAAAATGCTTATTTTTAGGATTTTCTGAACACTCTAAAGGCTACAGAGTTTTTAACATTGAGACACAAATTATCGAAGAATCAATTCATGTTAGATTGAATGATAACCTTGACCCTGAAAAGTCAAAGCTAGTTGAGAAATTTGCAGATATGAAGATCAATCTTTCAGAATCCAAGGATAACGAATCTAGAGAAAAAGACTCATAAGGAAAAGCTAAAGAATAAGAAGTAAAAGACTCATAAGCAACTAAACCAGGGCTATCATTGGTCCAACTCATCAGAAGAAGAGCAGACCAAGAACTTCTCACTCTAAAGAATTGATTCTGGGAGATAAAGACGCACCTGTCAGAACTAGATCTTCATTTAAACCTTATGAAGAAACTCTTTTGGGTTTGTTATCTCTGATAGAGCCCACATCTATTGATGAAGCTCTTATGGATAATGAATGGATTCTGGCTATGCAAGAGGAATTCAATCAATTCACCAGAAACAACATTTGGGATCTTGTTCAGAAACCAAAGGGTTTCCATGTTATTGGAACCATATGGGTCTTCAAAAACAAGTTCAATGAGAAGTGCAAAGTCGTCAGAAACAAGGCTCGACTGGTAGCACAAGGTTGTAGTCAACAATAAGGTATAAACTATACAAAAACCTTTGCTCCAATTGCCAGGTTAGAGTCTATTCATCTTTTAATTTAGTTTGCAGTCAATCATAACATCATTCTTTATCATATGGATGTTAAAAGTGCATTCTTAAATGGATATATTTATGAAGAAGTGTATGTGCACAAGCCTCCTGGTTTTGAAAGTTCTCAAAATCCTGATTTTGTTTTCAAACTGAAAAAATCGTTATATGGTCTGAAACAAGCTCCTAGAGCTTGGTATGATGGACTAAGTAACTTCAGTTTGGAAAATGATTTTACCAGAGGGAAAATGGACACAAATCTTTTTTGCAAAACCTTTAAGAATGATATTCTGGTTGTGTAAATTTATGTTGATGATATTATTTTTGGTCTTGCTAATGCTTTGTTATGAAAGGATTTTGCTAAGTCAGTACAGGTAGAGTTTGGAATGTGTCTGATGGGAGAACTCAAGTTCTTTCTACGAATTTAGATTGATCAACATTCAGAAGGAACATACATTCATCAGAGAAAGTATACAAGGGAACTTCTGAATAAGTTTAACTTGTCAGAATGCAAGCCAACAAAGACTTCAATGCATCCTACATGCATTCTGGAGAAAGAAGGGGTAATAAGTAAGGTAAATTAGAAGCTATTTAGAGGTATGATAGGCTCTCTCCTTTATCTAACCGCTTCTAGAACTGATATTTTATTTAGTGTCTGCTTATGTGCTCGCTTCCAACCAGATCTTAGGGAGGCTAACTTAACTGCTGTTAAGAGAATCTTAAGGTATCTGAAAGGTACTACTAACCTTGTTTTTTTTATAGAAAATCAAGTGAATATAAATTAGTAGGCTATTGTGGTGCTGACTATGCTGGAGATAGAATATAAAGGAAAAGTACTTCTGGAAGCTGTCAATTTCTAGGAGATAATCTGATCTCGTGGTCCAGCAAGAGACATTCAACAATTAAGCTTTCAACAGCCGAAGCTGAGTATATCGTAACTTCCAGATGCAACACTCAGATACTCTAGATGAAGAGTCAGCTAGAATATTATCAGAGTTTCGAGAGTAACATTCCTATTCTCTGTGATAATACTTTTGCTATTTGTTTGTCTAAGAATCCTATCTTGCATTCTAGGGCTAAGCATATTGAAATTAAACATCACCTTTTTACGTGACTATGTTCAGAAGGATATTTTTCACTTAAACTTTTTTGATACAGACCATCAATGGGATGATATCTTTACAAATCCCCTTGCTGAAGATAGATTCATTTTCATTCTGAAAAACTTATTTATGGATTTTTTTCCAAAATAAGAAGATGAATTTCAAAATGTTAAGCTCCCAAAACTCTAGATTATATTCTGAGAATTTATTTGTTGATTTTGAGACATGAGCTTTCTGAAGTGAGGAAGTTTCATGAATCAGAAAGGTTCTAATCAGAAGCAATCTTATCGATTTGACTTCTTGATTTTGAACAGTTGTTGCATTAAATGTTTTTGCTTGTCGTTTGATATCACGTGATTCTGAGTGGTGACAGTTGCCCCACTTTCTGAGCATGCATGATGTTAGCATGACACATTGGGTTTCACAATTCTTGGAATTAGGTTAAAATCTCTTACGCTCCCCCTTATGTATGCGTATTTGTTAGCCTTTTATCATTACATTTTTTTATATAAACCCACTTCACTCACATTTTCACACTACACTCACATTTACTCCCACACCTTTCTCTCTTTCAAACCTTCAATCACCATATCTGCAACTTTTCTTCTTCATCTTCAACATTTCTCAAATGGCCGATCAAAAACAACAACATCAACAAGCTCAACCTTAACCTTCTATTCAACCAACTGCTGATAAGAACACTCCTCCCTCTAAGGGAGAAATCAACGGTAGTAGTATCTCATTGGAAACTACCCTATCTTCACCAAGATCGATCCTATGGAAGTCTTGGCTTACTACTTGGAAAGCTGCCTCAAAGATAATATTGATCGGTTGGTGGATCGCTTCAATCTTCCTGATGACTACCCAGCTGTTCTGTAACACCCTTCTAAATTACCCCAAATATTTAATTAAAACAACAAATATATACATCAGAGTAAAGGTGCAAATAAGGGTGTCACACAAACACTTCACACCATTCACCATAATAACTGTCATGCTCTTTTATTAATTCAAAACATAAAGCATTTGCATAATACGCAGCGGATAGAGATTAAATTAATCATGCAAAACATGTAGCATATTACATGTAAACTGGTTCACAACCAACAACAAAACATTTAAAACATCCCATCCCGATGTTACATCTACCAGAGCATGACCCACTAAGGAGACTACACTAGACTCCAAGCACTAGCTTCTACTCAATCACTGCTCGTTACCTGAAAAATAGTTGTAAGGGTGAGTTCCTCAATCGATATAAAAAGCATTATAGAATATCATGAAATGCTAAGTAAATAACACGTTAATCACCCTAATCATATCACACATTCAGTAACGGCACATCAACTCAATTATCATACTCAATACCAACACAATTCATACTCATACTCAATGCCAACACAAACACACGTATAATATTGGAATACATCCATTCATATTATACGCCATACATACATTATGCAATGAGACTCCATGCAGGCGGTACCGACTATTCGTGAACATATAGTTCAACTTCACCGACCAAATCCAGGTACGGCTACCAAGCTCACTAGTCCCACTCATTTGAGACCTAGTGACTCACATCACTAATTCCTCACCATGGGAATTAGCTACCACCCCAAGGGCCATGCTATGCACGCTAATCACCTAGCATGCAAACATCAACAACAGTCCAAAATGACTAACATCACTAATTCCTCACCATGGGAATTAGCTACCACCATAAAGGCCACATTATGCTATGCCAAATCACCTAGCATGCAACATCAACAACAATCCACAATGGACATATGCTCACACTCTAAGCCATAAAACAGTCCATCCACAATTACATACATAATATATACATTCACAACATTATGCATATTTCCACACATCATCAGCATATTTATCACATAATCATATTATGTCATGCCAAATAATTCAGTCACAGTATTAGCACACTCTACTAATACCTATCCTACTCAAAACAACGGGAAATAATCCCTCTTATATCACACACCGATATAGGCCAATCACCAATTATGTTCACAACATTAAAATATCAATTTTTTCCAATTTCCAACAGTGTTAACCGGTTAACGCTCTGGGTTAACCGGTTAACGCAACACAGAACATGCTTTATGGCAAAACTCAACAGTGTTAACCGGTTAATGCCCTGGGTTAACCGGTTAACGCAGACAGAACAACAATATTTTCACAACCCACAACAGTGTTAACCGGTTAACACCCTGGGTTAACCGGTTAACGCAAGACAGAAAGCTGTTCCTGCGCTAACACGAAGCAGAATGCAGGATTCTCCGCATTTTCCGCCGTTGGAGGACTTCCGGACCTCCGATTCCGATTCCGTAAAAAGCTATACGTTCGGGAAATCACAACTCACACAAATACAGATTCAATTTCAGTTTTAATACAACTTATCCAACACAATTTTTCAGCATTCAACATCCCAATTAGGGTCAATTCAACGGTTTATCACTATCCATTACATATTAACCCATAATACCCATTAAACGACGATAAACCCCCCTTACCTGAGTTAATCCGGCAATCCTTTAGCCTCAAGCTCTTCTCTTCTCCAACCTTCTTCCTCTTGCTCTGCCTCTTTGCCCTTTTCCTCTTTTTGAGCCGCTTCTCTGTTTTCACGTGAAAACTCTTTTTACCAAAATAGAACTCTTTTTCCTTATTTCCAACTTATATATTTTCCAATAATTATTATTCCAATAATAATAATAATAATCCAAAAATTCCAATTATTTAATTAAATTAATAAATATAATATTAACTTAAATTAAATAATTATCTTATTTTTATCGGGGTGTTACAACTCTCCCCCACTAAAAGAGTTTTCGTCCTCGAAAACATACCTCAAGCGAATAACTCCGGATAAGACTCCTTCATCTGACTCTCAAGTTCCCAAGTCACATTGCCACCTGCTGGTCCTCCCCAAGCTACCTTTACCAAAGCAATCTCTTTACCCCGCAACTGCTTCAACTCTCGATCCTCGATCCTCATAGGTGATGTTTCAACAGTCAGGTTATCTCTCACCTGTACATCATCTATTTGGACTACATGCGACGGATCAGGAATGTACCTCCTCAACTGAGACACATGAAAAACCTCATGCAAATTCGCAAGTGACGGCGGTAAAGCGATACGATAGGCTACCTCCCCTATCCTCTCCAAAATCTGGTAAGGACCAATAAATCGAGGTGTCAACTTCTTCGACTTCAAAGCTCGACCAACCCCAGTTATCGGAGTAACACGAAGAAACACATAATCTCCCTCTTGGAACTCAAGTGCCTTTCTCCTCTTGTCGTGATAACTCTTCTGACGATTCTGAGCAATCCTCATCTTCTCCTGAATCATCTTAATTTTTTCCGTAGTTTGTTGAACAATCTCTGGTCCAACCACAGCACTCTCACCGGACTCATACCAACATAAAGGTGTCCGACATCTCCTACCATACAAAGCTTCAAACGGTGCCATACCAATGCTCGAATGAAAACTATTGTTGTAGGTAAACTCAATCAAAGGTAAATAACAATCCCAAGCACCTCCCTTTTCCAAAACACAAGCCCTCAAAAGATCTTCCAATGACTGAATCGTCCTCTCAGTCTGACCATCAGTCTGCGGATGATATGCAGAACTCAATCTCAGTTTAGTTCCCAAAGCCCTCTGCAAACCTTCCCAGAACTTCGATGTAAATCTAGGATCTCTGTCCGAAACAATACTCGACGGAATACCATGCAAACTTACAATCTTCTCAATATACAACTCAGCTAATCTCTCTAATGGATAATCCATTCTGATCGGAATGAAATGAGCCGATTTTGTCAATCTGTCAACAATCACCCAAATAGCTTCAAAATTCTTAATCGTTCTCGGTAAACCAGAAACAAAATCCATACTGATACTATCCCACTTCCACTCTGGAATAGCCAACGGTTGCATTAGCCCAGACGGCTTCTGATGCTCAATCTTTGACTTCTGACAAGTCAAACAAGAATAAACAAAACTCGCAATTTCTCTTTTCATTCCCGGCCACCAAAACAACTTTTTCAAATCATGATACATCTTCGTAGCCCCAGGATGAATACTCAGGCCACTACGATGTCCTTCCTCAAGAATACTCTTCTTAAGCTCGGTAACATCCGGAATACACACCCGATTACCAAATTTCAAAACACCATTCTCATCAACTCTGAATTCACCACCTTGACCTTGATTCACTAGAGTCAACTTATCAACCAAAAGTACATCGGATTTCCGACCCTCTCTAATCTCATCCAGAATACCACTCGTTAACTTCAACATTCTCAATTTAACACTATTGTGAGTACTCTCACACACCAAACTCAAGTCTCTAAACTGCTCAATTAAATCCAATTCCTTAACCATTAACATAGACATATGCAATGATTTCCGACTCAATGCATCAACCACTACGTTTGCTTTACCCGGATGGTAATTCAAACCAAAGTCATAATCCTTCAGAAACTCTAACCATCTCCTCTGTCTCATATTCAGCTCTTTCTGATCAAACAAATACTTTAAACTTTTATGGTCACTGAAAACCTCAAATCTTGACCCGTACAAGTAATGCCTCCATAACTTCAGAACAAATACCACAGCTGCCAACTCTAAATCGTGTGTCGGATAGTTCCTCTCATGAACCCTCAGCTGTCTCGAAGCATAAGCTATAACCTGCTTGTTCTGCATCAACACACCACCCAAACCCAACAATGAAGCATCACAGTAAACCTCAAATGATTCCGACGAACTCGGTAATATCAGAATAGGAGCAGTAGTCAACCTTCTCTTTAACTCTTGGAAACCTTCTTCACATTTTGAATCCCAAACAAACGCTTGCCCCTTTCTAGTCAACATCGTCAACGGTAACGCCAACTTAGAAAATCCCTCGATGAACTTCCTATAATAACCAGCCAAACCAAGAAAACTCCTTATCTCAGAAACTGACTTCGGAGCTTCCCACTTAGATACCGCGTCTATCTTAGAAGGATCAACAGCAACACCATCTCTTGAAATCACATGACCAAGAAAGCTAACCTCTTCTAACCAAAATTCACACTTTGACAGTTTAGCAAATAACTTCTTTTCCCGCAGAACTCCCAAAACCACTCTCAAATGTTCAACATGCTCTTCTTCAGATTTCGAATACACCAAAATATCGTCTATAAACACCACAACAAACTTGTCTAGGTACGGATGGAAAATCCTATTCATATACTCCATAAATACTCCAGGCGCATTAGTCACACCAAAAGGCATTACAGAATACTCATAATGTCCATACCTTGTTCTGAAAGCAGTCTTCTGAATATCCTCAGCTTTCACACGTATCTGATGATACCCCGATCTCAAATCTATTTTGCTGAACACACTCGCACCAACCAACTGATCCATCAAATCATCAATCCTCGGCAAAGGATACCGATTCTTGATCGTCACTTTATTCAGTTGCCTATAGTCCACACACAACCTCATAGTACCTTCTTTCTTCTTAACCAATAACACTGGTGCACCCCACGGTGACACACTCGGACGAATAAATTTCTTATCCAACAGATCTTCCAACTGACTCTTCAATTCAGTTAACTCAACAGCAGACATACGGTACGGAGCCATCGACACCGGCCTAGTACCAGGTACCAAATCGATCGAGAACTCAACTTCACGCTCTGGCGGTAATTCATTCACTTCTTCCGGAAACACATCAGGAAAATCACACACCACAGCTAGATCGCAAATCACCAGTTTATCTTTAGCCTCCAAAGTCGCTAACAGCATAAACAACTCTGCCCCATCTGCTACTGCCTCATTCACCTGCCTCGCTGATAGAAACAAACTCTTTCCTTCCTCAACCTCAGGAAAAATCACAGTCTTATCAAAACAGTTGATATAAACTCGGTTAAACACCAACCAGTTCATACCCAAGATAACATCAATCTGCACTAGTGGGAGACACACGAGGTCCATCCCAAAGTCTCTACCAAAAATACTCAAAGGACAATTCAAACAAACGGAAGTAGTAGTCACTGAACCCTTCGCAGGAGTATCAATCACCATACTACCAAGCATCTCAGATATCTCTAACTTAAGTTTCACAGCACAATCCAAAGATATAAAGGAATGAGTCGCACCTGTGTCAATAATAGCTACAAGAGGAAAGCCATTAATATAACACGTACCTCGGATCAAACGATCATCTGCAGAAGTCTCAGAACCCGATAAAGCAAAGACCTTGCCTCCCGACTGGTTCTCTTTCTTCGGCTTAGGACACTGTGGGCTAATATGACCCACCTCTCCACAGTTGAAACAAGTCACAGTCTTCAACCGGCACTCTGCAGCCAAGTGACCACCTTTTCCACACTTGAAACACTTCTTCTCAGCACTGGTACACTCATGGAAACGATGTCCAGCCTGACCACATCTATAACACTTAGCAGGGGCACTGGAGTCTCCCCCACTAGGTCTCTGGAAACCTTTGCCAGCTGCATACGGTTTCCCACGATCATTCTGATTCTTGCCTTTCCTATCAACCCTCTGCTGATAGCTCTCCGCTCTGGCTTTGGTATCCTGTTCAAAAATCCTGCAACAGTCAACCAAATCAGAAAACACTCTAATCCGTTGATACCCAATAGCCTGCTTAATCTCGGGACGTAACCCGTTCTCAAACTTCACACATTTCGAGAATTCCCCAGTAGCCTCATCATAGGGAGTGTAATACTTCGACAGCTCTGTGAACTTAGCAGCATACTCAGTAACAGACCGATTGCCTTGCTTCAATTCTAAGAACTCTATCTCTTTCTTTCCTCTGACATCCTCTGGAAAGTACTTCCTCAGGAATCTCTCTCTGAACACTGCCCAAGTGATCTCAGCATTCCCAGCAGATTCCAACTCAGTGCGGGTAGCAACCCACCAATCATCTGCTTCTTCTGACAGCATATGCGTACCGAACCTGACCTTCTGGTTATCGGCACACTCAGTCACTCGGAAGATCCTCTCGATCTCCTTCAACCACTTCTGAGCACCATCTGGATCGTATGCTCCCTTGAACATTGGAGGATTGTTCTTCTGGAACTCACTCAGTTGACGAGCAACTCCCATTCCCACAACATTCGGATTCCCTCCAAGTACTCCAGCTAGCATACCCAGAGCCTCAGCAATCGCAGCATCATCTCTACCTCTTCCAGCCATCTCTATTCTGAAAACCCAACAAGCTAAAACAATAAGTACTGATAGGGTTATACAACACCTATCCCGTACAGGGGAAACAAAATAATTACGACTCGACTCGACCGACTATGCTCTGATACCACTAATGTAACACCCTTCTAAATTACCCCAAATATTTAATTAAAACAACAAATATATACATCAGAGTAAAGGTGCAAATAAGGGTGTCACACAAACACTTCACACCATTCACCATAATAACTGTCATGCTCTTTTATTAATTCAAAACATAAAGCATTTGCACAATACGCAGCGGATAGAGATTAAATCAATCATGCAAAACATGTAGCATATTACATGTAAACTGGTTCACAACCAACAACAAAACATTTAAAACATCCCATCCCGATGTTACATCTACCAGAGCATGACCCACTAAGGAGACTACACTAGACTCCAAGCACTAGCTTCTACTCAATCACTGCTCGTTACCTGAAAAATAGTTGTAAGGGTGAGTTCCTCAATCGATATAAAAAGCATTATAGAATATCATGAAATGCTAAGTAAATAACACGTTAATCACCCTAATCATATCACACATTCAGTAACGGCACATCAACTCAATTATCATACTCAATACCAACACAATTCATACTCATACTCAATGCCAACACAAACACACGTATAATATTGGAATACATCCATTCATATTATACGCCATACATACATTATGCAATGAGACTCCATGCAGGCGGTACCGACTATTCGTGAACATATAGTTCAACTTCACCGACCAAATCCAGGTACGGCTACCAAGCTCACTAGTCCCACTCATTTGAGACCTAGTGACTCACATCACTAATTCCTCACCATGGGAATTAGCTACCACCCCAAGGGCCATGCTATGCACGCTAATCACCTAGCATGCAAACATCAACAACAGTCCAAAATGACTAACATCACTAATTCCTCACCATGGGAATTAGCTACCACCATAAAGGCCACATTATGCTATGCCAAATCACCTAGCATGCAACATCAACAACAATCCACAATGGACATATGCTCACACTCTAAGCCATAAAACAGTCCATCCACAATTACATACATAATATATACATTCACAACATTATGCATATTTCCACACATCATCAGCATATTTATCACATAATCATATTATGTCATGCCAAATAATTCAGTCACAGTATTAGCACACTCTACTAATACCTATCCTACTCAAAACAACGGGAAATAATCCCTCTTATATCACACACCGATATAGGTCAATCACCAATTATGTTCACAACATTAAAATATCAATTTTTCCAATTTCCAACAGTGTTAACCGGTTAACGCCCTGGGTTAACCGGTTAACGCAACACAGAACACGCTTTCTGGCAAAACTCAACAGTGTTAACCGGTTAACGCCCTGGGTTAACCGGTTAACGCAGACAGAACTGCAATATTTTCACAACCCACAACAGTGTTAATCGGTTAACACCCTGGGTTAACCGGTTAACGCAAGACAGAAAGCTGTTCCTGCGCTAACACGAAGCAGAATGCAGGATTCTCCGCATTTTCCGCCGTTGGAGGACTTCCGGACCTCCGATTCCGATTCAGTAAAAAGCTATACGTTCGGGAAATCACAACTCACACAAATACAGATTCAATTTCAGTTTTAATACAACTTATCCAACATAATTTTTCAGCATTCAACATCCCAATTAGGGTCAATTCAACGGTTTATCACTACCCATTACATATTAACCCATAATACCCATTAAACGACGATAAACCCCCCTTACCTGAGTTAATCCGGCAATCCTTTAGCCTCAAGCTCTTCTCTTCTCCAACCTTCTTCCTCTTGCTCTGCCTCTTTGCCCTTTTCCTCTTTTTGAGCCGCTTCTCTGTTTTCACGTGAAAACTCTTTTTACCAAAATAGAACTCTTTTTCCTTATTTCCAACTTATATATTTTCCAATAATTATTATTCCAATAATAATAATAATAATAATCCAAAAATTCCAATTATTTAATTAAATTAATAAATATAATATTAACTTAAATTAAATAATTATCTTATTTTTATCGGGGTGTTACATGTTCCGCCACCGCCTCCTTCTCCACCGAACCCTTAGCCTTTTTCAAAAATAGTTCTTCACTTTTTTTTGTTTTTTCTTTTGCTTAAGTGTGTTTCTGTATCTGTAACATGATTGTACTGTTTCTGCCTTTTGGCACTGTTGAATGAAATCATGTTTGTTTCTTTCCATTAATTTTTTGTCTGTCTTTTTGATTGATGACAAAGGGGGAGAAACGTATTTAAGGGGAGAATCATAATTGGTTTTGATATACCTATATTCATGAATCAGAATCCAAACATTGTTTAACGTTTCTTCTAACAAATACTTCATAGAATAATTTGTTAAGTGTCTTGTAGGGAAATGCCAAGAACATGAGAAGCTCTTGAAGTCTTTCATATCAGAACTTAAGTTAATAATTTCTGAAGAAATGGTCTACTCTCTGGGTCTGAAGCTTTAATCTTGCTGTTGGCATTAACTTCTGAGGAATTGTAAATTCTGCATCAAGTTATGAGGAATTAAGAATTACATGTTAATCAGACTTGACTCAACCAGGTCCTAAGGTTTATAACAAGGATCTGGAGCTCTTTAAGAAGAATTCGTAACCAAGCTCTAAAAGCTCTTTCAGATATTCAAAGAGAATTTCAAAGAGAACCAGATTCTGAAGCTTTATAAGAAGAATTCGTAACCAGTCTCTAAAAGCTCTTTCAGAGATTCAAAGAGAACTTCAAAGAGGACCAGACTCTGAAGCTTCTTCAAAAGAGTTCAACCAAACTTCTGAAGTGAAGTTCATCAGAATGTTGATGTTAACAACCACTGCTTTGGACAACATCAAGCAACTTCTGAAGACAAACCATATTTTGATGGAAGATGATTCTGGTACTTCAAAAAGGTTAATTAGGAAAATGCTCTTTCATTATAATTTTATCTTTTTAGGATTATACATCTCATGGGGAGCTTTGTGCTTCTGTAAGATGTATCTTTCTGTGATTACCATGTACAAAACTCTTCATCAAAATACATGTTTTTGTCATCATCAAAAAAGGGAAGATCATTAGAACAAGATTTGGTTCTGCATCTATACCCTGAGTTTCAATGATAACAATGTTGTATTTATGTGAGAATAATTTTGGTACCCTAATGGTTTGTTATTGTGTATCTTTAACAAGCAGTTTTGATTATAAGTTTATGACATGCAACACCATCAGTTCTGAACTTTGTGTTCCAATTCCTCTTCTGCACTAATCATGAGAAGTTCTGAAAGATATTCAAGTTGTTGTTGCAATGATCTTTCTGCTTCTATGTTGATTCACTCTTGAGAAGTTTTTGAGGAGACGCTATGTTGCTGCTGCAACATTCACTCGGTTTATGCTTCTGGATGTGACTTTGATCATCAAGCTTCTGAAGAATGGTAAGCTTATGAAGTTTTATTACTTAGATGAAGATTATGAAGAACTCAAGCCAGATGTTGAGGTTATCAAGGTTCTGGTTGAAGAGTCTAAAGATTCTGAAGATACTGAAGATCTCAAGCCAGACTGCTGACGCTGTCAAGGTTCTGACTGAAGACTCTGAAGCTTATGAAGTTTCTGAATCCAGCTGTATGTTTCTTCATTTCATGCTTCATCAACTTTCATCAGTAGCCAATGAATTTGAAGATAAGAGCAAAATGGATACGTGATCAAATAGTACATGGTACAAATCAAATATTCCTTCCACTACCTGATATCATGGGCAAAGGATAGTACTATACATCACACTTGTCACTGAAACTATGGGAAAATGACTCTACGCTGTATCACTCTTTTTACCAATCCAATAGTGGACAACCGTTCTATTGGTATCCCCATTTTATCCTCCGACGACCTCTTTTCTTATGCTATATAAGTGGGACTTGGAGACTTGAAGAAAAGCTGAGACACACTATAATATTTGACAAGTCTGTTTATTTATAAAAAGCTATCAGTTTTGTACACAATTTAATTTAAGTGTTTGTTTTTCATTTGTGTAAAATCCGTTTGTGTAGAAGCATCTTGTTAACATAAAACTTTGATTCAAACTTGTTTGTTTGTAATTACTTAAGGAGACTAGGGTATAGTCAGATCCTTGAGAAGACAAAGAAAGTTGTTCTTTGTGATTCCTTAAGGAAACTAGGGTATAGTCGGATCCTTGAGAAGACAAAGAAGGTTATTCTTTGTGATTATTGTAATCAGTTGATTATAATGGATTAAGTCCTTGTGTATAAGGCGAAATCACCTTGGCGGATGAACTAAAGTAGCTTTGAGTTTCAACCGAACCAGGATAAAAATACTTGTGTTTTTATCTCTTTGTTATTAACATTCGAGTGGTGTTCTTGAGTTGGTAAAAAACTTATGTTTTAAAACCTAATTCAAACTCCCCTTTCTTGTATTTTTCACACCTTCAATAGCTTCCTAATTCATCATATTACTCATAGTTTTCAAGAGCCAACATAATGTTACAACACATCATCATCTTTAAATCATCAAGAACAAAATCAAGGTTAAAAACCTCGAAACCTCAATCAATAACATATTATGATTAACAACTTCAAAACAACATATACACACATATAATACATAAGTTTCACCCTAATTCATCATACAATCAAAAAGTGATAATACAACATTAGAATTTAAATCTACAATACCTAATCCTAAGAAGGTTAAGGGTTCTCCCATCTACCCCAAATGTTCTAACATCCATTAAAGAAGCACATCCCCCTTACCCGATTTCCAGTCAAAAGCCCCTTCGATATCCTAAAGTTCTTCAACCTTAAGCCTTTGTTCTTCCTCTTTGCCTCTTTGATCCAACTCCAAAAAAAACACGTTTGGACTCTCTAGGTTCTCAAATCTTTATTTTGTTCGAAGACTTCTTTCCTTTCAAAATAGACTCTTCCTATCATACCCTCAAACTTACCATTGTAATCCTCATTATATCCTCCATATCTTCCTTATTTTCAACCTTGCTCCCACTTCTTCTACACATCTAATTTTCCTCATTATTTTAATTATAAAATAAAGATAAATATTATTCTAGAATTCATTAAAACTCTTAATAATTCTAAACACCAAGGCCTAACTCATAATCTCCCTCCTATACCTCTATTTCAAGGAAACTTACCCCACAACTACATTATACAAAATTTAGCATGTCAATAATTCAAATAAATTTTTAAATAATTCGATTAAATCAAATAATTGAACTCGGGGTGTTACATTATATACCAATGAATTGAATGCACTGGTCTTGTTAGTTCCCAGTAGGATAATAATCTAATTGCAATTCAATAAGTACATAGTTCATCAACATGTAAAATAAGGGGATTCGATATAAAATACCTAATCGTCTTTCTCATCTTGAATTTTATTCTCGTAGTTTTCTCGTTCTTGTTTTGGAACCAGATAAAATCAACGCCTCTTATTGCATTAATTTTATTTGCACATAATTACTTTGTTAAATTACAATCCTCGTGGAGACGATCTTTTTAATTATCACTTCAATATTATGGGTACACTTGTCGAAAGGTCATCAAGTTTTTGGCGCCGTTGCCGGGGATTGTTGATTTTAACAAGATAATTTTTGTTCGACGATTTTAAGTTATGTAATTATTTTTGTTTTTATTTTTAGTTTTTTACTTAAATTTTTGTTATTGTAATTTTTTTCGCTTTATTCTAGTTTCCAATTTTCTGTTTATATTTAGTTTTTATCTAGTTTAGTACTACTAAGATATTTTTCTTCTTATTGTTTATACAAGGTAAAGGAAGACATGTATAATGAGGCTGACTCTCAACTTGCTCTGTTAGTACAACTTGAAGCGTTATTAAAGCAATCAGATGTCTCAACTCGAGTTCAAGAGGATTTTAATCCAATCAGGGTCCTACAATGTGATTTATGTGGTGGAGGTCACGCCCATGGTTGTTGTGTAGCATACGTTGAAAAAGCACATTATACAATACACTATCAAGAGCTACCCTATTACTTCAACACCTGTAACCCATGGCAGGATGATCATTCAGATTTTAACTGGATTCATAATCAAATTCAAAATTTCAACTAAGAAGCTCCTCAAGATCCACCACAAAGGAAGTCATCCATTCTAGAAGAGACTTTGAGCGAATTTATGAGGTATGTTCAAAGTAATTTTAGAGCAAGTGATGCCACTCCAGAAATAATTGAAAGGGAGTCATCTCCTCTAGAAGATGTTGTGAACCAATTCACGTCGAGTCAACACAAATGGGAAGCAAGGCACAAGATCATGCAAGAATCCACTAGTGTGTTTAGTCTTACTTTCTTTCATGGATTATTTGCTCTTAAGACTGGACATCAAAAACACTGACAATTCATACCTTATAGTGTGGACATCCCCAAAATTGCTTCCCAAAATTCTTAATTGTTGTTGCCCTTCCAAGCATAGTCAAGTTTCCATAGAAAGAGTTAGGACCCCATTGCTTCTTTCAAGAAGATGAATAACCCCTGGATTCCGAAATGTTACTCTATTCTCCACCAATTCCCGAATCTTTTGAAAACGAATACGAATTTGAAGACTTCATACTTTTACTTCGATTCTTGAATTGGAGATGCCCTAATTTGTACTATGAACTGAACCCTAAAACGTAAAGTTGAAGAAGAAAAATTTACAGAAGGTGTATTTGATGGAGTTGTAGAAGAAGAAACTTTTTAAACCCTAATTTTATAGGTTGAAGAAGAAGAAGAATTTGAAGGATTTCAAGTGACTCAATTGATTTATAAGATGTGATATTTTGTGGCAGCTGACTTGGACAAAACGTTAGAAAGAATAATAGCGGTTAAGGCAAATGACTTAGAAAGATAAATTTGAAATAGTTAGTAACGTTGAGGACCAAAATGATCGTTTTAAAATTAAGGGATCAAAATAAATTTCGACCAAAAACACATAGTAAAAAAAAGAATATTAAATCTATTTTATTATATCATACATAATTAAGTCATTTAGAAAGAGAAAATTAAAATATAAAAAATTGATTATTAGTGTGTAAGAAATGTCATTTAAAAAAAAGTAAAATAAATAAATTCAATAATGTATATGTTAGGCTTTAAAATAAAAATACTAAAAAAATTATAAAAAACTGTAAAATAAAAATTATAAAGAAGATGATAAAAATAACATTTTTCATTTCTTTAGTCACAAGACATATAATATATATTATTTAAAATACAATTAACCATACAAATATCTTAATCTTAAGTCTTAAAAACATTTTAAAAATATTAAACCAACAATTGAAAAAAAACATCACTATTATAACTCTATCAAACCAATTAGAGATGTACCAACCAAAACGTGATACTACTCTACAAGATTTTTATATATTATATTGTAATCTAATTTTTATAATGTGTGTGTGTGACAACATACTAGGATATATGGTGCTCCATGGAATCTCAATCTCATATGTACCAAAAAATTGATGCTCCATTAAATACATCTATATCAATGATGATAAGGTGGTGAGTCATGAGTCATGACTATGTTCAATTTAGTTGGGTGGGGAGAAAATAATAAATAACAACAAACTTTTTTCTTCTCCAATCCTCTTTCATCATTTACGTTAGTCTTATTCATTGTGGCTCCAATTTCTCAAACTCTATTCACCAATTTAGGAGATTATATAAAGTTATGTTCCCCACTTAATTTTAATGAACACCTCAAAAAAAAAAGTAGTACTTTAATACTAATTCCATTCTAATATTTTTTATAAGGTACTCTATTTTAGAAATATCATACAATTAACTTATATTCTTTCAAAAAATATACCAAAGATATAATTAAAAATATTTCAACATTCTACTATTTATATGTTTTTTTAACTACTTGCTATTTAAAAAATATATATTTAATTTTATTTTATAAATTGCAACAAAACATAACTTTCCTATCACCTTTTAATTATTATCCTGTCATTTGTCATTTGCATAAAGATGCTATTTATAGTGCTGAAGCCACCACCATGGTCTGCATCATATTGAAGAAAACAAACCTTACTTAATTAATTAATTAATTTCATATTATGGTTTTAGACAATAATAGTAATAAATAAAATTAAGTTTAGTGAAAGAAATTAATTTTTTTATTCTATTAGTATTAATCTAATGAACAACATATATTTAATTACTCTATTTATCTAATATAATTTCATAATTTTAAGGTAATTATATGAATTTGGAAAGTGGGAGTATTCTCACAAATTCAAATCACGTGACATGTTATTGTCTCCTTCAACTTAAGTGCTTATTGTATTATTTACAATAAGTTACGAAAAAAGCAAGTGTCTCTGTTTTACCATCATTACCATTCAGTTTGAAACCACTACCTATTTATGCTCGATGTTCAAACTTGCTTTTAAGTATAATCATTAAAAAATCATCGATTAATAACAATTCAGTTCCTCCGTTTTTTTTATATAAATCGTTTTGGAATTATTAAAATAAAATTAATCTAATAAGAAAAAGAAAAAAATTAAAAATAAATTTTTAAAGTTATTATTTATTAACAATTATATATATATATATATATATATATATATATATATATATATATATATATATATATATATATATATATATATATATATATATATATATATATATATATATATATTATATATATATATATATATATATATATATATATATATATATATATATATATATATATATATATATATATATATATATATCTTATTTAATTAGTATTGGTTTCCCTATTTTGTTTTTCTTATCCTTCCATTTTAAAAACTACAATTTTGATTTTTTAAGTTTTATGTTGAATTTTGATCTCTTTTTGATAGGAGTGTTCAAAACCGAACAAATTCAATAAAAAATTGCAAATCAAATCAAACTAAATCAAAATCATAGAAAATCGCATTTGATTCGGATGTGTTTGAATCATTTTTAATAAATCGTAAAAAATTGCATTTGATTCGGATGTGTTTGAATCATTTTTTAATAAAATTGTATGGTTTAATTTAATTTGCGGTTTGTATTTCGCAAACAAACCAAACCAAACTAAACTGCATTATGTCCCAAATCTTTCTTAATAGTATCACACATTATTCTCATATTTTTTGCAATGTACGTCTCGTCTCTTCTATTCTAATCTCTCATCTCTTATGTTATTTATTTTTCATATTCTCATTTTTATGTTACTGTATTCTCTTCCAATTACATTTTTATCGCACTTTTCTTCTCTAATATCATATCTCTTATATTTTTTCTTTTTCTTTGTCTCTAATTTCTTCTCTCATCTATTTTTTTATGTTTTATTATAATATCTTTAATATTTTTTTATACTACTATTTTTTATTTTTTATTTCACTTTTGTCTAGTTTGATTTTTGTATATTGAATGAGAAGATTTTGTCTAAATATGATAATTTTTTATGTTATATGGTAATGAATTGATGAATTGTAATCCCTTGTGTCGAATCAGGTTGCTCGACAGAATAAGGAAATGTCGAACCACCTAGTATGTTGAGTTGTATTAGTGTGTCGAAGTGTTGAAGCATGTTGATTCCCACCGGATTTTGACTTATGCCTATTTTAGTAGTGTTAGCTATTTTAGGCTTTTAGAGTTTTAGACTTTTATAGGTTTGAGTTTTGACTTGAGGTCCAAGTTAACCTAAATATATAAATAGAATGAGTAACCCTTATTTTTGTAATGAAGTGAATAGAGTATTCATAACATTGCAATTCACAGTATTTTGCAGTTGTAAAGTGAATAAAAAGTTTTTCGCAGTTTGTGGACAGAGAGAAACTCTGTAGAATTTAATTCTCCTTCTCCTACATCGTTCTTTACTTCTTTCTCCATTGTTCTTCTCTTTTCGTTGTTAGTGTGCGAGTGATAACAATCTTGTTCATTAAGATTTTGAAATTCTCCATAGATTTTGGGGGATTTCCAACATGAATGAATGATGAAACACATAGTTATGTTGGTATCTATAGGTATATGTATGACTCAATAAAAATCTTATAAAAAACAAACCAACCAAAACCGTATTAGTTTGGTTTGTTTTTATTTCTAAAAGTCAACCAAACCAAACCACATAATTTTTTCTCTTGCGCTTCGGATAAATTTTTATCGTCAACACCGTCCAAACCGCACCGCGAACACACCTATTTTTTTGGGACTAAAATTCAGCACAAATTTTTTAAAAAAAGAACAAAAATATAATTTTTAAAATTGACAAGTTACAAATTAAAAAAATATAAAATAGGATGATCAAAATTTTAATTAAGCCAATTTTTTAAGTAATTAAAATAAAATAGAGTAGTAAAATTTTAAAGAGATTAATTGTTATGCACTGTCAATGTAAATTTTTTTACACTGTCAATACATCACAATCATCCGTTTGGGTTACTTTACATGTGATTATAGAAAAAGTCAAATTTCTCTAAAAAATGAATGGTTGTGATTAAGTGACAGTGTAAAATATCTTTACACTGTCAGTGCATTTCAATTAAACTCAATTTTAAATGTATAATTATGAAAATAATATTAATAATTTATTGGTATAATAAAACCACATATATTTTAATACAATCCTTTTATATGATAAAGAAATGGATTGAATATTGAAGAATAATGGGAATAAAATGAGATTTATATATTTTAAGAGATCTCTAAACTCTAGGTGGTTTTTTTTTTATTTATTTATAAAACTTGGTAAAACTTCATTAATTATAATTGCGCGGCCTTGAAGAAAATTAGGCATTTACAATTGACTGATTTTTGTCTAAATCCAATCAAACCTTAGCCTGAATGTGATTTGTCTCTCTAGCAATAATGTGAGCCAATATATTCTTTTCTCTCTTCGTATGTGAAACTCTAGAGTTTCTGAAACCCTTCCTCATCGTCTCAATTTTCTTACGGATCATACCCTAATTGGTTCTGGGTATCTCGTCACCATTTAACACTTCTCCAATGGTTTTGTTATCAAGTTTAAAGATTACATTAAGAAAGCATTATGTTAGAATAAGATTTGTTAAAGTTTCTAAAAGATTTTAATGATAACAAAATATTTAAAGAATAACATGGTTTATTAATGATTATTCTAGTGAGCAGAATTAAAAGATATTAACCTTGATATTAATCAAGTTAATCACTCAGAAGAACTATTAAAGGAAAGCAAATCTATTCTAAATCTGAAGTATAAGAACCAGTCTTCCAGACTCTGATGAGTCTATCCAAATCTTTCAGATGTTGAACTTGAGCTTATCATAGAATCCAAAGATCAACAAACTCTGAAGACTGGAATCTTTTGAAGCAAGCAGTTATTGTCACAAGGAATGACCCTGCAACTTATGAACGTGCTTCACCAACACTTTTGAAGGTTTTGCTTCAAAGGAATTTGTCTACATCTAGTCATCAACTCTACAAGTGTTTATCCAGACTAGTTATGATCAAGACTCTAATAAAGACAAGCTCAAAACCTTTGAACTACTAGACTATAAAGTCTCACTCCAACCAGGTTCTAAAGACATACTTCAACTTCTGATCAAGCTTTAACTAATTCTATAAAAAGCCTTTGAATCAAGAAGTTAAGTATAAGGATAGCAGCGAGTCCGAACAAGCTTCAACAAACATCTATAAGAAGATTTCAACTCTTTAGTTATCCATAGAAGATCATGTGACAACGGTACAATATTTTATGTCTAATCAGCATAAAGATATGTGGTCGGGATCTTATCTCTCCAACTGCTCTAAACTCTACTCTTTTCTCCCAACGTCTTTATGCTAGCTGATCTTTGACTCACTCTATTGTCTAACAACTAAAGACCTTCAACGACTACTTGTATCATGGTAGCTTCAACGACTATCTGTATTATGGTAGTTTCAATCTTCAATGAATCTATTATAGAATCTATTTATAGATAAAGATTGGAAACATTAAAAAATATTATGAACTGATGAAGTTCATGTAACAATCTCTCTGAGTCTGTTCTGACTAAGATGAATGTGAGTTGAAGAATACGTGATATAGTTAACAAAGATGTGATACCAGTTCACTATATTGGTAAAGAGAGAAAGACTGTGTTTTTAATCAGAAAACACATATCTATGAAACACACACTGAATAGAAAATATAGCCAGAAGAGTTAAGTGTGTGAGAGCAGGGATGAAACATATTCACATACATTCTGAAGATAGAATATGTGAATATGTTCATTAGAACAAAAAGGCACAACGACAGAAAATCTATGCAAGGAAAAAAGAAGAATGACCACTTCATTCTTCCACACTCAAGAGCAAACAACTCACATATGCTCAATAGTGTAAACCTTTGTGTATATGCTCATTCAAGAAGCATTCACATGAACACAAGGTTATACCAGATTCTTATAGTTAAGAGAATCTGAAGACTCTAGCCACTGATCTCAGAGTAAGTCTCTTGTTGAGTGCTTGAGCATTAAAGTTATAATATGATTAGTTAGGAAAATAAGTCTCTTTCTATGTGATTGAACAAAACTCCTTAACACGGGCTTAAGGTGGAAAGTCCTAAAAAGAGTGTTTAGGCAAGGAAATCTCGAGCTGGGTGCTTGAGCATTGAAGTCTCATACTTGCGGACAGAGCAGGAAGTCCTTAACATGAGCTTAAGGCAAGGAAGTCCTGAATAAGGAGTTGTGCTTCTTTCACTTAACAATGAAACATAAAAGATCCGGTGAGAAAAAGCTACTCAAGCAACAATTCAACTTTCTTTGAAGTTTCCTGCATTTGTTACAAAATAGAAACTATTGAAGTAAAATAAAGTTTAACTAAAGGAGATAAAGAAACTTGTTTCTTCTCTAGGTCACTTATTTTATGAGTATAAAAGGATTTTTAATCTTTAAGACTGACTCGTTGGACAAGTGTGCTTGTTGAGGAAATCAAGAAACCTTTTCTGCCTTGAGTCATTTGCCTAGTGAGTATGAAAGGATTTCTTAATCCTTAAGACTGACCCGTGGGGTAAATGTTCTTGTTGCAGGAGTCAGGTTTAATCTTGATCTACTTATTTAAAAGGAAGACTGATCAGATTTACAGATTCTCAAAAGCCAGAAAAACCAGAAGAAGCTTCTGATTGAGAAGATTCTAATGATGAGGAAATGGCCTCCTTTTGCAAGATACTTCCACATCTTACCAAGAGTAATAAGATACTCTCTAGTAGAAGATCTAACTTCAAAGGCTTCCGTTCCAAGAACAGAGAAGTTGATCAAAAGATCTACTACAATTTCAGCTAGCCTAATCACTTCTGAAATGATTGTCCTAATCTCTAAAAGACAAATAATTTAAGAAAAAACTTGTGAAGGAAAGTTTCATAGAATGTTAAAGAAATATTTCATGGAAACATAGCATGAACTTGTTGATGAAAAAGAATCAGACAAAGAAGCTGAAGAAGCCAATCATGCACTAATGGCTCTTACACTCTCTGATTCGGAGTATGATTCAGGTTCTGGCTCTGAATCTGATAATAAAGATAGTGAATCCTCCTAACTATCTCGGCATGTTCTTAATCATGATTTCATGAGCCTTTGTCAAGATTAGACAAGGCACATGAAGGCTATTAAGAAACATATTGAGTTTCTTAGAAGAAAAATTAAAATCTTCTAACGAAATAGTTGAGACATTGGAAATAAATCTATCTGTTGCACGAGCATGATATAGCTCTTGAAAATTTATTAACAATAGATCTCAACAAGATCTACATAGTAAGTAAGAGCAAAGGAGATGGTTTGGAATTTCATGAGATGTGTGGTTTTCAGAACCTTGACATGAAAGAACCCTTTAGAACCATCTTCTTCAAGTCATGCTTATCACTTATTGGTGTCTGATCCTGAAGGGATCAAATTTATGAACCCATCAAAATCAATAATAGAGAGGTCAAAGGTTCTAATAAAACCAGAGACCTCAAGGTCAAAAGTTATGCATAAGTTAGAACCCGAGATCTCAAAGTTAGTTATTTTGATGAAACCTGACACCATGATCCAAAAGTCAATAAGTAAAGGGAATTCAACACCCAAGACTCCTAGATCCAAGCTTCTAAAATGATCAGAAGTTATTGTCAGCTTATTCATGATAAAATTTCTTTAAGAAGAAAGTCTAGAATAATGCTGGACATTACTCTATGTCAAGGGAACTCATTGAGAAAAGGCCTAGAGTAGACACAAAAAAGGACTCATAAGATTATGGGTACCAAAATATGAATTTGTGTTTGCTGATATGCTTGAGGCAGGTCATCTATCCTAGTGCATAGACATCAAATGACTACTTCCTTTTCTATAGGAAAACATAGTTTGTTATCCAACTTCGAAAGAGGAAGGATAATCAAAGTCTGGAGAAAATATGAATTAAGAGTACTCTAGTCACTAGTACTTCTCCAAGACTGTGCTGAGTGAGAACCAAGTTCAACAATAAGTATGTTTAAGACTGATTCACATAAGTAAAAACATTGTTGGAACCAAAATATGTTCAGAAGCAACATCCAAGGTATGTCTAAATTCTCTCTTTTTATTTTAGACAACTTTTATGAAAGAGATATTATTTACTTTAGTCTATGTACCTATTTCCTTGATGCATAACTATCCTAATCACACTGAATTACACCGTGTTTTTGACTCGGATTTCACATGTTTATTAGGACTTTATTATCATTTTGTTTGTATTATGCTCTCTTTTCTCTTGTTTTCATATATTTAGCACTTTCTGACTCTTTTGGAAGAAACGAAGCAAAAAGACCTAAAATTAGGGTTTTTCGGCGAAATTACACACATGGCGTTGCACATGGCGGCCGCTATAGGGGAATCCATGAGTCATCAACCCTCAACTAGGAGGTAACCGCCACGTTCCCATGATCCACCCCATTTACACACATGACGGGCGCCATGAAGGGATGGCGGGCACCACCTTTGGAAGTCACGTTCCCACTAAGGGGAAGTTGGAGGGCACCATGGTCTTTACAAGCTGCTGGAAACCTCTATAAATAGCTCATTCCATTTCGTTTTCTAATCATCCAACTTAGTTTTACAACACTAAGCATATATTTATCATTTGTAATAGCGATAATCCGTCACATTGGGGGGTTATCGCACCTTTGTGAGATTGAGTTGGGTCACTTCAAGTTGCTATCGTCTTTAGCTTCAGGAGTCGGAGGTTTATTTTTGTACCAGAATCGAAGCCTCCGTTTGGAGCATGTTCTTATTTATCGCTTTATTTATTTATTTCCTGCATCGCATTTATTTTATTTATTTCCCGCATCGCCTTTATTTTATTTATTTTCCCGCATCGCTTTTAATTTATTTATTTCCCGCATCGCTTTTATTTTATTTATTTCCCGCATCACTTTACTTTATTTATTTTCCACACTCGCTTTACTTTATTTATTTTCCGCACTCGCTTTACTTTATTTATTTTCCGCACCCGCTTTACTTTATTTATTTTCCGCACCCGCTTTACTTTATTTATTTTCCGCACTTTACTCGCTCTCTACGCCTCACATTCTAAAACAAACTTTTCATCATGATTAACACCGTTGTGTTCGTTTGTGTTACCATGTCTGGCTAAATCTTTTAAAGGTTAGAATGTAAGGATCGCGGTTAAAGTAATGTTTCACATATTGAAATCTGTAGAAATACTTTAAAGGTTGTTTTGATTTTTAACTTGAGTTTTCTAAAACAAACTTGATTAGTTTTAACTATTCGAGGAGTGCGAAAGCACCCTGGCTTAGTAACTAGGATTTTTTATCACTTTAAGGAAAAACTATTTTTGAAACTGTTTTCGGACACGTTGATAGATTTAAAATCAGGAAACTTCTTGGGTAAACTTTCCAAATCAAAATCACTTTTCAACTAAGTTTACGAGTCTCATTTCTTAAAAATAGGTTTACTACTTTAGCGTTCTGCGCACCTTTTATAAGTGACAATAAAAGGCCTTAATTTAAGGGTAAACTCGGTTCTGAATATGCGAAAGCGACAATTCTTGTTAAATGGATTCTTTTAAAGAGTAGAAAATATTGCCTCATAAGTAGTTCTATTTAGACAATCGAAACATCACTTAACTGACGTGAATTACATTCAACCTGTCTTTACCCGCATTTATTATTTACCGTTATTTTGCAAACCCAATATCTCTTTTATATCGTCTTAGATAAACACCGTAACGATAGTAATCGATAGATTGACGATTGGTCTCTATGGGATCGATATTCTTTTATATTACTTTGACGTAATTCGTGCACTTGCGAATAAACGCGGTCAACTCTGAGACTAAGAAAAGGAATAAGGATTATTTATAATTTTTTTAATAAAAAATCCACGTGTCTGAAAATTACTATGCTAGCTTTAAAAGCTCTTTCGGCAGAGTCTATAGAGTTGTAATGCTTTACTCCTTGGATTCTCTACGGCCTCTCTCTCTCTCTCTCTCTCTCTATATATATATATATATATATATATATATATATATATATATATATATATATATATATTTATATATATATATATCTTGTGATGTCTTACTTTTTCTTCGTACTTGTTTATCTTGCTTGTTGGTTTTCCAAATTTTTATGTGTTTTTGTCTTTTCAAAATCTAGTTGTGTTACATCTTTTCTCTCTTAGTTAAGCCTTTTATTTTTCTATTTAAACTGATCCTTCTCAGTTTAAGTTTCTCATTCTGGTTTTAACCTGTCCCTCAAACCTGGTTGACACAACTGTGCAACCTTGATCTGGTTTTTCAAAATCTCATTCTCTTACCTCTTTCCTAACCTGATATGACCTCTAGATCAAACCTTGACGTCAGAAAACAACTGGCTGTCATCAATAAAAGGCTAGCTCTTCCTGAAGAATTGGGAGTCTCTGACTATGATCTTCTACTTCTCTGTGACTCATGCTTAAGATATAAATTTCATCAAGTAATCTTTAACCTCCTAAAGATGATACTGTCTCTCCTTGAGGGAAAGTTGTTCTTCATTCCTTCAAAACTAGTTCTGGGTGAACTCGTCTCCTTATGAGGAATAATTGTGATTCTGGATGAAGTTTCATTTAACCTAGGGATGAAAAGTTGCTGGTGAAGATCATGTTGTTTCATAAGAACAATCCAACTCCTTCCTCCTCCTCCATAACTTTGGCAGCTGTCAGATCCTGCCTTAGTTTTTCTATGCCCTTTTATCTCTTCTGTCTTTGTTTTCCAGTCTTGGTAATAAAGTTTATCTCTTGAGATCCAATGCTTCGTGTAAGCCATTGAATCAAAAATAGTACATTTATTTCCAGGGTGGAATTTTTCTTTGTAATTTGTTATTGCGTTTCTTTTTGTTTTTTATTTTTTACTTAAGACTTGTATGTGCATATTCTTAGGTGAACTTGACGTATTCTTATCCTCTGATTGTATATTCAAATCAATTTATGTGATTAATAGGATGTATCTAATGAATCAAATGAAAAATAAATATAAAGTTAAGAGTATTGTCTTTTGTTTTCTTTTGTGAAGTCTGAACTTCTTAAATCACTTTGCAATAAAGGAATTAATTATGATTGAAAGAATGGCATGCTAATTAAAAGGTAAAATGACTTCATTCAACTAAAGTAATGATTATAAAAATATGTTTATAACATTAGCTATAATAATCCCTAAGTCTACAATTGTAGAAAAAGTTTCTCCAATCTAAATCCAGTTCCTTTTCATCATCTGAATTGAAATGAAACACTTCTTGGTATCTTCTCTTGGACTTCCTATTATAATCCTCTTCTGTGACTTCAATGTTTAAGGAAGAAAGATTGAAAATAATATCTTCAGATGGTCTAATTTTCTGATATGAAGTTGCATCAGAGACTCTAGAATCCTTTGAAACAATAGAAACAGAAGACTGGTTAAAAGTTGTGTTCATATTAAAACAGATGTACGTTTGAGTGAATGAGGATTTGTGTTATGGCCTGAACATGTGTGTTTATAACAAAATTTCTAAAGATCAAACACCTTATAGGTTTAAGTTTTGATATGTGAAAATATACAGGCCAAACACTAATTAAGTTAGCCATACTAAATCATAATTATTCCTTGAAAAACTTAAATGATAGTAATTTACCATAAGAAGTAAAGAATTTCTTCCAGTCTCTTCAAAAGAATTTTTATCTGTTTTAAAATGTGTCTCTTCTGAATTTTTTTTTGTCTGTCTTCTCTTTCAGATTTTTAAACTTGTTTTTAAATCGTGTTCTAACTCAAAAAAGTTTTCTTTTTCATTTCATTTTTTGGTATCAAATTCATCATTAATATTTTTGATATCAACTTCTTTCAAAATTTTGTGCTTTTAAACTGTTTTATTTTTTTCATCAGTTTTATTATTCTTCTCTTTCTTTTGTAAATATTTTAGATAATGATAAAGGGGGAGAAAATTCATAGAGTATTTAGGAAGAAATAAAGCATCAAAACTTGAACAAAGTAGTTTCTGCCAAAACATCGTCTGATTTATAAGCTTTATGTTGTTTATTTTGTTGTTGTTTATTTTTTGTACTTTGATAAGCTTAAATGACTAATTTTAATTTAACAAAGACACATATTTAAGAAGAAGCTTACAAACCTTACCTTAATAAACTGTCAAGACTAAAGGAAGAGCTTACAAACGTTAACCTAAGGTCTGCCAAACTCAGAAGGAGCTTACAAACCTCAGACTCTCATGTTATACTTTGTTGATTAAAATTATAGGATTAAATTAACACATATAAGGAGTTAATAAGAGCTTACAAACCTTGTATTAATGGCCTGCCAGACTTAGGGGGAGCTTACAAACCTCACCTTAAAGGACTGTCTAACTTATGGTGAGCTTACAAAGTCAGCCTCTAATGTTAGATTGTGTTAGTTAAATCATTAACTATTTTCCTTAAATACATTTATTTGTCATCATAAAAAAGGGGGAGATTTTTAGAACAAGATTTGTTCAAACTCCTAAAAGGTTTTTATGATAACAAAGTATTTAAAGAACAACAGAGTTTACTAATGGTTATTCTAATGTGTAAAATCAAAAGACATTAACCTTGATATTAATCAAGTTAATCACTCAGAATAACCATTAAAGGGAAGAAAAGCTGTTATGAATATGAAGTCTAAGAACAAAGTTTCCAGACTCTGATGAGTCTATCGAAGTCTTCCAGATGCTGAACCTGAGGTTATCACGGAATCCAAAGATCAACAAACTCTTAAGACTGGAATCTTTTGAAGCAAGCAGTCACTGTCACAAGGAATGAACCTGCAACTTTTGAACGTACCTTACAAACACTTCTAAATGTTTTGATTCAAAGGAATTTGTCTACATCAAGTCATCAACTCCACAGGTGTTCATCCATACTAGTTCTGATCAAGACTCTGATGAAGATAAGCTGAGAACCTGTGAACTACTAGACTCAGAAGTCTCACTCCAACCAGGTTCTGAATACATAATTGAACTTCTAATCAAGCTTTAACTAATTCTACAAAAGGCCTTTAAATCAAGAAGTTAATTATAAGTATAGTAGCGACTCTGAAAAAGCTTCAACAAACGTCTACAAGAAGATTTCAAGTCTGAAGTTATCCATAGAAGATCACGTGAAAAAGGAAAAATACTTTATCTCTAATTAACATAAAGATACATTAATAGGATATTATCTCTCCAACTGCTCTTTACTCTACTCTCTTCTCCAAACTTCTTTATGCTAGCTGAGTTTTGACTCACTCTATTGTCCAACAGCTAAAGACCTTCAACAAATCTATTCCATAATCTATTTATAGATGAAGAGTGAAAACATTCAAAAATGTTCTGAACTGGTGAAGTTCATGGAACAATCTCTCCGAGTCTGTTCTGACTAAGATGTGTCATGTCCCAAAATTTTCCCTCCCCTTTTCATTTTAATCTAACCTTTTGGTTTAAGATTCATCTGCATTCATGAACATTCATATCATCTAGTGCACTAATCTCATCATAGATTCAAAGATTTGAGGCTGATTTTACTTGACAAAGACCTAGGGTTTGCTTGAGGATCAAGCACTAGGATTTGTGATGCTATAATTGTCATACCCTCAAATTTACCCTACCTCCATAACCATAACTCATAAGAATACATCCCACATATATCATCTTATAAGAATTTGTACCTAATGACCCACAATGTTCCACAAACCAAATGCATGGGGTTCATCTATGAAGCCTCAAGACCCACTAATCATGTTGAGGTGTGCCCAAGGCACCTTGACCCTAATCTTTATCCTCAAGCTTCCCCACAATCTTATAGGATAATTGAAGTCATCTCACTCACTCTCCAAGCCCTAATTGGATGGTTATGAAGGAGAATAGCGGTCCAAAACGCAGCGGAAATTAAAATTTTCTCCTTTAGAGATCCTTACGCATGGTCATGATCAGTGATAGAATATTTACCTCTTGTGTCGATTGAAACCTTTGGTGTAGATCTCTTGTGACGATCAAAACCTTTGATGCAGATCCACGGAGCGATCACGAACGTTGAACGATGACAACGTCTCTACTCAGTCCACACGAATGGATTCCTTCAATCTCAGTGCTAGCTGGTACGAATGAAGGCTTTGAGTGAGAGAGAAAACGAAAATAATGCAACCGCAATGAATGCTTCTGCACAAGGGTTCTATTTATAGAACCACTTGTGTGGGCTTCAAGCTAAAAGGCCCACTTAAGTGTATTTTGGCCCATATCTTATAATATGCCCAAAATCACTTAAGCCCATGGTACCTTACCATATTTCGTATTCTACTCAAGTACACCGTACCTTACGATGTTCTATAATTCACTTAAGGGCGCCGTACCTCACGGTATTCCTTAGTTACTCTATCTCTCATCAATCCGTCCTTTGTGTGTGACCCTGTAGGTTTTCGTGACGTTGGCAATTATATTAAATCACGCATTTAACATAATAAACAGTGAGCGGTATCTAGCAACACATCACTGCTACCCAAGACACGAAAATGTCATGTGATCTGACAATTCCTTCTGTGATAATACTTATGTGTATAATTACCCTTTTGCCCTTATGTCTATATTGAACACAAGGCATAGACCGTGTCATCCTTGTCCAGTTCAAAATTGGGCCCATAGACATTTATCCTGTTATGTAGGATGGGCAAATTCCATCTAGGTCACTCATGTCCCTCAGCATGCTTCGTGGAGTACCCATCAACTGTCTTTATGGTTATCCAGTTACGGACAACGTTTGATCAGCAATAAAGCACTCGACTCTATATCTAGGGTCCATAGTGGTTTCAGGTCGAAGAGTGGTATACACCATTATCACCATGAGAATAACTTATGACACTTTGCATAACTTTCTATATAGTATTCTCATAGCGGGTCAATCCGGTATAAATATTACTCCTAATATTCATACCTATGTTTAAGACTTGATAACTCTTTATCCATGATCCATGAGATGTGATCATCAGTCTACAAACATAATAGTCTTAATGCTTTAATGTTATCCCACTTCACACTAAAGCTCGACTACGGATACTTTAGGAATAATGTCCTTATGTTTAATGTGTTCTCATGATTAAGTCACACTTAATACATTAAACGAACTATCTATTCCTGGGACTTTATTAATCAACCATAATAAAGAAAATGCGTTTTATAATTAATAAATAATTCGATACAAGTACCAAAAAGTATTGGCCTCTAGGGCTTACACCAACAATCTCCCACTAGCACTAGAGCCAACCAGGCATACCCCGTATGCCCATTGATCTAGTATGGCCATCATGCTTGAGGCAGGTCATCTATCCTAGTGCATAGACATCAAATGACTACTTCCTTTTCTATTGGAAAACATAGTTTGTTATCCAACTTCGAAAGAGGAAGGATAATCAAAGTCTGGAGAAAATATGAATTAAGAGTACTCTAGTCACTAGTACTTCTCCAAGACTGTGCTGAGTGAGAACCAAGTTCAACAATAAGTATGTTTAAGACTGATTCACATAAGTAAAAACATTGTTGGAACCAAAATATGTTCAGAAGCAACATCCAAGGTATGTCTAAATTCTCTCTTTTTATTTTAGACAACTTTTATGAAAGAGATATTATTTACTTTAGTCTATGTACCTATTTCCTTGATGCATAACTATCCTAATCACACTGAATTACACCGTGTTTTTGACTCGGATTTCACATGTTTATTAGGACTTTATTATCATTTTGTTTGTATTATGCTCTCTTTTCTCTTGTTTTCATATATTTAGCACTTTCTGACTCTTTTGGAAGAAACGAAGCAAAAAGACCTAAAATTAGGGTTTTTCGACGAAATTACACACATGGCGTTGCACATGGCGGCTGCTATAGGGGAATCCATGAGTCATCAACCCTCAACTAGGAGGTAACCGCCACGTTCCCATGATCCACCCCATTTACACACATGACGGGCGCCATGAAGGGATGGCGGGCACCACCTTTGGAAGTCACGTTCCCACTAAGGGGAAGTTGGAGGGCACCATGGTCTTTACAAGCTGCTGGAAACCTCTATAAATAGCTCATTCCATTTCGTTTTCTAATCATCCAACTTAGTTTTACAACACTAAGCATATATTTATCATTTGTAATAGCGATAATCCGTCACATTGGGGGGTTATCGCACCTTTGTGAGATTGAGTTGGGTCACTTCAAGTTGCTATCGTCTTTAGCTTCAGGAGTCGGAGGTTTATTTTTGTACCAGAATCGAAGCCTCCGTTTGGAGCATGTTCTTATTTATCGCTTTATTTATTTATTTCCCGCATCGCATTTATTTTATTTATTTCCCGCATCGCCTTTATTTTATTTATTTTCCCGCATCGCTTTTAATTTATTTATTTCCCGCATCGCTTTTATTTTATTTATTTCCCGCATCACTTTACTTTATTTATTTTCCACACTCGCTTTACTTTATTTATTTTTCGCACTCGCTTTACTTTATTTATTTTCCGCACCCGCTTTACTTTATTTATTCTCCGCACCCGCTTTACTTTATTTATTTTCCGCACTTTACTCGCTCTCTACGCCTCACATTCTAAAACAAACTTTTCATCATGATTAACACCGTTGTGTTCGTTTGTGTTACCATGTCTGGCTAAATCTTTTAAAGGTTAGAATGTAAGGATCGCGGTTAAAGTAATGTTTCACATATTGAAATCTGTAGAAATACTTTAAAGGTTGTTTTGATTTTTAACTTGAGTTTTCTAAAACAAACTTGATTAGTTTTAACTATTCGAGGAGTGCGAAAGCACCCTGGCTTAGTAACTAGGATTTTTTTATCACTTTAAGGAAAAACTATTTTTGAAACTGTTTTCGGACACGTTGATAGATTTAAAATCAGGAAACTTCTTGGGTAAACTTTCCAAATCAAAATCACTTTTCAACTAAGTTTACGAGTCTCATTTCTTAAAAATAGGTTTACTACTTTAGCGTTCTGCGCACCTTTTATAAGTGACAATAAAAGGCCTTAATTTAAGGGTAAACTCGGTTCTGAATATGCGAAAGCGACAATTCCTGTTAAATGGATTCTTTTAAAGAGTAGAAAATATTGCCTCATAAGTAGTTCTATTTAGACAATCGAAACATCACTTAACTGACGTGAATTACATTCAACCTGTCTTTACCCGCATTTATTATTTACCGTTATTTTGCAAACCCAATATCTCTTTTATATCGTCTTAGATAAACACCGTAACGATAGTAATCGATAGATTGACGATTGGTCTCTATGGGATCGATATTCTTTTATATTACTTTGACGTAATTCGTGCACTTGCGAATAAACGCGGTCAACTCTGAGACTAAGAAAAGGAATAAGGATTATTTATAATTTTTTTAATAAAAAATCCACGTGTCTGAAAATTACTATGCTAGCTTTAAAAGCTCTTTCGGCAGAGTCTATAGAGTTGTAATGCTTTACTCCTTGGATTCTCTACGGCCTCTCTCTCTCTCTCTCTCTCTCTCTCTATATATATATATATATATATATATATATATATATATATATTTATATATATATATATCTTGTGATGTCTTACTTTTTCTTCGTACTTGTTTATCTTGCTTGTTGGTTTTCCAAATTTTTATGTGTTTTTGTCTTTTCAAAATCTAGTTGTGTTACATCTTTTCTCTCTTAGTTAAGCCTTTTATTTTTCTATTTAAACTGATCCTTCTCAGTTTAAGTTTCTCATTCTGGTTTTAACCTGTCCCTCAAACCTGGTTGACACAACTGTGCAACCTTGATCTGGTTTTTCAAAATCTCATTCTCTTACCTCTTTCCTAACCTGATATGACCTCTAGATCAAACCTTGACGTCAGAAAACAACTGGCTGTCATCAATAAAAGGCTAGCTCTTCCTGAAGAATTGGGAGTCTCTGACTATGATCTTCTACTTCTCTGTGACTCATGCTTAAGATATAAATTTCATCAAGTAATCTTTAACCTCCTAAAGATGATACTGTCTCTCCTTGAGGGAAAGTTGTTCTTCATTCCTTCAAAACTAGTTCTGGGTGAACTCGTCTCCTTATGAGGAATAATTGTGATTCTGGATGAAGTTTCATTTAACCTAGGGATGAAAAGTTGCTGGTGAAGATCATGTTGTTTCATAAGAACAATCCAACTCCTTCCTCCTCCTCCATAACTTTGGCAGCTGTCAGATCCTGCCTTAGTTTTTCTATGCCCTTTTATCTCTTCTGTCTTTGTTTTCCAGTCTTGGTAATAAAGTTTATCTCTTGAGATCCAATGCTTCGTGTAAGCCATTGAATCAAAAATAGTACATTTATTTCCAGGGTGGAATTTTTCTTTGTAATTTGTTATTGCGTTTCTTTTTGTTTTTTATTTTTTACTTAAGACTTGTATGTGCATATTCTTAGGTGAACTTGACGTATTCTTATCCTCTGATTGTATATTCAAATCAATTTATGTGATTAATAGGATGTATCTAATGAATCAAATGAAAAATAAATATAAAGTTAAGAGTATTGTCTTTTGTTTTCTTTTGTGAAGTCTGAACTTCTTAAATCACTTTGCAATAAAGGAATTAATTATGATTGAAAGAATGGCATGCTAATTAAAAGGTAAAATGACTTCATTCAACTAAAGTAATGATTATAAAAATATGTTTATAACATTAGCTATAATAATCCCTAAGTCTACAATTGTAGAAAAAGTTTCTCCAATCTAAATCCAGTTCCTTTTCATCATCTGAATTGAAATGAAACACTTCTTGGTATCTTCTCTTGGACTTCCTATTATAATCCTCTTCTGTGACTTCAATGTTTAAGGAAGAAAGATTGAAAATAATATCTTCAGATGGTCTAATTTTCTGATATGAAGTTGCATCAGAGACTCTAGAATCCTTTGAAACAATAGAAACAGAAGACTGGTTAAAAGTTGTGTTCATATTAAAACAGATGTACGTTTGAGTGAATGAGGATTTGTGTTATGGCCTGAACATGTGTGTTTATAACAAAATTTCTAAAGATCAAACACCTTATAGGTTTAAGTTTTGATATGTGAAAATATACAGGCCAAACACTAATTAAGTTAGCCATACTAAATCATAATTATTCCTTGAAAAACTTAAATGATAGTAATTTACCATAAGAAGTAAAGAATTTCTTCCAGTCTCTTCAAAAGAATTTTTATCTGTTTTAAAATGTGTCTCTTCTGAATTTTTTTTTGTCTGTCTTCTCTTTCAGATTTTTAAACTTGTTTTTAAATCGTGTTCTAACTCAAAAAAGTTTTCTTTTTCATTTCATTTTTTGGTATCAAATTCATCATTAATATTTTTGATATCAACTTCTTTCAAAATTTTGTGCTTTTAAACTGTTTTATTTTTTTCATCAGTTTTATTATTCTTCTCTTTCTTTTGTAAATATTTTAGATAATGATAAAGGGGGAGAAAATTCATAGAGTATTTAGGAAGAAATAAAGCATCAAAACTTGAACAAAGTAGTTTCTGCCAAAACATCGTCTGATTTATAAGCTTTATGTTGTTTATTTTGTTGTTGTTTATTTTTTGTACTTTGATAAGCTTAAATGACTAATTTTAATTTAACAAAGACACATATTTAAGAAGAAGCTTACAAACCTTACCTTAATAAACTGTCAAGACTAAAGGAAGAGCTTACAAACGTTAACCTAAGGTCTGCCAAACTCAGAAGGAGCTTACAAACCTCAGACTCTCATGTTATACTTTGTTGATTAAAATTATAGGATTAAATTAACACATATAAGGAGTTAATAAGAGCTTACAAACCTTGTATTAATGGCCTGCCAGACTTAGGGGGAGCTTACAAACCTCACCTTAAAGGACTGTCTAACTTATGGTGAGCTTACAAAGTCAGCCTCTAATGTTAGATTGTGTTAGTTAAATCATTAACTATTTTCCTTAAATACATTTATTTGTCATCATAAAAAAGGGGGAGATTTTTAGAACAAGATTTGTTCAAACTCCTAAAAGGTTTTTATGATAACAAAGTATTTAAAGAACAACAGAGTTTACTAATGGTTATTCTAATGTGTAAAATCAAAAGACATTAACCTTGATATTAATCAAGTTAATCACTTAGAATAACCATTAAAGGGAAGAAAAGCTGTTATGAATATGAAGTCTAAGAACAAAGCTTCCAGACTCTGATGAGTCTATCGAAGTCTTCCAGATGCTGAACCTGAGGTTATCACGGAATCCAAAGATCAACAAACTCTTAAGACTGGAATCTTTTGAAGCAAGCAGTCACTGTCACAAGGAATGAACCTGCAACTTCTGAACGTACCTTACAAACACTTCTAAATGTTTTGATTCAAAGGAATTTGTCTACATCAAGTCATCAACTCCACAGGTGTTTATCCATACTAGTTCTGATCAAGACTCTGATGAAGATAAGCTGAGAACCTGTGAACTACTAGACTCAGAAGTCTCACTCCAACCAGGTTCTGAATACATAATTGAACTTCTAATCAAGCTTTAACTAATTCTACAAAAGGCCTTTAAATCAAGAAGTTAATTATAAGTATAGTAGAGACTCTGAAAAAGCTTCAACAAACGTCTACAAGAAGATTTCAAGTCTGAAGTTATCCATAGAAGATCACGTGAAAAAGGAAAAATACTTTATCTCTAATTAACATAAAGATACATTAATAGGATATTATCTCTCCAACTGCTCTTTACTCTACTCTCTTCTCCAAACTTCTTTATGCTAGCTGAGTTTTGACTCACTCTATTGTCCAACAGCTAAAGACCTTCAACAAATCTATTCCATAATCTATTTATAGATGAAGAGTGAAAACATTCAAAAATGTTCTAAACTGGTGAAGTTCATGGAACAATCTCTCCGAGTCTGTTCTGACTAAGATGTGTCATGTCCCAAAATTTTCCCTCCCCTTTTCATTTTAATCTAACCTTTTGGTTTAAGATTCATCTGCATTCATGAACATTCATATCATCTAGTGCACTAATCTCATCATAGATTCAAAGATTTGAGGCTGATTTTACTTGACAAAGACCTAGGGTTTGCTTGAGGATCAAGCACTAGGATTTGTGATGCTATAATTGTCATACCCTCAAATTTACCCTACCTCCATAACCATAACTCATAAGCATACATCCCACATATATCATCTTATAAGAATTTGTACCTAATGACCCACAATGTTCCATAAACCAAATGCATGGGGTTCATCTATGAAGCCTCAAGACCCACTAATCATGTTGAGGTGTGCCCAAGGCACCTTGACCCTAATCTTTATCCTCAAGCTTCCCCACAATCTTATAGGATAATTGAAGTCATCTCACTCACTCTCCAAGCCCTAATTGGAAGGTTATGAAGGAGAATAGCGGTCCAAAACGCAGCGGAAATTAAAATTTTCTCCTTTAGAGATCCTTACGAATGGTCATGATCAGTGATAGAATATTTACCTCTTGTGTCGATTGAAACCTTTGGTGCAGATCTCTTGTGACGATCAAAACCTTTGATGCAGATCCACGGAGCGATCACGAACGTTGAACGATGACAACGTCTCTACTCAGTCCACACGAATGGATTCCTTCAATCTCAGTGCTAGCTGGTACGAATGAAGGCTTTGAGTGAGAGAGAGAGAGTGAGAGAAAACGAAAATAATGCAACCGCAATGAATGCTTCTGCACAAGGGTTCTATTTATAGAACCACTTGTGTGGGCTTCAAGCTAAAAGGCCCACTTAAGTGTATTTTGGCCCATATCTTATAATATGCCCAAAATCACTTAAGCCCATGGTACCTTACCATATTTCGTATTCTACTCAAGTACACCGTACCTTACGATGTTCTATAATTCACTTAAGGGCACCGTACCTCACGGTATTCCTTAGTTACTCTATCTCTCATCAATCCGTCCTTTGTGTGTGACCCTGTAGGTTTTCGTGACGTTGGCAATTATATTAAATCACGCATTTAACATAATAAACAGTGAGCGGTATCTAGCAACACATCACTGCTACCCAAGACACGAAAATGTCATGTGATCTGACAATTCCTTCTGTGATAATACTTATGTGTATAATTACCCTTTTGCCCTTATGTCTATATTGAACACAAGGCATAGACCGTGTCATCCTTGTCCAGTTCAAAATTGGGCCCATAGACATTTATCCTGTTATGTAGGATGGGCAAATTCCATCTAGGTCACTCATGTCCCTCAGCATGCTTCGTGGAGTACCCATCAACTGTCTTTATGGTTATCCAGTTACGGACAACGTTTGATCAGCAATAAAGCACTCGACTCTATATCTAGGGTCCATAGTGGTTTCAGGTCGAAGAGTGGTATACACCATTATCACCATGAGAATAACTTATGACACTTTGCATAACTTTCTATATAGTATTCTCATAGCGGGTCAATCCGGTATAAATATTACTCCTAATATTCATACCTATGTTTAAGACTTGATAACTCTTTATCCATGATCCATGAGATGTGATCATCAGTCTACAAACATAATAGTCTTAATGCTTTAATGTTATCCCACTTCACACTAAAGCTCGACTACGGATACTTTAGGAATAGTGTCCTTATGTTTAATGTGTTCTCATGATTAAGTCACACTTAATACATTAAACGAACTATCTATTCGAGGGACTTTATTAATCAACCATAATAAAGAAAATGCGTTTTATAATTAATAAATAATTCGATACAAGTACCAAAAAGTATTGGCCTCTAGGGCTTACACCAACAATCTCCCACTAGCACTAGAGCCAACCAGGCATACCCCGTATGCCCATTGATCTAGTATGGCCATCATGCTTCTGCTGCGCAAGAGGCTTTGTCAGTGGGTCAACTATATTGTCAAGTGTAGGTACTTTACATATTTTCACATCTCCTCTATCTATTATCTCTCGAATGAGATGATAACGCCTAAGTATGTGTTTGGATCGTCGGTGAGATCTAGGCTCCTTAGCTTGTGGATAACACCATTGTTATCATAATAAAGACCAATGGGATCCACAATGCTAGGGACTATGCCAAGTTCACTAATGAACTTTTTGATCCAGACAACTTCCTTTGCTGCACTTGAGGCAGCAATATACTCGACCTCGGTTGTAGAATCAGCAACTATATCTTGCTTTGAACTTTTCCAGCTCACAGCGCCACCGTTTAAGCAAAACACATAACCATTGGAATCATGCATATTAAAGTGTCTCAACACTTTGTCTATGTATGTACTTTGACTTAGGTCAAGCAGTTTTGTGATCTATTTCTATAGATTCTGATTCCTAATATATAGGCTGCTTCACCTAGGTCCTTCATAGAAAAGCATTTCCCCAACCAAGACTTTACTTGTTGTAGGGTAGGGATATCGTTTCCAATGAGTAATATGTCATCTACATATAATACCAGGAAAATGATCATGCTCCCACTAACCTTCTTGTAGACACAAGGCCCATATTCGTTCTTGATCCATGAGTGATACATCACCTTGATCAGTTATGAGATATCCATATCTCTCATGTAGGTGACGTATCCTGCCTGACCTACGCTGGTCTTGTTCTACTTGAGCAAGTTGGTCTTACACAACTACTTGTGTTTCCTGCTTTAATTCCTCCATAGGTGTATCAATGCCTTGTGATTCTTGAATTTCTTCAAGCTCTACTTTCCTCCCACTGATTCTTTTGGAAATAAAATCCTCTTCTAGGAAAACTCCAGTTCGAGCGACAAACACTTTGCCCTCAGAAGGATTGTAGAAGTAATACCCTCTTGTTTCTTTAGGATACCCCACAAATAAGCATTTGTCAGATTTGGGCTCAAGCTTAGTTGAAATTTGTCGTTTCACATAAACCTCGCAACCCCAAATCTTTATGTAAGACATATGTGGTTTCTTACCACTCCATATCTCATATGGTGTCTTCTCAACCTTTTTGGATGGAACACGGTTAAGTGTGTAAGCTGCTGTCAATAGCGCATGTCCCCAAAAGGAGTTTGGAAGATCGGCGTGACTCATCATGGATCGTACCATGTCTAATAGGGTTCGATTTCTTCTCTCAGACACACCATTCCTTTGGGGTGTTCCAGGAGGAGTGAGTTGGGATAGGATCCCACACTCTTTCAGATGGTCATCAAACTCTAGGCTTAAATATTCACCACCTCGATCTGATCGAAGAGCTTTAATATTCTTACCTAGTTGGTTTTAACTCGTTAGGTTTCACCCTTTTAGTATTAATGTTATTAATAGGCATTTCGAGATCAAGGACATATAGTCCATTGCTCATTTGTGCAGTAGCATAGAATATATCATTCAAATAAATTGAGCAACAATTGTTCTTTATTATAAATGAAAGACCAAACTTGTCCAGACAAGAAATGGAAATAATATTCCTGCTAATTGCAGGTATATAATAACAGTTCTCTAACTGAATTATAAAACCACTAGGTAAAGTCAATACATAAGATCCTACGGCTAAAGTAGCAACCTTTGCTCCATTGCCAACTCGTAGGTTAACTTCACCTTTTGCCAAATCTCTACTCCTTTTCAGCCCCTGCACATTTGTACAAATGTGAGAACCGCATCCAGTATCTAATACCCATGATGCAGAAGTAGAAAAATTTATTTTAATAACAAAAATACCTGAAGTTGAAGTCTCCACTCCATTCTTCATATCTTTCAGGTACTTTGGGCAGTTTCTCTTCCAGTGTGCGGTCTTACCGCAATGGAAGCAGGTGCCTGCCTTTGGTATGCCTCCACTAGGCTTCAAAGCAGCAACAGTGGGTCTGGGTTTGGCAACTTCCTTGCCTTTCCCTTTATCACCCTGCTTAGTGGGCCTTTTGTTCTGTCTCTTTCCATTTCCGATCATCAGAATGGACTTCCCTTTTGACTTCAGATTCTGCTCGGCAGTTCTTAACATGGCGAGCAGTTCAGGAAGAGATTTGTCCATATCAATCATATTGAAATTTAGGACAAATTGACTGAAACTATCTGGCAACGATTGCAAGATCAAATCAGTCGCAAGTTCCTTTTCGAAGGGAAAACCCAATCTCTCAAGGTTTTCCACATACCCAATCATCTTGAGTACATGGGGACCTACAGGGCCTCCCTCAGCTAACTTGCTTTGAAAAAGGGCTTTTGAAACTTCAAACCTCTCATGCCTTGCTTGCTCTTGATAGAGCATCTTCAAGTGTTCGATCATATCGAAGGCTGACATGTTCTCATGTTGCTTTTGCAATTCTGAGTTCATGGTAGCCAGCATGAGACAAGCAGTTTCATTGGCATCATCGACATGCTTCTTATAAGCATCTCTTTCTGCCTTAGGTGCAGAACTAGGAGGTTCCTCTTCAGGAACAAGTGTCTCCAAGACATACAACTTTTTATCATGTTTGAGGACAATCCTCAGGTTTCGGTGCCAATCCAGAAAATTTGTCCCATACAATTTTTCCTTGTCAAGGATTGATCGCAAGATGTTGTTAGAGGTGTTTGTTGTCATGGTTATCTACATAAGGATTAAGAAAATATAAGTATCATTGACATATTTAATTAGGCCTTTAATTAAATATGCTCCCACTATTTTACTCAAAACAAATGACCCTCATCATTTGATTCGGAAAATCCCGTTGGAAGATTTTCTAGTGGGTCGAGATCCATATTTCACTTCGTTCTAAGTCCGCGTAGGCGGATTACACAAAACTAGGTTATTTAGGTAGGAACTCCTTCCAGTTGTATCTCATACAACTCTAAAAAATTTCAGTTGGGTGAATAACTCCTTATTCCAATCCATCATATGGATTATTCCCAACTCTTGCTTCTAGACATATACAAGAAAATTATAATTAAGTTTGACTCATCGTTTTAGCAGTTGGATACTACAATTATCCCATCGCACCTTAACTAATACAAAACATGCACCTCGCGTAGGCGAAACCTACATTATTCGATACCAGTCTTGATGAGTGCTAAAACTTGGAAAGCAAACATATATAATATTCTCATAATTTGTTTAGTTAAGTTTGACCCATTGTTTTAGCAGTTGGATATTACACTTATCCCATCGCACCTTACTAATATAGAACATGCACCTCGCGTAGGCGAAACCTACATTATCCGATACTAGTCTTGATGAGTGCTAAAACTTGGAAAGCATAAACTTAATATTTAGTTTGAGGGAATTGTAATTGTTATGATCTCACCGGCTTATTTATCATATAAATCGTCTCTCACATGCATCAACATATATTCACATGCATCAACATACATACACATGCATCAACATACATAATGAAACAGTTATGGCCCCTAGCGCAATTGTTCTCCCAAGCCAATGAGAGAACCTAAGTTAACCTAATAACGATCTAAGCTTCTCCAAGCAATATCTTCAAGGTTGTCCTCCTTTGATATTGAATTCTTCTCTAAGCTTCTCCAAGCAAGATCTTCAAGGTTGTCCTCCTTTGATCTTCAAGGTTGTCCTCCTTTGATATTGAAATCTTCTCTTTCTTCATAACATTGTCTTCTTCTCTCTCTTCATAACATTACATTTCAGAAGAAACTCGTTTTACATACGAGGGTTTGAGATGAGAAAAGAAGTTACATTAAGAGATCAAAAGGAGAGGCACGACACGCAGGTCGTATTTAAAAACCCAAAACAAAATAAAGGACAACTAAGGCCATAACTGATCACAACAGGGCAATAATAACAAACACATTATTATTATTATTAATTTTAATTCCTTTAATTAATTAAAACAAAATTAAATTTCGGCGACCGATAACAAACACATTTGAAATGGACATTGTTTTGCATCAACACAACCCTTGCGTAGTCAAAAACAGAAACCCCGAGAATTCTGACCTTGTGAGTGTGACGACCGTCACAGGCATGTTACGATCGTCACATGCCATGTGAGTGTGACGACCGTCACAAAGCACGTTACGACCGTCACAGGCCATGTGAGTGTGACGACCGTCACAGGGCACGTTACGACCGTCACAGCCAGTTTGTTACGCTCGTCACAAGCTCGTGACGAACGTCACGCGGCCAAAATAACGGAACTTTGAAACAGTCTACAGACCTCTTCCAAAAGCCCTAAATTCACAACTCCTTGACGGCACAACCCTTGCGCCGTCACCAACCCTAATGCGCCAATTTCAGACCGTCAAACACACCTCGATTGTTGATTCAGTATGATTGATCAACAGGTCATTGCTTCACCATACTAATGTCGGATTCCGAAGCAAATGACCATTGATCGCTTAAAGGAAAACAACCATTTAGTGTTTGAATGAATGAAACAGAAACAGTATATCACATATACCGTACTTTGCATTAGGATTACTTATATCATATATAAGTTGATCGGTCTCAATTGCGTAACCTATGGACGATCGATGTATCGCTGCTTCACCATACTAATGTCGGTTCCGAAGCATAGTCAACATCAATCATCCAACTCGTACACTCATGATGCCAAATTTAATTACCCGTTTAATTAATTGATTCATTCTGTCTTTTAATCATATTAATACAGAAAATAAACAGCTATCCGAGTCATGGTTTTGTAAGTGGCTCTGATACCACTGAAGGAGAATAGCGGTCCAAAACGCAGCGAAAATTAAAATTTTCTCCTTTAGAGATCCTTACGAATGGTCATGATCAGTGATAGAATATTTACCTCTTGTGTCGATTGAAACCTTTGGTGCAGATCTCTTGTGACGATCAAAACTTTTGATGCAGATCCACGGAGCGATACCGAACGTTGAACGATGACAACGTCTCTACTCAGTCCACACGAATGGATTCCTTCAATCTCAGTGCTAGCTGGTACGGATGAAGGCTTTGAGTGAGAGAGAGAGAGAGTGAGAGAAAACGAAAATAATGCAACCGCAATGAATGCTTCTGCACAAGGGTTCTATTTATAGAACCACTTGTGTGGGCTTCAAGCTAAAAGGCCCACTTAAGTGTATTTTGGCCCATATCTTATAATATGCCCAAAATCACTTAAGCCCATGGTACCTTACCATATTTCGTATTCTACTCAAGTACACCGTACCTTACGATGTTCTATAATTCACTTAAGGGCACCATACCTCACGGTATTCCTTAGTTACTCTATCTCTCATCAATCCGTCCTTTGTGTGTGACCCTGTAGGTTTTGGTGACGTTGGCAATTATATTAAATCACGCATTTAACATAATAAACAGTGAGCGGTATCTAGCAACACATCACTGCTACCCAAGACACGAAAATGTCATGTGATCTGACAATTCCTTCTGTGATAATACTTATGTGTATAATTACCCTTTTGCCCTTATGTCTATATTGAACACAAGGCATAGACCGTGTCATCCTTGTCCAGTTCAATATTGGGCCCATAGACATTTATCCTGTTATGCAGGATGGGCAAATTCCATCTAGGTCACTCATGTCCCTCAGCATGCTTCGTGGAGTACCCATCAACTGTCTTTATGGTTATCCAGTTACGGACAATGTTTGATCAGCAATAAAGCACTCGACTCTACATCTAGGGTCCATAGTGGTTTCAGGTCGAAGAGTGGTATACACCATTATCACCATGAGAATAACTTATGACACTTTGCATAACTTTCTATATAGTATTCTCAAAGCGGGTCAATCCGGTATAAATATTACTCCTAATATTCATACCTATGTTTAAGACTTGATAACTCTTTATCCATGATCCATGAGATGTGATCATCAGTCTACAAACATAATAGTCTTAATGCTTTAATGTTATCCCACTTCACACTAAATCTCGACTACGGATACTTTAGGAATAGTGTCCTTATGTTTAATGTGTTCTCATGATTAAGTCATACTTAATACATTAAACGGACTATCTATTCCAGGGACTTTATTAATCAACCATAATAAAGAAAATGCCTTTTATAATTAATAAATAATTCGATACAAGTACCAAAAAGTATTGGCCTCTAGGGCTTACACCAACAGGTTATTCCTCTTTGAAGACACATGATAATTTATCTAGTCACCCAATGACCTCAACCCTAAATCTTAAATCTTGACCATGTCATTGAAGGCCCCTAAAATCCAAAGTTTGTTCATACCCCGATCCTTTGAATCATCTCAAAACATCCCTTGCATCACCAAACCCTAATTTATCTGACCATGGTTCTTGAAGCAACTTGTGATCAAAGAAACCCTAGTTTTGGTATCCTTTGATCCTTGGCGTTGTTTCATTTGACCACCTATCATACCATAACTCATTGAACATCAATTCAACTTAATTTCAACCAAAATTAACCATTCAAACACTCATTCAATGCATGGTACAAGTCATTGTTTTGGTCTTGGTTTTTGAAGTTTTAGGGCATTTGATTCACCCATGAACATGACCTAAAATCACACCACAAAGCTCCAAGCCTCATTTTACATCATGATATGATCATATGAGTTTCAAACATCTATAATTGTGCCTTAAATATCAATAAATCACAAAATCACATTTCTAGGTAAAGTTGGTTGGTCACATTTTGGCAAGAATGACCTATGATTTGGTTCAAAGTCCATAACTTTCTCATCTTGCAAGCTTTTCAAGATCCTTTTCGAGCAAAATGTCCTAATTGAGTCTCTCTTCAACTTTGTTTCAACATCCAAGACCTAAATTGAGAAATGACCTCAATTTTTGCATTGGCCAAGCTGGTCATGTTCATAGCATGCCCTAAAACATGACAAAGACCACCATTTTACCACATTGCCATTTCCAAACCACAAATCCTTTTGACCCGGTACCTTTTTCATTTGATTAAGAACATGACAAGGAACATTTGGCACAATTTTCATCTAAAATGAATGAGCCAATTTCATTTGGCCGTGGTTCAAAAAATGGAAATTGTCATGAGGCACATGTCAAACTATGTTAGCCAGAATTTGCAAAGTTAATCACCAAGATTTCAATTCATCCCAATCTGATCTCTATTGACTTGTGACATGTTATGTAACATACCAAGGTCCAAATGGAGGTCAACTTTGATGTAGAAACCTCTCAAATCCTCAAACCCGATGCTATGTTTTCAGAATTTCCGAAAATGGCTAGGTTCCAAATGCATAGCAGACCCTGTCATTGCCTGTGTCTGTTCCCGTTTGGTGCTAAGGACCAAAACCAATTGGTTGGTGAAACATGCCAAGTTAGATTGTACCATTTCATGTCTCCACAAGTTTCACTTTTTTCACATTTTCGAGCCTCACCCTTTCTGAAGCAAACCATCCTCATTTCCCCTCTAAACCACTCCATCACCTTTCGCTATAAATAGAGGAAGGTGTCTCACTCATAAACCAAGCTTGAAAAGCCAAAAACACCTTGTTGCAAAATCGGTTTTCATCTTAAAAAACAAAGATAAAATTTCTGAGTTCTGAAGCATTTCAAACCCAAACAAGTGCCCAGAATCCATTCTTAAACATCACTCAAGCTTTCCCAAGTCCTAACTTACCTTCCCAACACCTCACTTGAGTTGCACCAACTCATCGGAGTTCATACCTGAAACCGATTCCGATCTGGTAGCTACACTCCCACCCTTCACTCAAAAAAGTTATCAATCAACTCAAAATCACCCACTGATCACTAACCCCATGTTTTGAGTTCTAATTAATCATTATCCATCATTTAATTTTTGTTCTAGGTCAAACTTGTTCTACTGGTTTTTGACAAAATACTCCACACCTAGAGCCAATCAATGGCTCATGAGTGTGGAGGTTGATTCATTGTTAGGCATAAATGTTGTTTCTAGGTTCAAATCCAATTAAAAACACGTGTTTTGAGGATTTGATTTATGTGTTCAAAGGTTGAAGATGAACTCTTGCCCGCGTTTTTGAATTTGAAAATTAGTGTTATCGTGTCCTGATTGGTTCTCCTGCACGCGTGTTCCATTTTAACTTTTGTTTTAATATTTTATTTAATTAAAGAGCTTATGAATCCCAAGTGGGCGCTTGGTCGAGTGGATGAGGGGGTTGATACCCCATGTCCCCAAGGTCAGAGGTTCAACCCCTAACACATGCATTTTATTCCTTTTCTATTTCTTTCCCTTTAGTTTTATTTTATTTTTACCCCATTTAATTTCCATTTCATTTTTTTGCCCCACTTATATTTATTTTTCTGAAAATATTCCTAACATAAACTCATGTTATTTCTGTCTCTACTATTTTTTTTATATTTTATTTCATGTCATTTGAGCAATTATTTATTGACTTATGAGGTCTTGAACATTAGTAGCTAATGAAGTCTATTAGGTCATGATGTTGGATTAATTAGGGATGTTTGAATCTTCTATGCTTCAAACCTACTAATGAATGATCAAGGTTTCATTCATGGTACTTTGAAGAATAGATAGGTTTCCCCTACATAAACCAACTTGGATCATTTGACATATAGATGAAGCTTTTATACATATTAACTTGTTGGTTCCATTTGATTGATGTTATTTCTTTTGTTTATACTAACCCATTGATTACTATACTAACTTGTTCATATTGTACATTAACCCTTGATCATTATAACTTGTCTAACCTAATCATTAATCAACTCATTTAAACTTTAACCCTTGAGTTAATAGAGTCTTCATTTTGTCAAGCTATTGATAGATGAACTTGGGGTTTGCATAACTTTCATTGTTACAAACCTATTGTAAGTTGATTATGTGATCATCTTCAATACTTTGCATCAGTGATAAGTTATCCCCTGATGCGCCATATTTTGAATATTTTGACCTAAAGAAAGATAATTCTCAAGTGTTGGATTTGTATATAATACTAACCATACTTAACTTTGATAACTTTGATTACTATTAACCATTGTTATTATCATTGTTATCTTGTTATTTACTTTTATGTGGTCACATTGCGATTTACATTCAAGTATTTATCATCATTTCATTATATAATCTCATCATACATATTTGTTATTGTCTTTACTTTATTGTCATCATACATTAAAAGTAACAAAAGCATGATAAAAAATGACAAGACCAAAAATATTCATTTCACTCGTAACCAACTTGGAGTTAGAGAATCTCATCTTAGGTTGGAGGACCTTTCCATACTTTGTGATACTAGGTTATTAACTTTGGATTTCATATGTAACTTACATACCGGTTGTAAGAATGACATCATGACACTACCTAGGGAGACATGTTTGTAAGACCATTATCCTTTGTTAGCTTAGTTCACTTATGCACACACAACTTTCTCTTGGGCTACCTTACAATGATACCCTTTACTTTCTTGTAGGTTACGTTGTATATTCTTTACATTACCCAATTTTATAATCAAATAACAAACCCTTGATTTGACTTCAAGCGGAATTTTCATAATCAAATTCAAAATACAATAAAACTACGATTATTTTTGCGCACTACGAGCCTTAAGTGGTGGAGAATGAGTAAGAATGGAGCGTTCCTACCTTTACTTTGATTATTTTGGACACAAGACTCTTGGCTTGTTGTCTATAATTTTAACCTCCTCCCATAGACTTTAGTGCAATCTAATTACGAACATTCTTTTCATACACCCTTATTCAAGATAAAAATAATACAATCTGTAAGACCCTAATTTTGACCCTAAGATCCCTCATGGCATCATATCATTGCTCATTGCGTTGCCTCAAGGATCATAGCATGTGTGGCTCCTTAACCCTAGGGTTGGGACTTGTGTGAGTTGGTTTGGGATCACCAAGTATGCTTGAATTGTATATTATTTCTTTTCTTTTTTTTTACTAACCAAAAGCATAAAAATATGTCACTAACTTGTTTTATTTTGAAGCTCAAGGATCACATGTGCCCTTGCTCCTAGGAGGCTCCTATGCTCAATGAAGTGGCTAGTTGAAGATGAAAGCAAGTATGAAAATGGTTCACAAAGATCTAAATAATCATATATGTCTCCCAAGTATCTCAATTTGCCAATTTGATCAAGATAAACCAAAGGGCTTGAGGCTTGTTTCCCAAGGAAACCCTAATTCAACTGTGCATTGACTGTGCCTTGCTCATGAAGCAACCTCAACCTATGATCAAATTCAATAAAGGTAAGTTCTTTCATTCATTATTTTATGCATATATGAGCCTATGTTAGTATCCTCAATCATTCATTCATCAAGATTTGAAGTTGGGACTTGAGAAGTTGACCAGTCAAGTCATCTGACTAAACTGAAGATCACTGAGACCTAACTTTTGATGTGTTTGTCAAATGAGGATGACCCCAAGATAAAAAATGTTCTTAATAACCATATTAACAACTTTCATGTTCATCAAAAATCCATTTTAAACTTAGAAGGTCATCATTCATTTCAAAACATTATAGGTCATTTTGATTGAAACCCTAATTTTGGGTTAACTTCCCCAGGACCTAACTTATTCTTTTTTATGATTTTGAGGTGAGACCAATTGAATTTGAAATATTAAGATGTCTACTTAAATTTTTATGTTTAACAAAATTTCATAATCATAAAAGAAACACATGTGATAATACAAAACATTATAGGTCACTTTGGACTGAAACTATTGAATCTTGAAAAAGTCCAATTTCAAGTGCCCATAACTTTCTCATAAAAACTTCAAATGATGCAAAATTTAATTCCAAATTTAACATCTTGAAAATATATACAACTTTTATGTTGGAGGTTTTTCCATTTGAGGCATGCATCTTTGAAACAGAAGGGCTTGAAGTTGATCACTTTTGACAAAAAATTTCAAAGTGAACTTATACATGTTTTCTACCTCAAACTTCAAGACCAGTTTTCACAAATTTCGAAACTCCAAATGGATTTTTTCCCAACCTGACTTTTTTTCCTTATGTCAAGACCATTCCAACCATTACTCACATGCCTATGTTTGGATTTTCTATGTGTGACTTTCGAAGAGAGGAACATTTAGGCCCAATTATGCATTTCACTTTGAATCTTCATGCACAAGTCATTGCAGTTCAAATTGCACGTCCAAACCCTCTTCAAATGAGCTCAACATTCATTTCCTTCCAAGATTAGGCCTCACATGTGCCTGTACAGGCCAATGCATGGAGGACCCAAAGATCATGCACACGAGTTTGGCACTTGCTTGCTTGCATCTCAGTTATAAATACAATGCTTGCCTCATTCAAATTTCAACCTCAAGGCAACCTGAAACCCTGCAGAAGTGAAAACCCAACCATACCAAAGGAATTCTGATTTTCATTTTCTCAATTAAAGCTTGAATTTCAACAAAATCAGTTGATCTTCAAGTCTTATTCCTTAGCCTTGCATTCATATCACATATGGAGATCAAATTGGAAGCAAAAGATTGAGTAGATCATGTTGCACAAAGCTGCTCTTCAAAGGTAGATGTTCAAACTATTTTTGTTGATTCTAAGTGTTGGCAGCAATTTTGGTAAAACAAAGAGTGTTCACAAGATGTTATGTGTGATGTCTTAACATGAGATATCCTATGTACCTGTTGGAGTTCAAGAACATGTTCATGCATGATTGTTTCAGAATGCCACATACAATGCCATGGCTTCTGATATTAGATGTACCTGCTGGATCTTAAATGAAAGACATGTTCATGCAGGATTGTTTCAGATGACATACACAAGGTCATGGGATCTGATATGGCTGTACCTGCTGGAAGTTATAAAAGGAATTATTGGATTATGCAGGATTTTTCCAGGATGTCAGACTCGATGTCATGACATCCTGTACACAGAACATTCAGTATGAATGTCTGGTGTTTTGTGATTGCACAATTAATGGAAATCTTTGTATGATTGAAGATATGATTAGCTGGCGCATTCAATCATGGATTACAACCAGATTTACTTATTTTCCAAGGAGATCTAACCAGCTGTTATAAAAAGATTTGATTGGAAAATAGATTTAGGGTTTTCAAGATGTCCAAGCCCAGCTGAAAGCTTCTATAAAAAGGGACTTAGAAAACCTGTTTAAACACATAAGCAATACTGAGCGAAATATAGAGAGAGAGCTAGGGTTTGTGTCTGTTTAGTCGTGAGACTTGTAGGTCATTCAAGTCATCCATTGATGATTGAATTGGACTGATTTGTGGTTGTAATTTGTCACTCTAAAGCTGTTAAGCAAGAGTGTGTGTCTTCTTGATCAAAGTTGTGAAGCAAGATCAAGAGTGTGTCTTCTTGATTGAAACTGTGAAGTAAAATCAAGAGTGTGTAATTGAAAAGTATTTTCTTTTCACAAGGGATTGTTATTTAAAATCACTGGTGTGTGATTGTAGGGAAGTGAGTGGGTTCTCATATCTAAGAGTGCTTAGGTAGAAATTGCACGGGTAGAGATTATGTGAGAAAGACTGTAACTTGTTGAAGTGTACGGAGAGTCTTTGAACTAATTCTATTTTAGTGAATTTCCTTCCTGGCTTGGTAGCCCCCAGACGTAGGCGAGTTGCACCGAACTGGGTTAACAATTGCTTGTGTTATTTGCTTTACCATTATGTATTTTTTATCCATTGTGTGTTAACAGATATTAGTGTCGTAACATTACCTTCAACATCTTATATTTGATACCAGAATTTCAATTGGTATCAGAGCTGGCATCCTGCTCTGGTTCTGGGTGAGATTTAGGGGCAATACTTTCTGGTACAATGGAGAGAGATGGAGGATTTGTTCATAGGCCACCAATTCTGGATGGTTCTAACTATGACTATTGGAAACCTCGAATGGTAGCGTTTCTGAAATCCCTTGATAACAAGGCTTGGAAAGTTGTGTTAACAGGTTGGGTGCATCCTGTCATTACTAAAGAAGGAGAAGCCACCACTAAGAAGCCTGAAGAACAATGGTCCAAGGAGGAGGATGATCTTGCTCTTGGAAACTCTAAATCCTTGAATGCCATATTCAATGGGGTAGACAAGAATATTTCCAGGTTGGTAAACGACTGTGAAGTGGCCAAAGAGGCTTGGGACATTCTCAAGACCACTCATGAAGGCACCTCTAGGGTAAAGATGTCTAGACTTCAGTTGCTCACCTCCAAGTTTGAAAACCTAAGAATGAAAGAAGATGAGAACATTCATGAATTTTACATGAGTGTCCTTGAAATTGCTAATGCCTCAGGAACCCTGGGAGAGAAGATGACAAATGAAAAACTGGTAAGGAAAATACTCAGGTCACTTCCTAAGAGATTTGCAATGAAGGTGACTGCCATAGAAGAATCTCCAGACATTTCCAACATGAGGGTAGATGAGCTAATTGGTTCCCCCCAAACCTTTGAGTTGGGATTAAATGATGGTTTTGAAAAGAAAACAAAGAGCATGGCCTTTATGTCAAACAAAGAAGAGGAAAAGAGTCAGGAGGTTGATGAAGATCTGGTCAATGAAGTAGCAATGCTGGGAAGGTGTAAGACCCCAATTTTGGCCCTAAGATCCCTCATGGCCCATATCATCTCATATCATGGCCTCAAGGATCATTGCATGCCTTTGCTGCCCTCCTAGTGGGTAGTTTGCCTTGTGAGTGTGGTTCTTGATCACCAAGCATATTTTGCATTTGTATATCTTTGCTTTTCATATGTTTATTAACCAAAAAGTACAAAAATATTGTCATCTAACCATGTTACTTGCAGCTGAAGCAATCATCAGCCAATTAGGTCAAAATCAGTCAAAGTCAGTCATTGCAATGGATGGTGGCCATTCTTGCAGAATTTGGGCACCATGATCAATAATCAAGAGTTCATATAACTTGGGACATCATTTGGAATCAAGACCTCAAGGAATTAGGGTTTGGAATTCATCAGAAGGTGCTTCAGTCAGGCAAAACCCTAGAAAAGTCAAACTTGGTCAACTGTCCATTTAATCAGTGATTTGGTGATGGGATTTGGTCTGAGAGGTCTCATTCATGCTTATATAAGCTTCATATATCATGTCAAACCTCATCATGGAAGAATCTGAGGTCAGACAAGAAATTTCCAGAAATAGAAAGTTGACCTGTAATTCAAATTTGCCAAAAATGAAAATTACTTGATCCTCAACTTGCATCATGATACAAGCTTCAAATGAATTTTTTCCCAACATGAAAGTTGAAGATCTTGTTCTCCCATTTCCAAAAAGTCCAAGAACACCCAATTCCCATGTATGGTTGGTAAGTTATGATCAATTCATTTTCACAATTTCTTGAACTTCAAAAGGCCATATCTCATGAACCCTTTGGCCAAATTTGATGGGGTTTTTTCCTACAAGCTCTATTTGTTCCCCTCTTTCCAAAAATGCATTCATCTTCCACCAAAACCACACCATGCAAAATTGCATTTTTGGACTTGACTTCATTAATTTCAAGTATGTGCAAAAAGTGATTTTTTGATTTAGACATTTTCAGCACATTTGGCCATTTGGGACTTGTTTATAATGTTGTTTAAAACTTGTTTGAGGCCCAAACTCGGCCAGAATCATACACCTCCATGAACCATGTTCAAAAATTAGCAAAATGCAAAATTCACTTCATTTAAGTTAACCAAGCTTAGCACATCATTAACCAACCTTAAACAGACATATATAACTTCATTTTCAGCAAATTGCAACCCTAGCGGCAGCCTCAAACACACAGAAAAAACTCTTTTCTCTCATTTTCTCTCATTGGTATTGTTGAACTTTTTCCACAAAACCTGAAGAACCACGAGCTGGCTTGCATTGCTTCATCATCCATCATTGTTGTGAGCTGTTTCCAAGTGTAAAACACCAACTGGAAGCTCATTTCGAGCTCTGTTTTCTTCAAGCTTCAGCCATGGCAAGTGTAGATTCAAGCTGGATTTGAGTTGTTCGAGCCAAGCTTCTTCAAGTATACATCATTTCCAACCATAATCTTCATCTGTTCGAGCCAACATCATCAAAATAACAACTGTTTCTCAAGTTTCTTCATAAACAAGTAAATTTTCGAATCTCATATTTCATTAAACTATGCCATGCCTCTTGTAGATCTTTGTTTGCTGGTTGCATTAAGCTTAAAATCGTGCGTTTTGGTTGCTTGTGCTGAGAGAAATCTAAGTTTAAAGTATCATGTTCGAAATTGTTCTTGTTTGTTTCTTCTTTGATAGATGGATTTAATGGTTATGGATGTTGTAGTGATGATATATGATGTTAGATGCACTGAATGCCATGTTTAATTTCGATTTCTGGGTGAAAAAATTCATGTTGATTTGATGAGAACGATGAAGCTACTGTAGCAAGCCCTAGGGTTTTTTCCAGAACGCGTTTGGTTACTTCTGTTGGCATGTTACTGTTCCATTGATAGCGGACCAATCACAACATTTCCTCTGCGTGTGCTAAACGTTGCGTTTTGATAAGTGACATAATCACAAAAATGCCACTCGGTCAACACTTTGACCATTGAATCATGTTATGTTGTTCATTTTATTCCAAATTGATTACTCAACTTACAAAAATCATAACTCGTGCATTTCAAATCCAAAATTCATGAAATTTTTTCCATCATATTCACATGAATGTCTACTTTTTTATCATGATTTTTGCTGAATTTTTGGTTGGTCGAATTTTTAATGGCATTAGGGTTTTTGCTCATGTATGCATATTTCATACCTTTTGCCAATTCTTTTGTGAAATTGTGAGGATGTATCCAATGACCCTGAAATTTTTTGTGCTTAATCTACACTCATTCGTGTTTGTTTTGATGTAGAGTTCTTGAATTTATCATATGTGGTTGTTAAGATATGAATTTTTGAACTAGGGTGTGACAATGTGTGTCACACCAATGATATGCAATTTCATGATTTTTGTTGACATGCTTCCTAACCTCCAATTGATGTGCAATTTTGCATGATCCTTCTCTTATATGTCTAGTTGATTTGTGATTTTTCCTGGAATTAATTATGCCATTTCCTAATTGTTTGGGATTTTCTCCCCTGTTTGACTAAAATGTTGACTTGTTTGATACATCTTGCCATTTCCTTTGGGAAATCCTCATACTTTATTGGATGATCATGAAATTTTACATGTGCATACTAGACATCTTAAGCTTTGCATTGGTGTTGATTCCATTCATTTATCATTTGTTATCACTGATTTATGAATTTTTGAAGTTGATACATGTTTGGTTGACTTCTTTGTACATGCTTGAAATTGTTTTGACTTTCTGATTTTAATTGACCATCCTCCCATGATCCAAATGAGCTGAAATTTTATATGTATGTCATGTTGTGGATTGTGATTGACCATGAATTATTTGATGATTTTTGGAATTGATTATGATTGCTTTTGATGCAAGTCTTTCTGTTGACTTTTATGAGCCTTCATTTGCCATGCTTTGACTTCCTTTGCTTATGAAATCATGATGATGAATGATATGAATGTGGGACCAATTGAGTTTGCTTCTTAAATGTTTAAATTTGATTTTGGTTGACTTTCATTTGCTGTTTTGACTTTCTCATTTATTTTTGACCCTAGGCTAGTCCTAGTGGTCCTTTTGGCTTATGATTGAGTTCATGTTTCAGGTTAAGCCACAAGTGCTTCAAAGAAACTTTTGCAAGTTGATTGGGTTTATCTGTTTATCATGAGCTAACCTTTGTTTTGTAGGTGGTTTGACTCATATGATTTGAGTCTTGTGCTTTGCACATTTGCCTGTCTGTTTTGATTGTTGGTTTCTACCTCCTTCTGATTTAAACTGTTGAACTGTGTACTGATTTGTTTGACTATTTCAGGTACCATTAGTTGCTTAAGTTCTTTGAACTTGCTTTGCTTTGCTATTTAGCAATTTGCTTTGAGGTATAATTCCTTTTTCTTCATGTAGTCTGGAAGACCTGGCCTGTTATTTGGCCAGGCAACTGTCTGAAGTCCTCCTTAAGAGGCAATGCTTGTGTGTGTTTAATTTTTGTCCCAAGCAGGAAAAGTCCTTCAAGTAAGGCAATTGGTGGATATAAGAGATAAGTAGTCTATCTCCCACTATTCAGTGAGTCTTCTCCTTGCTCCCATTACATGGTTGTAGCATTGAGATCAAAACCCAAGATCTATCGAGTCAATAATGTGGAGAGAGTTCCTACTTTCTGAACTCCCACACCTTCTGATATTCAAATGCTCTCCCTGATCAGGGATAAGAGCAATGAGGCACACCCCTCATATCCTTTCATCTGCTTCACCTTAGCCTCTCAATGGCAAGGTTAAGAGCACCTGTGACCCTATTCCAGTTGGCTTCAATGCCTAACCCTTTTGTATGAGCCTCATTGTGTGGTTATAGTGTGTGCTGAATGCTTTCATTGATTGATCACTTGCTTCATATGCACATGTTTGCTTGTATGCTTTGTGCACTCATCATCATTTATTGCTCGTCAATGCATAACCATCTCATTTGTCTTTATGACTTATCATTGTTGTTTACCCATTGAGGACAATTGTAAGACCATCCATTGGCCATTGCTCCTATGATATGGAAGTGAGTATAAGACCATCACCTTGGCCACCCATCTTATCTTTGCTTGATGCATTTGTTTGATTGTGAGGATGCAATTGTAAGTCCCTGTAAGTTGGCATTTGCTTTCCCATGATCATTTGTTACTTTGTTTGATTGTATGTGAGGATGCAATTATAAGTCCCTGTAAGTTGGCATTTGTATTCCTAGGACCATACTGTGGAGGTTAGAGTAAGCCCAGATAGATTGGCATCTGACGTCCATGTTTTGCTTTTCTTTGTTTATGTAAGGATGCAATTGTAAGTCCCTGTAAGTTGGCATTTGCTCTCCTGTGATCATAAGTTGGTTTGTTTGTTTATATGTGAGGTTGCAATTGTAAGTCCCTGTAAGTTGGCATTTGCTTTCCTATGATCATGTGTTGCATCTGTTCTTGTATGTGAGGATCCATTGTAAGTCCCTGTAATGTGGCATTGGTTTTCCTATGAGCATATGTGGAGTTAACCTAAGTCCAGATAGATTGGCAGTTGACTTCCATATTTCATTCTTTGTTTTCTTTTTAGGAGATTAGTGTAAGTCCATTGAGTGGCCTCTGATATCCATTTCTGTTTTAGGAGACTGGTGTAAATCCATCTATTGGTATCCGGTATCCACCTTTTATTTCTTTATTAGGAGATTAGTATAAGTCCATTGAGTGGCATCTGATATCCAGTTTTGTTTTAGGAGATTGGTGTAAATCCATCTATTGGTATCCGATATCCGCTTTTGTTTGTGAGATTGGAGTAAGACCATTGAGTGGCATCCGGTATCATTTGCTTGCTTACATTATTATTATCCATTGCTATTCCAAAGGACACACTTGAATCATCTCCCATATGATCTCAAGAGGTGAACCTTCTAAGAAGTTTTACAATCCATCTTCATCCATTCATCCCCATTGTGTCCTAAACCTTTTCACACTTTGATTTCAAACTTGACATAGATATTGTGCAAACTTCTTCATGTTTTCAAATTAAAAACCTGGACCCCAAGTCCTTGACTTTTTTTCAAACTCCATTTTCATAATACTTCTTTCAAATCAATCTTAATCATACTTTGACCCCATTTTCATAATCACAATCAATTAACTTCACTCATTCACTTGTTTTGGCTTTGTCCATTGTTAATCTTTTCATGCATTAGCCATAGGTTTCAATTATCTTTGTGGTTGATGTAAACCTCACCTTATCTTTAGTGAGTCGACAGTAAGACTTCCGTACTGAAAACAGGGCTAACCCCTCTAGTACGTCGAAGCTATCCTCGCATGGTGGATGTTGGTCTTGGTCGAGTGTTCTCCCATTGATAATGAAGAGCCTCAGTGCTATTGTTTAAAATTGAATCCACCAACTTTTGGAAATCTTTTAGCCGAACTACGGCGTTTTGATCCTTACCTTTGATGGAAGGTACGTAGGCAACGGGTTCATCCGTTCGAACACAAAAATAACTAACTTGCACATTCTTTTCTCATCATCCCAATCATGTTTGCACAATGTTTATGTCATAACAAATAACAATATTTAGTACAACAAGTGTGAAAAGGGCTCCCTAGGAGTACCTAGGACGTAGTGGGTGCCTAACACCTTCCCATTGCGTAATTTACCCCTTACCCAGACTCTCTGATCTTTTTATTAGTTTTCTACGTGTAAAACTTCTTAGGCTTTTGTTCGCTTTTTAGCCAGTCCTTTGGATAAATAAAAGTGCGGTGGCGACTCGAAATTTCATTGTATGCTTTGCTTATGGTTTAATCGATAGATCATATAGCGACGAATACACCGCTACAGAAAAGTGGCGACACTGCTGGGGAAACGTCGATCCCTGGTTGTATTGCCTACTTTTCACCCTTGTTGTGCTATATTGTTATCTGTTATATGACATATTTTTGTACAATTTGGGATCACTGTATTGATTGTAATGTGTGAATTGCTTGATATACAATTGCTGTTTGCTTTGGTGATCTGTGAGATGAGTTCTGTACCCGAACTCGAGCGCACTCTAGGATAGGAGAATGGCATAGTCTTGTTGACTGGTGTGGAGTATTCCTTAGCCAGTTGACTTGCGAGTCCATTCACTTGGTGGAGGTCATGTTGAACTAATAATGTCACACAAGTTATTTGTGGTTAGGCATTATTCTTTCAATCATGTGCCGCAGAAGCCAAGGACCTTAGTTTACCAAACCCATCTTGGCCTATTTTTAGGACCGTAGTGCGGAGGTCGTTCAGATGTCAGTTCTGATACGATTGTCACGCGATACTACACTCATAAGAGTTTCTCTTGAGAATATTCTTGGAATACGAGTATTCGTTCCTCCGATAATATTCGAGAGATGGAACGATGATTATGGGAACCTCTGATAGAACATGTCTGGCAGGTTTAAACCCTAGTACACTCCCTTTGGGTGGTTCTTAACCAAGACTCCATGCTCGTGACTCTCAACAAACCCATGATTCGTGGTTGAGTCGTTCAAACATTGTTAATATCAATGGATCCCGGATCAGGTGTAAAACCTAAAATCCACCAAAGCGGCTGGTTGATATTAAGAATGTTTGAACCGGTTCATGTACCGTTAATATCAATGGAACTTGGGTGTCGATGAGGTGAAAACCTAAATCCACCAAAATGGATGATTGATATTAGGGATACATAGAGCTTTCCCCCGACCTTTGTTTGGTGTGCTTTGCTTGATCCTTGAGTGTGATTGTTGCATTCATACATTCATGCATTCATCTGCATCCATATCATCAGAAAAAAGAAAATTTTCAAGGAACTCAAAGGAGTTTATTTGCAAAAAATTTCAAAACATGAAAAAACCGGGAAAATTTTTTCACCTGATATATCTGATGAAATATTTTCATATCCGATCAAAATGCTTAAACATTTCAAAGTGTGCAAATAAAACCTTCGAGTTCCTTTGAAATAAAAAACAAGCATATGCATAAACACTTCATGCATCATTTGCATAAGCAGGTGTTCTGTTCCGGTCTCCCGTCCTGTGGCCTGACCCTGCGATCTTCATTTATTTTGAAGACGCACTTTGCCGGTATTATACCAGAGCCGACTCTGCCAGATTGATGGATCATCCTGAGCAAGAGAGTTGTGAACTCAGAGGAGGTATTTTCCAGACTAAGTGCTGTTGATGGATTTATTCCTGGTTAACCAATCCCGGGCTGGCATTGGCTATGGTTCTGGGGCATGTAATGAGCAAGGTTTGTTCGCAAGTGGAGGTTTCATCCATGACGATCAACCTGAAGAAGAGGCTGCTGCTATTCTTGGAAGAGGATGCAGAAGATCTGAACAATTTCATTATTCCTGGTGGTGTCTGCCACAATTGGGTCGCTGTGGATGTTCCTACGGTCATTCATAAGTCAGCGTGATTTGTTCACTTTGTTTAAAACCCTTCTCCCATGCCAAAAGGAGAAGTGATGACATTGTTGGCAGCATTTAATACAATGATGTTTCATCCAATTAATACATTGTTAAACATTTGTTTTTCCATTTGTTTTCACTTTTTGCTTTTGCATGAAATCAGTGATCACAAAAAACCCTGAAAAACAAGAAAACAACATTTTTCATCTGCATAAATGATTTGCTTGTTTAAATTCAAAAGCTCTTCATTATCCAGAATCATTATGCAGGGATTTCTAAACCCATTGAACATAATGATCCAACGCCATCTCCCAATCTTGATTTCCTGTGTATCTAAGGCAGAGGAAGATGATGTTGAAGGGGATTCCTGACGAGATTACCCATCTTCTTGAACACAAAGAAAAGCTCATTCAGCTGTATCATGAGAATCAGCAAAGCAGTCAAACTGGGGCATTAAAAAAAAAAAAAAAAAAAAAAAAAGAGAAGAGGGTGAAAAAGAATGAAAAAATCAAAAACCAGGAAAATTTTTTCAAAATTTTTCCAAAGGAAAAAAGAAAAATTATACCCTCAAGTCCCTAGTTGACTGATGCTGAATGGATTCAGAGTCGTTACGACCAATTGAATTTAATCGAAGAGAAGCGATTAACTGCCATGTGTCATGGTCAGTTATATCAGCAGAGAGTGAAGAAAGCATTCGATAAGAAGGTCAAGCCTCGTGTGTTCCGAGAAGGTGACCTCGTGCTCAAGAAAGTTTTGTCTTTCGCGCCCGATTCCAGGGGCAAGTGGACTCCAAACTACGAGGGTCCATATGTTGTTAAGAGAGCCTTTTCAGGCGGAGCTTTGATGCTTACAACAATGGATGGGGAGGATTTCACTCGTCCTGTGAATTCAGATGCAGTCAAGAGATACTTTGCCTAGAAAAAAGTATATGCAAATAATGAAAAAAACAGAATAGCTCGCTAAGTTGAAAACCCGAAAGGGCGGCTTAGGCAAAAATGAGCGTCTCGGTGGAGAACCCGCAAGGGTAATCCAGGCAAAAATTAGAGACTTGAAAAAAAGAAGAATATTTGCATCCCGCTAGATTGAGTACCTCACCCTGGGGCAATCTAGGCAAAAATTAGGGATTTGGCAAGTGACTGCATCCTGACAAGACTTTCTGGTTTATCAGTTGTCATTTCGTCAGAAGATTCTCGATTCGTCGTCAACTAAAGCTTCGGATACATCGAGATTCAAATTGGTAGAGAAAGGATCATTATGTTCAATGTAGCCCTCTTCCAATATATATCACTGATTTCAAATTTGTACAGATCTATGGAGTCTTGCCATTTGCAGGCTACCATTCCATTAAATCAATTTGAGCTTTTTATCCAATTATTTGCACTCTTATTTGTTTCAATTCAACAAATGTTTTGCATGTTTTAAATTGATAAAATATCATTGTTTTAAACAAATCAAATTTTTCAAAATTTTTGTTTTAAACAAAGTGAACATTCACAAGATTGAAAGGATACTCAAGAACATCTCAGTGCTCTCCCAAGGGTGGCATAATTTCCAACAGGTAAGACATTTGTTCATATTCCTGGTTTGGTGGTATCTTCTTTCTTCAGATCTTCGTTGGGGTTGTTCCTCAAACAAAGTTGTTGGTGGGGTTGTTCCCCAGTATAGTCGCAAGCAGAGTGTTGTTGAAGACTTCGTTTTCTCCAGCAGCAATCTCCCCCCAGCGTGGGTGTTTTTCTTGTAGAAGTTTCGGCGTTTGGTGGTTTGTCATCTTGGTGCCCCGTCACTTTCTTCAGTGGGTCGATATCCCCAGACTTTATTTGTCTCCTCAACACAGTCATAAGTAGAGCTGTTGTTGATATCCCCATCGGATTTGCGAGCAGAGTTGTTGTCACTCTTCCCAGTGCAGTTGCCAGCGGATTTGTCTGTTTCCTCAGCACGATCGCTTTCTTTTTAAAGACTCGGTAAGTCAGCGGTTTGACACCCGGTACTTTACCTTTTCCCCGGCGAAGTCGTCCGCGGAATTGTTGTTATCTCTCCATCAGAGTTTTTCTCTTCAGCAGAGCAGGATTTATTTTCCTACTCAGTGGTTGATTGGGTTGACATCCCAGTTTTGCAACCATCTTTTCCTCAGCATAGTCTGCAGAGTGCTTGTTGTGGCAGTTTTGCCTGTTGATTGCTCCTTCAATCCCCAGTATGGTCGGATGATGGCTCTGGCCTCCAGTGAACGGATTGATTTCCTGACTGTTTGTGATCCCCAGTAGAGTGGCTTATATTGCAGAATCTACTTGTTGTGATCGGTTTGCTATGTATATTCTCCCCAAGTGGAGTGGTTCGTTGCAGAATCTACTTGTTTGATCTGTCCTCCCTCAGTGGGTTGTTCCCCAAGAGAGTAGCCGACAGTTTTCCCCAATAGAGTTGCTTATGCAGTAAGATTCTATTGGGATGATATCATTCTCCCTCAGTGGGTTGTTCCCCAGCGGAGTTGTGTGGAGTTGCTTCTACAGCAGTTTGTGCTTGTGCAACGCACTTTTTGTTTCTCAGTTAACACTGGGACCCCCTGCAGATATTTTGGGACTTCTCTTGTTCCCCTACAGATTCGTCTTGGTGGCTGCTTTGCCCGTTGTGACTTTCTGTACCTGGATTGGGTTGTTTCCTGATATCTCCGATCCTCTGCTTCTTCAGCAGTACCCGCAGATCTTGGCTTTACAGCATATAGATCTCCGCAGATTGGCTCTCCAGCTGGTTTTTCCCTGGAAGTATAATACCGGACGTTTGTTCCTGAACCTGTTTGTGTTAAAATTGTCTGTTTTGTCAGCATTCATCAAACATAAATCATGCATATTCATGCATATTCATAAACATTCAGATATTCATGTCGCATTTCTCGCCATGTATCCTTTGTTTGTCGTGTCTCCTGCTATGGTGATATAGATCTCTTTACAGATCTCCTCAAGCAGATGTTGGGTGTTTAAAATCTCTCCATATAGAGTCAGCCCCATAAGCAGAAAATGTTTGTCTTTCATTCTGCAGTTCCCCACTGAGATATATCCTCGTGGATGACAGTTTCTTCCGTTTCCTCCCAACACATATATTGGGATGGATTTTCCTATTTGAGTTATATCCTCATTAGGACGTGTCTTGATTCAGTCTGCCTTTTCGGATTATTCCCGAATTGGCTATTTGTCAAATGTCTCGTGCTTCCCGGTGGGTTGTTCCCCAGCGGAGTAGTTTTGGGCCTCTACCCTCATACCGGTAGCTATGAGTCCTATTTTTTTCCTGGCTTTCTTGACAGAATTTGTGGTTATACACCTTTTATTCCCCAGCCAGAGTTGTTGGTTTTCTACCTCATACCGGTAGTTGTAAATCCTATTTTCCTGCTCTCCAGCAGTTTGTGGTTTGTTATAAACCCTATTTTGGTTTCCCGTGCGGATTTGTGATTTGTTCTATCCCCACGCGGAGTTGTTGGTCTTCTACCCCGTATTCGGTAGATGTAAACCCTAATTTTATGGTTATCCCCACCTTTTGGCCCTCTGCCTACTAACCAGCAGTCGTAAGTCCTATCTTTGCGGTTTTTCTACCTACAAACCGGTAGTTGTAAACCCTGTTTTCTCCACTTGCAGAGTTAACTTTGTTGTTCATCCCAACCGATGACAATTTCCTTTGTGGTTATCTTCATCTAGTTCTTGATGTTGATTTTCCTTTTCTTGGATAAGTTGCTCAGATCAACACTTATATCCCTAGCAAGTTTTTTGTGGATAATTGCCGTATGCTAGCAATTTTATCCCCAGCGGGTCCTTTCACCTTTTGTCAGTGATTGTGTTCCCCGGATCATTGATTTTCATCAATGCGTCCTCAGCAAATCGCCTTTCATTTACCCTTTTGTCAGTAATGTCTGTTGCTCCTTTTTGATTGGTCATCATTATATACCTATTCTGGTATCCCGATGCCTTTCTTTTCGGATTTTATCCTATAAACAACCCAGTAACCGGTTCAGGATAATCTTCCTTTCGAGTATATTATTCACGGTCTGCCGGTAATGAATAATATGTCTCATGCGCTCTTTGGTCGGAATCCTTTGTTGATTTTCCCCAGCTGAGCAAGATTCGTATTCTTTGTAGAATCGAATATCCATCCTATAAACAAGTTTGCTTTCGCTCTCTTCAGGATGAGGAGTGTTTTGGAAGTGAAATCCAATTCACGTCTTTGGTTAGTCACCTATTATATACCCAGTAACCGGTATCTCTGGTGTCTCTTCCTTTTCGAGGATATTATTCACGGTCTGCCGGTAATGAATAATATATCTCATGCGCTCTTTAGTTGGAATCCTTTGTTGATTTTCCCCAGCTGAGCAAGATTCGTATTCTTTGTAGAATCGAATATCCATCCTTTAACCAGTTTGTGTTTTGGATGATGAGTGTTTTGGAAGTGAAATCCAATTCACGTTTCGGTAGATCACCTATTATATACCCAGTAACCGGTATCTCTGGTGTTTCTTACCATGCGAGTTTATTATCTACGTTCTGACGGTAATAGATAATACATCTCATGCGAGTTTCTTATCCACGGTCTGCCGGTAATGGATATTATATCTCATGCACTCTTTGGGTTTGTGTCCCCTGTCAAGTAAGATTCGTTTTCCCGTTGTGGATTCGAATGTCCATCCTATAAACAAGTTTGCTTTCGCTCTCTTCAGGATGATGAGTGTTTTGGAAGTGAAATCCAATTCACGTTTTCGGTAGATCACCTATTATATACCCAGTAACCGGTATCTCTGGTGTTTCTTACCATGCGAGTTTATTATCTACGTTCTGACGGTAATAGATAATATGTCTCATGAGAGTATTCTATCCACGTTCTGACGGTAATGGATATTATATCTCGTTCACTCTTGGGTCAATCCTTTGTTGCTTTCCCCTCGGAGTAAGATTCGTATTCTTTGTAGAATCGAATATCCATCCTATAAACAAGTTTGCTTTTCTAGCTCTCTTCAGGATGATGAGTGTTTTGGAAGTGAAATCCAATTCACGCTTTGGTCGGTCACCTATTATATACCCAGTAACCGGTATCCTTGGTGTTCCCTCCTTTCTGCTCCCTATTATGACCTCGGTCCCCTGTGGAGTCAGATTTTTCCTGAGTTATGTACCTTTTCCAGGTCTTTCTCGGATGTTCGGTTGATTGATATCTCTCACCCTTATACCGGTCTTAGATATTCATTCTTCCTGAGTTTGTTACCCTTATACCGGTAACATCTCATTTGTTTGGTGCTTCCTCAGTGAAGTTTTCCTTTTGCTTCTCCCCCGGGAGTCAGCTTGTGTCTCTCCAATGGATTTATTTTCCTTTGGAATTCTTTTCCCCAGTGTGAGCCCTTCACTCCCTTGTGAGGTCTCCAGTCTGTTTTCTGTTATTCCCTAACCAGAGTCGTGTCTTGTTCACGCATTTCCTTTTCTGTTACTATCCCCAACTAGAGTCTTGTTAGAGTCTCTGTTCCTGGTGAGTGAATTACTCCGATGGATCGTCTTTTCTTCTGTGTGAATCATATTCCCCACAGAATTTGTGTCTTTTGCATGCATACATTTGCATCATGAGGTCTCTTAGGGACCAAAATTTGTCTCATTACTGTTATTTAAGCCCATCCTACCGCGTCGAGATGAAGATTTCTAAACTTCACTTCTCCGGCTAGAATGACCTTAAATAGGGGCATCTGTAAGACCCCAATTTTGGCCCTAAGACCCCTCATGGCCCATATCATCTCATATCATGGCCTCAAGGATCATTGCATGCCTTTGCTGCCCTCCTAGTGGGTAGTTTGCCTTGTGAGTGTGGTTCTTGATCACCAAGCATGTTTTGCATTTGTATATCTTTGCTTTTCATATGTTTATTAACCAAAAAGTACAAAAATATTGTCATCTAACCATGTTACTTGCAGCTGAAGCAATCATCAGCCAATTAGGTCAAAATCAGTCAAAGTCAGTCATTGCAATGGATGGTGGCCATTCTTGCAGAATTTGGGCACCATGATCAATAATCAAGAGTTCATATAACTTGGGACATCATTTGGAATCAAGACCTCAAGGAATTAGGGTTTGGAATTCATCAGAAGGTGCTTCAGTCAGGCAAAACCCTAGAAAAGTCAAACTTGGTCAACTGTCCATTTAATCAGTGATTTGGTGATGGGATTTGGTCTGAGAGGTCTCATTCATGCTTATATAAGCTTCATATATCATGTCAAACCTCATCATGGAAGAATCTGAGGTCAGACAAGAAATTTCCAGAAATAGAAAGTTGACCTGTAATTCAAATTTGCCAAAAATGAAAATTTCTTGATCCTCAACTTGCATCATGATACAAGCTTCAAATGAATTTTTTCCCAACATGAAAGTTGAAGATCTTGTTCTCCCATTTCCAAAAAGTCCAAGAACACCCAATTCCCATGTATGGTTGGCAAGTTATGATCAATTCATTTTCACAATTTCTTGAACTTCAAAAGGCCATATCTCATGAACCCTTTGGCCAAATTTGATGGGGTTTTTTCCTACAAGCTCTATTTGTTCCCCTCTTTCCAAAAATGCATTCATCTTCCACCAAAACCACACCATGCAAAATGGCATTTTTGGACTTGACTTCATTAATTTCAAGTATGTGCAAAAAGTGATTTTTTGATTTAGACATTTTCAACACATTTGGCCATTTGGGACTTGTTTATAATGTTGTTTAAAACTTGTTTGAGGCCCAAACTCGGCCAGAATCATACACCTCCATGAACCATGTTCAAAAATTAGCAAAATGCAAAATTCACTTCATTTAAGTTAACCAAGCTTAGCACATCATTAACCAACCTTAAACAGACATATATAACTTCATTTTCAGCAAATTGCAACCCTAGCGGCAGCCTCAAACACACAGAAAAAACTCTTTTCTCTCATTTTCTCTCATTGGTATTGTTGAACTTTTTCCACAAAACCTGAAGAACCACGAGCTGGCTTGCATTGCTTCATCATCCATCATTGTTGTGAGCTGTTTCCAAGTGTAAAACACCAACTGGAAGCTCATTTCGAGATCTGTTTTCTTCAAGCTTCAGCCATGGCAAGTGTAGATTCAAGCTGGATTTGAGTTGTTCGAGCCAAGCTTCTTCAAGTATACATCATTTCCAACCATAATCTTCATCTGTTCGAGCCAACATCATCAAAATAACAACTGTTTCTCAAGTTTCTTCATAAACAAGTAAATTTTTGAATCTCATATTTCATTAAACTATGCCATGCCTCTTGTAGATCTTTGTTTGCTGGTTGCATTAAGCTTAAAATCGTGCGTTTTGGTTGCTTGTGCTGAGAGAAATCTAAGTTTAAAGTATCATGTTCGAAATTGTTCTTGTTTGTTTCTTCTTTGATAGATGGATTTAATGGTTATGGATGTTGTAGTGATGATATATGATGTTAGATGCACTGAATGCCATGTTTAATTTCGATTTCTGGGTGAAAAAATTCATGTTGATTTGATGAGAACGATGAAGCTACTGTAGCAAGCCCTAGGGTTTTTTCCAGAACGCGTTTGGTTACTTCTGTTGGCATGTTACTGTTCCATTGATAGCGGACCAATCACAACATTTCCTCTGCGTGTGCTAAACGTTGCGTTTTGATAAGTGATGTGCATAATCACAAAAATGCCACTCGGTCAACACTTTGACCATTGAATCATGTTATGTTGTTCATTTTATTCCAAATTGATTACTCAACTTACAAAAATCATAACTCGTGCATTTCAAATCCAAAATTCATGAAATTTTTTCCATCATATTCACATGAATGTCTACTTTTTTATCATGATTTTTGCTGAATTTTTGGTTGGTCTAATGTTTAATGGCATTAGGGTTTTTGCTCATGTATGCATATTTCATACCTTTTGCCAATTCTTTTGTGAAATTGTGAGGATGTATCCAATGACCCTGAAATTTTTTGTGCTTAATCTACACTCATTCGTGTTTGTTTTGATGTATAGTTCTTGAATTTATCATATGTGGTTGTTAAGATATGAATTTTTGAACTAGGGTGTGACAATGTGTGTCACACCAATGATATGCAATTTCATGATTTTTGTTGACATGCTTCCTAACCTCCAATTGATGTGCAATTTTGCATGATCCTTCTCTTATATGTCTAGTTGATTTGTGATTTTTCCTGGAATTAATTATGCCATTTCCTAATTGTTTGGGATTTTCTCCCCTGTTTGACTAAAATGTTGACTTGTTTGATACATCTTGCCATTTCCTTTGGGAAATCCTCATACTTTATTGGATTATCATGAAATTTTACATGTGCATACTAGACATCTTAAGCTTTGCATTGGTGTTGATCCCATTCATTTATCATTTGTTATCACTGATTTATGAATTTTTGAAGTTGATACATGTTTGGTTGACTTCTTTGTACATGCTTGAAATTGTTTTGACTTTCTGATTTTAATTGACCATCCTCCCATGATCCAAATGAGCTGAAATTTTATATGTATGTCATGTTGTGGATTGTGATTGACCATGAATTATTTGATGATTTGTGGAATTGATTATGATTGCTTTTGATGCAAGTCTTGCTGTTGACTTTTATGAGCCTTCATTTGCCATGCTTTGACTTCCTTTGCTTATGAAATCATGATGATGAATGATATGAATGTGGGACCAATTGAGTTTGCTTCTTAAATGTTTAAATTTGATTTTGGTTGACTTTCATTTGCTGTTTTGACTTTCTCATTTATTTTTGACCCTAGGCTAGTCCTAGTGGTCCTTTTGGCTTATGATTGAGTTCATGTTTCAGGTTAAGCCACAAGTGCTTCAAAGAAACTTTTGCAAGTTGATTGGGTTTATCTGTTTATCATGAGCTAACCTTTGTTTTGTAGGTGGTTTGACTCATATGATTTGAGTCTTGTGCTTTGCACATTTGCCTGTCTGTTTTGATTGTTGGTTTCTACCTCCTTCTGATTTAAACTGTTGAACTGTGTACTGATTTGTTTGACTATTTCAGGTACCATTAGTTGCTTAAGTTCTTTGAACTTGCTTTGCTTTGCTATTTAGCAATTTGCTTTGAGGTATAATTCCTTTTTCTTCATGTAGTCTGGAAGACCTGGCCTGTTATTTGGCCAGGCAACTGTCTGAAGTCCTCCTTAAGAGGCAATGCTTGTGTGTGTTTAATTTTTGTCCCAAGCAGGAAAAGTCCTTCAAGTAAGGCAATTGGTGGATATAAGAGATAAGTAGTCTATCTCCCACTATTCAGTGAGTCTTCTCCTTGCTCCCATTACATGGTTGTAGCATTGAGATCAAAACCCAAGATCTATCGAGTCAATAATGTGGAGAGAGTTCCTACTTTCTGAACTCCCACACCTTCTGATATTCAAATGCTCTCCCTGATCAGGGATAAGAGCAATGAGGCACACCCCTCATATCCTTTCATCTGCTTCACCTTAGCCTCTCAATGGCAAGGTTAAGAGCACCTGTGACCCTATTCCAGTTGGCTTCAATGCCTAACCCTTTTGTATGAGCCTCATTGTGTGGTTATAGTGTGTGCTGAATGCTTTCATTGATTGATCACTTGCTTCATATGCACATGTTTGCTTGTATGCTTTGTGCACTCATCATCATTTATTGCTCGTCAATGCATAACCATCTCATTTGTCTTTATGACTTATCATTGTTGTTTACCCATTGAGGACAATTGTAAGACCATCCATTGGCCATTGCTCCTATGATATGGAAGTGAGTATAAGACCATCACCTTGGCCACTTATCTTATCTTTGCTTGATGCATTTGTTTGATTGTGAGGATGCAATTGTAAGTCCCTGTAAGTTGGCATTTGCTTTCCCATGATCATTTGTTACTTTGTTTGATTGTATGTGAGGATGCAATTATAAGTCCCTGTAAGTTGGCATTTGTATTCCTAGGACCATACTGTGGAGGTTAGAGTAAGCCCAGATAGATTGGCATCTGACGTCCATGTTTTGCTTTTCTTTGTTTATGTAAGGATGCAATTGTAAGTCCCTGTAAGTTGGCATTTGCTCTCCTGTGATCATAAGTTGGTTTGTTTGTTTATATGTGAGGTTGCAATTGTAAGTCCCTGTAAGTTGGCATTTGCTTTCCTATGATCATGTGTTGCATCTGTTCTTGTATGTGAGGATCCATTGTAAGTCCCTGTAATGTGGCATTGGTTTTCCTATGAGCATATGTGGAGTTAACCTAAGTCCAGATAGATTGGCAGTTGACTTCCATATTTCATTCTTTGTTTTCTTTTTAGGAGATTAGTGTAAGTCCATTGAGTGGCCTCTGATATCCATTTCTGTTTTAGGAGACTGGTGTAAATCCATCTATTGGTATCCGGTATCCACCTTTTATTTCTTTATTAGGAGATTAGTATAAGTCCATTGAGTGGCATCTGATATCCAGTTTTGTTTTAGGAGATTGGTGTAAATCCATCTATTGGTATCCGATATCCGCTTTTGTTTGTGAGATTGGAGTAAGACCATTGAGTGGCATCCGGTATCATTTGCTTGCTTACATTATTATTATCCATTGCTATTCCAAAGGACACACTTGAATCATCTCCCATATGATCTCAAGAGGTGAACCTTCTAAGAAGTTTTACAATCCATCTTCATCCATTCATCCCCATTGTGTCCTAAACCTTTTCACACTTTGATTTCAAACTTGACATAGATATTGTGCAAACTTCTTCATGTTTTCAAATTAAAAACCTGGACCCCAAGTCCTTGACTTTTTTTCAAACTCCATTTTCATAATACTTCTTTCAAATCAATCTTAATCATACTTTGACCCCATTTTCATAATCACAATCAATTAACTTCACTCATTCACTTGTTTTGGCTTTGTCCATTGTTAATCTTTTCATGCATTAGCCATAGGTTTCAATTATCTTTGTGGTTGATGTAAACCTCACCTTATCTTTAGTGAGTCGACAGTAAGACTTCCGTACTGAAAACAGGGCTAACCCCTCTAGTACGTCGAAGCTATCCTCGCATGGTGGATGTTGGTCTTGGTCGAGTGTTCTCCCATTGATAATGAAGAGCCTCAGTGCTATTGTTTAAAATTGAATCCACCAACTTTTGGAAATCTTTTAGCCGAACTACGGCGTTTTGATCCTTACCTTTGATGGAAGGTACGTAGGCAACGGGTTCATCCGTTCGAACACAAAAATAACTAACTTGCACATTCTTTTCTCATCATCCCAATCATGTTTGCACAATGTTTATGTCATAACAAATAACAATATTTAGTACAACAAGTGTGAAAAGGGCTCCCTAGGAGTACCTAGGACGTAGTGGGTGCCTAACACCTTCCCATTGCGTAATTTACCCCTTACCCAGACTCTCTGATCTTTTTATTAGTTTTCTACGTGTAAAACTTCTTAGGCTTTTGTTCGCTTTTTAGCCAGTCCTTTGGATAAATAAAAGTGCGGTGGCGACTCGAAATTTCATTGTATGCTTTGCTTATGGTTTAATCGATAGATCATATAGCGACGAATACACCGCTACAGAAGGCAGTTCAATAAACTGTTGAAAAAGATGGATGTAAGATCAAAGGCAAATGTCAAGAACATCTCATCTGACATCAGTAAATCCAACAATGCTGGAAGAAAAGCAAGATCAGATGAGAAGCTCAAAGAGGTTCAGTGCTATGAATGTGATGGGTATGGACACATCAGGAGTGAATATGGAACCTACCTCAAGAAACAAAAGATGAGTCTTGCTGCCAGTTGGTCTGATGAGAGTGAAACAGAGGAGGCTGCAAATCTTGTGACTGCGTTGACAGGAAGATGGGGATCTGATGAAGACTCAAGTGATGATGAAGTAACCTTTGAAGAATTGGTCTCTACCTACAGAAAGTTGTGTCACAAAAGTGTAGAGCTGTGCAAACAGGTTGAAGGCCAGAAGAAGGAAATAACTCAACTTGAGAATGAGAAGGCAGAATACTTGGAAACCATCTCCAAGTTACAAATAGAAGCAGTGGTTCTGAATGCCAAGCTAGGTAAAAATCCACAAGCTGAAAATCAGAAGATAGCATAGCTGGAAAGTGAGAAGGCAGACCATGCAAAAACTATCTCTAAATTGAAAACTGAAGTCATGTTTCAAAATTCTAAATTAGAAGAGATGACCAAGTATGTAAGAATGTTAAGCAATGGGTCTGATTCCTTAGACAAGATTCTTCAAACTGGACAAATAACAGGAGACAAATTTGGCATTGGATATAATGACTCAAAGCCTGAGAGCAGTTACACTGGTGTCAAACCTCAAGCCAAACTTAAGTGCATCCAAAATAAAAGCAAACCTGTGATGTCACATCATATGTCACAACACCAGAGGAGAAAACAACTGAAAGGGAAACACCAAAGATGGAGATGCCATTACTGTGGGAAATTTGGTCATCTAAAGCCTTTCTGCTATAAACTGTATGGTTATCCTAGGCCCACTCATCATCAGGATCACTATCAATCCAGACCCAAGCAGCACATGCCTATCATCAAGAAGCAATGAGTTCCTAAGGCTAATGTCACAAGTCTGATAGCTCACATTCCCCTCAGAATCTCTGCCAAAGAAGAGTGGTACTTTGATAGTGGATGTTCCAGACACATGACTGGAAACCAAGGTCTGCTAACTGATCTGCATCATCATACCATAAACCATGTAACCTTTGGAGATGGAGCAAAAGGTGAAATCAAGGGAACAGGTAAGCTTGATTGTCTTGGAGGTCCTAAACTTGACAAGGTTCTACTAGTTAAGGGCCTGACTGCTAATCTAATAAGAATCAGTCAACTATGTGATAAAGGTCTGAATGTTAACTTCACCAAAACTGAATGTCTAATCCTTGACAAAAATAGTAAAGTGATTATGAAAGGAATCAGGACCAAAGACAACTGCTACATGTGGAGCTCTCAAATGGATTATCCCTTAAAGTATCCCTATGTCAAAAGGGAAAAGATGAGTACAAGTGCTAGAAGAACTCTCAAGAGTGATGAAAAACAAGTCTGTGGGAAATGTCAAGCAAAGATGTCACACCAGAAGTTCAGACTTAACCTCACCTTCATAGGAGAAAAGGTTATGATGGCTCAAAAAACTGAGATGTTAGATCAAATAGGTGGACATATGACCAGTCATAGACAGAATGGAACTGTTGGGACTAGGCCACAGGGGACTACATGTTTATCTCAAAGCAAAAATGCCAAGGAAAATGTGGAAGAGATTGGGATGACACCTGCTCCCACACAAGTGAAAGGTATAGAAGATGAAAGTAGTTGGGTTCAACTGGGTTGGATGAAAGTATTGATGATTGCATACAATGTCACACACGATGTCATGACATTGTATTATGACAACCTGGATGCTGAAACTAGGTCCAAAAATCAGATTCAGCACAGATAGACAAAGTACTGTCTTTGCTATTATCACTCCATTAGAAAATTTGTGGAAGACAAATTCAAAGGTCTAAAGCATTGACTGGAACTAGCAGACAGGGTTGCAAGGAATTTGGGTGAAATTCAAATTGAATATGAGGGAGGAAAATTAGGGATTTGGACTCTTGTGAAATTATGGCAATTAAACTGGAAAAATAAAAGAAATAAAAATAGTGTCTGCCCTTTTAAAAGAAAGAGCCACATTAATGATAAATCATTCCCTAGCATTGAAAATAGTATCTATTCCCTTAGCACACGCTACCTAAACTCAGCAATCTCCATTTCCATTCAACTTCTCAGAGAAGCTCAGCTAGGGCAAAGAAACTTTTCTCAAAAGTTCTACACCATGTCTCAATATCCATCATCATCTGGTTCAAAATCCTCTCACCATGCAAAGACTCCCTCCATGGAGTTTGTAGATGAAAACGTAATGGACGTTACTCCACTTTGCATGATACCAGGCGACACCCCAGGTCCCTCCTCCAAGGCTGGAGATAAGCAAGGTAATACCTTTGGTAACTCCTCTCTTCCAAAAGACATGTATTATGCTGATCGTGCCATAAGGAACCTAGTCACTAGGATTCTAAGTGAAGGGCATAAAGTCGAAAGGGTTTTTACCCCTCTGTCCAGAAGGGACCCCTCTCATGAGGAAGAACCTCATGCTGATAAAGATGATGACTCATCTAGATCAGAAAAGGAAGTTGATGTTGAAGGGCTATGCTCTCTAGGTAAAACCCTACCTAGCAAGAAATCAAACGTGTCTCAGGAAAAGGTTATTGACCTAGAGGAAGAAAGCTCTGAAGAAGAGGATGATCCTTTGGTCCATCTGGTAAAATCTAGTGTAGCTGAGAAACTGAGAACTAGGAAAGGGAAAAGTGTGGCTAAAATGAGAACAGCAAGGGTGAAAAAGGTTGCTGGTGTAGGACCCTCTAAATCCTGGAGCAAGGTTGAGGTTAAGAAAAGGAAAGAAAGAGACAGTTCTGATTCTGAGGAGGATGTCGAAGACGATGTCCCAGACACCTCCCCTGCAAAAAGGCAGGTTGTTCAGAAGTCTCCTGGCAAAGCTGCTGCTGTGCACCTAGACAATATCTCCTTCCATTTAGAAGATGGTGCAGCAAAATGGAAATTTGTCATTCAGAGGAGAGTAGCTATTGAAAGAGAGCTTGGAAAAGAGGTTGTAGAAGTAAAGGAAGTAATTGATTTAATCAAAAATGTTGGACTAATGAAGACTGTGGTAGCTCTACCCCAATGTTATGAGGGGTTGGTAAAAGAGTTTGTTGTTAATATCCCTGAGGATATTTATGAAAAGAGCAGCAGGGAGTTCTGCAAGGTGTTTGTAAGGGGAAAATGTGTGAAATTCTCACCAAGTATTATCAACAAGTTCCTAGGAAGAGGAACTGATGGAGCAGTGGACCTAGAGACTACAGACAATGAGGTCTGTAGGGTTATCACAGCTGGCCAAGTTAAGGAATGGCCTAGTAGGAATCACTTATCAGCTGGGAAGCTCACTGTCAAATATGCCATCTTACACAAGATTGGTTCAGCTAATTGGGTGCCTACTAATCATGTCTCTACTATCTCCATTAATCTTGGAAGAATCATTCATGCAATTGGAACAAGGGTTAACTATGATTTTGGCAAGTTCATATTTGATCAAACCATCAGACATGCCTCTACAAATACTATGAAGTTACCCATTGCCTTCCCCTCCCTTATTTGTGGCATTATCCTGAGCCAACAACCAGACATCCTAAGTACAAGTGACATTCCTAGCAGGAGAAAATCCCCTCTATCAATTCACTATAAGCTTTTTGAGGGAAGTCATGTTAAAGATGTTGTCATGACATCTGCCAGAAGGGAACCTGCATCTCAAGGGAGCTTAATTGACCAACTAAAAGATACCCGCAAGGAATTGGAGAATGGTATGAAGGTGGCCAAGGCAAGAAAAGAAGCTTTGGAAGCTCTTATTTGTAGCCTGGGAAAGGAGGAGATAGAGAAGGCTGGTAAGGATTCAGATGCAAAAGCACAATCCAGTGGTAGCTCTGGAAGCTCTAAGGGCTTTGAAGATGAAGATGAAGGTGAAGGTGATACTTCTTCCTCTGATTGATGGTTCCCCCTCTTGTTTGTTAAAGACTGAAGACTGTATAAGGTGTGCTATGAAGACTGTGAAGGTGTTGTGTCTGATGTTTTGGGTGATGTTCTGCTGGAGCTATATGGATGCTGAAGTTTGTTTTGTTTTTTTTGCAATTGTGTAATGTGTGGCAGTCCTCATTGATGCTTGTTTTGTAATATTTAGGGCTCTTAAAGAGTTCCTTGGATTTGTTCATTATCTCAGCTATCACAGCTGTGTGTAATGATGGTTTGTACTTCCTAAATATTGTGTTTTAACATGCTTAATGTTATAACATCTGATCTAACACTCTCTGCTAGGCTAATAGACATTTATTTTGTCTGATTGGTCACCTTTGGTCAATTTTGACTAAAAAGGGGGAGAAGTGGATATATGGAAGCTGTTGTGGAAGTTGGCTGGAAAGAAGGACAACTATTATTAGTGCATAGGAGGTGTTAAAACATAATGCTATTCTGTTAACAGATGTCAAAGAGGATGTCTGATATGGTGAACACGTGTTGTTGTTGAAGCAGATGTCAGAATGACATTCTGGCTGGTACAGGTGCTGGAGTTACAGTAGCTGTTATGTTCATGAAGACTGTTTGTTGTGTGCACAGATTTAGGGGGAGAAGGAGTACCCTTGTGCATTTGTGTGTCTTACTAGTTGCATCCATAAATAGTAATTCTGTTTGTTGCACAGATTTAGGGGGAGGAGAAGTACCCTTGTGCATGTGTGTATTACTAGTAACCATAACTAGTAATTGTTTTTGCTTCTATAGCTAATTAAACTACTGTTAAGTTGTTTAACTGCTGATAGTTTACCTTGTGAACAAAAGGACAGATATATGTTTTAGCCAAAATTTGCCAAAGGGGGAGTTTGTTGATTCTAAGTGTTGGCAGCAATTTTGGTAAAACAAAGAGAATTCACAAGATGTTATGTGTGATGTCTTAACATGAGATATCCTATGTACCTGTTGGAGTTCAAGAACATGTTCATGCATGATTGTTTTAGAATGCCACATACAATGCCATGACTTCTGATATTAGATGTACCTGTTGGATCTTAAATGAAAGACATGTTCATGCAGGATTGTTTCATATGACATACACAACGTCATGGCATCTGATATGGCTGTACCTGCTGGAAGTTATAAAAGGAATTATTGGATTATGTAGGATTTTTCCAGGATGTCAGACCCGATGTCATGATATCCTGTACACAGAACATTCAGTATGAATGTCTGGTGTTTTGTGATTGCACAATTAATGACAATCTTTGTATGATTGAAGATATGATTAGCTGGCGCATTCAATCATGGATTACAACTAGATTTACTTATTTTCCAAGGAGATCTAACCAGCTGTTATAAAAAGATTTGATTGGAAAATAGATTTAGGGTTTTCAAGATGTCCAAGCCCAGCTGAAAGCTTCTATAAAAAGGGACTTAGAAAACCTGTTTGAACACACAACCAATACTGAGTGAAATATAGAGAGAGAGCTAGGCTTTGTGTCTGTTTAGTCGTGAGACTTGTAGGTCATTCAAGTCATCCATTGATGATTGAATTGGACTGATTTGTGGTTGTAATTTGTCACTCTAAAGCTGTTAAGCAAGAGTGTGCGTCTTCTTGATCAAAGTTGTGAAGCAAGATCAAGAGTGTGTCTTCTTGATTGAAACTGTGAAGTAAAATCAAGAGTGTGTAATTGAAAAGTATTTTCTTTTCACAAGGGATTGTTATTTAAAATCACTGGTGTGTGATTGTAGGGAAGTGAATGGGTTCTCATATCTAAGAGTGCTTAGGTAGAAATTGCACGGGTAGAGATTAGGTGAGAAATACTGTAACTTGTTGAAGTGTACGGAGAGTCTTTGAACTAATTCTATTTTAGTGAATTTCCTTCCTGGCTTGGTAGCCCCCAGACATAGGTGAGTTGCACCGAACTGGGTTAACAATTGCTTGTGTTATTTGCTTTACCATTATGTATTTTTTATCCATTGTGTGTTAACAGATATTAGTGTCGTAACATTACCTTCGACATCTTATATATGATACTAGAATTTCAGTTTTGATCTAAATCTCATCATATAATGTGAATTTCTTGTGTTCAAATGGTTTTCTGAAGCCCTCGAGCAAGAGGCAAGCCAGTGGTGACGTTGATTTTATGTTTTGAGAAGTTTATGTTTGCACACCTGGATTTTCAAGCTCAGATTTCTCCTTAGATAGAGATCTTGAGAACAATCCAAGGTTACAGGGGTGATGTACATCACCCCAGCTTCATTTTGGTATATGACTCGTGCATTTTAGTTGAGGTTCAAAAAGCTGCAACTGGTGGCCGGAATCAGTTGGTCCACCGGAGAAGACGGCGGTTTCCACCACCGTCCCCACGTGGATGACTCCAGGCCCTTGGATGAGGCTTCAGCGTTCTAATCCTGGCCAATGATTCTTGACTTTTTTTAATTCAGTTTGTAACGCGTTTGACTGTGGACCATGGTACACGCGCGCTTCTGGACCGCTTGATATGTCCACGTCAATTAATGAACTCAATCAAGCGCTCCCTGATTTTTCTCTTTTTCTATTTTCTATTTTATTTTCTTTTAATTCCTTTTTATTTCAAAAATTCATAACTATTTTATTTGGAATCACAAAAATATGAGACCAACACTAAAATTTTTCTTGAAAAATCTAGTTTCATAATCTGATTTTTAATTATTCTTGTGATTCCATTTAATATTTTTTGTGAATTATATTGTTTTTAATAGTTTTTAATTCATTTTAAATACTTGTTGATATCCAAAAATTCCAAAAATATTTTCTTAACACATATGGATCATGATAAGTCTATGAAAAATATTCTCTTCAATTTCTTAATTGATTTAAGATTTATTTGAGATTTTAATTCATTTGTGTTATTTTTCTTTGTTTTTAATTGTTTTAAAATAGTTTCTGTTTTCAAAAAATATTGAGAAAATTTGTCAAACCTTGTTTGACCATGTTAGACCTATGATGATTCAATTGGACTTGTTGAAGTTGATTTGAATTGAATTTGAGGTTTGACCATATTTTGTTCATTTTATTTTATGTTTTATTTTAATTCCAAAAAATACCAAAAAAATATGTTTGATTTTATTGACTTCTAATCTTCATTTCTCTTCTGTTTTATATTGATTAATGATGACTTAGTTCACATTTGATCATTATGTTTTGATTATGTCATTTGAATTCTCCTTTATCCATTTCCTTTCATCTTCATCTTATTTCTTTTTTCTTTTGGCCAATGAGTTAATGATTTGTCGTTAGTCTTGACATATGAAAGGCTTAACCTTCTTTGATCCAAATCAAACTCAACTTGATCAAAGATCAAGTGAGTTGCTTTGTGTCCAAGATAGGTTGCTTCTTGGTCAAGCAAAAAGCCTAAAATCCATACAAGGCCTTCACCTTTTCTTTTGGCATGGAAAGTTGTAGGAGCTTGGCTTACTAGTCATGATCTCTAACTTGTGTTTATTTGCCTATAGTTTTATTGGCCGTCCTCAGATAGGTGTGACTACTACATTAGTCCACTTACGATTGCTTAACATGGCGCTAAATTGTCTTATGACACACTAACATTGACTACTGATTACTAACTTTAATTCAAGCATTTAATTTCTTGCAATTTACTTTAATGCAATTTATTTTCTTGCTCATATATTCATATTGCTTTTCCCTTTGATCACTTAAGCACATATTTTATGTTTATGTCATTTTCCTTTTGCTCACTTGAGCTCATTATTGTATATAAATATATTGTTGCTTTGTGTTTGTTTTGTCTTTGATTGTATGAGTCCGATGCAAAAAGGAGAAAGAACTTAGAATTAGGACCTTACCTATGCTTAAAGGAGTTTAAGAGCAACTAGGCCTCATGCCTTTAGAATGCTAAACTTGTTGAAGAGCAACTAGACTTCATGCCTTTAGAATGCTAAATCTTAAAGTTGACTTCAAAGGACCCCTAATCTAAAAATCATTCTTTGCCATTCCTCTTATTGTGTTGTGAACTTTTTGATTGTTTATTCTTGTGTGATAGGGATTCTAAACTTGAGATAGTAAGAAGGACCATTGTCATGAATAACCAAGTTAAGAGAGACAAGCCAAATGGAGATCCTAGGAGCTTGATTGAATATTTGTTTGATTGCTTGAGTTATTTGCTAAGTCCAAAGGAAAGGAGCATCTTGAATCATCTTTATGATCTCAAGAAAAAGAACTCCAAGGGTTTTACCTCTTCTCTCATCTTTGCATGTTTAGGACTAGCCCTTCTCTTCTTCTCTCCACTCTAACCCAAGCCAAACTCTTTTTTTGTGCAAACTTTGACATTGTTTTCAAATTAGAAACCTAGGCATTATGCCTTTGATTTTTCAAACTCTTTTCATTAATACTTATTTTGAATGAATCTTAAGTCAACTTTGACCTCATTTTGTGAATACTTCTAACTTGTAAATACAACTCACTTCAAGTTGTTTTTGTGGTTCCAATGGCCACCTTTATTAAAACCTTTTTTCATAAACATTAGTCATAGGTTTGAGTTATCATAGTGGTTAATGTAAACCTCACCTTATCCTTAGTGATTGGACTATAAGTCTTCCATACTTATTATAGGGTGGATCCCTCACTAGTATGTTGAAGATCTCCTCACATGGTGGATTGTTGGTTTAGGTTGAGTGTTCTCCTTTTGATAACAAAAGACCTTAAGGCTTTTGATCAAATCAATTCACCAATCTTTTGAGATTTTTACCCGAACTACGAGGTTTTGATCCTACCTTTGAGTGTTCTCAAGTCCAAACTTCAAATATTGATGAATGAATGATTGAGGATACTCACATAGGCTCATATATGCAGAAAATGATGAATGAGAGAACTTCCCTTGATTGTATTTGATCATAGGTTGAGGTTGCTTCATGAGCAAGGCACAATCAATGTACAATTGAATTAGGGTTTCCTTGGGAAATAATCCTCAAGCCTTTTGGTTTATCTTGATCAAATTGACAAATTGAGATGCTTGGGAGGCATATATGATGTTTGAGAGCTTTGGGAACCATTGTCATGCTTGCTTTCAACTTCATCTGGCCATATCAAGGAGCATATGGGCCTCCTAAGAGCCTTGGATCACATGATTGCTTAAGCTTCAAAACAAAACAAGTTAATGACATATTTTTGTGCTTTTGGTTAGTAAACAAAATAAGAAAAGCAATAATATACAATTCAAGCATGCTTGGTGGTCTCAAACCAACTCACACAAGTCCCAACCCAAGGGTGAAGGAGCTAAGATGCTATGATCCTTGAGGCAAGATGCAAATAGAAATAATATGATGCCATGAGGGATCTTAGGGTTAAAATTAGGGTCTTACAGATGTCTCTATTTAAGGTCATTCTAGCCGGAGATATGAAGGTTAAAAATCTTCGTCTCGACGTGGTAGAATGAGCTTAAATAATAACAGAGAGACGAATTTTGGTCCTTAAGAGACCTCATGATGCAAATGTATGTACACAAAAGTTAATACTCTGTGAGGATATATGTCCATAAAGAAAAAAGAAATCAGGAGAAACTGAAAATCCATATGAGTAATACACTCATAAATGGGACAAAGATTCTGAGGACTTTACTGGGGAGTAAAGGGGATGATGCGTGAGCAGGTCACGACTTAAAACTTGTTGGGAGACACGAAGAGATTCCATGAAAATAAATCAATTGAAAGACTCGAGCTGACGCAAAAATGCATGCATTGGAGAATATGCCAATACATCAAAACTATCCACCAAGGATACCTCAGATGAAAATCTGGACTCAGACGGGGAAATCCACAAAGGATTCAGCTGAGGAAGCAACGAGTGAGGTATTACCGGCTACTAGGTAATAAGCTCAAAGAGACATGCAGTCAAGACACTGGTATAGGGGTGAAAGAATAACACGCTCAGGGAGAAAGAATATCTAAGACCGGTATAAGGGTGAGAGATATCAATCATCCATTGGGGAGAGAATGAACAATTATTGTTTACTGAGTAATTGATCACCTGAACCACAGGGAAGTGCAAGGGAAATAACAAGAAAGGAGTCAATCTAGGAATAAGTTAGAAAGACACAATGAAACAGGACTCATCCCAATGAGGATATAACTCAGGGGAATAATGTAGCGGGGTATTCATTACCTTTAGATTTATTGACTAAATCAAAAGTAAACCATACAAGTCGAGTCGCCACCGCACTTCTATCTATCCAAAGGAAAGGTTAAAAAGCGAACAAAAACCAAGAAGTTTTATCGAATCAAAAACTAATGAAACTGTCAGAGATCGGGGTAAGGGGGTTGGTTATGCAATGGGGAGGTGTTAAGCACCCAAAACATGCTAGGTACTCCTAGGGAGCCCTTTTAACACTTGTTGCAAGGTTGGTGTTTTTGTGAAATTTGTTTGTGCAAACATGATTGGGGAGATGAGAAGAGAATATACAAGTTATTTACAATTTTGTGTTTGAATGGATAAACCCGTTACCTACGTACCATCTTAAAAAATATTAGGATCAAAACCTCGTAGTTCGGGGTAAAAATCTCAAAACAAATTGGTGAATTGATTGGTCCAAAAGCCTTAAGGTCTTTTGTTATCCAAGGGAGAAAACTCTACCTAAAACCACAAATCCACCATGTGAGGATAGCTTCAACATGCTAGTGAGTGGTTAACCCTATAATAAACATGGAAGACTCATTGCCATCACTAAGGATATAGGTGAGCATTACATCTACCTCAAGGATAACTCAAACCTAATAGCTAAAGGTTATGAAAAGTTTTTGATAAGAAAGTGGCCATTGAAACCACAAAAGTATTTGAATGAGTTATATTTACCAATGAAAAGTATTCACAAAATATGGTCAAAGTTGACTTAAAGATTCAATTCAAAATAAGTATTATGAAAAGAAGTTTTAAATTCAAAAGCATAATGCTTAGGTTTCTAATGTTTGAAAAGAAGTGTTAATGTTTGAACAAAAGTTTTGGCTTGGGTTAGAGTGGAGGGAAGAAGAAGAATGGCTAAAGTCCTAATCATACAAGAGATGAAGGAGAAGAAATAAGACCACAAATGGAGTTCCCTTCTTGAGATCATATTGATGATCCAAGTAGCTCCCATCCTTTGGAATAAGCAAGCAAATAAGTGTAAACTCAAGTAATCAATCAATCAAGCAAGCTCTTAGAAGATCCCCAATGGCTCTTAGATCTCTCTCTTTAGAAGCTCATGACAATGGTTCTTCACTTAGGCTCAATGTTGGAATCCCTAGCACAAGAACACACACATTAAAAAGTTCTATCAAGCAAACAAATAATGAACAAGAAGGAGTTTAGAAATTGGTCCTTTAAAAGTTTTCTTCAACATTTATAGCACTCTAAAGCACGAATGCCTAGTTGCTCTTTGACTTTTATAGCACTCTAAAGGCCCAATGCCTAGTTGCTCTTTGAATCCAATTTTGAATAGGGAATGTCCTAAAGTCTAAGTCCTTTTTGTCCATTTTGGCATTTGGTCCACAACAATCAAACAAAACACAAGCACAAAAGTGTATACACAATTATGTGCTCAAGTGAGCAAAAGGCAAATTGCATTAACATAAACATGTGCTCAAATGAGCAAAGGAAAAAGCAAATGAATAATATGTTCAAGAGTAGTAAATTGCATAAATGTAAAGTGCAAGAATTAAATGTGAATGGTTAATGGTTAGTATTAGTGTGCCAAAAGGCTATTTAGCGCTATGTTAAGCAATCGTAATTGGACTTATGTAGAAGTCACAACTATCTGAGGTCGGTCAATAATAATGTAGGCAACAACATAAGTTAGATATCTTGATTAGTGAATCAAGCTCCTACAACTTGCCATGCCAAAAAGAAGAAGAGAAATGATCTTATATTGATTTAGGTTCTTTGCTTGATTAGGAAGCAACCTATCCTTAATGCAAAGCCATTCACTTGATCTATGATAAAGTTGAATTAGATTTGAATCAAAGAAGGTTAAACATCCCATGTATCAAGGCTAACCCCCAATCTTTAACTCATTGATCAAAAAAGAAAAAGAAGAAGAAGAAGAATATTAAAGTGCATTAATGGAAATGAAATGAGATAATCAACAAGTATTGACCAAAGATAGTAGAGATCAAGGTCAAACAATATTAAACAGAAGCAAAATGAAGATTAGAAGTTGAGAAACAAATAAAATATTTTTGGTATTTTTAAAAATTAAAATAATACTTGAATTAAAATAATAAAGAAAGGTCAAACTTCAAATTCACTTCAAATCAATTTTGAAAAGTCCAAGTGAATTATCCCAAGTTCAACAAGGTCAAACAAAGTTTGACAAAAAATTTCAGCATTTTTAGAAATTAGAAACTATTTTTAATCAATTAAAAATGCATAAAATAACCTAATTGAATTAAAATCTCAAATAAATCTCAAATCAATTAATAAATTGATGAGAATATTTTTCATATATCTATCATCATTCAAAGAGGTTGGAAAAATATTTTTGTAATTTTTGAATATCATAAACTATTTAAAATAAGCAGAAAAGAGAAAAATCATAAAAAATATCAAATGATAAAATAAAAAATATGAAAAATCATTTTTAGAAACTAGAAATTAAAAGAGAAATAACGCAATTGGTCTCACATTTTTTGAACCAATAATGAAAGAGATATGAATTTTTAAAATGAAATAGAATTAAAAGAAATAAAAGAAAATTAAAATCAAAATTTAAAAATAACAAAAAGCGTGGAGCGTTGGATGCAGAGCTCATTAATTGAGCTAACAAATCATGTGGCTCCTGAGCGTGCTTCCACCATACACGGGAGTCATTACATCACATGCTGCTAATTAAAAAGTCATAACATTGTGTGGTCATGATCTGATATGGAAAACAAAACGCACGGCCAAGATCTAATCTGGAGACCAGACGGTGGTATGCACCACCGTCTTCTCCGTCCAGCTTCCGGTGAAGGTCCAAGTTGCAGAGAAATAAAAGTTTACCAAATGCCACGATCTAGGTACCAAACGAAAGCTGGGGTGATGTACATCACCCCTGTACCAACCAAATTCGCTCTAGGCTTCCATAGTAAGAGGAATCAGAGCATGAATTTTTGTGGTGTTCAACTGAACTTGTTGGAATTTGAAAATTCAAAGCTCTAAAGGGTTGCCTCTATGTAGAGGACTTCAGACATCACAACAACAACAAGAAACAAGCAATATATGAGCAGATTCGAAGAAAATAAAATCTGAAATGAACCTCGGAATTGCAGAGCTTGAAGACACGATCTCTTGAGGTTGATGTTTGCAGTGTACTCTATGGATCAAAGTGAGCAAGGCTAAGGAACTTTAGATCCAAAAATCAATCAATGAAATTGAAGTTCAGATCTGAAAAAATTGAGAGAAAATGGTAGTTCCTTTGAGTATGGTTGAGGAATGAATCGTGCAACATGTAAGGCGCCCTTAGGTTACTGAAATGAGGAGCATAAGGCACTTATTTATAGCAAAAGGCATGGATGAAAGCATGATCATTTCATTGCATGGATGGAAAGGGCCTCCATGCATGGGCCTGTACAGGCGCATGGAGGGCCCAATTCCACTTGGATTTGCAATCTAATCATCAGCAGATGTAAATTGGACGTGCAAATTGTGTATGCTTAGCTCATGTAATGCAATTTTAATGAGTTTCCAAAATTGTATCAATATGTTCATGCTTTCGAAAATGCGATATCCATAATTGAAACAGAACCTTATGAGTAATGGTTGGAAAGATTTTTGCATGAGGATCATTTGTTATGTTGATCAAAACTTCATTTGAAACTTGGAAATTAGTGAAAAGTGATCATGAAGTGTAGGGTTCAAAACATGTACATGTGAAAATTTCAAAAATGGCCAAACTTTAAGCACTTCTGTTTCAATGATGCAAGCTCCAAATGACAAAATCTTCAACATCCAAGTTGTATATCGTTTCAAGATAATCAATTTGGACTCAAAGTTTGCATCATTTGGATTTTTGATGAAGAAGTTATGGGCACTTGAAGTTGGACTTTTTCACATTTCAATGCTTTTGGTCCAAAGTGACCTATAATGTTTTGCATTATCACGTGTATTTATTTTAGAATTTTGAAATTTTTCTCAACATAACATTTGAAGTATAAGTCTTAAGATTTCCAATGCATTTGATCCCACCTTAAAATCATGAAAAATGAATGAATTAAGTCCTTGGGAAGTTGACCTAAAATTAGGGTTTCAGTCAAAATGACCTATAATGTCTTGAAATGGATGATGACCTTCCAAGCTTCAAATCAATTTTTGATGAACATGAAAGTTGTTCATATGGTTCTTAAGAACAGTTTTTCTCTTGGTATAATTTCCATTTGACAAACACATTAAAAGTTAGGTCTCATTGTACTTCAAAATAGTCAGATGTATTGACTGATCAACTTCTTAAGTCCAAACCTCATATTTTGATGAAATGATGATTGAGGACACTCAACTAAGTTCAAATATGCATGAAATGATGAATTAAAGAACTTCCATTGATTGCGTTTGATCATGGGTTGAGGTTGAACTTCTTTGTATATATGTCCACAAAGAAGAAAGGAAATCAGAAGAAATTGAAAATCCACATGAGTAATACACTCATAAATGGGACAAATACTTTTGGGGACTCTTATGGGGATAAGAAAAGGAATATAATGCGCGAACAGGTCACGACTTAAGACTTGCTGAGAGACACGAGAGGAATTCCATGAAAATAAATCAATGGAAGGACTCGAGCTGACTCAAAGATGCATGTATTGGGGAATATGCCAATACAACAAGATTATCACAAAGGATACTTCGGATAAAAATCCAGACTCAAAAATGGGGAAAATCCACTAAGGGACCTCGCTGGGGAATGTCCAAAGAGGACTCAGCTGAGGAAACAACAAAATGAGGTATTACCGGTTACTTGGTAATAAGCTCAAGGAGACATGTGATCAAAACACCAGTATGAGGGTGAGATAACAACACGCTCGGGGAGAATGAATATCTAAGACCGGTATGAGGGTGATAGATATCAATCATCCAAAAACATCTGAGGAAGACCTAAAAAGATATATTTCGACTCAGGAAATCTGACTCCACAAGGGACAAAAAAAGTCATAATGGGGAGTAGAGAAGGAAGGAACACCAGAGATACCGGTTACTGGGCATATAATAGGTGACCAACCAAGCGTGAATTGGGGAATATTTCCAAGACACTCATCATCCGAAAAGAGGGCTGAAAAAGCAAACTCGATTATAGGATGCACATTCGATTCCATAGGAAATACGAATCTTACTCGATTGGGGAAGAACAAAGAATTCGACTGAAGAGCGCATGAGATATATTATCTATTACCGTCAGAACGTAGATAATATACTCGCATGGAAGATTATCCACAACCGGTTACTGGGTTAATAAAGGATAAATCGACTGAAAGGAAAGGAAATTGGGATACCAAATACTAGGTATAAAATGATGACCAATCAAAAGGGGAGAAACAATCATTACCAACAAAGGGTAAATGAGAGATGACTCGTCGGGGATACATTGCTTTATCAGAGCAATTATCCGAGAGAGATATCACCGATTACTGGGAGGTATACTCAAAAAGTGAAGGAATATCAATATCGAAAATTGGATAAAGATAACCGACAAAGAGGGGATTACATCTACCAGATACTAGGTAGAAAACCACAGAAGAGTAACCGCCATCGGTTAGGATGAACAAAATAATGTTAACTCTGCAAAGGGATAAAAATGGGATTTACAACTACCAGTATGAGGGTAGAAAACCATAAAGATAGGACTTACAACTACTGGTTACTGGGTAGAAGGCCACAAACTCCGCCGGGGAAAAGATGGACAATTACTGGTTATTGAGCAATCATTCATCTATACTGCGGGGAAGTGCAGGGGAATAACAAGAGCAGTCAGTCTAGGAACAAACTAGAGAGACTCACTGAAACAAGACTCAACCCAATGAGGATATAACTCAGGGGAGTAATTCCATCCCAGTACATATTTTGGGAGGAAACTGAAATAACAATCGTCCACGAGGACATAACTTAGTGGAGAGTATGGGAGAAAGGGGTGAACACTTTTTGCCTATGGGGCTGACTCTATATGGAGAGATCAGACCCAAACATCTACTTGGGGAAATATGTATCACCAAATATCAGGAGATAATCAGACAAAGATATATGGAAAAGAATGCAACATGAATATCTGAATGTCAAAATTATGCATGTATATGCGTGGTTTATGTATGATGAATGCTGACAAACAGACATATCTAACACAACTAGGTCCAAGAATCGATGGACAAACGTCCGGTACTACATCTCAAAAGAGAAAGCCAGGCCTACTGGAGAACATCCTCTCTGATGGGGGCAATAGATACCAGGAAAACAAAGATCTCTGCAGGGAAGGGAGAACCAGTCACTCCCACTGGGGAAGGGATCAACACATCTTCCTGCAATCAGGCAAAGTCTTGGCGAGGGAATCTAACCACGAATAAAATCCGCCGTAGAAGCGACCCTACCGAGGAAATTATCAACGAGAGAAATGAAACTCTGTGGAGAATGACCATCAATCAAAAGTTCCAAAACCTACAAATTTCCTTGCACTGCTGGATAAAACATTCCTACCGAGGAGAAGAGAACACTACTCCACTGGGGATGGGAAGATAAAACCTTTACCAACCACTCTACTTGGGAGGAAACCACAAACGGGCTTTGATTAGACAATTCCACCGTGGCAACACTACTGATTACCGCATCGAGGATTACCCGTAGGCAAATCTACTGGGGATACCCTGCTGGTGACCATACTGGGGAATAAAAGTGGGATCAACCCTGCTGAGGATGGTCGAGGAGCAAACCTGCTGTAGATCAAAGTAGACAAGTCCACAGGGGAAAAGCTACAAACCAAACTTGAGGATAATTCTGCTTATACTGAGGATTCTCTGCTCATTCTAGCGGAGAAATTTCTAATCTGAAGTGAGGGAAAACCATCTTCTTCCAAAAGATTATCATATCCAATTTATCAATCTATAAGGGATTTAAGGTCAATCCACGCAAGGGATGACAACCATATAATTGACAACACGAATGCTAAATCCAGACTCACTAGGGAATTAGAAGATTGAGACCGCATCCAAAACTCCAAATTTTATGGGGATTTGGTGGGATGTACAACTTTCTTCTATGCTCGCAGAGGAGACAATCCTGGAAGATAATGAAGAGGATACAAGTATGCTGGAAATATGAACAAATGTCTTACTCTTTTGGAGATCATACTATCCTTGGGAGAGCACTGAAGACGTCCCGAGTATCCTTTTGTCATTGTGAATGTTCATTTTTTTTAAAAACAATTTATGAATTTTTTTTAAAACAATGGTATCTATCAATTAAAACATGCAAAATATTTGTTGAATAGAAACAAATAAGAGTGCAAAGAATTGGATAAATGCTCAAATTTATTTGATGGAATGGTAGTCTACAAATGGCAAGACTCCATGGATTTTTACAAATTTGAAATTGGTGATATATACTGGAAAAGGGCTATATTGAACATAATGACCGTTTCTCCACCAACTCTGAATCCGATGTATTTGAAGCTTCAGTTGACGATGACTGAGCGGGAATCTTTGACAGATGACAGTTGTAGAACAAAGTCTTGTCAGGATACAGTTACTTGCCAAATCCCTAATTTTTGCCTAGATTGCCCCAGGGTGAGGTGCTCAATCTAGCGGGATACATATTCCTTTTTTAAGTCTCAAACTTTTGCCTAGATCGCCCTTTCGGGTTTTCAATCCACCGAGACGCTCATTTTTGCCTAAGCCGCCATTTCGGTTTTTCAACTTAGCGAGCCATTCTGTTTTTATTTTAGGCGAAGTATTTCTTGACTGCATCTGAATCCACAGGACGAGTGAAATCTTCCCCATCCATAGTTGTATGTATCAAAGCACCGCCTAAAAAGGCTCTCTTAACAACATATGGACCTTCATAGTTTGGAGTCCACTTGCCCCTAGAATCGGGAGCGAAAGACAAGACTTTCTTGAGCACAAGGTCACCTTCTCTAAACACACGAGGCTTGACCTTCTTATCAAAGGCTTTCTTCATCCTTTGCTGATACAACTAACTATGGCACATGGCAGTTAATCTTTTCTCTTCGATTAAGTTCAACTGGTCATAACGACTCTGAACCCATTCAGCCTCAGTCAACTTGGCTTCCATCAAGACTCTCGTTGATGGGATCTCCACCTCTACTGGGAGCACAACCTCCATGCCATATACAAGGGAGAAAGGGTTTGCCCCTATTGAAATGCGGACAGATGTACGATATCCATGCAAAGCAAATGGTAGCATCTCATGCCAATCCTTACATCTAACAACCATCTTCTGGATAATCTTATTGATATTCTTATTAGCAGCTTCAACAACCCCATTCATCTTGGGTCTATAAGGGGACGAATTATGATGTGCAATCTTAAACTCGCTACACAACTCTTTCATCATATTGTTGTTCAAATTAGATCCATTATCAGTAATGATCTTATCTGGCACACCATAACGACATATGAGCTTATTCTTGATAAACTTCACAACCACCTGCCTGGTCACGTTTGCATATGACGCCGCTTCAACCCACTTGGTGAAATAATCAATTGCTACGAGAATAAACCTGTGACCGTTGGACGCTTTCGGCTCTATCATGCCAATCATGTCAATTCCCCACATAGAGAAAGGCCATGGTGATGAAATCACATTCAGAAGTGTCGGGGGAATATGAATCTTATCCGTATAAATCTGACACTTGTGGCATTTCTTCACATATTTGCAGCAGTCAGACTCCATTGTCAGCCAATAGTAGCCTGCTACTAAAATCTTCATAGCCATAGCATGTCCATTGGAATGAGTACCAAATGAACCCTCATGGACCTCAGTCATCAACAGGCCTGCTTTGTGTCTATCCACGCATCTGAGCAGAACCGTGTCAAAATTCCTCTTATAAAGCACATCGCCATTGAGGTAGAAACTGCCAGATAATCTTCTCAAAGTATTTCTATCTTTCACAGATGCCCCAGGCGGGTAAACCTGACTTTGCAGAAAACATTTGATGTCATAATACCATGGCTTATCATCCTTCACTTCCTCTACTACAAATATATGAGCTGGTCTATCCAAGCGCATCACAGTGATGTTGGGAACTTCATTCCAGAGTCTTACCACGATCATCGAAGCAAGTGTAGCAAGTGCATCTGCCATCCGATTCTCATCTCGAGGAGTATGATGGAAGTCAACCTCAGTAAAGAACGTTGAAATCCTCCTCGCATAATCTCTATATGGGATGAGGCCAGGCTGATTCGTCTCCCATTCACCCTTAATCTGATTAACAACAAGGGCCGAATCACCATAAACATCAAGATGTTTGATCCTAAGATCAATACATTCTTCCAATCCCATGATACAGGCCTCATACTCTGCCATATTATTCGTGCATTTGAAAGTTAGCCTTGCTGTAAAAGGAAAATGTGTGCCTTGAGGAGTAATAATCACTGCCCCAATACCATTTCCATATTGATTAATAGCGCCATCAAACACCATGCTCCATCGGGAACCAGGTTCTGGACCTTCATCAAGCGTAGGCTCATCGCAGTCTTTCATTTTCAAATACAGAATCTCCTCATCCGGGAAGTCATACTGAACTGACTAATAATCCTCAATGAGTTGATGTGCCAAGTGGTCAGCCAAGATACTACCTTTAATAGCCTTCTGAGCTCGATACTCAATATCATACTCAGATAACAACATCTGCCAACGGGCAATCCTCCCAGTTAAAGCAGGCTTCTCAAAGATATACTTGATTGGATCCATTTTGGATATCAACCAAGTGGTATGATTCAACATATACTGGCGTAAGCGCTTAGCAGCCCAAGCCAATGCACAACATGTTTTCTCAAGCATTGAGTATCGAGACTCACAATCGATGAACTTCTTACTCAGATAGTAGATAACATGTTCTTTCTTCCCTGATTCGTCTTGCTAACTAAGGACACAACCCATTGAGTCTTCAAGAACTGTCAGATACATAATCAAGGGTCTCCCTTCCACAGGTGGAGACATAATCGGAGGCTCGGACAGATACTCTTTAATACTGTCAAAGGCTTTTTGGCAATCCTTGGTTCAATCATGACGCTGATCTTTCCGGAGGAGCTTGAATATCGGCGTACATGTGGGATATAAATCTGGAGATATAATTCAAGCGGCCAAGAAAACCTCGGACTTACTTCTCAGTTTTGGGCGCAGGCATCTCTTGTATTGGTTTGACCTTGGCAGGATCAACTTCAATACCTCTCTCACTGACAATAAAGCCCAATAACTTGCCGGAACAGACTCCAAATGTACACTTGTTAGGATTCAGGCGAAGCTTATACTTCCTCAAATGCTGAAAAAGCTTCAACAAGTGCTCTACGTGTTCAACTTCCGTTCTTGACTTCGCAATCATATCATCAACATATACCTCAATCTCCTTGTGCATCATATCATAAAACAAGGTAGTCATAGCTCGGTTATACGTGGCTCCGGCGTTCTTCAAACCGAAGGGCATCACTCGATAACAGAATGTTCCCCAAGGTGTGATGAATGTTGTCTTCTCCATATCCTAGGGTGCCATTTTAATTTGATTATATCCGGAAAATCCGTCCATAAATGAGAAGACATTGAATTTAGCTGTATTATCTACCAACATATCAATATGTGGTAAAGGGAAATCATCTTTCGAACTAGCTTTATTCAAGTCTCTATAGTCCACACACATTCGGACTTTTCCATCTTTCTTAGACACGGGCACAATATTGGCCACCCATTGAGGATATGTAGAAGTCACCAGAAACCCTGCATCAATTTGCTTATGAACTTCCTCTTTGATCTTCACTGCCATATCGGGATGAGTTCTTCTGAGCTTCTGCTTCACAGGCACGCACTCAGGCTTCAAAGGCAGGAAATGTTGCACGATATCCGTATCTAGGCCAGGCATGTCTTCATATAACCAAGCAAAGACGTCGACGTATTCTCGTAGCAACTCAATCAACCCCTTCTTAACAGATTCTTCCAGGAGTGCCCTAATCTTCACTTCGCGAACACAATCATCAGACCCCAAGTTGACTGTTTCAAGATTCTCGAGATGCGGCTGAATGATCTTCTCTTCGGGCACAAGGAGATGGGTAATCTTGTCAGGAATCTCTTCAACATCATCTTCTTCGGCCTCAAATACAAGGAACTCAAAGTTGGGAGATGGTGTTGGATCATTATGTTCAATGGGTTTGATCAACCTGCATAATGATTTTGGATATAAAAGAGATTTTAGAATTCAAACAAGGCAAACCATTATGCGGATGAAAAGATTGATTTTATTCTATTTTTTAAGGTTTTATGTGATCACCAATTTCATGCAAAAAGAAAAAAGTGAAAATAATTGGAAAAACAAACATTTAACATGAATTTATTGAATGAAAATATCATTGTATTTAAGAGCCAACAATGTCATCACTCCTCCTTTTGGCACGGGAGAAGGGTTCTCAAACAAAATGAACATTACTTTGACTTATGGACAATTGCTGGAACATCAACAGCGACCCAGTTATTGCAGACCCCTCCAGGGATGACAAAGTTGCCAGAATCTTCCTCTGCATCCTCTTCCACAATAGCAGCAGCTTCCTCGTCTTCGACCGTGTGGATGAAACCACCACTCTGAAACAGCCCAAACTGGTTGAAGGTGCCAGAAGAATACCCTATGCCAGCCTGGGATTTATTGTCTTCCATCTTGATCATTTGTCCCAAACCAGTAGTTGTGCCTTGCTCAATGGCCAACTTCGCATCAGTGTAGGACGCAAATGAAGAAGTTCCTTTCTTAGTAGGCTCAACAATAGATAAAGCTTGGAACAGTGTTCCAACTTCATCCTCAACATCTATGTAAGAAAAGGAAGACATATGGCTAACCAGGAGAGCCTTCTCTCCCCTACCACCACCAGCTTTTTGTTCTTGACAAACTTCAGTTTCTGGTGTAAGGTGGATGTCACGGCGCCTGCCTCATGAATCCATGGTCTTCCCAACAGACAACTATATGATGGGTGGATATCCATGACCTGAAAAGTGATCTGGAAATCACTTGGTCCAATCTTGACTGGGAGCTCAACCTCTCCAATCACCGTTTTGCGGGATCCATCAAAAGCTTTAACAACTACTCCACTCTGCCTCATGGGAGGCCCATGGTATGCCAATCTAGCCAGAGTGGATTTTGGCAACACATTCAATGATGATCCAATGTCTACCAGCACATTAGACATGGCATCATCCTTGCAGCTCATAGATATGTGAAGTGCCAAATTATGGTCTCTTCCCTCTTCAGGGAGATCAGCATCATAAAAACTCAGATTGTTACAAGCGGTAATGTTTGCAACAATACTATCAAATTATTCTATTGTGACGTCATGATCTACATACGCCACATCCAACACCTTCTGCAGAGCTTCACGATGTGGTTCTGAATTCATTAACAAAGATAGCACCAAGATCTTTGACGGCGTCTTTAGAAGCTGATCTACAACGTTGTATTCACTCCTCTTGATGAGCCTTAACATCTCATCACAGTCTTCTTTCATGGTGCCATTCTGGCCAGCAGAGACAGGAGTTCTTACAACAGAGGCAGGTTTATTGGCAACAAGTTCCGGATTTGGAGCAATAACAGCATTCCCAACCGGGCGTTCAGCATAATCAGCAACATCATCCCTCCTGGTGTCAGTCTGGGGCTTCGATGGAGCCAAGAAAACATGAACACTACGGGTCAGGCCGCTAACACCGGCAATATTAACAACAGAAGTAGAGGGAAGGGGCACCTCCTTCCCATCCTCCAATGCCACATCAGTGTAGCGATAGGGGACAACTTTATCAGAAGAATATGGCACAGGGTCAGTTGGTTTAATTATCAAAGAGGGAGAAGCCTTCTGCTTACTGCCATCATACCTGATGACAACAGGCTCTGGGATCCGAAACACCGGAGATATCATATTGACTTCATCATTAACATCGCAATTCTGAAGTATTTCAATTACACCTTCATCCAACATTTCTTGGATGTCTTTACGGACTTGGCGATATCTCCTCTGATTGATAGTGCAAACTCGGCATCTGTCATGGTCATGCTCATAGTGACTGTATTCACACAACACTATGTGCATCTCGACCAATGACTGTCGAATATGGCTGACATATTTGACTTTATATTTACCAGGGCAGCCCTGGACCATGTTGATAGAGGATTTCCCATGCTCAGGCAATGGGTTCTTCTTCACATTGGGACCTATGTCCTTGAAATACAAGATACCACTTCTCACAAGGTCAGGACCTTGGTCTTCAGCGGGTAACAGTTCTCCACGTCATGTCTAGGGGCACCGGAATGATAAACACAATGTAGCTCAAGCTTATACCACCACTGAGGGTTGGCAGGTATAGCCGGTGGATCGCGTGGAGTAATCATCTTCCTCTCTATTAAAGAGGGATAGAGCTCTGCATAGGTCATAGGAATAGGATCAAAGGTGACCCTCTTCCTCTCATAGCTGGTACTAGTCTGATTGTTGTTTCGAGGCTGGTAGGCCTGCTATTGAGGACGGTGCTGTTGTGGTTGATATTGTTGATGTTGCTGGTTATTATTGTGCTGATAGTGCTGATTTTCTCGGAAAACAGGTGCTATGTGAGCCACCTGATGCTGATTACCGGCGGGACGCACGGTCTTCCTCCTCACTAAGGGTCTTCTAGGTTTAGTATGGGAGGTCACAACATGTGCCTCACCATCTTTCTTCTTTCCAAACGCCCCATATCGTTTGGTAGAAGAACCTTCTTCTCTAGTCAGGCACTCTTCCCTGACTCCTTTCTCCAGACGCATCCCCATGTTCACCATCTCAGTGAAATCAGAAGGAGCGCTGGCAATCATCCGCTCATAATAAAAAGAACTCAAGGTCTTCAAGAAGATCTTGGTCATTTCTTTCTCCTCCAGCGGAGGCACAATCTGTGCTGCTAGCTCTCGCCACCTCTGGGCATACTCTTTGAAAGTTTCCTTGTCCTTCTGGGACATGGCTCTCAATTGATCCCTATCGGGAGCCATATCCACATTATACTTGTATTGCCTGACGAAAGCTTCACCAAGATCATTGAAGGATCGAATGTTCGCGCTGTCCAAGCCCATATACCATCTTAGAGCAGCACCGGATAAACTGTCCTGGAAATAGTGAATAAGAAGTTGATCGTTGTCGGTCTAAGTCGACATCTTTCTTGAATACATGACCAGGTGGCTGAGAGAGCAAGTATTTCCCTTGTACTTTTCAAAGTCAGGAACTTTGAATTTTACAGGGATTTTGACGTTCGGTACTAAGCAGAGCTTAGCAGCAGACTTGCCAAAAAGGTCATTTCCTCTGAGAGTTTTGAGTTCCTTGCGGATTTCAAGAAACTGATCATTCATTGGATCCATCTTTTCATAGACATCTGGGCCCTCAGACGACTCAGAGTGGTAGATGGTGTCGTCTACTCTTGGCATAGTATGCATGACAAGAGGTGGAACGGCGAGGACCGGGCTAGATACCGGCAGAGAAGCAAATGTGGGGGCAAGACCCTTAGGAACAAAATTGGCAGGTATCCTCCAGGGAAACCCGACTGGCATAGCAGTTGGTGCAAAGTGGCCGCTGGCCGCATGCACTATTGAAGAGACAATCTCGGAGATGACTGTCCTCTAGGGAGGAGTTGAAGGAGTCAGAGTTGACTGGCTTTGGGCGGCCATGAAAGACTCCATCAGGGCAGTCAATCTGGCCACTTCCTCCTTGAGTTTACGGTTCTCTTGCTCTAGATGATCCATCAGTCTTGAAGTGTTGGCTCGGGTGTAGTACCGGTGAGTCAACTTGTCTTCAAAATAAATGAAGAACACAGAGTTAGACCATTGAACAAGAAGCCTGGAGCAAAACCTGCTTATGCACATGATGCATGCAATGCTTGTGCATATGATTTATTTTATTTATCCGAGGAACCTTAGAGCTCTATTCGCAAAATATTGAAAATATTAATCATTTAGACATACATGGAAACATCATATCAATAATATCTGGAAAATATTTTTACACCAAAGAAGTACAGTCTTGGTAACCAAATACGATACAAGAGAGAAGGAAAATGAACATCCTATGGAACCCTAGAAACAATCATCTAAAGCTCTGGAGACTGGAAGATAAGCGGCGCGAAGCCTCTTCACCTCCCTCTCATAGGCTGCCTCCATATCTGCCTTCTCTTTGGCAAGTCGATCGTACTTCCTCTTCCAGAACTTGGAAGACTGAGGAAAGAGAAAAGTCAACACATCATCAGGCTCATCAATAACCTGGTGCTCAAGAAACTCTATCAAAGCATCCTTCTCTCTAAGCTGCTGAAGCAACTCCTCTCGTTCACGGATCCAGGCACGTGAACAGTTTTCGTCTCTCAACTCCTCTACTCCTTGGTCAGGGAGGGTTGAAGGCCCAGCCACAACCAAAGGTGTAGGTCTCGGATACTCATAAGGCATGAGGTACTCGGAAGCTCTCCTCCTAACCCAAGAGGTATAGGGTTCCAAAGCAATACAGTTCTTTGGACCAAGCTCTTTCCTTCCCTTCCTATGGATCTTGCGTCAAGCGCGAACCATCCTGCCCTTCAAGCCTTGAGGATCTTTACCCTCCTGGAAGAACACACCTTCTAACAAAATTTTATTAGGTTTATCCTTTAGGGGGAACCCAAGCTGACGACGTGCTAAAATAGGGTTGTAGTTAATCCCACCACATGTACCAAGAAGAGGCACATTGGAGAATTCACCACAAGAGTCGATAATCTGCACACCATCATATACACGGTTGTACCAAAAGATATCATCATTAGTGAGAGACATAAGCCTCGTGGACCACCGTAGACATCCTTTGTTCTCCTTGAAGGCGACCGTCTGCGGCAAGTGCGAAATAAACCACTTGTACAGCAGAGGCAATCATCACACAATGGTACCACCACCCTTTGCATTCCTCATATGCAAAGAAAAGCAAGTGTCACCCAACAGAGTCGGAACGGGATTAAGAGTAGAGAAAATCCTAATAGCGTTCATATCCATAAACTTGTCGATGATGGGGAATAACACTAGCCCATAGATGAGAAGTACAAATATGGTCTCAAAGGCGTTCTCACTCATGGCCTTCCCATACATAGTAGCTTGAGCAATAAGGAACTCAGAAGGGAGACGTTGAATTCCACCTTTGGTAGTCATATGAGCACCAACCAGAGATTCATCTATATGCAACAGATCAACAATCACTTGAGAAGTAGGAACCCTCTCTAAGCCACTGAACGAAAACTGGTCCAGGATAGGTATACCCACAAGATAGGCATACTCCTCAAGCGTGGGCAAAAGCTGGGAATCCGGAAATGTGAAGCAACGGTACAAGGGATCATAGAACTGCACCAGTACACTCATCAAACCCTCATCCACTTGAGTAGCCAGAATAGATAGAAGCTTCCCATGACGAGCCTTGAAACCCAAGGGATCTAATACATTGGATGTCAAATTCCTTAGCTCTTTCAAGTCGGGTTGTCTAAAACTGTACTTCTTCGTATTCCTTCTTTGTCTATCCATGTCTGAAAATTTGCAAATAGACCTCTTAAGTTCCTTAAATTTTTTCTTATTATTGATGATACGGATGCAAATGGGTGCATGAATGCATGGATGCCACAATTACACTCAAGGATCAAGAAAAGCACACCACACAAAGGTCATGGGATGGATCAAGTCATCCTTGATACCAATCATCCATTTTGGTGGATTATGGTTTACACCTTATCAACACCCAAGTTCCATTGATATTAAGGATACACAAGAACGGATCAACCATGAATCAAGGGTTTGTTGCAAGTCACGAGCATGGAGTCTCGGTTAAGAACCACCCAAAGGGAATGTACTAGGGTTTACACCTGCCAAACATGTTCTACAAGAGGTTCCCATAGTCATCATCCCATCTTTTGGATATTATCGGATAAACGACTACTCGTATTCCAAAAAATATTCTCAAGAGAGACTCTTATGAGTGTAGTATCGCGTAACAATCGTATCAAATCTTACATTTGAACGACCTTCGCACTACGTCCTAGAAATAGGCCAAGATGGGCTTGGTAAACTAAGGTCCTTGGCTTCTAAGGTCTATATTGGAAAGAGTAATGCCTACCCACGACTACTCGTGTGACATTATTGATTCCAACATGGCCTCCACCAAGTGAATGGGCTTGCAAGTTAACATGCTAAGGAATAACTCCACACAAGTCAACAAGACTATGCCATTCTCCTATCCTAAGTGCACTCGAGTTCGGGTATAGAACTCATCTCACAAAGATCACCAAGCATACAAGGAATTAATATATCAACCAATTCAATCATTACGTACAATACAGTAATCCCAATTTGCACAAAAATATGTCACAAAATAATATACAATACAATACAACAAATATGAAAAGTAGGAAAAACCCACTAGGCAAATCATCCCCAGCAGAGTCGCCACTTTTTTGTAGCGGGGTATTCGTTACCTTTAGATTTATTGACTAAATCAAAAGTAAACCGTACAAGTCGAGTCACCACTGCGCTTTTATTTATCCAAAGGAAAGGTTAGAAAGCGAACAAAAACCGAGAAGTTTTATCGAATCAAAAACTAATAAAAATGTCAGAGATCGGGGTAAGGGGGTTGGTTATGCAATGGGAAGGTGTTAAGCACCCAAAACATCCTAGGTACTCCTTGGGAGCCCTTTTCACACTTGTTGCAAGGTTGGTATTTTTGTGAAATTTGTTTGTGCAAACATGATTGGGGAGATGAGAAGAGAATATACAAGTTATTTACAATTTTGTGTTTGAATGGATAAACCCATTACCTACGTACCATCTTAAAAAAGATTAGGATCAAAACCTCGTAGTTCGGGGTAAAAATCTCAAAACAAGTTGGTGAATTGATTGGTCCAAAAGCCTTAAGGTCTTTTGTTATCCAAGGGAGAAAACTCTACCTAAAACCCAAATCCACCATGTGAGGATAGCTTCAACATGCTAGTGAGGGGTTAACCCTATAATAAACATGGAAGACTCATTGTCCATCACTAAGGATATATGTGAGCATTACATCTACCTCAAGGATAACTCAAACCTAATAGCTAAAGGTTATGAAAAGTTTTTGATAAGAAAGTGGCCATTGAAACCACAAAAGTATTTGAATGAGTTATATTTACCAATGAAAAGTATTTACAAAATATGGTCAAAGTTGACTTAAAGATTCAATTCAAAAAAAGTATTATGAAAAGAAATTTTAAAATCAAAAGCATAATGCTTAGGTTTCTAATGTTTGAAAAGAAGTGTTAATGTTTGCATAAAAGTTTTGGCTTGGGTTAGAGTGGAGGAAAGAAGAAGAATGGCTAAAGTCCTAATCATACAAGAGATGAAGGAGAATAAATAAGACCACAAATGGAGTTCCCTTCTTGAGATCATATTGATGATCCAAGTAGCTCCCATCCTTTGGAATAAGCAAGCAAATAAGTGTAAACTCAAGAAATCAATCAATCAAGCAAGCTCTTAGAAGATCCCCAATGGCTCTTAGATCTCTCTCTTTAGAAGCTCATGACAATGGTTCTTCACTTAGGCTCAATGTTGGAATCCCTAGCACAAGAACACACACATCAAGAAGTTCTATCAAGCAAACAAAGAATGAACAAGAAGGAGTTTAGAAATTGGTCCTTTAAAAATTTTCTTCAACATTTATAGCACTCTAAAGGCCCAATGCCTATTTGCTCTTTGACTTTTATAGCACTCTAAAGGCCCAATGCCTAGTTGCTCTTTGACTCCAATTTCGCATAGGGAGTGTCCTAAAGTCTAAGTCCTTTTTGTCCATTTTGGCGTTTGGTCCACAACAATCAAACAAAACACAAGCACAAAAATGCATACACAATTATGTGCTCAAGTGAGCAAAAGGCAAACTGCATTAACATAAACATGTGCTCAAATGAGCAAATGAAAAAGCAAATGAATAATATGTTCAAGAATAGTAAATTGCATAAATCTAAAGCGCAAGAATTAAATGTTAATGGTTAATGGTTAGTATTATTGTGCCAAAAGGCAATTTAGCGTTATGTTAAGCAATCGTAATTGGACTTATGTAGAAGTCACAACTATCTGAGGTCGGTCAATAATAATGTAGGCAACAACACAAGTTAGAGATCTTGATTAGTGAGTCAAGCTCCTACAACTTGCCATGCCAAAAAAAAGAAGAGAAATGATCTTGTATTGATTTAGGTTCTTTGCTTGATTAGGAAGCAACCTATCCTTAATGCAAAGCCATTCATTTGATCTATGATCAAGTTGAATTAGATTTGAATCAAAGAAGGTTAAACATGTATCAAGGCTAACCTCCAATCTTTAACTCATTGATCAAAAAAGAAAAAGAAGAAGAAGAAGAAGAAGAAGAAGAATATTAAAGTGCATTAATGGAAATGAAATGAGATAATCAACAAGCATTGACCAAAGATAGAGGAGATCAAGGTCAAACAATATTAAACAGAAGCAAAATGAAGATTAGAAGTTGAGAAACAAATAAAATATTTTTGGTATTTTCAAAAATTAAAATAATACTTGAATTAAAATAATAAAGAAAGGTCAAACTTCAAATTCACTTCAAATCAACTTTGACAAGTCCAAGTGAATTATCCAAAGTTCAACAAGGTCAAACAAAGTTTGACAAAAAATTTCAGCAATTTTAAAAGTTAGAAACTATTTTTAATCAATTAAAAATGCATAAAATAACCTAATTGAATTAAAATCTCAAATAAATCTCAAATCAATTAATAAATTGATGAGAATATTTTTCATAGATCTATCATCATTCAAAGAGGTTGGAAAAATATTTTTGTAATTTTTGAATATCATAAACTATTTAAAATGAATTAAAAATAAGCAGAAAAGAGAAAAATCATAAAAAATATCAAATGATAAAATAAAAAATATGAAAAATCATTTTTAGAAACTAGAAATTAAAAGAGAAATACTGCAATTGGTCTCACATTTTTTGGATTAATAATGAAAGAGATATGAATTTTTAAAATAAAATGGAATTAAAAGAAATAAAAAAAAAATTAAAATCAGAATTTAAAAATAACAAAAAGCGTGGAGTGTTGGATGCAGAGCTCATTAATTGAGCTGGCTAATCGTGTGGCTCCTGAGCGTGCTTGCACCATACACGTGAGTCATTGCATCACATGCTGCTAACTAAAAAGTCTTAACATTGTGTGGTCATGATCTGATTTGGAAAACCAAATGCACGGCCAAGATCTAATCTGGAGACCAGACGGTGGTATGCACCACCGTCTTCTCCGACCAACTTCCGGCGAGGGTCAAAGTTGTAGAGAAATAAAAGTTTACCAAATGCCACGATCTAGGTACCAAACGAAAGTTGGGGTGATGTACATCACCCCTGTACCAACCAAATTCGCTCTAGGATTTCATAGTAAGAGGAATCAGAGCATGAATTTTTGTGGTGTTCAACTGAACTTGTTGGAATTTGAAAATTCAAAGCTCTAAATGGTTGCCTCTATGTAGAGGACTTCAGACATCACAACAACAACAAGAAACAAGCAATATATGAGCAGATTCGAAGAAAATAAAATCTGAAGTGAACCTTTGAATTACAGAGCTTGAAGACACGATCTCTTGAGGTTGATGCTTGCAGTGTACTCTATGGATCAAAGTGAGAAAGGCTAAGGAACTTTAGATCCAAAAATCAATAAATGAAATTGAAGTTCAGATCTGAAAAAATTGAGAGAAAATGGTGAGTTCCTTTGAGTATGGTTGAGGACTGAATCGTGCAGCATGTAAGGCGCCCTTAGGTTACTGAAATGAGGAGCATAAGGCACTTATTTATAGAAAAAGGGATGGCTGAAAGCATGATCATTTCATTGCATGGATGGAAAGGGCCTCCATGCATGGGCCTGTACAGGCGCATGGAGGGCCCAATTCCACTTGGATTTGCAAGCTAATCATCAACAGATGTAAATTGGACGTGCAGATTGTGTATGCTTAGCTCATGTAATGCAATTTTAATGAGTTTCCAAAATTGTACCAATATGTTCATGCTTTCAAAAATGCCATATCTATAATTGAAACACAACCTTATGAGTAATGGTTGGAAAGATTTTTGCATGAGGATCATTTGTTATGTTGATCAAAACTTCATTTGAAACTTGGAAATTGGTGAAAAGTGATCATGAAGTGTAGGGTGCAAAACATGTACATGTGAAAATTTCAAAAATTGCCAAACTTTAAGCACTTATGTTTCAATGATGCAAGCTCCAAATGACAAAATCTTCTACATCCAAGTTGTAGATATTTTCAAGATAATCAATTTGGACTTAAAGTGTGCATAATTTGGATTTTTCATGAAGAAGTTATGGGCACTTGAAGTTGGACTTTTTCACATTTCAATGCTTTTGGTCCAAAGTGACCTATAATGTTTTGCATTATCACATGTATTTCTTTTAGGATTTTGAAAATTTTCTCAACATAACATTTGAAGTAGACATCTTCATATTTCGAATGCATTTTATCCCACCTTAAAATCATGAAAAATGAATGAATTAAGTCCTTGGGAAGTTGACCCAAAATTAGGGTTTCAGTCAAAATGACCTATAATGTCTTGAAATGGATGATGACCTTCCAAGATTCAAATAAATTTTTGATGATAATTAAAGTTGTTTATATGGTTCTTAAGAACATTTTTTCTCTTGGGATCATTTCCATTTGACAGAAACATTAAAAGTTAGGTCTCAGTGTACTTTAAAATAGTCAGATGAATTGACTGATCAACTTCTCAAGTCCAAACCTCATATTTTGATGAATTGATGATTGGGGACACTCAACTAAGTTCAAATATGCATTAAATGATGAATTAAATAACTTCCCTTGATTGCATTTGATCATGGGTTGAGGTTGCTTCATGAGCAAGACAGTTGATACACAGATGAATTAGGGTTCCCTTGGGAAACAAACCACAAACCCTTTGGTTTGCTTTGATCAAAATGATGAATTGAGATACTTGGGAGGAATATTTGATGGATGAGATCTTTGGGAACCATTTCCATGGTTGCTTTTATCTTCCCTTGACCATATCAATGCACATTGGATCTTCTAGAGGCTTTGGATCTTGTGACTGCTCAATCTACAAACAAAAGATGTTAGTGACATATTTTTGTGCTTTTGGTTAGTAAAAAAAATAAGAAAAGCAATAATATACAATTCAAGCATGCTTGGTGATCTCAAACCAACTCTCAAGATCCCACCCAAAGGTAAGAGCCAAGATGCTTATGATCCTTGAGGCAAGATGCAAATGTAATGTTATGATGCCATGAGATCTCTTAGGATCAAAATTGGGGTCTTACAAATAATACCATCCCAATACATGTTTTGGGAGGAAACTGAAATGATAATCATCCACGAGGACATAACTCAGTGGGGAATAATGAAGGAAAGGTAGACACTTTCTGCCTATGAGGCTGACTCTATATGGAGAGATCAGACACAAACATCTGCTTGGGGAAGAACATTTCACCAACTAGCAGGAGATAACAAGCAAAGATATATGGAAAAGAATGCAACATGAATATCGGAATGCTATGATTATGCACGTACATGCGTGGTTTATGTATGATTAATGCTGACAAATAGATATATCTAACACAAACAGGCCCAAGAGTCAATGGACAGACATCCGGTACAACATCTCACGAGAGAAAAACCAGGAAACACCAATCATAGCCAAGGATCAAGTAGAGTTGCTGCCGGGGACAAAAAAATTGCTGCTAGGGAAACAAGCAGAGTCCGCTGTTGGGGATAAGCAAAGGTTCACGACTACCACATGCTGGGGATCTTCCAACAGTACACAGAGAGGTGGATAAGATTATTCAGAGAAGAACTCTACTGGAGATCTTATCAGGGGGTGATGTGGAATTCTGTGGGGAACAACCACCAATCAGAAGCACATCAAATCAAATGTTCACTTCTATCCACTGAGGGAAACATCTCTGCTGCGGAGAAGGAGAATCAGTCACTCCACTGGGGAAGGAATCAATACGTTTTCCTCGAAGTTCGAACGCCAAACTAGAAGCAGATAAAGTCTCAGCTGGGAAGCTACAAAGCCACTGCCAGGGAACTCAGCATGGATAAGATCCATCATAGAAGGAACTCTACTGGGGAGCTTATCAGGGGAGAGGATATGAAACTCTATGGGGAACAACCACCAAACAGAAATTCCGAAAATCAACACATTCACACATATTTGCTGGAGAAACACTCTCTGCCAAGGAGAAGAGGAATATCGCTCCGCTGGGGAAGGAAACCATCCAATTAGGAGGACAAGCAAATATATCAAATTCTGATCAGGCAACTCCACTGGGAAAGACTGTTGGTGATCAAACAAGGGATAACCTGTAGGCGATCAACTGGAGAGAATCCGATGGCAAACCAACTGAGGGAAGTCTAATGTGGGCAACCCTGCTGAAAACTTCCACTCATGTTGAGGGTTTCCTGCTCAATTCTGCGGGAGGTTTCCAATTACAATGAGGGAAGACCAACTTCCTCAAAAAGATAGCATATCAACTTTTATCACTCTATATGGGATTTTAGGTCAGTCCACACAAGGGATGACAACCATATATTTGATAAAACACAGATGCTAGACTCAGACTCTCTAGGGAATTGAGAAGACCAAGACTAAAACTTCAGACTCTCCGGGGATTTTGGTGGTACAATACCTTCTTCCGCACTTGCTGAGGAGACAACCTGAAAGATGATGAAGAGGATACAACACATACCAGGAATATGAACAAATGTCTTACCCTTTTGGATATCGTACTATCCTTGGGAGAGCACTAAAGACGTTTCAATTATCCTTTTAGTCATAGTGAATATTCACTTCGTTTAAAAACAGTTTATAAAAACTTCATTTGTTTAAAACAATGATATTTATCAATTAAAACATGCAAACATTTGTTAAACAGAAACAAATAAGAGTGCAAAGAATTGGATAAAGGCTCAAATTTATTTGATAGGATGGTAGTCTGCAAATGGCAAGACTCCATGGATCTTTACAAATTTGAAATTGGTGATATATATTGGAAAAAGGGCTACATTGAACATAATGACCATTTCTCCACCAACTCTAAATCCGGTGTATTTGAAGCTTCAGTTGACCATGACTGAGCGAGAATCTTTGACAGATGACAGCTGGTAGAACAAAGTCTTGTCAAGATGCAGTTACTTGCCAAATCCCTAATTTTTGCCTAGATTTCCCCAAGGTGAGGTACTCAATCTAGCAGGATGTATATATTCATTTTTTCATGTCTCTAACTTTTTCCTGGACCGCCCTTTCGGGTTTTCAATCCACCGAGACGCTCATTTTTGCCTAAGTCGCCCTTTCGGGTTTTCAACTTAGCGAGTTATTCTGTTTTTATTTTAGGCGAAGTATTTCTTGACTGCATCTGAATCCACAGGACGAGTGAAATCTTCCCCATCCATAGTTGTATGTATCAAAGCACCGCCTAAAAAGGCTCTCTTAACAACATATGGACCTTCATAGTTTGGAGTCCACTTGCCCCTAGAATCGGGAGCGAAAGACAAGACTTTCTTGAGCACAAGGTCACCTTCTCTAAATACACGAGGCTTGACCTTCTTATCAAAGGCTTTCTTCATCCTTTGCTGATACAACTAACTATGGCACATGGCAGTTAATCTTTTCTCTTCGATTAAGTTCAACTGGTCATAACGACTCTGAACCCATTCAGCCTCAGTCAACTTGGCTTCCATCAAGACTCTCGTTGATGGGATTTCAACCTCCACGGGGAGTACAACCTCCATGCCATAAACAAGGGAGAAAGGGGTTTCCCTTGTTGAAGTGCGGACAGATGTACGATAGCCATGCAAAGCAAATGGCAGCATCTTGTGCCAATCTTTGTACGTAACAACCATCTTCTGGATAATCTTCTTGATGTTCTAATTAGCAGCTTCAACATCTCCATTCATCTTGGGTCTATAAGGAGAAGAATTATGATGTGCAATGTTGAACTCACTACACAACTCTTTCATCATCTTGTTGTTCAAGTTAGATCCATTATCAGTAATGATCTTATCTGGCACACCATAACGGCATATGAGTTGATTCTTGATAAACTTCACAACTACCTGCCTGGTCACATTCGCATATGATGCCGCTTCAACCCATTTGGTGAAGTAATCAATTGCTACGAGAATAAATATGTGACCGTTCGACGCCTTTGGCTCTATCATGCCAATCATGTCAATTCCTTACATAGAGAAAGGCCATGGTGATGAAATAACGTTCAGAAGTGTCGGGGGAATATGAATCTTATCCGCATAAATCTGACACTTATGGCATTTCTTCACATATTTGCAGCAATCAGACTCCATTGTCAGCCAATAGTAGCCTGATCTCAACATCTTCTTTTCCATGTCATGTCCATTGGAATGAGTACCAAATGAACCCTCATGGACTTTAGTCATCAACAGGTCTGCTTCGTGTCTATCCACGCATCTGAGCAGAACCATGTCGAAAGTACATTGCCATTGAGGTAGAAACTGCCAGATAACCTCCTCAAAGTCTTCTTATCTTTAACAAATGCCCCGGGCGGGTAAATCTGACTCTAAAGAAAACACTTGATGTCATAATATCATGGCTTATCATCTTTCACTTCTTCGACTGCAAACACATGAGCTGGTCTATCCAAGCGCATCACGGTAATATTGGGGACTTCATTCCAGAATTTCACCACAATCATCGAAGCAAGTGTAGCAAGAGCATCTGCCATCCGATTCTCATCTCGAGGAATGTGATGGAAGTCAACCTTAGTAAAGAAAGTTGAAATCCTCCTTACATAATCTCTGTATGGGATGAGGCCAGACTGATTCGTCTCCCATTCACCTTTAATCTGATTAACAACAAGGGCCGAATCGCCATAAACATCAAGATGCTTGATCCTAAGATCAATACACTCTTCCAAACCCATAATACAGGCCTCATACTCCGCCATATTATTCGTGCATTTGAAAGTTAGCCTTGTTGTAAAAGGAAAATGTGTGCCCTGAGGAGTAATAATCACTGCCACAATACCATTTCCATATTGATTTACAGCGCCATCAAACACCATGCCCCATCGGGAATTAGGCTCTAGCCCTTCATCGAGCGTAGTCTCATCGCAATCTTTCATTTTCAAATACAGAATATCCTCATCAAGGAAGTCGTACTGAACAGATTGGTAATCCTCAATTGGTTGATGTGCCAAGTGGTCAGCCAAAATACTACCTTTAATAACTTTCTGAGCTCGATACTCAATATCATACTCAGACAACAACATCTGTCAACGGGCAATCCTCCCTGTTAAAGCAGGCTTCTCAAAGATATACTTAATTGGATGCATTTTGGATATCAACCAAGTCGTATGATTCAACATATAATGGCGTAAGCGCTTAGCAGCCCAAGCCAAAGGATAACATGTCTTCTCGAGCATTGAGTATCGAGACTCACAATCAGTGAACTTCTTACTCAGATAGTAGATAACGTACTCTTTCTTCCCTGATTCATCTTACTGACCCAATACATAACCCATAGAGTCCTTAAGAACAGTCAAGTACATACTCAAGGGTCTTCCTTCCACAGGCGGAGACAAAATCGGAGGCTTGGACAGATACTCTTTGATACTGTCAAAGGCCTTCTGGAAATCCTCGGTCCAATGATGATGCTAATATTTCCAGAGGAGCTTGAATATTGGCGCACATGTGGCATTCATGTGGGATATAAATCTGGAAATATAATTCAAGCGGCCAAGAAAACCTCGGAATTGCTTCTCAGTTTTGGGCGCAAGCATTTCTTGTATTACTTTGACCTTGGCAGGATCAACTTCAATACCTCTTTCACTGACAATAAATCCCAATAACTTGCCGGAACGAACTCCAAATGTACACTTGTCCGGATTCAGGCGGAGTTTGTACTTCCTCAAACGCTGAAAAAGCTTCAACAAATGTTCTACATGCTCAACTTCCGTCCTCGACTTCGCAATCATATCATCAACATACACCTCGATCTCCTTATGCATCATATCATGAAACAAGGTAGTCATAGCACGTTGATACGTGGCTCAGGTGTTCTTCAAACCGAAGGGCATCACTTAATAACAAAATGTTCCCCAAGGCGTGATGAATGTTGTCTTCTCCATATCCTCGGGTGCCATTTTGATCTGATTATATCCGGAATATCCATCCATAAATGAGAAGACATTAAATTTAGCTGTATTATCTACCAACATATTGATGTGTGGTAGAGGAAAATCATCTTTCGTACTAGCTTTATTCAAGTCTCTTTAGTCCAAGCACATCCGGACTTTTCCATCTTTCTTAGGCACGGGCACAATATTGGCCACCCATTAAGGATATGTAGAAGTCACCAGAAACCCCGCCTCAATTTACTTCTGAACTTCTTCTTTAATCTTCACTGCCATATCAGGATGAGTTCTTCTGAGCTTTTCTTTCACAGGCACACACTCAAGCTTCAAAGGCAGGAAATGTTGCACGATATCAGTATCTAGACTAGGCATGTCTTCATATGACCAGGCAAAGATGTCAACATATTCTCGTAGCAACTCAATCAACCCCTTCTTCACAGACTCTTCTAGGAGTGCCCCAATCTTCACTTCGCGAACACAATCCTCAGACCCCAAGTTGATTGTCTCCAAATTCTCAAGATGTGGCTGAATGATCTTCTCTTCGTGCTTAAGCAGATGGGTAATCTCATCAGGAATCTCTTCAACATCATCTTCTTCGGCCTCAAATTCAGGGAACTCAAAGTTGGGAGATGGTGTTGGATCATTATGTTCAATGGGTTCGATCAACCTGCATAATGATTTTGGATATGAAAGAGATTTTAGAATTCAAGCAAGGCAAATCATTATGCAGATGAAAAGATTGATTTTATTCTTTTTTAGGGTTTTATGTGATCACCACTTCCATGCAAAAAGCAAAAAGTGAAAATAATTTGGAAAAACAAACGTTTAACATGAAATTATTGAATGAATATCGTTGTATTAATGTGCCAACAATGTCATCACTTCTCCTTTTGGCATGGGAGAAGGGTTTTTTAAACAAAAGTTAACATTACGTGGACTTATGGACAACTGTTGGAACATCAACAACGACCCAATTATTGCAGACTCCTCCAGGGATGACAAAGTTGCCAGAATCCTCCTCTGCATCTTCTTCCACTATAGCAGCAGCCTCTTGGTCTTCGACCGTATGGATGAAACCACCACTCTGAAATAAACCGTGCTTGTTGAAAGTGCCTGAAGAGTACCCTTTGCCAGCCTGGGATTTATTGTCTTCCAGCTTAATCATTTGTCCTAAACCAGTAGTTGCGCCATGCTCAATGGCCAAATTTGCATCATTGTAGGACGCAAATGAAGAAGTTCCTTTCTTAGAAGGCTCAGCAATAGACAAGGCTTGGAACGGCGTCCCAACCTCATCCTCAGCATCTATATAAGAAAAGGAAGACAAATGGCTAACCAAGAGAGCCTTCTCTCCCCCTACTACCACCAACTTCTTGTTCTTCACAAACTTTAACTTTTGGTGTACGGTGGATGTCACGGCGCCTGCCTCGTGATCCCATGGTCTGCCAAGCAAACAACTATATGATGGGTGGATATCCATGACCTGGAAAGTGATCTGGAAGTCACTAGGTCCTATCTTGATTGGAAGCTCAACCTCGCCAATCACAGTTTATATGGATCCATCAAAAGCCTTAACAGCCACTCCACTCTGCCTCATGGGAGGCCCTTGATATGAAAGTTTTGCCAGAGTGGATTTTGGCAACACATTAAGCGATGACCCTGTGTCTACCAACACATTAGACAAGGCATCATCCTTGCATTTTATTGAAATGTGTAGAGCCAAATTGTGGTCTTTTGCCTCCTCGGGAAGATCAGCGTCACAAAAGCTCAAGTTGTTACAAGTAGTAATGTTTGCAACAATGCTATCAAACTGCTCTATTGTGACATCGTGATCCACGTATGCCACGTCCAAGACCCTCTGCAAATCTTCGCGGTGTGGCTTAGAGTTCATCAACAAAGACAATACAAATATCTTTGGTGGAGTTTGTAGCAGATGATCGACAACATTATATTCGCTCCTCTTGATGAGCCTCAACATCTCACCACAGTCCTTTTTCATCATGCCATTCTGGCCAACAGGCACAGGAGTTCTAGCAGCAACGACGGGTCTGTCAACAGCAAGTGTCGGATTCGGAGAATAAGAAGAAGTCCCTACAGGACGGGCAACATTACCAACAACATCAGTCCTTTTGGTGTCAGCTTGGGGTTTCGGCGGCGCCGAGAAAACACGACCACTGCGAGTCAAACCACTAACATCAGAAATACTTGTAACAGAAGTGGAGGGAAAAGGCACCTCCTTCCCATCTTCTAATGCTACCGCATTATATATATATAGGGAACTGCTCTGTCTGAAGAGTAAGGCACAGGGACAGCTGGCTTGATAACGAGAGTATGAGAAGCCTTCTTCTCGCTCCCATCATATTTGACAACAACAGGTTCAGGAATTCTAAACACAGGGGATATAACATTAACTTCATCCTCATCACGATTCTGAAGTATCTCGATCACACCCATATCCAGCATTTCTTGGATATCTATCCTGACTTGGCGACATCCTCTCTCATTGACAGTGCATACACGGTAGCTGTCATGGTCATGCTCGTAATGAATGTATCCACATAGCAGTCTACGCATCTCGACCAACGATTGACGGATATGGCTGACATATCTGACCTTGTACTTGCCAGGGCAACCCTGAACCATATTAACTGCAGCCTTCCCATGCTCGGGCAATGGGTTCTTCTTAACATTAGGACCTACATCCTCGAAAAAAAATACCACTTCTAACAAGGTCTTGAACCTTGGTCTTGAGAGGGTAACAGTTCTCCACATCATGTCTGGGAGCACCGGAATGATAAACACAGTGAAGCTCGGGCTTGCACCACCACTGAGGGTTAGTCAGTACAGCAGGTGGGTCACGTGGAGTAATCAACTTCCTTTCAATTAGTGAAGGATATAGCTCTGCATAAGTCATTGGAATAGGATCAAAAGTGACCCACTTCCTATCATAGCTAGTGCTGGTTTGATTGTTGTTTCGAGGCTGGTAGGCCTGCTGTTGCGGACGATGCTGTTGTTGTTGATACTGTTGATGTTGCTGTTGCTGGTTCTGATGCTGATAACGTTGATTCTCCCTGAAGGCAGGTGCTATATGAGCTACCTGGTGTTGGGTACTGGCCGGGCGCACAGCTTTCCTCTTCATAGAGGGTCTTCGTTGTTTAATATGGGAGGACACAGTATGTGCCTCTCCATCTTTCTTCTTGGAAAATGCCCCATAACGTTTGGCAGAAGAGCCTTCTTCTCTGGTCAGGCGTCCTTCCCTGACTCCTTCTTCTAATTGCATCCCCATGTTCACCATCTCGGTGAAGTCAGAGGGAGCGCTAGCGATCATCCGCTCGTAGTAGAAAGATCTTCGTCATTTCTTTCTCTTCGAGCGGGGGCACAATCTGTGCAGCCAATTCACGCCACATCTAGGCGTACTCCTTAAATGTTTCCTTCTCCTTCTAGGACATAGCCCTCAGTTGGTCCCTATCGGGAGCCATATCAACATTGTACTTATACTGCTTGACGAAAGCTTCGCCAAGGTCGTTGAAGGAGCGGATGTTCGCACTGTTCAGACCCAAATACCATCTAAGTGCGGCACCAGACAGACTATCCTGGAAATAGTGGATGAGAAGTTGATCGTTGTTAGTTTGAGTTGACATCTTGCGTGCATATATCACAAGATGGCTGAGCGGGCAAGTGTTCCCTTTGTACTTTTCAAAGTCAGGAACTTTGAATTTGATAGGAATCTTGACATTGGGCACGAGACACAGCTCAACAACAGATTTACTGAAGAGGTCCTTCCCTCTAAGAGTTTTAAGTTCCTTGCACAGCTCAAGGAATTGATCATTCATAGCATCCATTTTCTCGTACACATTTGGGCCCTCAGATGGCTCAGAGTGATAAATGGTGTCATCAACTCTCGGTAAAGTGTGCACAACTTGAGGTGGCACAACAAGGACCGAGCTAGATATCGGCAGAGAAGCAAAAGTAGGGGCGAGGCCCTCTGGAACAAAATTAGCGGGCATCCCCCAAGGAAACCCAGTTGGCATAGCTGATAACATGAAATTATATCACATTTTAAGACTTAATTTAATTAGATTATATTATCATTTACTTTAATTTATCCCATTTTATCAGATATTATGCAGTATTTCTTTTCTATTTACATCAGGTACCCATTTTGAAGCAAAAGTGAAAAAGGGAAGAAAAGGAGGTGTAAAAAGCAATAAAAAGAAAACAAATAACCAAGACCAAGCCCAGCCCAAAAGGAAGCGCAAGTTGCCCCTGTGACGGGCGTCACAAGGGTTGTGACGAGCGTCACGCGAAGTAGCCTTGTGACGGACGTCACACATGGTGTGACGAGCGTCACACCAGTCCACTAGCTTTTTGGCGCAAGTTACGCTCTCAGAAGAATGGAAGTAACGTTGAGGATTTCGTGTCCTATTCTCAAGCCGTGTATTTAGCCATGCTGAAGACTCGTAGGAAACGCAAGGCAGTTACCAAGGCTATTATAAATAGCCATCTCCTCTCTTTGCCGTCGAAAAGTTTTTGCACGCTCAGTTTTGCGAAAGCTCTGCCAAATTTTCCTTTCACGCCTTTGCTTAATTTTCTTCCTTTCCAGCATTGTTCATTTTATTTATTTCTTTTGCAAGCTTTACTTTCCCTTTTCCCTTGCAATTTATCTTTCCCGTTTTTAGCTTTTAGATATTTTTCGCATAATAGTTTCTACACCGGAAACTACTGTGCAGCTTTATACCGGATTTAACCTTACGTTATATTCGAGTTTTATTTCCTTGATTTATTTTACGGTTTAATTGAAGAATCCAAGAACAAATCCTACCGGCTTGTGGTGGAGTGTTCAAGACCATTGTATTACGCATTCAGGTTCTTTAATTGCTATTTAATTTTGTATGTTTTATTCTATTGTTTATTCATATTGCCTGCCTGGAATGAGTCTGTTTATGCATGATATAAATTCTTGTTTATTTAGCATGTCTGGCTAATTTGCCTAGGTATCGGTATGTAAAGTAAGCAGAATAAGGGATCGAGACTGAGTCGGTTTATCTAAACTTAAAATCAAAATCAATCTTTTTATGGTCTCAACTTACAGGTTTAATAACAAGATTTTTTACAAAAGTAAAAGACATAGAGAAGTTAAAATCAATAGAGCGAGAGTTTGAGATTTTAACTGGACAGTGTAAGTTAGGCATTAATTCTAGATCAGGGCGAGAGCAAGTTTTAGAGTTAATTAAATTCTGACCTTTTCCAAAAAGTATTTTTAAAGATTGAATGTGAGGACGAGAGTTAAGCATTTGGATTTAATTATATAACCTAAGTCAACAGAGCGAGAGTTTGAGATAAGGGTGTTTAAAACGGTCAGTATTTTCTTAAAAAGAGTTTCTGCAACTTTATTGTTTTCAAAATATGGTTTTTGACTTAATTATAAGTGACAGCAACATTAATATAAAATCATGGTTTATTCAACAGAGCGAGAGTTTGAGATAGAACCTTTAACCAATAAAGTTAACCGAAACGATTCATTTTAAAACCAAGAAACCGACAAAGACTTGATTCCCTAGTTTTGACGAATTACATACCGATATCCGTTTTATTAATATTTAATCTAGACATTAGTTTAGCTCTTAGTTTTTCCCCAAACAATCGAACATCTTCACCTTAGATTTACGTAGTAACTTTAGATAACGGTATATCGATTCATAAGTCCCTGTGGGATCGATATCTTTTAAAACTACGCGATAGAACTGTGCACTTGCAGTTTGTATCCCATTCTCGACTCACCCAGTCGAGCGATCAAGTTTTTGGCGCCGTTGCCGGGGACTTTTATTCAATCGATATCGTAACTCTTCCGTTACGCTGTAGAGACTAAGGTTTCTTTTTCTTCTATTTTCTTTCTTTCGTTGATTTGTATGCCACGCACTCGCTCTCAAGGCGAACCGCTCTATTTACGAATCAACGACATCGAACTATATCTCCGAGTCTTACGACGAATTCGGGAATATCGTGCTGAAAACAATCTCCCTCCTATAGACCTTCCTGATCTCAAAGATTTTCCTTCTTTAACCGAGATGGCAGAACCAGCTCGTGCTCTTAGAGATTACGCCGCTCCATCGCAAGATGAACCGCATTCAAGTATTGCTCCGCCCGCAATCGAAGCAAACAACTTTGAACTTAAACCTTCGTTGTTGCAGGCTGTGCAACAGAACCAATTCTCTGGAAATCTTACCGAAGATCCAAACCTTCATTTATCCGTATTTGTCCAATACGCTGATACTGTTAAAGCTAATGGTGTCACTTCAGAGGCAATTCGACTTCGTCTTTTTCCTTTCTCATTAAGAGATAGCGCTAGAAGATGGCTTCAATCTCTTCCTTCCAACTCAGTCACCACATGGAACGAGTTGAAGAAAGTTTTTCTTGCCCGATATTTTCCGCCAAGCAAAACAGCTATGTTAAGAGCCCAGATAAACGGATTTAAACAGAAAGACAACGAGTCTCTTTTCGAAGCATGGGAAAGATACAAAGACATGATGAGACTTTGCCCACACCATGGTTTGGAAGACTGGTTAGTAATTCACACATTTTATAATGGTCTCTTATACAATACAAGGTTAACAATAGACGCCGCTGCAGGTGGTGCACTAATGAACAAACCTTATGCTGATGCTTACCAGCTTATCGAGAGCATGGCCCAAAACCACTATCAGTGGGGAACCGAACGAACAACAGTGGAAAAACCTCAACCGAAAACTGGCATGTACGAGATAAGTAACCTTGATCACGTCAATGCAAAAGTGGATGCTTTGATCCAGAAGATTGAAAGTTTAAACGTATCGCCTCCAGCAGCCGTGGTTGCTATAACTCAGAATTGCGAGGTCTGTGGAATCCAAGGCCACACTCCTGCGGAATGTCAACTCTTGACTGGAATCCAAACAGAGCAAGTAAACTATGCTCAAGGAAGCCCCTATTCGAATACCTATAACCCAAATTGGAAGAACCATCCAAACTTCTCATATAAGAGTAATAATGCTTTATACGCACCTGGACAGTCTCCAAATCAAGCCCCATCTATACCTCCAGGATATCAGAAACCGAATCCTAACAATAATACCCCTAGAAAATCCAACTTGGAAATCATGATGGAAAACTTTATAGCTTCCCAACAACAAACCAATAAAGATTTCTTAAACCAGAACATACACACTGGCGAACAACTTAAACAACTAGCAAGCAAAGTAGATGCCCTGGCTACCCATAACAAAATGCTGGAAACGCAAATATCTCAAGTAGCTCAACAACAAGCACCTACTGCTGCACCAACTGGTACATTCCCTGGACAGCCCCAACCCAATCCGAGAAGCCAAGCTCATGCAATTATATTGAGAAGTGGAACGGAAGTGGAAGGACCGTCTGACCCAAGGATAGAAAACCAAAACCCTGAGAAATCCATTGAGGAAAGTGAACCTAAGGAAAAGGAAGAGAGTAATAAGGAAACCCTAAAAAAGAAGGAACCTTATGTACCTCCACCACCTTACAAACCACCTATACCTTACCCTCAAAGGCTTGTTAAAACCAAAGATGTAGGCCAATTTAGAAAATTTGTTGATCTCCTTAAACAATTAAACGTTACAATTCCGTTTACCGAAGCTATTACGCAGATGCCCTCATATGCTAAATTCTTAAAAGAAATTCTTTCTAATAAGAGGAAACTTGAGGATAGCGAAACCGTTACACTCCCTGCCGAATGTAGCGCTATAATCCAAAACATGCCCCCTAAACTCAAGGATCCGGGTAGCTTCTCTATACCCTGTCACATAGGAAAATTTGTCATCGACAAAGCCTTATGCGATTTAGGAGCCGGAATTAGCGTTATGCCCTTATCCATATGTAAGAAACTAGAGATGGGAGAATTAAGACCGACCAAAATGTCTGTGCAATTAGCAGATCGTTCCATCAAATATCCTGTAGGAATCCTTGAAAACGTTCCCGTACGCATAGGTCAGTTTTACATTCCCACTGACTTCACAATTATGGACATTAGAGAAGATGATACGACACCTATTATACTAGGAAGACCATTCTTAGCAACTGCCGGTGCAATCATAGACGTAAAACGAGGACGACTCACCTTCGAAGTAGGTGAAGAAAAAATTGAATTCATTCTTTCCCAATTCTTGAAAGCACCTGCAATAGAAGATACATGTTACTTCATGGATATCATCGATGAATGCATAAAAGAAGCAGAGTCAGGAGAAGTCAAACCATCAGACTATCTTTTAGAGGACAAATCTAAACAATGCCTAGCAATAACACCAGATCCTACGCAGTGTCTTAACAAACCAACCCCTGATTTGAAAACACTTCCCAAAAATCTGAGATATGAATTCCTAGACTTAGAACTTGAACGACCTGTGATAGTTAATGCAGATCTAGGAAGACTCGAAACAGAAAAACTCCTACATATCTTAAGAAAATATCCAACTGCACTAGGATACCACATCACCGATCTTAAAGGAATAAGCCCTTCTATTTGTATGCACCGCATCATGTTAGAAGAAGACTGTAAAACCTCTAGGGAACACCAGAGAAGACTAAATCCGATCCTAAGTGAGGTAGTAAAGAAAGAAATAACCAAGTTATTAGAAGCAGGTATTATATATCCTATATCTGACAGCAAATGGGTTAGTCCTGTACACGTTGTACCCAAGAAAGGAGGCATAACCGTTATTGAAAACGAAAAAGGAGAAACTATAACTAAACGAATCGAATCGGGATGGAGAATGTGCATTGATTATAGGAAACTAAACAAAGCAACCCGAAAAGATCATTTCCCTTTACCATTCATTGACCAAATGTTAGAACGATTAGCTAAACATTCACATTTCTGTTATTTAGACGGTTATTCAGGCTTCTTTCAAATACCAATTCACCCTGATGACCAAGAAAAGACAACATTCACATGCCCTTTTGGTACCTTCGCGTATAGACGAATGTCGTTTGGTCTGTGTAATGCCCCTGCAACTTTTCAAAGATGCATGATGGCAATATTCGCCGACTTTCTCGAAAACATCATGGAAGTATTTATGGATGACTTTTCTGTATACGGACAAAGTTTCGAAGAATGCCTTGAAAACCTGGAAAGAGTTCTGGAGCGATGTGTAAAAGTAAACTTAGTACTTAATTGGGAAAAGTGCCACTTTAGGGTACAAGAAGGAATTGTTTTAGGACACATCATCTCGAACAGAGGATTTGAAGTAGACAAAGCCAAAATAGAGGTAATCGAAAATCTTCAACCCCCAAGAACCGTGAGAGAAGTACGAAGCTTTCTAGGACACGCCGGTTTTTACCGACGATTCATCAAAGACTTCTCTAAGATAACCAAACCCTTAACCGGACTGTTGATGAAAGATGCTGAATTCATATTCGACGATAACTGTTTAAAAGCATTTCAAACTCTTAAACAAGCATTGATCTCCGCACCCATTATGCAGACACCAGACTGGAATGAACCATTCGAAATAATGTGCAATGCCAGTGATTATGCTGTAGGTGCTGTTTTAGGACAAAGAAAGGATAAAAAGCTTCACGTTATATATTACGCTAGCAGAACCCTGGATGAAGCACAGATAAATTATGCCACAACCGAGAAAGAACTCCTAGCAGTGGTATTTGCGCTAGATAAATTTCGTTCTTACTTGGTAGGAGCCAAAATAATAGTTTACACTGATCACGCTGCTATCAGGTACCTTTTAACAAAAAAGGATGCTAAACCTAGACTCCTAAGATGGATAGTAGCAGACCACCTCTCTAGACTTGAGAACCTTGAACCAGAAAGAACATCCATTAATGATGATTTCTCGTATGATAAACTCATAGCTACTTTGGAAGAGAACAACTCCGACATGCAAGTAGAAACCACCTTAGCTATATCTGTCATACCATGGTACGCTGATCTAGTCAATTATTTAGCTGCCGGAATAGTTCCACCTACTTTATCTTACCAGCAGAAGAAACGATTCTCCCACGACATAAAACACTATTACTGGGATGATCCCTTACTTTTCAAAAGAGGCCCCGATGGTATTTTCCGTCGATGTATACCCGAAGAAGAGGTAGAAAATATAATCCAACACTGTCACTCTGCGCCTTATGGTGGACACACAAGTACATCCAAGACCTGCTCTAAAATCCTACAAGCTGGCTTTTATTGGCCAACTATATGGAAGGACGTACATGCGGCTATTAAGGAGTGTGACAGATGTCAACGCACGGGAAACATATCTAGACGTGACGAGATGCCACAAAAAGGTATTTTGGAAGTAGAGATTTTTGACGTGTGGGGGATAGACTTCATGGGACCCTTTCCATCCTCTTTCGGTAACAAATACATACTCGTGGCAGTTGACTACGTATCAAAATGGATCGAAGCTATAGCTTCTCCAACAAATGACACCCGAGTAGTAACTAGACTCTTTAAAAATATAATATTTCCGAGATTTGGCATCCCAAGAATAGTAGTCAGTGATGGTGGATCACACTTTATATCCAAGGTACTCAAAAAACTACTACTTAAATATGGAGTGAGACATAGGATAGCAACACCTTACCACCCTCAAACCAGTGGACAAGTGGAAGTATCTAACAGAGAAATCAAGCAAATACTAGAAAAAACGGTCGCCACTTCAAGGAAAGATTGGTCATTGAAATTACCAGAAGCTTTATGGGCATACCGAACTGCTTATAAAACTCCCATAGGGACGACCCCATTTAAGCTCATTTATGGAAAATCCTGTCACCTCCCGGTAGAATTAGAACATAAAGCCTATTGGGCTATTAGAAATTTAAATTTGAATTATAAAGCCGCCGGTGAAAAGAGAATCCTTGACATAAACGAATTAGAGGAACTCAGAAGAGACGCCTATGAAAATGCCAAAATCTATAAAGAAATAACAAAACAATGGCATGACAAGCGTATATCAAGGAAAGTCTTCAAGCAAGGCGACGCAGTACTTTTATTTAACTCTAGACTAAAGTTATTCCCGGGAAAACTACGATCCAGATGGTCAGGACCTTTTCATATCACTCAAATCTTTCCCAGTGGAGCGGTAGAAATAAAAGGACAATCTACAGAACCGTTCACCGTAAACGGGCAACGTCTGAGACATTATCACTATGCGGAAACCAACGAGGATTCGCAAATTCTACACTTAGACGAAACGCCCCCAGGACTCATAGACTATATTTAACAGTTTCTTTGTCGAGCTTGCGACATTTAAACAAAGCGCTTAGTGGGAGACAACCCACAAATTAATCTGTTATTTTATTATTCTATTATTATTATCATTTCTCTATTTTTCTCTTAATTATTCTTTTAATTTCTATTTAGTATTCATTATTGATTTATTCAAAAAGAAAAAAATATATCTATATATAATAATAATAATTCTTTTCTTCTTTCGGCATTTGGCCAAATCCTGACTTAAACTCATGTTTCTTTTCTCTAGTTAACACTAACCAGATAGGACATTTTGATCGTATGGGTATCAAGTTCAGAGGAATGGCTCAGAAACGAAAGTTTGAAGAACTAGCCGCTAGAGAGATGCTACCTAGTTTATATGCTGATGATTGGGCTATGACTGCCCTTGGACTGAGACAGAGTGTCCTCTTTTTGCTGAATCAGATAGGATGGGAGACCTCCCTTATCCTGAGACATTTCACCACCTATCGGAGACTCACACTAGAATTCCTTAGTTCATTAATCTATCTACCTAGCCATGGAAAAGGAATTAGCAGAGGTTTTATCCAGTTCAGAATGTTCAATATGGAGTACCAATTTAATATTAGAGACTTCACCAACCTTTTGGGTTTTCCTACCTCCTTTGATACATTCACTGTAAGCCAGGAAGAACTTTTTGAATATAGAGAGCTTGAACACTTTTGGGGTAAGCTGACTGGAAATGATGAGCCCGAAGAACATGAGTTTCTCTCTGGAAACATACATAACCCGGCTTTTCGCTATTTCCATAAGATCCTGACCCACACTTTATTTGGGAAGAAGCCAAATAGTACTTCAGTTTCACGTGATGAACTCTTCATCATATTTTGTGCTTCCCAGAACCGTCCAGTAAACGGTGCTACTTTTATGTTAGCTAATTTGGACCACCTTATCCAGGATGAGCGAGCACCCATTAGAATAGGCGGTTTGATCACTATGATAGGTAATGCTATTGGACTACGTCAGCCTATGCTTGACCTTAACCCTTTTTGTGGCATTACTACTATGAGTATACCCTTCCTCTTCAACACTATGTTTATAGCAAACATAGGGTCTGATGAGTTCGAGCTTATTATTGATAACCAGGTTCTCTGCCTATTCACCATGCCCGATCCTAGAACTAGTGTTCATAATCAAAGGAACTGGCTCTATAACCTGAATGAAACCCCAACTCCGGCTGGATCCACTGAATCCATCCAGGATTATGATATTTGTGACGACTATGAGCACTATGTTGACCATATCTCTCTTGCTGAGTCTGACCCTCAGACACCTTCCGGCTACTATGATATTGATCCTCCTCCTCAGCCTGTCCTGACCGAAGAGTCAGTCATGCCTGATCTCCGACATCATATGCCAGGAACAGATATTAAAACAGTCATTGAAGCCTTGATGTCAGAGCAAGACGCCCTCAGGGAAGATGTCCATAACTTGAGACTTGAAATCCTAGAATGCATGAGCGGAACGGCAAGTTAGTTACGTATGTTACGGCATCATGTTAACTCTTTTGCTCCTCCGGCCAGAGATCCGAAGATAGATGGAATTTAGTTATATTTCTTTCTAAGTTATTTAGTTTTAGGCTAGATTTTTTTTTCATTAATGTTGTTTGAATTCATGTTTATTTCTGTTTCATTTCATTATTTTCCTTCCCTGTAATACTTTATGATCAATTTTATTGAAGCTGTTTAATTAATTTTATTATGCAATGGCTATTATGTTCTACTGTTGTTACCTACTATTATCATTATACAAAGCAAGTAAGCGTGCACATTGCATTAAAACTGCAGACTAAACTGATCATAAGCAAAATAAAACATTAAAATACGCCAAAGTAATTCTGTGAAGCGCCACTGAAGCCTTGCCAAAAAGGAGGTGTGACGAGCGTCACACACTCCATGACGAACGGCACGCAAAACGCCTGTTACGAACGTCACACCCCTGTGACGAGCGTAACGCCCTTCAGACAAGTGAACGTTAAGGAGCCGTTGGAGACGAACGTTACACTTTGATTTTTTTACATTCCCCATTCATTTTTCATTTACCACACTTAATTACTTTTCAACCACTTTTTCTTTCTACCTTCCAACCCTTCTCCTATAAATACCTACCAAAACCTCCTTCATTCACCACAAAACAATTCTCTCATATCAAACACACTTCTTTTCCTTTCCAAATCATCCCTTCAAAAATTCATCACAATGGCGGGAAATCAAAATTTCGAAAATATCATCTTCCGATCCGGAGATGACAACTATCAGCAAGAGCAATTCGAGCGTTTCCAACAGCGAGGCGTCGCTCCCACCAGGTACCCCGATTTAACTTGTTTACAACAATTGGGCTTACTCCAAGGTATCGAGTGGATGCTCCGTAAAGCCGATTTAACCTTCCTTTGCACCCATAACCAACCCACCTACCCTTCCCTAACCTTAGAATTCCTAAGTTCTTACGACTACACCACTCCCGCCGGTGAAGGTGAATTTCTAACCGGTACGGCAACCTTCCGTATCTTTAACACCGAGTACTCTCTAACCCAACGCCAATTGAGTGCCATGCTACAATTTCCCACAGAAGGTCTGCTGCATGCCAGAATCCCTCCAACCTCAAACTGGAACACAGTTCTAGTTTTCGATCTTTTTAAGAAAATTTCCGGTATAAATACCTACAACTGGGAAGAACTCCTTCTCTCCCACATCCATAACCTCACCATCCGTTATTTTCTCCGTATCCTGCAAAACACACTTTTTGGAAGACCAAACAACAGTAAGGTTAACTCGAAGGAGTTATTTTTCCTCCAGTGCGTTTTCGAACCGGATACTAAGGTAAACGCCGCCTCTTTTCTCTTTCATCATATCCGCACCTTATGTGCTAGAGGCCGGCAACCCTTTATAATTGGTGGATTAATAACCTCCATAGCACTTGGCCTGAACCTAGGGGATAAACTCCAAACTTTAGAATCCCTACCTCCCCTGTCTATGGATATCAGCTATTGCCGCTCCAGCCGCCTGATTAAAAACAGAGTAGGCGGAGGCTATTATCTTATGGTGAACAACCAAGCAGTCCCGAGTGTTGTGCTACCCAATACCACCCTAACTGATGTCACAAACCCCGACCGCCACCTCTACGATCTTAGCGCTCCTGAAACCACCGAGCCTTCACAAACAAACCAGCAAACAGATGAGTTTGAAGAAATGGAACAAGGTGATCATCCGCCAACACAACAATCAGTCCCGCTAAACCCTTCCAGTAATGCAGCCGGCCCATCCTCCCAACGTCGTCGACGACGAAGGCCTGCGACCAACGATGACATTATGGATGCTATCGATGGTATGCAGGCACAGAATACAGAGATGATGCAGATGATGCGTCAAATGCAACAGCAACAGGACGCTCGGAATGCCATAACCGACCAGCGGTTTACTGAATTGTTCAACAGGTTCGACAACTTAGACATACGTCAAAGATCACCAGGTCCAAGAACCAGAGGCGGAAGGCAGCCTTAGTTGTTATTTTCTTTTTTTTTCCTTTCCATCTTGTATTTCACTTCCTTAAAACATTGAGGACAATGTTTAGTTTAAGTATGGGGGGGAAACAATATTCTTTCCATTCTCAGTTTTTTTTTTCAAGTATGTTATTTTCCCTTTCATTGTTATTTCCCCTTCTTATTATAAAAAAAAAAAAAAAAAAACAAAAAAAAAAAAAACAAAAATTATTATTATAATATATATTTATTTTAAGTTAAGTTCCTAAGTGTGAAAATTTTCTATTATCTATTCCCCTCAATTTCCTGAGCCATAACAAAAATTTTAACACACCCAATAAGTATAAAGGTTGCTTACTTTATAAAACTTGAGTGAGATCAAAACAAAACCATTACCGTAACAACGCTCTGAGAACCTCAATATGTTAGATCAGGATAAGTACCTATTATACCAATTCCTCGAACTTTTAGTTCTATGGCAACCCCAAGTAGTTTATACAAAAGTCAGCATCGTCTTAATAGCAAACTACGTGGAGAGCCGATGAATATAAGTGAATGATCCCCAAAGTAACCTAAAATATATAAAGATATCAAGAAATGCACTAATTAAATTAGGTGATCCTTACCAGATCATTTAATCTAAAGGTTGCAGATCATGCAAAAGCACAATACGAAAGATCCATTATGAGTTGGTTCAGTAGGAATCTGGTACTGAACTCGGTAGGGCGGACTACGGTCCGATCCCCCGCAATTTGCAATGGACTGAATAATGAAGTTATCCGACTTATGTACCAGAACTTCTGGCTAAAAGCGGATCATAATCACTAACCGGTTACTCCACTATGTGCGCGAAAAGATAAAGGGCTTAATGTGATTTCGCTAGAATGAAAACGGGTAAAATAAGACTAAAGGAACCAGGATAGCTATCATAGGGTACTTATAACTGATTGGCATAAAAGTAGGGTTATCTAAGTTGTAACGGTAGTTGTTGATGTCAAGATTAAACTCAAAATCCTCCTAAACAAAAATCCATTCGCAACCTAGTACGAATTGAGGTGTGCTTTGAAATTTCATCTGGCTAAAACTTTTAACAAGTTCTATACTGAATTTTGCTTGAGGACAAGCAAAGATTTAAGTATGGGGGAGTTTGATAACATGAAATTATATCACATTTTAAGACTTAATTTAATTAGATTATATTATCATTTACTTTAATTTATCCCATTTTATCAGATATTATGCAGTATTTCTTTTCTATTTACATCAGGTACCCATTTTGAAGCAAAAGTGAAAAAGGGAAGAAAAGGAGGTGTAAAAAGCAATAAAAAGAAAACAAATAACCAAGACCAAGCCCAGCCCAAAAGGAAGCGCAAGTTGCCCCTGTGACGGGCGTCACAAGGGTTGTGACGAGCGTCACGCGAAGTAGCCTTGTGACGGACGTCACACATGGTGTGACGAGCGTCACACCAGTCCACTAGCTTTTTGGCGCAAGTTACGCTCTCAGAAGAATGGAAGTAACGTTGAGGATTTCGTGTCCTATTCTCAAGCCGTGTATTTAGCCATGCTGAAGACTCGTAGGAAACGCAAGGCAGTTACCAAGGCTATTATAAATAGCCATCTCCTCTCTTTGCCGTCGAAAAGTTTTTTGCACGCTCAGTTTTGCGAAAGCTCTGCCAAATTTTCCTTTCACGCCTTTGCTTAATTTTCTTCCTTTCCAGCATTGTTCATTTTATTTATTTCTTTTGCAAGCTTTACTTTCCCTTTTCCCTTGCAATTTATCTTTCCCGTTTTTAGCTTTTAGATATTTTTCGCATAATAGTTTCTACACCGGAAACTACTGTGCAGCTTTATACCGGATTTAACCTTACGTTATATTCAAGTTTTATTTCCTTGATTTATTTTACGGTTTAATTGAAGAATCCAAGAACAAATCCTACCGGCTTGTGGTGGAGTGTTCAAGACCATTGTATTACGCATTCAGGTTCTTTAATTGCTATTTAATTTTGTATGTTTTATTCTATTGTTTATTCATATTGCCTGCCTGGAATGAGTCTGTTTATGCATGATATAAATTCTTGTTTATTTAGCATGTCTGGCTAATTTGCCTAGGTATCGGTATGTAAAGTAAGCAGAATAAGGGATCGAGACTGAGTCGGTTTATCTAAACTTAAAATCAAAATCAATCTTTTTATGGTCTCAACTTACAGGTTTAATAACAAGATTTTTTACAAAAGTAAAAGACATAGAGAAGTTAAAATCAATAGAGCGAGAGTTTGAGATTTTAACTGGACAGTGTAAGTTAGGCATTAATTCTAGATCAGGGCGAGAGCAAGTTTTAGAGTTAATTAAATTCTGACCTTTTCCAAAAAGTATTTTTAAAGATTGAATGTGAGGACGAGAGTTAAGCATTTGGATTTAATTATATAACCTAAGTCAACAGAGCGAGAGTTTGAGATAAGGGTGTTTAAAACGGTCAGTATTTTCTTAAAAAGAGTTTCTGCAACTTTATTGTTTTCAAAATATGGTTTTTGACTTAATTATAAGTGACAACAACATTAATATAAAATCATGGTTTATTCAACAGAGCGAGAGTTTGAGATAGAACCTTTAACCAATAAAGTTAACCGAAACGATTCATTTTAAAACCAAGAAACCGACAAAGACTTGATTCCCTAGTTTTGACGAATTACATACCGATATCCGTTTTATTAATATTTAATCTAGACATTAGTTTAGCTCTTAGTTTTTCCCCAAACAATCGAACATCTTCACCTTAGATTTACGTAGTAACTTTAGATAACGGTATATCGATTCATAAGTCCCTGTGGGATCGATATCTTTTAAAACTACGCGATAGAACTGTGCACTTGCAGTTTGTATCCCATTCTCGACTCACCCAGTCGAGCGATCAATAGCAGACGGAGAAAAATGAGCACTGGCAGCAGGCACGGTAGAGGAAGCTACCTCTGAAATGACCGTCCTCTGGGGAGGAGTTGAAGGCGTTGGAGAAGACTGGCTTTGGACGGCCAAGAATGACTCCATCAAGGCAGTCAATCTTGCCACTTCCTCCTTCAGTTCCCTGTTTTCTTGTTCAAGGTGATCCATTAGCTTTGATGAGTTGGCTCTGGTGTTGTACCGGTGTGTCAACTTGTCTTCAAAATAAATGAAGAACACGGAGTTAGACCACTGATCAAGAAGCCCTGAACAAAACCTGCTTATGCACATGATGCATCCAATGCTTGTGCATATGATTTTATTTTTATTAGAGGAATTTTTAGAGTTCTATTTGAAAATATTTGGAAATATTAATCATTTTAGACAAATAAGGAATAATCTCATCAATAATATCTGGAAAATTTTTTACACCAAAGAAGTACAGTCTTGGTAACCAAATACAATACAAGAGAGAAGGAAAATGAACATCCTATGGAACCCTAGAAACAATCGTCCAAAGCTCTCGATACCGGAAGATAAGCTGCACGAAGCCTCTTCACCTCTCTCTCATAGGCTGCCTCCATGTCTGCCTTCTCCTTGGCGAGTCAATCATACTTCCTCTTCCAAAACCTGGAAGACTGAGGAAGAAGAGAAGTCACCACATCATCAGGCTCGTCGATAACCTAATGCTCCAGAAAATCTATCAAAGCATCCTTATCTCTAACCCGCTGAAGTAGCACCTCTCGCTCACGAACCCAAGCACGCGAACGATCTTCATCTCAACTCCTCTACTCCTTGAACAAGGAGGGTTGAAGGCCCAGCCATAACCATAGGTGCAGGTCTCGGGTAATCATAGGGCATGCGGTACTCAGAAGCTCTCTTCCTCACCCACGATATGTAGGGTTCCAAAGCAATACAATTCTTCGGACCAAACTCTTTCCTTCCCTTCCTATGAATCTTGCACCAAGCGCGGACCATCCTGCCCTTCAAGTTTTGGGGATCTTTACCCTCTTGAAAGAACACACCCTCTAACAAAATGTTATTAGGTTTATCCTTTAAGGGGAACCCAATCTGACGACGTGCCAAAGTAGGGTTGTAGTTAATCCCACCACATGTACCAATAAGAGGCACATTGGAGAATTCACCACAAGAGTCAATAATCTGCACACCATCATACACACGGTTGTACCAAAAGATATCATCATTAGTGAGAGACATAAGTCTCGTAGACCACCATAGACATCCTTTGTTCTCCTTGAAGGTGAGCGTCTGAGGCAAGTGCGAAATAAACCACTTGTACAACAGAGGCAAACAGCACACAATGGTACCACCACCGTTTGCAATCCTCATATGCAAAGAGAAATAAGTGTCACCCAACAGAGTCGGAAAAGGATTAAGAGTAGAGAAAATCCTAATAGTGTTCATATCCACAAAATTGTCGATGATGGGGAATAACACTAGCCCATAGATAAGAAGTACAAATATGGCCTCAAAGGCGTCCTCACTCATGGCCTTCCAAAACAAAGTAGCTTGAGCAATGAGGAAATCAGATGGGAGACCTTGAATTCCACCTTTGGTAGTCATATGAGCACCAATATCAGATACATCTATGTGCAACAAATTAACAATCTCTTGGGAAGAAGGAACTCTCTCCAATCCACTGAACGACAACTGATCTAGGATAGGTATACCCACAAGATAGGCATACTCCTCAAGCGTAGGCAAAAGCTGGAAATCCGGAAAAGTGAAGCAACGGTACAAGGGATCATAATACTACACCAACACACTCATCAGACCTTCATCCACCTGAGTAGCAAGAATAGATAGAAGCTTTTCATGGCGAGCTTTGAACTCCAAGGGATCTAATACATAGGATGTCAAACTCCTTAACTCTTTCAAGTAGGGTTGTCTGAAACTGTACTTCTTTGTATTCCTTCTTTGCTTATCCATGTCTGAAAATTTGCAAATAGAACTCTCAAGTTCCTTGAAAATTTTCTCATTGTTGATGATATGGATGTGTATGAATGCATGAATGCATGAATGCATGAATGCATGGATGCAACAATCACACTCAAGGATCAAGCAAGTCACACCACACAAAGGTTACGGGATGGATCAAGTCATCCTTAAAATAAATCATCCATTTTGGTGGATTATGGTTTACACCTTATCAACACCTAAGTTCCATTGATATTAAGGATATACGAGAACGGATCAACCGCAAATCAAGGGTTTGTTGCAAGTCACGAGCATGCGGTCTCAGTTAAGAACCACCCAAAGGGAGTGTACTATGGTTAAACCTGACAATCATGTTCTATAAGAGGTTCCCATAGTCATCATCTCATCTTTCGGATATTATCGGATAAACGACTACTCATATTCCAAAAATATTCTCAAGAGAGACTCTTATGAGTGTAGTATCGCGTAACAATCGTATCAAATCTTACACTTGAACGACTTTCACACTATGTCCTAAAATAGGCCAAGACAGGCTAGGTAATCTAAGGTCCTTGGCTTCTAAGGCGTATATTGGAAAGAGTAATGCCTAACCACGACTACTCGTGTGACATTATTGATCCCAACACAACCTCCACCAAGTGAATGGGCTTGCAAGTCAACTTGCTAAGGAATAACTCCAAATAAGTCAACAAGACTATGCCATTCTCCTATCATAAGTGAACTTGAGTTTGGGTATAGAACTCATCTCAGGAGAGACCACCAAACACACAAGCAATTGATATATCAAGCAATTCATACATTACAAACAATACAGTCATCCCAAATTTGCACAAAAATATGTCACAAGTAATATAAACATACAATACAACAAAGGCAAAAAGTAGGCTAAACCCACTAGGGTGAAAGTTTATCCCCATCAGAGTCGCCACTTTTCTGTAGCAGGGTATTCGTTACCTTTAGATTTATTGACTAAATCAAAAGTAAATCATACAATTCGAGTCGCCACCGCACTTCTATTTATCCAAAGGAAACATTAGAAAGCGAACAAAAACCGAGAAGTTTTATCAAATCAAAAACTAATAAAAATGTCAGAGATCTAGGTAAGGGGGTTGGTTATGAAATGGGAAGGTTTTAAGAATCCAAAACATCCTTAGTACTCTAAGGGAGCCCTTTTTGCAAATGTGTATTGTAGGTTGGTATTTGTGAAGACATTTGTGCAAACATGATTGGGGAGATGAGAAAAGAATATACATATTATTTACAATTTTGTTATTTGAATGGATAAACCCATTGCCTACGTACCATCACAAAGGTAGGATCAAAACCTTGTAGTTTGGGGTAAAAATCTCAAAATAAGTGGGTGAATTGATTGGTCAAAAGCCTTAAGGTCTTTTGTCATCGAAGGGAGAAAACTCAACCTAAACCACAATCCACCATGTGAGGAGAGCTTCAACATACTAGTGAGGGATCCACCCTATAATAAGTATGGAAGACTTATAGTCCAATCACTAAGGATAAGGTGAGGTTTACATCAACCTCTATGATAACTCAAACCTAATAGCTAATATTTATGAAAAGCTTTGGCAAAAGTGGTCATTGGAGCCACAAAACAATTTGAGTGAGTTGTATTTACAAATGAAAAGTATTCACAAAATAAAGTCAAAGTTTGACTTAAGATTCAATTCAAAATAAGTATTATGAAAAGAGTTTGAAAAATCAAAGGCATAGTGCCTAGGTTTCTAATTTTGAAAACAATGTCAATGTTTGCACAAAAAAGTTTGACTTGGGTTAGAGTGGAGAGAAGAATAGAAAGGCTAGGTCCTAAACATGAAAAGATGAGGGAAGAGAAATAAAACCACTTGGAGTTCCCTTCTTGAGATCATAAAGATGATTCAAGTTGCTCATTTCCTTTGGACTTAGCAAGCAATAAGCAATTCACTCAAGCAATCGAGCAAATATTCAATCAAGCTCCTAGGAATCTTCCAATTGGCTTTGTCCCTTTTATCTTGGATACTCATGACAATGGTCCTTCTAATAGCTCAAGTTTTGGTATCCCTATCACACAAGAACACACAAATAAAAAAGTTCCACAATTCAATAATAAGAATGGACAGGAGTGAGTTTAGAATAAAGTCCTTTCAATTCATCCTCAAGATTAAGCATTCTAAAGGCATGAGGCCTAGTTGCTCTTCAACATATTTAGCATTCTAAAGGCATAAGGCCTAGTTGCTCTTGAAACTCCATTTAGCATAGGTAAGGTCCTAAATTCTAAGTCCTTTCTCCTTTTGCATTGGTTCACACAAACAAAACAAAACAAACACAAGGCAATAGTATATACACAATAATGTGCTCAAGTGAGCAAAAGGCAAATTGCATAAACATAAACATGAGCTCAAGTGAGCAAAGGGCAAAGACAATATGAATTAATGAGAAATTAAATTGCATTAAGGTAAATTACAAGAATTAAATGCTTGAATTAAAAGTTATTCATTAGTAATTAGTGTTAGTGTGCCATAAGGCAATTGAGTGCTACGTTAAGCAATCGTAAGTGGACTAATGTAGTAGTCACACCTATCTGAGACCGGTCAATAAAACTATAGGCAAACAAACACAAGTTAGAGACCATGACTAGTAAGCCAAGCTCCTACAATTTGCCATGCCAAAAGAAAATAAGAATGACCTTGTATGGATTGTTAGGTTTTTTGCTTGACCAAGAAGCAACCTATCTTTGACACAAAGAAATTCACTTGATCTTTGATCAAGATGAATTTGATTTGGATCAAAGAAGGTTAAGCCTCTTATATGTCAAAGATAACCACAAATCATTAACTCATTGGTCAAAAGAAAAAGAAGAAGATGAAGATGGAAATGGAATATACATAATTGAAATTCAAAAGACATAACCAAAACACATTGATCAAACATGAATGGAATCAACATCAATCAATGGTAAACAGAAGTGAAATGAAGATTAGAAGTCAAGGAATAACAAAAATATTTTTGGTATTTTTTGGAATTAAAATAATACATGAAATAAAATGAACAAATAAAGGTCAAACTTCAAATCCAATTCAAATCAACTTGGAAAAGTCCAATTGGATCATCATAAGTCTAACATGGTCAAACAAGGTTTGACAAATTTTCTCAACATTTTTTGAAAACAGAAACTAATTTTAAACAATTAAAAATGAAGAAAAATAACATAATTGGACTAAAATCTCAAATAAATCTCAAACCAATTAAGAAATTGATGAGAATATTTTTCATAGATCCATCATCATTGAAAGATGTTAAGAAAATATTTTTGGCATTTTTGAATATCAAAAAGTATTTTAGATGAATTAAAAATAACCAGAAAAGAAATAATTCACAAAAAATATTAAATGGAATCACAAAAATAATTAAAAACCATTTTTAGAAACTAGAATTTAAGAGAAAAAATTTGCAATTGGTCCCATATCTTTGTGATTCCAAATAAAGAAGTTATGAATTTTAAAAAATAATTGGAATAAAAGAAAATAAAATGGAAATTCAGAAAATAGCAAAAAGCCTGAGGCGTCAGATCTCATTTCATTAATTGACGTGGCTCATCATGTGGCTGAGAAGCGCACACGTATTGTGAACCTTAGTCAATAGCATGGCACATGGTATTAAATGAAGTCAAATAAATCAAGAGCCAAGATTTGATTTGGAAGAGTGGATCCAAGGGCTGAGGCTTAGACGCGTGGTGACGGTGGCGAAAACCACCATCTTCTCCGGTGAGAAGGCCAGTTCCGGCCACCAGTTGCAGGTTTTCAAACCTCAACCATAGTACGCGATCTATATACCGTTCGAAAGTTGGGGTGATATACATCACCCCTGTGACCTTAGTTTCTTCTCAAGATTCCTATGGAGAAAGAAATCTGAGGTGTTCAATTCTCAAAATTAAAAACATAAATCAATTGCCTCTCACATGAGGACTTCAGAGATGCCAACCAATACAAATAATGTTCAATATCCAAAGAGATTCGAAGGAAAACAGTTGGAGTGAAAACCTTTGAAGTGCAGCTTGTGTGAGCTTGATCCAATCCAATCCTCGTGTGCAACTTGATCTTGAAGTAACAAGGAAGCAAGGCTAAGGAATTTAGAAGCCAAAGATCAACCAATGAAGTTGAAATTTGAGCTTGAAAAGTGAAGAGAAAAATTCAGAATTCCTTTAATGGAGGGTCGGGGAATCAATTGTGCAGAGCTTCAGGCGCCTTTAGGTTATTTTCAAGTGAAGCAAGCATGTCTATTTATAGCCAAGGCTGATGCAATGCATGATCAAACTTGTGTGTTGATGAACTTAGGTCCTCCATGCATGGGCCTATACAGGCGCATGTGAGGCCTAAACTCAATTGATTTTCCATGTTGAACATAAATGAAAGTGAAATGAACATGCAGATGGTAATGCATAAGCTTGTGCATGGAATTTTAACATGTTATGCATAATTGAATCAAAAACTTCACCTCTTCGAAAATGCCATTTGGAAAAATTGAAACATAAGCATGTGGGTAATGGTTGGAAAGGTCTTGACATAAGGAACAAATGTTATGTTGAACAAAAATTCATTTGGAGTTGGGAAAATATTGAAAACTAGCCATGAAGTTCAAGGTACAAAACATACATTTGAAATTTTTGCCAAAATGGACCAACTTGAAGCCCTTCTGTTTTAATGATGCAAGCCTCAAATGACAAAACCTCCAACATCAAAGTTGTATATAATTTCAAGAAAATAAATTTGGAATTAAATTTTTCATCATTTAGATTTTTGATGAAAAAGTTATGGGCACTTGAAGTTGGACTTTTTCACATTTTAATGAGTTTGGTCCAAAGTGACCTATAATGTTTTGTATTATCACATGTGTTTCTTTTAAGATTATGAAATTTTTTCCAACATAAAAATTGACTTAGACATCCTAAAATTTCCAATTCACTTGGTATCACCTCAAAATCATAAAAAATGAAGGAGTTAGGTCCTTGGGAAGTTGACCCAAAATTAGGGTTTCAATCAAAATGACCTATAATGTTTTGAAATGAATGATGACCTTACAAGTTTCAAATGGATTTTTTAGGAACATGAAAGCTGTTCATATGGTTCTTAAGAACATGTTTTATCTTGGGGTCATCCTCATTTGACAAACACATCAAACGTTAGGTCTCAGTGATCTTCAGTTTAGTCAGATGAGTTGACTGGTCAACTTCTCAAGTCCCAACTTCAAATCTTGATGAATGAATGATTGAGGATACTCACATAGGCTCATATATGCATAAAATGATGAATGAGAGAACTTACCTTGATTGTATTTGATCATAGGTTGAGGTTGCTTCATGAGCAAGGCACAGTCAATGTACAGTTGAATTAGGGTTTCCTTGGGAAACAATCCTCAAGCCTTTGGGTTTATCTTGATCAAATTGACAAATTGAGATACTTGGGAGGCATATATGATGTTTGAGAGCTTTGGAAACCATTGTCATGCTTGCTTTCAACTTCATCTGTCCATATCAATGAGCATAGGGGCCTCCTAAGAGCCTTGGATCAAATGATTGTTTAAGCTTCAAAACAAAACAAGTTCATGACATATTTTTGTGCTTTTGGTTAGTAAACAAAATAAGAAAAACAATAATATACAATTCAAGCATGCTTGGTGGTCTCAAACCAACTCACACAAGTCCTAACCCAAGGGTTAAGGAGCTAAGATGCTATGATCTTTGAGGCAAGATGCAAAAAGCAATGATATGATGCCATGAGGGATCTTAGGGTCAAAATTAGGGCCTTACAATCCGCGCCTAACGCAAGGTGCATAGGAAGGGAAGGAGAGAGCTTGGTCTGAAGAATTGTATTGTTTTGGAACTCTACACCTCTTGGGTGAGGAGGAGAGCGTTTGAGTACCACATTCCCTACGACTATCCGAGACCTACACCTATGGTTATGGTTGGGCCTTCAACCCTCCCTAACTAAGGAGTAGAGGAGTTGAGAGATGAAGACCGTTCGCGTGCTTGGGTTCATGAGCAAGAGGAGCTACTTTAGCAACTCAGAGATAAGGATGTTGTAATAGAATTTCTGGAGCATCCGGTTATCGATGATCCTAATGATGTGGTCAATTATCTTCTTCCTCAGTCATCCAAGTTTTGTAAGAGGAAGTATGGTCGAATTGCCAAGGAGAAAACAGATATGGAGGCAGCTTATGAGAGAGAGGTGAAGAGGCTTCGTGTAGCTTATCTTCCGGTCTCGAGAGCTTAGGACGATTGTTTCTAGGGCTCCATAGGATGTTTATTCTCCTTTCCTCTTGTATTGTATTTGGTTACCAAAATTGTACTTCTTCATTGGTGAAATTTTTTCCAAATATTATTGCTATGAATATTCCATATATGTCTTAAATGATTAAAATTTCCAAATATTTGCAAATAGAGCTCTATAAAGTTCCTCAAATAAAAATAAATAATATGTACATTACATACATCATATGCATAAGCAGGTTTTGTTTAGCTCTGATCAGTGGTATAACTCTTTACTCTTCATTTATTTTGTAGACAAGCGGACGCACTGGTATAACACCAGAGCGAATCTTCCAAAGCTGATGGATCATCTAGAGCAAGAGAACCGGGAACTGAAAGAGGAAGTAGCTAGACTGACTTCCATGATGGAGTCAGTGCTGGCTGCTCAGAGCCAATCATCTCCAACTCCTGCAACTCCTCCCGCGAGGACTGTCATCTCAGAGGTAGCTTCCTAAACTATGCCTGCCGCAACAACTCACTTTGCATCAACTATGCCAGCCGGGTTCCCGTGGGGGATGCCTGCTAACTTTGTGCCCGAGGGTTTTGCTCCGACTCTCGCTTCTCTGCCGACATCTAGCCCGGTCCTTTCTGTGCCACCTGCCGTTGTGCACACTTTACCCAGAGTAGAAGACACCATCTATCATTCTGAGCCGTCTGAGGGCCCAGATGTTTATGAGAAGATGGACACGATGAACAACCAATTCCTTGAACTACGCAAGGAACTGAAGACTCTAAGGGGTAAAGACCTCTTTGGTAAGGCTGCTGTTGAGTTGTGCCTTGTGCCCAACATCAAGATCCCTATTAAGTTCAAAGTACTTGACTTTGAGAAATACAAGGGAAAAACTTGCCCACTCATCCATCTTGTGATGTACGCTCGCAAGATGTCAACGCAAATAGAGAATGATCAACTTCTAATCCACCACTTCCAGGACAGCTTGTCCGGTGCCGCTCTCAGATGGTACATGGGTTTGGATAGTGCGAACATTCGTTCCTTCAATGATCTTGGCGAAGCTTTTGTCAACCAATACAAATACAATGTGGATATGGCTCCCGATAGGGACCAGCTGAGGGCAATGTCCCAGAAAGATAAGGATACTTTCAAAGAGTACGCCCAGAGATGGCGTGAGTTGGCCACTCAGATTGTGCCACCCCTCGAGGAGAAAGAAATGACCAAGATCTTTTTGAAGACCTTGAGTTCTTTCTATTATGAGAGGATGATTTCTAGTGCTCCCTCGGACTTCACCGATATGGTGAATATGGGAATGAGGCTAGAGGAAGGAGTCCGTGAAGGACGTCTATCTAGAGATGAAGGCTCTTCAGCAAAGCGATATGGGGGCTTTACGAAGAAGAAGGAGGGAGAGGCACATACCGTGTCTTACCATATTAAACGAAGACCCTCTGTGAAGAGGAAGACTGTCCGTCCTTCCGTCAGCCAACACCAGGTGGCTCATATAGCACCTGCCTTCAGAGAAGCTCAATATTATCAACAACAACATCAACAATATCAATAGCAGCATCGTCCACAACAACAGGCCTACCAGCCTCGAAACAACAATAACACCAGCACCAGCTACGATAGGAAGAGGGTCACCTTTGATCCGATTCCAATGACATATGTTGAACTCTATCCGTCTCTGATAGATAGAAAGTTAATTACTCCACGTGATCCTTCTGCCGTACCAACTAATCCTCAGTGGTGGTACAAGCCAGAATTACACTGTGTATATTATTCCGGTGCTCCCGGACATGATATGGAGAATTGCTATCCCCTGAAGACCAAGGTGCAAGACCTTGTTAGAAGTGGGATTTTGTTTTTCGAGGACGTAGGTCCTAATGTCAAGAAGAACCCATTGCCCGAGCATGGGAAAGTTGTTGTTAACATGGTCCAGGGTTTCCCTGGCAAATATAAAGTCCTGTATGTCAATGATATCAGGCAATCTTTGGTCGAGATGCATAGACTATTATGTGGATACAATTATTATGAGCATGCCCGTGACAGGTGCCAAGTGTGCACTGTCAACGAGAGAGGATGCTGACAAGCCAGGAAGGACATCCAAGAGATGCTGGATCAGGGAATGATTGAGGTACTTCAGAATCGCAATGAGAATGAAGTTGATGTAATATCCCCTGTATTCAGAATACTAGAGCCTGTTGTCGAAATATGATGGCAGTAAGAAGAAGGTTTCTCCATCTCTTGTAATCAAGCCAGCGGGCCCTGTCTCGTATTCATCTGACAAAGTTGTTCCTTACAGATAAAATACAGTAATTTTAGAAGATGGGAAAGAGGTGTCGTTGCCCTCGACTTCTGTAGTAAACATTTCAGATGTTAGTGGTGTGACCCGCAGTGGTCGGGTTTTCTCGGCTCCGTCGAAACTCCACGAAGATGTCATGAGAAGAATTGATGCTGTTAACCCTGTCGGTCCCGTGGGGACTTCGTCGTCGAATTCAAAACTTATTGTGAAGGGTGTTGACCCTATTGTTGATAAATCTGCGAAAACTCATGTCCTAGTTGGCCAGCATGGCATTCTGAAAGAGAACTGTGATGAGATGCTAAGGGTCATCAAAAGGAGCGAGTATAATGTTATTGATCAACTACTTCAAACTCCATCAAAGATATCGGTGCAATCTTTGTTGATGAATTCTGAGCCACACCGCAAAGCTTTGCAGAGGGTGTTGGACGTGGCATACGTGGATCACGATGTCACTATTGAACAGTTTGATAGAATTGTTGCAAACATAACTGCTTGTAACAATTTGAGCTTCTGTGATGCTGATCTTCCCGAGGAGGGAAAAGACCATAATTTGGCTCTACACATTTCCATGAACTACAAAGATGACGCGTTGTCTAATGTGTTGGTGGACACAGGATCATCGCTCAATGTGTTGCCAAAATCCACTCTGGCCAAACTTTCTTATCAGGGGCCTCCCATGAGGCAGAGTGAAGTGGTAGTCAAAGCTTTTGATGGATTGCGGAAAACTGTGATCGAAGAAGTAGAACTCCCGATCAAGATTGGACCTAGTGATTTCCAGATCACTTTCCAGGTCATGGATATACATCCATCATATAGTTATTTGCTTGGCAGACCATGGATTCACGAGGCAGGCGCCGTGACATCCACCCTACACCAGAAGTTGAAATTCGTTAAGAATAAGAAGTTGGTGGTGATAGGGGGAGAGAAGGCTCTCTTGGTTAGCCATTTATCTTCCTTTTCCTATATAGACATTGAGGATGAGATTGGGACTCCGTTCCAAGCCTTATCTATTGCTAAGCCTTCAAGGAAAGGACCTTCTTCATTTGCTTCCTACAATGATGCGAAGTTGGCCATTGAGCATGGTACAACTACTGGTTTAGGACAAATGATCAAGACGGAAGACAATAAATCCTGGGCTGGCATAGGGTATTCTTCAGGCATCTCTAATGAGCGTGGGCTGTTCCAGAGTGGAGGCTTCATCCACACTATTGAAGATCAAGAGGCTGCTGCCACAGTGGAAGATGATGAAGAGGAAAATCTTGGCAACTTTCTCATCCTTGGAGGAATCTGCAATAATTGGGTCACTGTTGATGTTCCAACAGTTATCCACAAGTCCACGTAATATGTTCATTTTGTTTAAAAACCCTTCTCCCATGCCAAAAGGAGAAGTGATGACATTGTTGGCACATATTAATACAATGATATTCATTCAAAAATTACATGTTAAATGTTTGTTTTTCCAAATTATTTTTCCTTTTTGCTTTTTGCATGAAATTGGTGATCACCATAAAACCCTAAAAAAGAGAATAAAATCAATCTTTTCATCTGCATAATGATTTGCCTTGTTTGAATTTTGAAATCTCTTTTATACTCAAAATAATTATGCAGGTTGAGCAAACCTATTAAACATAATGATCCAACACCATCTCCCAACTTTGAGTTCCCTGTATTTAAGGCCGAAGAAGATGATGTTGAAGAGATCCCTGACGAGATCACCCGTCTGCTCGAGCACGAGGAGAAGATCATTCAGCCGCATCTTGAGAATCTGGAAACAGTCAACTTGGGGTCTGAAGATTGCATTCGTGAGGTGAAGATTGGGGCACTCCTGGAAGAGTCTGTGTAGAAGGGGTTGATTGAGTTGCTTCGAGAATATGTCGACGTCTTTGCCTGGTCGTATGAAGACATGCCTGGTCTGGATACTGATATCGTGCAACATTTCTTGCCATTGAAGCCTGAGTGTATGCCTGTGAAGAAGAAGCTTAGAAGAACTCATCCTGATATGGCAATGAAGATTAAAGAAGAAGTTCAAAAGCAAATTGATGCGGGGTTTCTGGTGACTTCTACATATCCTCATTGGATGGCCAATATTATGCCTGGGCGTAAGAAAGATGGAAAAGTCCGAATGTGTGTGGACTATAGAGACTTGAATAAAGCTAGTCTGAAAGATGATTTCCCTCTACCACATATTGATATGTTGGTAGATAATATAGCTAAGTTCAATGTCTTCTCATTCATGGACGAATTTTCCGGTTATAACCAGATTAAAATGGCACCCGAGGATATGGAGAAGACAACATTCATCACACCTTAGGGAACATTCTGTTATCGAGTGATGCCCTTTGGTTTGAAGAACGCCGGAGCCACGTATCAACGTGATATGACCCTATTGTTTCATGATATGATGCACAAGGAGATCGAGGTATATGTTGATGATATGATTGCAAAGTCGAAAACAGAAGTTGAACATGTAGAGCACTTGTTGGAGCTTTTTCAGCGTTTGAGGAAGTACAAACTCCGCCTGAATCCGAACAAGTGTATATTTGGAGTCCGTTCCGGCAAGTTATTGGGCTTTATTGTTAGTGAAAGAGGTATTGAAGTTGATCCTGCCAAGGTCAAAGTAATACAAGAGATGCTTGCACCCAAAACTGAGAAGCAAGTTCGAGGTTTTCTTGGCCGCTTGAATTATATCTCTAGATTTATATCCCAAATGACTGCCACATGTGCGCCTATATTCAAGCTCCTCCAGAAAGATCAGTGTCATGATTGGACCGAGGATTGCCAGAAAGCCTTTGACAGTATTAAAGAGTATTTGTCCGAACCTCCGATTCTGTCTTTGCCTGTTGAAGGGAGACCCTTGATTATGTACTTGAGCGTGCTTGATGACTCCATGGGTTGTGTCATTGGTCAGCAAGATGAATAAGGGAAGAAAGAATATGCAATATACTACTTGAGTAAGAAGTTCACTGATTGTGAGTCTCGGTACTCAATGATTGAGAAGACATGTCCTGCTTTGGCTTGGGCTACTAAGCGTTTAATCATACGACTTGGTTGATATCCAAAATGGATTGAATCAAGTATATCTTTGAGAAGCCTGCTTTAACTGGGAGGATTTCCCGTTGGAAGATGTTGTTGTCTGAGTATGACATTGAATATCGAGCTCAGAAAGCTATTAAAGGTAGTATCTTGGTTGACCACTTGGCACATCAACCAATTGAGGATTATTAGTCTGTTCAACACGACTTCCCAGATGAGGAGATTCTGTATTTGAAGATGAAAGATTGCGATGAGCCTATGCTCGATGAAGGGCCAGAGCCTGGTTCCCGATGGGGTATGGTGTTTGATGGCGCTGTTAATCAATATGGAAATGGTATTGGGGCAGTGATTATTACTCCTCAAGGCACACATTTTCCTTTTACAACAAGGCTAACTTTCAAATGCACGAATAATATGGCGGAGTATGAGGCCTGTATTATGGGTTTGGAAGAGTGTATTGATCTTAGGATCAAGCATCTTGATGTTTATGGCAATTTGGCCCTTGTTGTTAATCAGATCAAGGGTGAATGGGAGATGAATCAGCTTGGCCTCATCCCATATAGAGATTATGCGAGGAGGATTTCAACTTTCTTTATTGAGGTTGACTTCCATCATATTCCTCGAGATGAGAATTGGATGACAGATGCTCTTGCTACACTTGCTTCTATGATTGTGGTGAAATATTGGAATGAGGTTCCCAATATTACCGTGATGCGCTTGGATAGACCGCCTCATGTATTTGCATTTGAAGAAGTGAAAGATGATAAGCCATGGTATTATGATATCAAGTGCTTTCTCCAAAGTCAGATTTACCCGCCTGGGGCATCTGTTTAAGATAAGAAGACTTTGAGGAGGAGTTTATCTGGCAGTTTCTACCTCAACGGTGATGTGCTTTATAAGAGGAATTTCGACATGGTTTTGCTCAGATGCGTGGATAGACACGAAGCAGACCTGTTGATGACTGAAGTTCATGAGTGGTCATTTGGTACTCATTCCAATGGACATGCCATGGAAAAGAAGATGCTGAGAGCAGGCTACTATTGGCTGACAATGGAGTCTGACTGCTGCAAATATGTGAAGAAATGCCACAAGTGTCAAATTTACGCGGATAAGATTCATATTCCCTCGACACTTCTGAATGTTATTTCCTCACCATGGCTTTTCTCTATGTGGGTAATTGAGATGATTGGAATGATAGAGCCAAAAGCTTTAAACGGTCACCGTTTTATTCTCGTAGCTATTGATTACTTCACCAAATGGGTTGAAGCGGCATCGTATGCGAATGTGACCAGGCAGGTGGTTGTGAGGTTTATCAAGAATCAACTCATATGCCGTTATGGTGTGCCAGACAAGATCATTACTGATAATGGATCTAACTTGAACAACAAGATGATGAAAGAGCTGTGTAGCGAGTCCAAGATTGCACATCATAATTCTTCTCCCTACAGACCCAAGATGAATGGGGCTGTTGAAGCTGCTAACAAGAGCATCAAGAAGATTATCCAGAAGATGGTTGTTACGTACCAAGATTGGCATTAGATGCTTCCATTTGCCTTGCATGGCTATCGTACATCTGTCCGCACTTCAACAGGGGCAACCCATTTCTCTCTTGTATACGACATGGAGGTTGTGCTCCCCGTGGAGGTTGAGATCCCATCAATGAGAGTCTTGATGGAAGCCAAGTTGACTGAGGCTGAATGGGTTTAGAGTCGTTATGACCAACTGAATTTGATTGAAGAGAAGAGATTAACTGCCATGTGCCATGGTCAGTTGTATCAACAAAGGATAGAGAAAGAATTTGATAAGAAGGTCAAGCCTCGTGTACTCCGAGAAGGTGACCTTGTGCTCAAGAAAGTTTTGTCTTTCGTGCCCGATTCCAGGGGCAAGTACACTCCAAACTATGAAGGTCCATATGTTGTTAAGAGAGCCTTTTCAGGAGGTGCTTTGATACTTACAACTATGGATGGGGAGGATTTCACTCGTTCTGTGAATTCAGATGCAGTAAAGAAATACTTCGCCTAAAATAAAAACAGAATAGCTCGCTAAGTTGAAAACCCGAAAGGGCGACTTAGGCAAAAATGAGCGTCTCAGTGGATTGAAAACCCGAAAGGGCGATCTAGGAAAAAGTTAGAGATATGAAAAAAAATGAATATATATCCAGTTAGATTGAGTACCTCACCCTAGGGCAATCTAGGCAAAAATTAGGGATTTGGAAAGTAACTGCATCCTGACAAGACTTCGTTCTACAAACTGTCTTCTGTCAAAGATTCTCGCTCAGTCATCGTCAACTAAAGCTTCAAATACATTGGATTCAGAGTTGGTGGAGAAATGGTCATTATGTTCAATGTAGCCCTTTTTCCAATATATATCACCAATTTCAAATTTGTAAAGATCCATGGAGTCTCGCCATTTGCGGACTACCATTCTATTAAATAAATTTGAGCCTTTATCCAATTCTTTACACTCTTATTTGTTTTTGCTTAACAAATGTTTGCATGTTTTAATTGATAAATATCATTGTTTTAAAACAAATAAAGTTTTTATAAACTGTTTTTAAACAAAGTGAACATTCACAATGACTGAAAGGATAAATGGAATGTCTGCAGTGCTCTCCCAAGGGTAGTATGATCTCCAAAAGGGTAAGATATTTGTTCACATTCTGGCATGTTTGTATCCTCTTCATCATCTTTCAGGTTGTCTCCCCAGCGAGCGTAGAGAAGGGTGATTCATCATCAAATCCCCAGAGAATATGGAGTTTTGGCCTTGATCTTCTTAGAGATGTGTATACCTCTACCTCAAACACCCTTAACTCCCCAGAGAGTCTTAGTCTAGCATTTATGTTTTATCAATTATATGGTTGTCATCCCGTGTGTGGACTGACCTAAAATCCCTTATAGATTGATAAAAGTTGATATGCTATCTATTCATGAGGAAATTTGTCTTTCCCCAGTGAGCGGAAATTCCCAGCATGAGTAGAAGTCCTCAGCAGGAGTATGTATGTGTTCCCTGCAAAGCTATCTCCTCAGCAGTGGTTGCTTAGAGCAGTTCGTGAAGGGTTTGTTCCCCGTTTCATCCTCAGCATGGCACGTGTTGGCAAAGGATTCGTTTCCGACTCCCTTAGCCAGGACCATTCCTCCAGAGATACTTGTAGTTATCCTCAGCAGGTTAGCTTGCAGTTTCTCCCCCAGCAGGTTGGCTTACAACTCATTCTTCAGTAGGGTTGCTCGCGGAAGACTGTCCCCAGTTGGATCGCCTACAGTCTATCCCCAGTGGAGTTGCCTGATCAGAGCCTGGTAATTTGTTTTCCCCTCCTTATTGGAAAGTCTCCTCTAAGTTTGAGCTGGTGATGAAGATGTTGTGTCCTTCCCCAGCGGAGTAGTTGGTTCTCTCTCCCCTGAGCAGAGATGTCTCTCTAGCAGATGGGAAGGGTTTGTTTTAATTGATTAGGACTCTTGTTTGATGGTTGTTCCCCATTGAGTTTCATATCATTCCTTGATAAGTTCCTCAGTAGAGTTTCTTCTAGGATGAATCTTATCCGTGTTGAGCTCCCCAGTAGAGTGTCCTCTACGATGGATTTTTCGCCTGTTCAATAGCAAATCCCTGACAGTGACTGTAGCTTCCCCAGCTGAGACGTTGCCTGATCCCGGTTTGACATTGGTTTCCTCTCCGAGTGGAAGATATTTTCCAGTATTGAGGGATTTTGAGGAAGATGCGTTGGTTCCCTCCTCAGCAGAGCAATTTGTTCCTTCTCCCGGTAGCAGAGATGTCTCTTTAGCAGTTAGGAGAGAATGTTTAACTGATGAGTCTGTTTGGTGGTTGTTCCCCACATAATTTATCATTATCGCCGGATAAGATCCCCAGTAGAGTTTTTCTTTGTCTGATCTTATTTATATCTCTGCATGTTCCCGAGAATTGTTGGAAGATCCCCAACAGTTGGTAGCTGTGACCTTCACTTATCCCCAAGGGTGGTCTTTGTCCCCTGCAGCGACTCTGCTTGATCCCCAGCGGCAGTCTGTGTCTCCTGGTTTGATGCTCCCCACCATATTAGATTTCTCCTGTGGGCCTGGATTTCTCTTTTGAGATGTTATACCGGATGTCCGTCCATTTGATTCCTGGACCTGTTTGTGTTAGATATGTCTGTCTGTCAGCATTAATCATACATAAACCACACACATACATGCATAATTATAGCATTCAGATATTCATGTTGCATTCTTTGCCATATATCCTTGCTTGTTATCTCCTGCTATTGGTGAAATGTTCTTCCCCAAGCAGATGTTTGTGTCTGATCTCTCCATATAGAGTAAGCCCTATAGGCAGAAAGTGTCTATCTTTCCTTCTATATTCCCCACTGAGTTATGTCCTCGTGGATGATTTTTGTTTTAGTTTCCTCCCTCAATATGTATTGGGATGGAATTACTCCCCTGAGTTATATCCTCATTGGGTTGAGTCTTGTTTCATTGTGTCTTTCGGGTTTGTTCCTAGATTGACTCCTTCCTTGTTATTTCCCCTGTAGTTCCCTATGGTTTCGTTGTTCAATTGCTCAATAACCAGTAATTGTTCATCCTTTCCCCAGTGGATCTTTGTGGCCTTCTACCCAGTAGCCGGTAGTTGTAAGTCCTATTTCTGTGGTTTTCTACCCAGTAACTGGTAGATGTAATCCCCTCTTTGATGGTTATCTTTATCCAATATTCGGTATTGATATTCCTTCACTTCTTGAGTATACCACCCAGTAACTGGTGATATATCTCTGGGATAATTGCTCTTACCAAGAAATTCATCCCCAGCGAGTCATCTTTCATTTACCCTTGTTTGGTAATGATCGTTTCTCTTCCTAATTGGTCATCATTTTATACCCAGTAACCGGTATCCCAATGTCCTTCTTTTTCAGTCGATTTATCCTTTATTAACCCAGTAACCGGTTGTGGATAATCTTCCATGCGAGTATATTATTTACGTTCTGACCGTAATAAATAAAATATCTCATTCGCTCTTCAGTCGAAGTCTTTTTCTTCCCTAGTTGAGTAAGATTCATATTTCCTTGTGGAATCAAATGTCCATCCTGTAAATTGAGTTTGCTTTTTCAGCCATCCTTTTCGGATGATGAGTGTCTTGGATATGTTCCCAATTCACGCCTGGTTGGTCACCTATTATATGCCTAGTAACCGCTATCCCTGGTGTTCCTTCCTTCTGCTCCCTATTATGACTTTTTATCCCCTGTGGAGTCAGATTTTCCTGAGTTGAGATATACCTTTTAGGTCCTCCTCAGATGTTTCAGACGATTGATATCTCTCACCCTTATACCGGTCTTAGATATTCTTTCTCCTTGAGTGTGTGTTCTTCCACCCTTATACTGGTGTCTTGAAGACATGTCTCTCTTTGAGTTTATTACCCAGTAACCGGTAATATCTCATTTGTTTCTTCCTCAACTAAGTCCTTTGTGGATTTCCCCGTTTGAGTCCGGATTTTTATCCGAAGTATCCTTTGTGGATAGTTTGCTGTATTGGCATATTCCCCAATACATGCATCTTTGCGTCAACTCGAGTCTTTCCATTGATTTATTTTCATGGAATCCCTTCGTGTCTCCCAGCAAGTTCTCCAGTCGTGACCTGCTTACGCATTTTTACCCTATTTTCCCCAGAGTCTTTGTCCCCTTAGTGAGTGTATTACTCCTGTGGACTTTCAGTCTTTCTCTGATTTATTTTTCCTTTGTGGCTATATTCCCCCATAGAGTATTAACTTTTGCATACATATATCTGCATCATGAGGTCTCTTAGGGACCAAAATTCGTCTCTTTATTATTATTTAAGCCCATTCTACCTCGTCGAGATGAAGATTTTAACCTTCATATCTCCGGCTAGAATGACCTTAATAGTGGCATCTATAAGACCCTAATTTTTACCCTAAGATCCCTCATGGCATCAAATCATTGCTCATTGCAATGCCTCAAGGATCATAGCATGTGTCGCTCCTTATGTTGGTGTAAGCCCTAGAGGCCAATACTTTTGGTACTTGTATCGAATTATTTATTAATAATAAAAGGCTTTTTCTTTATTACGTTTGTTTAATAAAGTCCCTAGAATAGCTAGTCCGTTTAATGTATTAAGTGTGACTTAATCATGAGAACACATTAAACATAAGGACACTATTCTTAAAGTATCCGTAGTCGAGCTTTATTGTGAAGTGGGATGACATTAAAGCATTAAGACTATTATGTATATAGACTGATGATCACATCTCATGGATCATGGATAAGGAGTTATCAAGTCTTAAACATAGGTATTAATATTAAGAGTAATATTTATACCGGATTGACCCGCTATGAGAATACTATATAGAAAGTTATGAAAAGTGTCATAAGTTATTCTCATGGTGATAATGGTGTATACCACTCTTCGACCTGAAACCACTATGGACCCTAGATGTAAAGTCGAGTGCTTTCTTGCTGATCCAACGTTGTCCGTAACTGGATAACCATAAAGACTGTTGATGGGTACTCCACGAAGCATGCTGAGGGACATGAGTGACCTAGATGGAATTTTCCCATCCTGCGTAACAGGATAAATGTCTATGGGCCCAATATTGAACTGGACAAGGATGACACGGTCTATGCCTTGTGTTCAATATAGACATAAGGGCAAAAGGGTAATTATACACATAAGTATTATCACAGAAGTAATTGTCAGATCACATGACATTTTTGTGTCTTGGGTAGCAGTGATGTGTTACTAGATACCGCTCACTGTTTATTATGTTAAATGCATGATTTAATATAATTGCCAACGTCACGATAACCTACAGGGTCACACACAAAGGACGGATTGATGAGAGATAGAGTAACTAAGGAATACCGTAAGGTGCGGCGCCCTTAAGTGAATTATAGAACATCGTAAGGTACGGTATACTTGAGTAGAATACGAAATATGGTAAGGTACCATGGGCTTAAGTGATTTTGGACATATTATAAGATATGGGCCAAAATACACTTAAGTGGGCTTTTTAGCTTGAAGCCCACACAAGTGGTTCTATAAATAGAACCCTTGTGCAGAAGCATTCATTGCGGTTGCATTATTTTCGTTTTTCTCTCTCTCTCACTCAAAGCCTTCATTCGTACCAGCTAGCACTGAGATTGAAGGAATCCGTTCGTGTGGACTAAGTAGAGACGTTGTCATCGTTCAACGTTCGTGATTGCTCCGTGGATCTGCATCAAAGGTTTTGATCGTCACAAGAGATCTGCACCAAAGTTTTCAACCGTCACAAGAGGTAAATATTCTATCACTGATCATGACCATTCGTAAGGATCTCTAAAGGAGAAAATTTTAATTTCCGCTGCGTTTTGGACTGCAATTTTCCTTCACCTTAACCCTAGGGTTAGGAGTTGTGTGAGTTGGTTTGGGATCACCAAGCATGGTTGAATAGTATATTATTGCTTTTCTTATTTTTTTACTAACCAAAAGCACAAAAATATGTCACTAACTTGTTTTGTTTTGAAGCTCAAGGGATCACATGTGTCCTTGCTCCTAGGAGGCTCCTATGCTCAATGAAGTGGCTAGATGAAGAGGAAAGCAAGTATGAAAATGGTTCACAAAGCTCTAAATCATCATATATGTCTTCCAAGTATCTCAATTTGCCAATTTGATCAAGATAAACCAAAGGGCTTGAGGCTTGTTTGCCAAGGAAACCCTAATTCAACTATGCATTGACTGTGCCTTGCTCATGAAGCAACCTCAACCTATGATCAAATTAAATAAATTTAAGTTCTTTCATTAATTATTTTATGCATATATGAGCCTATTTTAGTATCCTCAATCATTCATTCATCAAGATTTGAAGTTGGGACTTGAGAAGTTGACCAATCAAGTCATCTCACTAAACTGAAGATCACTGAGACCTAACTCTTAATGTGTTTGTCAAATGAGGATTACCCCAAGATAAAACATGTTCTTAAGAACCATATGAACATCTTTCATGTTCATCAAAAATACATTTGAAACTTGGAAGGTCATCATTCATTTCAAAACATTATAGGTCATTTTGACTGAAACCCTAATTTTGGGTCAACTTTCCAAGGACCTAACTTATTCTTTTTTCATGATTTTTAGGTGATACCAATTGCATTGGAAATATTAAGATGTCTACTTCAATTTTTATGTTGGACAAAATTTCATAATCCTAAAAGAAACACATGTGATAATACAAAACATTATAGGTCACTTTGGACCAAAACCATTGAATCTTGAAAAAGTCCAACTTCAAGTGCCCATACCTTTCTCATAAAAAATCCAAATGATGCAAAATTTAAGTCCAAATTTATCATCTTGAAAATATATACAACTTTGATGTTGGAGGTATTTCCATTTGAGGCATGCATCATTGAAACAAAAGGGCTTGAAGTTGATCACTTTTGACAAAAAATTTCAAAGTGAACTTATACATGTTTTGTACCTCAAACTTCAAGACCAGTTTTCACAAATTTCCAAACTCCAAATGGATTTTTTCCCAACATGACTTTTGTTCCTTATGTCAAGACCTTTCCAACCATTACGCACATGCCTATGTTTGGATTTTCTATGTGTGACTTTCGAAGAGAGGAACATTTAGGTCCAATTATGCATTTCACTTTGAATCTTCATGCACAAGCCATTGCAGTTCAAATTGCACGTCCAAACACTCTTCAAATGAGCTCATCATTCATTTCCATCATAGATTGGGCCTCACATGCGCCTGTACAGGCCCATGCATGGAGGACCCAATGATCATGCACACGAGTTTGGGTCCTAAAATCCTGAAATCCTGCAGAAGTGAAAACCCAACCATACCAAAGGAATTCTGATTTTCATTTTCTCAATTCAAGCTTGAATTTCAACAAAAGAAGTTGATCTTCAAGTCTTATTCCTTAGTATAGCGGTGTATTCGTCACTTTATGATTTATTGATTAAATCAAAAGCAAAGCATACAAAGAAATCGAGTCGCCACCGCACTTTTATTTATCCAAAGGAATGGCTAAAAAGCGAACAAAAGCCTAAGAAGTTTTACACATAGAAAACTAATGAAAAGATCAGAGATCTGGGTAAGGGGTTAATTACGCAATGGGAAGGTGTTAGGCACCCAAAACGTCCTAGGTACTCCTAGGGAGCCCTTTTCACACTTGTTGTACGAAATGTTATTTGTTTATGAAATATTTATTGTGCAAACATGGATTGAAGGGATGAGAAAAGAATATACAAGTTATTATTATTTTTGTGTTTGAACGGATGAACCCGTTGCCTACGTACCTTTCCATGGAAGGTAAGGATCAAAACGCCGTAGTTCGGATAAAAGATTTCCAAAATATGAGTGGGTTGATTTTAAAACAAAAGCCCTAAGGTATTTCGTTATCCAAGGGAGAAAACTCAACCTTATACACACAACAAGTCCACCATGTGAGAAAAGCTTCAACTTGCTAGTGAGGGGTTAACCCTATAATAAGCAAGGAAGTCTTACAATTCAATCACTAAGGACAAAAGGTGAGATTAACATCAACCACTAAGATAATTGAGATCTATGGCTAATGTATGAAAACTTATCAAGAATGGACAAAGCCACAAAACAATTGAATGAGTTGGATTAACCAATTAGGATTATTCACAAAAATGGTCAAGGTATGATTAGGATTCAATTCAAAGAAGTATTATGAAAATGAAGTTTGAAAGATCAAAGGCTTAAGGCCTAGGTTTCTAATGTGAAAAGAAATGAAAATGTTTGCACAATATTTTTCAGGTTTGAGTTAACATGCAAATGGAGGTTTAAAGAAGAAAAATGTAAGAACAAAAATAGTTCTACAATAGATTCCATGATTTTGATGATAACAAAGGATGAAACCAAAAGTGGCACCCTAACGAAAAGTTTCTAAGTGTGCAGGGTTCTAAAGAAAGAAGAAATAAATCTGATGATGTCATCAGATGCAAAACAAGATCAGATGCAAAATCTCAAGTATCAGAAGCATCTAAAGTGAAATCTCGTTTCAAGAAGCTCTGACTCTGGACAAAACTACAAAATATCAGAAGCATCTGAACATGAAGTAAAGTCTAGAAGCTCTGACTCTGAACAAATGCCTTCTGCAAAGTCTGAAGTTATCAAGCGTCATCTGAACTTTCAAGAGATAACATCAGAAGCCAATTTCTCCAGATACACAAAGACTCTAATCAGAATTGTTAATCATGATGAAGTAACGTTTAAGCCAAGTTAAAGTTCTGCAAATGGATTTCCTCAATTAAAAAGAGACGTTAATCTCCACTTCCAAGAGAAAAGATACTAATTGTGGTAAGTAGTCACTTCTAAGTGAAAAAGTCTACTGCAGAAGCTATTAATGGAATGGCGTAATTACATCTCAATATCCAATAGATTCAACGCTACTTCAACTCTACTTCAACTCCTATAAATAGAGAAGAAATCTCATTCAGCATATACGAAGAAATCACTAGCCAAAACTATACTGAAATTATATCACGCTCAAGAAAAACTTCTTTGTTCTTCAAAGATTTTCACTAAGCTGTTGCTTATCAAGTGAAAAATTTGTTCTTAAGTTTGTAATATTTGCTTTCTTAGAAGCACTCTAGATTACACATCTTGTATCTATTTTTATTTGATTTCCTCAAGTGACTTGTTGTAGTCTGTAGACTTGAGAGGACTAAGAGATTTTTCTTTTCTCTTAGGGGTTGTTTGTAATCTTTCAAGATTAGTGGATTAAGTCCTTGTTGAAGGCGAAATCACCTTGGCCGGGTGGACTGGAGTAGCTTTGTGTTATAAGCGAACCAGTATAAAATCTTTGTGTGATTGTCTTTTTGCAAAAGCGCTTAATTTTTCAAACAATTCAAACCCCCCCTTTCTTGTTTTTCTCACCTTCAATTGGTATCAGAGCTCCGGCTCTGTTATTGATTTTCAAATCAAACACTTAACCGTGTAGAGAGATCCAGTGCGAGAAAAACAAATGGCCCACTCAAATGAGAAAGATTCTTACAATGCCAAGCCTCCTGTTTTTGATGGAGAAAAGTTTGATTACTGGAAAGATAGAATCGAAAGTTTCTTTCTTGGTTATGATGCTGACCTCTGGGACATTGTCACAGATGGATACAAACCTCCAACCTTAAATGGAGCTGAAGTTCCCAGAAGCAAAATGTCAGAAGATCAGAAACGTGAGTTCAAAAATCATCACAAGGCCAGAACAATACTTCTAAATGCCATATCATACAACGAATATGAGAAGATCACCAACAGAGAGACAGCCAAAGATATACTTGACTCTCTAAGGATGACCCATGAAGGAAACTCCCAAGTCAAGGAGACGAAGGCTCTGGCGTTGATCCAGAAATATGAAGCCTTCAAGATGGAAGATGACGAAGCTATAGAAGCTATGTTTTCCAGATTCCAAACTCTTATTGCAGGTCTTAAAGTGCTAGACAAGGGATACACAACTGCAGATCATGTTAAGAAGATTGTCAGAAGTCTGCCAAAGAAATGGAGACCTATGGTTACTGCTCTGAAGTTATCAAAGGATCTGAACAATATCAGCCTTGAAGAACTTGTTAGTTCTCTCAGAAGCCATGAGATAGAACTAGAGGAGGATGAGCCTCAGAAAAGGAACAAGTCAGTGGCGCTGAAGTCCAGACCTGAAAGACGGAAGTCAGACAGAACCAAAGCTCTCCAGGCAGAAACTGCAGATACTGACGACTCTGAACCTGAAGACTCTGATGATGAAGAAGAACTGTCCTTACTAACCAAAAGAGTTAAGCAACTCTGGAAAAGAAGGAACAACAACAACTTCAGAAGATCAAGACCCAGAGGGGATAGATCAGAGTCAACTTCAAAAGGTAAACCTAATAAAGATATTACCTGTTTTGAATGTAAAGAAACAGGTCATTATAGAAATGAATGCCCCAAGCTGAAGAAAGATAACTCTAAGAAGGAAAGCTTCAAGAAAAATGCCTTCAGAACAAAGAAAGGATTAATGGCCACCTGGGACGATAGTGATTCAGGATCATCAGAATCTGACTCTGATGAACAAGCCAACGTAGCATTTATGGCTACCACATCCAGCAGCTCAGATGAAGAATCTGAAGAGGTATTCTCTGAACTTTCTAGATCTGACTTAGAATCATGTTTATCAGAAACTCTTACCTCTCTTCAGAAATTAAAACAAAAAGTTAAAAGCATTAAAGGTCTTCTTAAAGCAAAATCTGAAGAATGTAGTGAACTTGAGACAACAATTCTAGCACATGAAGATACAATCAAATCTTTAACGTTAGAAAGAGATGGAGCTAAAACAAAAAGCTTAAAATTAGAAGAAGTGTTGTCTCAAGCACCACAAACTTCAAATGAAATTATTTATAAGTATGAAGAAGCCTTTCAACAATTTCTGAAGAATGGGATAAATAGGAGTATTATGGCATCCATGATTTATGGAGTAGGTCAGAATAATAAAAGGGGAATTGGGTATGATTCTGATTCTGATAAAACTTCTACCAGTAACCAAATTAAATCACCTTTTTCATACCACTATACACACACACAAGAACACAAATTTAAAAATGCTAGAAGACCCAAAGTTGTAAGAAACTCTGGGAAAACTAATCTGAAAGGACCCAAGAGATTCTGGGTACCGAAAGATAAGATTATCTATGTTGCAGATATCCTATGCAGCAAAGTTCAGACACCAGTCATGGTACCTGGACTCTGGATGCTCGCGACATATGACGGGAAGAAAGTCTATGTTCCAAAGCCTGGAACTTAAAGACGCTGGCTTTGTAGGCTTCGGAGGAGATCAGAAAGGAAGGATCAGAGGCTCCGGAACTATTGGTAATGGTACTCTTCCCTCTATATCTGATGTTCTTTATGTAGAAGGTTTAATGCATAACCTGTTATCCATAAGTCAATTAAGTGATAACGGTTATGATGTAATCTTTAATCAAAAAACGTGTAAAGCCATTAATCAGAACGATGGCTCTGTCCTTTTCACAGGCAAGAGGAAAAACAACATTTATAAAATAAATCTTTCTGACTTAAAAGATCAAAATGTTAAATGTTTAATGTCAGTTCACGAAGAGCAATGGGTATGGCATAGACGCTTAGGCCACATTAGCATGAGGAAACTTTCTCAGCTAACTAAACTTGAGTTAGTCAGAGGCTTACCTAAACTGAAGTTTTCTTCAGATGCTCTGTGTGAAGCTTGTCAGAAAGGAAAGTTTTCAAAAACATCTTTTAAAAAGAAAAATGTTGTTTCTACCTCCAAGCCTCTGGAGCTTCTTCACATTGACTTATTTGGTCCTGTGAAAACAGCATCAGTCAATGGAAAGAAGTATGGACTAGTAATCGTTGATGATTACAGCCGCTGGACATGGGTAAAATTCCTAAAGCACAAGAGTGAGTCTCACTCTGTATTCACCAGTTTCTGTTCTAAAGTGCAAAAAGAATTTGACTCTAAAATTGTTAGAGTCAGAAGTGATCATGGTGGAGAATTTGAAAATAAAGATTTTGAAGAATTATTTGATTCTAATGGAATATCCCATGATTTCTCCTGCCCTAGAACTCCACAACAAAATGGAGTTGTAGAGAGGAAGAATAGGACACTCCAAGAAATGGCCAGAACCATGATCAATGAAACAAATGTAGCAAAGCACTTTTGGGCAGAAGCTGTAAATACAGCGTGTTACATTCAGAATAGAATCTCTATTAGACCTATTCTGGATAAAACTCCCTATGAACTGTGTAAGGGAAGAAAACCCAACATTTCTTATTTTCATCCTTTTGGATGCATTTGTTTTATATTAAATACTAAAGAACATCTGAACAAGTTTGATTCCAAAGCACAGAAAGGTATTATGTTAGGATACTCAGAACGCTCTAAAGGCTACAGAGTATACAACACAGAAACCAAAATTGTGGAGGAATCAATTCATGTTAGATTTGATGATAAGCTTGACCCTGAAAAGTCAAAGCTAGTTGAAAAGTTTGCAGATTTAGAGATCACTCTGGTAGAATCTGAGAAAACTCCAGAAGCAACTGTCACTCCAGACTCTGAAGAAATTAAATCTCTAGAAATTCCAAGGAAAGTCAAGAGTCGTAGCAACGTATCTGAAGATTTGATTCTGGGAAACAAAGATGAACCTGTTAGAACCAGATCTACCTTCAGAACTTCTGAAGATATTCCTCTGGGACTAGTGTCTCTGATTGAGCCTACGTCCTGTGATGAAGCTCTTCAAGATAATGATTGGGTGGCAGCTATGCAAGAAGAGTTAGATCAATTCTCCAAGAATGATGTCTGGGATCTCGTTCCTAAACCCAGAGGCACTCATGTCATTGGAACCAGATGGGTGTTCAGAAACAAACTGAACGAGAAAGGAGAAGTTGTCAGAAACAAAGCACGACTGGTAGCTCAAGGTTATAGTCAACAAGAAGGTATTGATTATAATGAAACTTTTGCTCCAGTCGCAAGGTTAGAGTCTATTCGTCTTCTTGTATCATTTGCTATTAATCACTCTATAAAATTATACCAAATGGATGTCAAGAGTGCATTTCTAAATGGTTATATTTCAGAAGAAGTGTATGTTAATCAACCTCCTGGTTTTGAAAACTCAAATTTTCCAGAACATGTTTTCAAACTTAAGAAATCCTTATATGGACTTAAACAAGCTCCCAGAGCTTGGTATGAACGCTTAAGTAATTTTCTTCTGGAACAAAATTTTATCAGAGGGAAAGTTGATTCTACACTCTTCTGTAAAAAAACATAAAAATGATCTCATGATATGCCAAATTTATGTTGATGACATTATTTTTGGTTCTGCTAATATTTCTGTTTGCCAAGAATTTTCTAAGTTAATGCAGGCAGAATTTGAAATGAGTCTAATGCAAGAACTAAAGTTCTTTCTGGGAATTCAAATCAATCAAACTCCAGAAGTCACGTACATTCATCAAAGCAAGTACATTAAAGACGTTCTAAAGAAGTTTGATATGTCTGAATGCAATTCTGCAAAGACTCCCATGCATCCAACTTGCATTCTGGAGAAGGAAGAGGTAAGCAACAAGGTTTGTCAGAAGCTCTATCGAGGTATGATAGGCTCTCTTCTCTATCTGACTGCTACTCGTCCTGATATTCTCTTTAGCGTCTGTCTTTGTGCCAGATTCCAATCAGATCCTAGAGAATCTCATTTAACAGCTGTTAAGAGAATTCTTAAGTATCTGAAAGGAACCCCTAACCTGGGCCTGATGTATGAGAAAACATCAGAGTATAGGCTTTCTGGTTATTGTGATGCAGATTATGCAGGAGATAGAATAGAACGAAAAAGTACATCTGGAAATTGCCAGCTTCTGGGAAACAACTTAATCTCCTGGGCTAGCAAAAGACAGTCAACAATTGCTCTATCAACTGCAGAAGCAGAATATATCTCAGCGTCACTATGCACAACTCAGATGCTCTGGATGAAACATCAGCTAGAAGATCTACAAATCTTTGAGAGTAACATTCCTATCCTTTGTGATAATACTGCTGCTATTTGTTTAAGTAAGAATCCCATTCTACATTCCAGAGCCAAACACATAGAAATTAAACATCATTTTATTAGAGACTATGTTCAGAAAGGAATAGTAACGCTGAAGTTCATTGATACAGAACATCAATGGGCAGATATCTTTACTAAGCCTCTAGCTGAAGATAGATTTCGTTTCATCTTAGAAAATCTGAACATTAAAAATTGTCCTGAGTAAAATTTGGCTCTGAACATGTAAAATGAGACTCTGATAAAAACAAATATACTTCTGCCTCTGACTCTGATACTTCTACCAAGTTAAGAAGATATCTGAGTTAGAAATCTTCAGAAATCCTTTTGTATTCCTGAAGATCAGAAACATCAACACGTGGGGAACATGCGTCTAACCCTAGAACTTCTAGACAGCTGTCAAGAGAAATCAAAGGTCAGAACGCTTGAAATCTCCTCGAGCAGTGTGCTTACTGTTGGGATTAGACATTCATTAATAAGCTGTAATCATTTTTCCCCCAAACGTGCCATTTTGGTTTTTGTGCTAACGCTGGTATGTGTGTCGTTTTGCATGTGTTTTTACCCTTAGGTATATAAACACTTTTCTCACATTTCACACACTTATCACTCTCACTCACTCTTAAACCCTAAACCCTCTCTCGAAGTTTTCTCTGCAACCTTCTCAGTTCTTCATCTTCTTCATCAATCTTCATCTTGAATCCTCAAGAACAATCTGTTTTTGACTTCTCCCAACAAATGGAAGCTGCTTCTAACCCCCAAACCTCAAACACTCAAACACCCATGGTTGTAGATGTTACCACAACCCCAGTTTACAAAGAACCTCACATTTTGGAACGCGAACAACACATAAACCTTTCAACTCCCTTTGAAGGTTTGGATGTTCTATGTGAATCGCTGGTAGATTTTGAGAATTTGAGAAGAAATGGCGTTGATTTAACTGAAGATCTTCGCAAGCAAGGTTGGGAAAACTACTTCAACAGATTGTATGGTCCAATCTATCCTCTTCTGGTGAAAGAGTTCTGGAGATGTGCAGATGCTGATGATGAGTTCATTGTTTCTTTTGTTCTGGGAGTGAAGATCATCATCACAGAAGCATCTATTGCCTCTTTGCTGAACATGGAGAGAACTGGAGGTAAAAGGATTTACAACATTCCTCCAAGGTCCAAGCGCATCACAGAAGTCATTAACCCTACAATCTTCAAAGCAAATGTTGAAGGAAACCCCTCTAAGAACAAGGAGCTTCATCAGAACCTCCGAGTTTGGTTGAAGATTATTCTGGGAACAATCCATCATCGTCCAGCCTCCAACTCTTCAGATTATATCAATGCTGATCAGAAGTGCATCCTCTACTGTATTCAGAAGGGTATTCCAATCAACCTCCCTGTTCTTCTCTTCAGATATCTAAGGGATTCAGTCAGAGAAACAAGGAACAATATGAAGCCCAGATCCTACATCCCTCTGGGAAGATTGCTCTCTGACATCTTCATTGAGCATGGGCTGGTAGATGCTCTGGAAAAGACCAGATGTATGGATGATCTGGCAATTGACGTTGGAAAGCCTCTGAATGCCAGAAATCTGAGGAGTATGGGAATCATCAAAGACATCAGAGTCAAGCCCACTATGAATGTGACCTGGGAAGCTCTGAAGGATCAGAGGAAGATGCCTCATGGCCTTGAAAGGTTCTTCAAAAATGAACCCAGAGATGCCATTGCCATCTACCTTCAGGATCGTCTGGATGAAGGCATTGACGTTTCTGATTTCCGCCTTGAAGACTGTCTGGATTCTGTAGAAGATCTGGTCAGATACAAAAGAGGCCTTTCTGAGAAGAAGATAGCTGAGGAAGCAAGGAAGGCAAAGAAACCCAGAACTGGAGAATCCTCTGGAACCAAAGCTCCTCTGAAAGTCTCTTCTTCCTCTGGTAAGTCCATTCCTCCTGTCTCTTCTGAATCTGTAATGGCTTCCTCTAACCCTCTCTCCTCTCAACCAATTTTTACAACCTCAGAAATACCACCTTCTACCATTAGAACCTCTCAACCTCCACCTGTTCTAAATATTGCCCGTACTTTTACAACCACCTCTGACCCTAATAAACTATATCACCACAGTTCTTCCTCATCCTCTGAGTATGAGTCACCACCTTACCTTTCCCCTTCTTCTAACCAAGAGTCCTCTGATCATGAGTCCTCTGATCAAGAACACTCTGACCCAAACTCCCCAACAATAGCTGAAATTTATGCTAAAAACTTCGCCCCACAAACTCAAACACAAACTGAAGTAACCTCTCCCCTCCGAACTTCTATTCCACAACAAACAACCACCATTACCTCTGAAAATCAAACTTCCCTTCCACCACAAACAACCACCACACCCTCTGAAACTCAACCATCTGTAATTCGCCCATCTGAACCTTATATCACTCCACCATTAATTCCCGCTGTACCTAGCCCAGACTCTGACCCATTAGATGTAAACCCACTCTATGCCTCATCCCCCAGTCTTCAACCAGACCCAGATTCTGAACTTCAACCAGAAGCAGAATCTGAACCCCAGCCAGAACCAGAAACTGAACCTCAACCTCTACATCTCAGCCCTCAAAACTCTCCACCTCATTCACCTGAACCTGAACCTAAAATTATCATACCTACCCTTGAGGAGGCCATTATGCAGGTTGCAGAATCCTCAGTCCAGAAGATCAAGTCTCTGGCTAAAAATTCTGAAGTCAGTGATGATCCTAAATCTGTTAGGACACACTGGAACAGAGTTATTAGTTGGATGACCTCTGAGTCTTATAGGCTGAAGAGTATCTCTGAACAAGTCAGAAATGGCTACATCAGAGACTCTGAGGAAAGACTCCAGGAAAGACTGGCCAGAGAAGCTGAGGCTAGAAGATTAGAGGAAGAGAGACTGGCTAGAGAAGCTGAGGCTAAGAGATTGGAAGAAGAAAGGTTGGCTAAGGAAGCTGCAGAAGAAGCTAAGAGGTTGGAAGAAGAACGCCTGGCAAAGGAAGCAGAACTTCTGAGAATTCAGGAAGCAGAAGCCAAGGCTAAAGCAGATGCAGAAGCCCAAGCTGCTGCTGAAGCTGAAACTCAGCAGGCTCTGATTCAGGGGGAGTCTTCCTCTGCGATCCCTCTGATTCTTAACACTCTGAAAGAGATCAAGCAAGATCAGAGTGAGCTCCGGGCAAGGATGGACAAACAAGACGCTCTGAATGAAAACCTCCAGAATATGTTTGCCATGCTACTACAGAGACTTCCTCCTCCTCCAAACCCTTAGGCACTTAGGATTTATTTTGGTTGCCTAGTGTTTTTGCTTCTGTCTTTTCTTTTTTAGCTCTGATATTCTTTTGAATCTGTTGTTTTTGACTGCTGTTTGCCTTTGTGCTGTTTAATGAAGTGTTTTTCTCTCTTTTTTCTGTTTTATGCCTTTTTGATTATGCCAAAAAGGGGGAGAAATTATTAAATAGCTCTGATGAAAACTATGTCTAAAACCTTAAGCATTCTGCAACAATTGTAGAAATAGTTCTGATATAAATAGCTCTGATTAAATAATAGCTCTGATTAAATAACTCTAACTTTAAAGTTAAGCATTTGCAGAAAGTTTTCAGAAACCTAATTACTTTGAAAAGCTCTGGTAAGAACTTCTGAACTCCCTAGCGCTAACTCAGGGGGAGCTTTTGTCTATCTGATCTAATATTTTTCATGTTTCATCTGATAATTTTTATTTGTTTTGTCATCATCAAAAAGGGGGAGATTGTAAGAACAAAAATAGTTCTACAATAGATTCCATGATTTTGATGATAACAAAGGATGAAACCAAAAGTGGCACCCTAACGAAAAGTTTCTAAGTGTGCAGGGTTCTAAAGAAAGAAGAAATAAATCTGATGATGTCATCAGATGCAAAACAAGATCAGATGCAAAATCTCAAGTATCAGAAGCATCTAAAGTGAAATCTCGTTTCAAGAAGCTCTGACTCTGGACAAAACTACAAAATATCAGAAGCATCTGAACATGAAGTAAAGTCTAGAAGCTCTGACTCTGAACAAATGCCTTCTGCAAAGTCTGAAGTTATCAAGCGTCATCTGAACTTTCAAGAGATAACATCAGAAGCCAATTTCTCCAGATACACAAAGACTCTAATCAGAATTGTTAATCATGATGAAGTAACGTTTAAGCCAAGTTAAAGTTCTGCAAATGGATTTCCTCAATTAAAAAGAGACGTTAATCTCCACTTCCAAGAGAAAAGATACTAATTGTGGTAAGTAGTCACTTCTAAGTGAAAAAGTCTACTGCAGAAGCTATTAATGGAATGGCGTAATTACATCTCAATATCCAATAGATTCAACGCTACTTCAACTCTACTTCAACTCCTATAAATAGAGAAGAAATCTCATTCAGCATATACGAAGAAATCACTAGCCAAAACTATACTGAAATTATATCACGCTCAAGAAAAACTTCTTTGTTCTTCAAAGATTTTCACTAAGCTGTTGCTTATCAAGTGAAAAATTTGTTCTTAAGTTTGTAATATTTGCTTTCTTAGAAGCACTCTAGATTACACATCTTGTATCTATTTTTATTTGATTTCCTCAAGTGACTTGTTGTAGTCTGTAGACTTGAGAGGACTAAGAGATTTTTCTTTTCTCTTAGGGGTTGTTTGTAATCTTTCAAGATTAGTGGATTAAGTCCTTGTTGAAGGCGAAATCACCTTGGCCGGGTGGACTGGAGTAGCTTTGTGTTATAAGCGAACCAGTATAAAATCTTTGTGTGATTGTCTTTTTGCAAAAGCGCTTAATTTTTCAAACAATTCAAACCCCCCCTTTCTTGTTTTTCTCACCTTCAAAAAAGGTGGGAGGGTGAGGAAGTAAAACTTCTTAGATGTTCACCTCTTGAGATCATATGTAGATGATCCAAGTGATTCCTTTGGAATAGGCAACAAAGCAAATAAGCAAATGAGCAAAGCAAATGGATACCGGATGTCAATCAATGGACTTATTCCAATCTCCTAAAACAAACATGGATACCGGATGCCAATAAATGGACTTATACCAATCTCCTAAAACAAACAATGATACCAGATGCCAATCAATGGACTTATACTAGTCTCACAGAACAAAAATGGATACCGGAGGCCAATCAATGGACTTACACTAGTCTCCCACCATATCATAGGGACAACTGCCAAGTAATGGACTTATGCTTTTGTCTCCTCCATGGACAAAGCAAAATGCTATAAAGCAAAGTTATGAAATGATATACAAATGATGATGATAAATGCACAAAGGCACACCCAAGCAAATATGCACAGACGAGTCAAGTAAGCAAACACACAAGTCAATTAGCACACACTATATACAATCAATTAGGCTCAAACAAGGTTAGACTTTACAGTCAACTGGAATGGGGTATTGTGAGCTCTTAACCCTAACATTGAGAGTTAGGGTGAAGCAGATGAAATGGAGATGAGGGGTATGCTTCATATCTCTTATCCCTGGCCTGGGAGAGCTTTAAACAATAGAAGGTGTGGGAGTTCAGAAAGTAGGAACTCTTCTCCACAAATGAATGACTCTATAAGATCTTGGGTTAATATCCACAATGCATCAACATGTTATGTGAGCAAAGGGATGACACACTGAATATCAGGAGATGGATTACACATATCTTTTATATGCCAATTGCCTCATAAGAGGACTTTTCCTGCTTGGCACAAAAGTAAACAATCACAAGCATTGCCTCTTAAGGAGGACTTCAGACAGGTGCCTGCCCACATAACAGGACAGGTCTTCCAGACTACATGAAGAAGAGAGGTTATACCTAAGTGGTTAAGCAACCAAGCAAAAACAAGTTCAAAGTGAACTTAAAGCAACTAATGTACCTGTGGAAACATCAAATAAATCAGTACAAAGTTCAGACAACTAAACAACAGTCAATAAGCAACACTCAATCTCAATGTACACAAGGTGTAAGCCAAAGGTCAAACTCAAATGAGTCAACATCAACCTACAAAACACACAAAGATTAGTAATCAAAAGCAAACATCAATGCTCAAGTGATGAAGCATCTACAACCAAGTAACTTGGATGTTCAACCTGAAATCAAAGCTCAAATGTGAGAGGCAAACCACTAGGTCAAAGCCTAGGGTCAAAGATGGAGAAAAAATTCAAAACAGAAGCTGAAAATTAACATGAATCAACTTCAAACACATCTTGAAACAATCCAAAAGGTCTCACATCAATATCAATTACCAAAAGTATTTCATGATCAATTGAAGTTCAAGGCAATTTAAAAGCTCAAATGTGACCAACCAGAAAGAAAAATCTCAATTAAATCAGAATTGATTCAAATGATTCCAAGAAATTTCATGCTCATTCACAACATCCATAACATGCATCACACAAAAAATCAGGACAATTGGAGATCATTTGGCAAGGCAAATATATCACATAAGTTGATCATCAAAAGGTGTGACACAAATTGTCACACCAACTTAGAACAAGCATAAAACAGAGATGACAATTGATAAAAATACCAAATCAACACGAAAATGTCAAGCAAAGTGTCTAGTTTCATCATGCAAATTTTCAGATTCATTGGATAAAAGCTCAGCATTTCACAAATGATATGGCAAAGCAAGGTACAAAATGCATACATGTACAAACATCCTAGGGCAAAAAATTATCCAGCCAAGCACAACTTGCAAAATCATGGTGATAAAAAACTAGAGGAATCAAGGATCATAATGCAAAAAACCTGGTATTTTTTGGAGCAATAATCAATTTGTTTTGATTTTTTAAAGTTTGAAATAAAATGAAATGAATATGTAACATTTAAATGAAATAAAATGAATTATTAAATTAATTTTGAAATGGAATTAGCGCGCCAGCATGAAACGATGCGTTTCATTTAAATGCTGGCAGAGTCAACGCAGGTCAACACGCGGTAGCCAATGAGAACACGCGCATGGGATTTTACATGAACCAATTAGATTAAACCCTAGTAAAACACAAAGGCAACGCATTATCGTGGCAACAGAGATCCAAAACCGTTGCCTAAAACCCTACACTTCATCTTCTTCATCGTGCCATCATGAACAGTGTATTGTTCATACACTTCAAGAACAAATTCTCCAGATTTGACAATTAATCATATCAACATGTAGCATGTTCATCATAGGTCATGAATCAAGCATGGAAATGGCATAAAACATCATAATCAATTGGAATCGAGCAAATCAAATTTCACACATGGATCTTTAATCTAACATATCTAACTCAATTTTGCATGAAAATTTGTGATTCAAAGCTCAGTTTAACCAGCAAATCAAGATCTATAACAACATCATAATATATTTGAGAAAGGAGAGATTCGATTCAATGACCTCTTGAAGAGCAGACTTGGAATTTGAATGATTCAAGGCCTTGTGATGCTCCAATGCTTCTCTATGATGCTTGTACAGTTGATTGGATGAAAACTTGAAGTTCAATTGTGCACGAATCAACCAGAATTTGGATTCACCATTGTTGCTTCCAAGCTTCAAGCATGAACAAGCAAGCACATATTCTCTTGGTTCTTCCTTCAAACTTGCTCAAAGATGCTTCCAGATGATGAATCAAGTAATGGATTGTGATTTGGTTTGAAGAAAATTTGAGAGAAAAAATTTCAAGAATTTGGATCTAGATCTGAAAAAGTGATTGTTGTTATACTGAAAACAGTTAGGGTTTCATTTATATACCTCCTACTAATCACTCTTCTAATCATGTTTAGCCAAATGTTAAGTGAATTAGCAAGAATGTGGTGTTTGTGCAAATTGGGATTTTCACCCTATGCATGAAAATGCATGGTGAACAGTGCACGAGTTGGTATTCATTTTCACTTAAAACATCATTTTGGAGCTAAAGGCAATGGTGGAATGTTCAAATAATGCACCAATTTTAAACTTCACACTTTCCCTCCAAAAATCAAGTGAAATGGCAAATGCTCATATGATGATAATTGATGGAATGCAATGCATGATTTGGAATTTAGAGGTCAAAATAAGAACAATGCAAAAAGAACCATCCAATTTGGAGTTTTGGTTGAGAAGTTATGCACATTTGAATCTTCAAGTACACTTTGCCATGTTTTGATCATATCTCCTTAACCACACATGAGAAATTGATGATCTTGGACTTTTTGGAAATTGGAGAGAAATATCTACAACTTTCATGTTCAACAAAATTTCATTTGAAGCTTTCTTGATGATGTAATTTGAAGTTGAAGTTAGGCTAAAACCTTTCCATTTTTGGCAAATTTGAATTATAGGTCACTTTCTATTTTTGGAAAGTCTTGACCCGACTTTATTTTCTTCAATGTTGATGTTTGAAATGTCAAATGATACTTGTTTGAACATGAATGAAGTATTTCTAATCACTTCCCACCTCCAAATCCACAATTGACTTGGCAGTTGACTTTCTAGGCCTTCAGATGATCTGAAAATGTTCTGATGAAATTCAAGCCTCTACCACTTGGGATTTTGATTCAAAATGATATCATAGCTCATGTAAGCTCTTGATAATGATTGTGGTGTCCAAATTCTCAAGAATGGCCACCATCTATTGCTCAATGACTGCCTTTGACTGTTTTGACTGTGATTGCTTCATCTGCAAGACAAAGGTTAGATGACATATTTTTGTACTTTTGGTTAGTGATAAAAGGAAAAGCAATGACATACAAATGCAAAACATGCTTGGTGACCAAGAACCACTCTCAAAAAGATAACCCACCCATAGGGAAGGAGGCAAGGTGCACCATGATCCTTGAGGCAATGATATGATATGATATGATGCCATGAGGGATCTTAGGGACAAAATTGGGGTCTTACAGATGCCCCTATTTAAGGTCATTCTAGCCGGAGAAGTGAAGTTTAGAAATCTTCATCTCGACGCGGTAGAATGGGCTTAAATAACAGTAATGAGACAAATTTTGGTCCCTAAGAGACCTCATGATGCAAATGTATGCATGTAAAAGACACAAAACTCTGTGGTGAATATGGGTCCACAAAGAAGAAAAGACGATCCATCGGAGTAATACACTCACCAGGAGCAGAGACTCTAACAAGACTCTCATGGGGATAAGAAAAAAGAAAAAGAAATGCGTGAGCAGGACACGACTCTGAATTAGGGGACAAAACTGACACTGCGTGAACAAGACACGATTGGATTAAAGACCTCACTGGGGAGCAAAAGACTCAAACATGGAAAAGAAGAATTCCAAAGGAAGACACATCCATTGGACAGACACAAGATGACTCAAACTATCCACAAAGGATACTTCGGATGAAAATACGGATTCGGACTGGGGAAAAGATTCACACAGAACCTCCCTGCCGGGGAAAAATTGCACATATTGGGGAAAACGCCAACACAGCAAAAGGGTAAAATCACAACAAGAAATTCCACTAAAGAAGGTCTAACAAAGAGACTCTCCTGGGGAAGCAACAAAGAATGAGTTGTTACCGGTATAAGGGTAACAAAATCAGGAAGAATGAATATCTAAGACCGGTATAAGGGTGAGAGATATCAATCAACCAAACATCTGAGAAAGACCTGAAAAAGGTACATCAAATCAGGAAAATCTGACTCCACAGGGGACCAAGGTCATAATAGGGAGCAAAAAGGAAGGAACACCAGGGATACCGGTTACTGAGTATATAATAGGTGACCGACCAAAGCGTGAATTGGTATATATGCCAAAACACTCATCATCCGAAAGGAGGGCTTGAAAAAGCAAATCGACTTACAGGATGGATATTCGACTCCACAATGGGAAAACGAATCTTACTCAGCTGGGAAACAAACCCAAAGAGCGCATGAGATATAATATCCATTACCGTCAGAACATGGATAGTATACTCGCATGAGATATATTATCTATTACCGTCAGAACGTAGACAATATACTCGCATGGAAGGAAACACTAGGGATACCGGTTACTGGGTATATAATAGGTGACCTACCGAAAACGTGAATTGGTATATATGCCAAAACACTCATCATCCTGAAAAGAGCAAAACGCAAACTTATCAAAGGATGGATATTCGATTCTACGAAGAATACGAATCTTACTCCGCTGGAAAATCAACAAAGGATTCCAACCAAAGAGCGAAAGAGATATATTATTCATTACCGTCTGAACGTGAATAATATACTCGAAAAGGAAGAGACACCAGAGATACCGGTTACAGGGTATATAATAGGTGATCAACCAAAAATAGAAACAATCGTTACCAACAACAATAGGGTAAACGAAAGATAACTCACAGGGGATAAATTGCAAGCATCCGGCAATTATCCAGGGAACAAACGAATATTCGATTCCGGAAAGGAACACGAATCTTAATCGACTGGGGAAACACATCAGGCTTCGACTGAAGAGTGCATGAGATATATTATCCATTACCGTCAGAACGTGGATAACATACTCGCATGGAAGATTATCCACAACCGGTTACTGGGTTAATAAAGGATAAATCGACCGAAAGGAAAGGCATCGGGATACCAAAACTAGGTATATAAAGATGACCAATCAAAGGGAGCAACATCATTACCAACAAAAGGGTAAATGAAAGAAGACTCGTTGGGGATGAATTGCATAAATAGCAATTATCCACAAGGACTTGCTGGGGGACACAATTGCTAGCAAACGGCAATTACCCAGAAGCAAGGAGGGAATATCAACAATGAATATTGAATGAAGATAACCACAAAGAGTAACCATCATCGGTTAAGATGAACAACAAGGTTAACTCTGCAAAGGAGAGAAATTAGGGTTTACAACTACCGAATACGGGGTAGAAAACCAAAGACTCAACTGGGGATAGGGTGAATGAATGCCAAATATTGAGCAATTATTCAACTTATTCCACAGGGAGACACAGACTCCGTTGGGGATAAAACCACAACAGCACAAAATCCACCACCAACCAGAACGAACCACAAAGGTTACCTCTGCTAGGGGACAAGAGATAGGACTTACAACTACCGAATACGGGGTAGTAGCCAACAACTCTGATGAGGATAAAAAGTAGGGTTTACATCTACCGAATACTGGGTAGAAAACCAACAACTCCGCGTGGGGAATGAAGGAAATCACAAATCCGCACGAGAACAAAAATAGGGTTTATAACAAACCACAAACTGCTGGAGAGCAGGAAAATAGGATTTACAACTACCGACTACTGGGTAGAAAACCAACGACTCTTGCCGAGGAATAGAAGGTATATAACCACAAATTCCGCCATGAGGCAAGGAACATAGGACTTACAACTACCGGTATAAGGGTAGAGGCCCAAAAGATTCTGCTGGGGATAAAAAGAATTATTGTCGGTTACTGGGCAATTCATTCATTTATTCCACAGGGAAGCACAAGAAACAGTTGACAAATGCCAATTCGGGATCAAGCCGAAAAGACAGACTGAATCAAGACTCGTCCTAAAGAGGATATAACTCAATAGGAAGATCCATCCCAATATATGTGTTGGGAGGAAACGGAAGAAACCGTCATCCACGAGGATATATCTCAGTGGGGAACTGCAGAAGGAAAGACAGACACTTTCTGCCTATGGGGCTGACTCTATATTGAGAGATTAAACACCCGACATCTGCTTGGGGAAGATCTACTGGAGATCTATATCACCCACTAGCAGGGAACAACAAACAAAAGATATATGGCAAAAAATGCAACATGAATATCTGAATGTTTATGAATATGCATGAATATGTGTAATTTATGTTTGATGAATGCTGACAAAAAAGACATTTCTAACACAAACAGGGTCCGGGAATCAAACGTCTGGTACTACACTTTCAGAGGAAAAACCAAAGAATCCAACTGGAAAGCCGATCTGCTGGAGATTTACATGCTGAAAAGCAAAGATCTCCGGGGAGGCAAAAGATGTCAGAGATATCAAGGAAATCACAAAATCTATGAGCGATGGATCAACAATCAATCCCACTGGGGAACAGAAAGTCACAACAGGCGAAAACTGCCACAAAGACAAATCTGTTAGGAAAAATGAGAAATCCTGAGAGTCCTACAGGGAATCCTCAGTATCAACTGGGAAACAAGAGTTCACTACACAGGCGAAAACTGCCACGAAAGCAACTCCAAATAACTCCGCTGGGGGACAACCCACAAAGGGAGAACAGATCATCCACGTAGAATCTAACTGCACAAGCAACTCTACTGGGCATACTATCAGCCATTCCATTGGGGAATACACCCACTGAGGGAAAAATAGATCACAAAAGTAGATTCTGCAACAAGCCACTTCTACTAGGGATCAAAAGCATCAGGGAATCAACCAAATCTCTGGATGATAGATCACCAACCGACCCTACTGGGGAAAACAACTCCGGCGGGGATCCTGACTCTGTTGGGGATCTTGGGGAAATCACAGCTACAATCCACTATACCACAAATCTACTGGCGGCTTTATTGGGGAATCCACTGAGGAATCCATCGGGGATGAGGAGGAGAGCTGGGGATCAACCACCAGATGCTGAACCTTCCACGAGGAAACCAACAACTGCAGAGGAGGAAAAAACCATTGCTCTGCTGAAGGAGATAAGAGGTGAAAACCTCAACAAGCGCTCTGATGGGGAGGAATATAACATAAAATGCAGTATATCATATCAACAAACTCCGCTAGCGACTGTGCTGAGGAAAGTGGTAAAGTACCGGGATGTCAACCCACCAACCACTGAATCTTCCAAAGGAAGGCACCCATGCTGAGGGGAGAATACTGTTGGAGAGGACTATGAAGTCTCGAAAAACACTCTGCTTAGGGAACAACCCTAACAAAAGCTCTGCTTGGGGAACAACCCCAACAACAAATCTGGAGAAAGAGGATACAACCAATGACAGGAATATGAACAAATGTCTTACCTGTTGGAAATCATGCCACCCTTGGGAGAGCACTGAGAAATTCTTAAGTATCCTTTCATCATTGTGAATGTTCACTTTGTTTAAAACAAAAATTTATTTTTTTAAAACAATGACATTTTATCAATTAAAACATGCAAAACATTTGTTGAATTGAAACAAATAAGAATGCAAATAATTGGATAAAAGCTCAAATTGATTTGATGGAATGGTAGCCTGCAAATGGCAAGACTCCATAGATCTGTACAAATTTGAAATCAGTGATATATATTGGAAGAGGGCTACATTGAACATAATGATACTTTCTCTACCAATTTGAATCTCGATGTATTCGAAGCTTCAGTCGACGACGAATCGAGAATCTCTGACGAAAAGACAGCTGCGGAACAGAAAGTCTTGTCAGGATGCAGTTACTTGCCGTATCCCTAATTTTTGCCTAGATTGCCCCAGGGTGAGGTACTCAATCTAGCGGGATGCAAATATTCTTTTATGTCTCTAACTTTTGCCTGGATCACCCTTTCAGGTTCTCCACCGAGACGCTCATTTTTGCCTAAGCCGCCCTTTCGGGTTTTCAACTTAGCGAGCTATTCTGCTTTTCATATACTCTTTTTTTTTAGGCAAAGTATTTCTTGACTGCATCTGAATTCACAGGACGAGCGAAATCCTCCCCATCCATTGTTGTAAGCATCAAAGCTCCGCCTGAAAAGGCTCTCTTAACAACATATGGACCTTCGTAGTTTGGAGTCCACTTGCCCCTGGAATCGGGCACGAAAGACAAGACTTACTTGAGCACGAGGTCACCTTCTCGGAACACACGAGGCTTGACCTTCTTATCGAATGCTTTCTTCATTCTCTACTGATATAACTGACCATGACACATGGCAGTCAATCGCTTCTCTTCAATCAAATTCAACTGGTCATAACGACTCTGAATCCATTCAGCATCAGTCAACTTGGCTTCCATCAAGACTCTCATTGATGGGATCTCCACCTCTACTGGGAGAACAACCTCCATGACGTAAACAAGAGAGAAAGGGGTTGCCCCTGTTGAAGTGCGGACAGATGTACGATACCCATGCAAAGCAAATGGCAGCATCTCATGCCAATCTTTGTACGTAACTGTCATCTTCTGGATAATCTTCTTGATATTCTTATTAGCAGCTTCAACAGCCCCATTCATCTTAGGTCTGTAAGGAGAGGAATTATGGTGTGCAATCTTGAATTCAGCGCACAACTCATCCATCATCTTATTATTCAGATTAGATCCATTATCAGTAATGATCTTATCTGGCACACCATAACGGCAAATCAGATGGTTCTTAATAAACTTCACAACCACTTTCCTGGTCACATTCGCATACGAAGCGGCTTCAACCCATTTGGTGAAGTAATCAATTGCTACGAGAATAAACCTGTGTCCATTGGACGCCTTCGGTTCAATCATGCCAATCATGTCGATTCCCCACATAGAGAAAGGCCATGGTGATGAAATCACATTCAGAAGTGTCGGAGGAATATGAATCTTATCCGCATAAATCTGACACTTGTAGCATTTCTTCACATATTTGCAGCAGTCAGACTCCATTGTCAGCCAATAGTAGCCTGCTCTCAGCATCTTTCTAGCCATGGCATGTCCATTGGAATGAGTACCAAATGAACCTTCATGGACCTCAGTCATTAACAGGTTTGCTTCGTGTCTATCCACGCATCTGAGCAAAACCATGTCAAAATTTCTCTTGTACAGCACTTCACTACTGAGGTAGAAACTTCCTAACAACCTTTCACTGATGCCCCAGGCGGGTAGACCTGGTTCTGGAGGAAATTTTTGATATCAAAATACCAAGGCTTATCATCATTCACTTCTTCGACTGCAAACACGTGAGCTGGTCTATCCAAGCGCATCACGACAATGTTGGGAACTTCATTCCAATACTTCACCACAATCATCGAAGCAAGCGTAGCAAGCGCATCTGCCATCCGATTATCCTCTCGAGGAATATGATGAAAGTCAACTTCTGTAAAGAATGTTGAAATCCTTCTTGCATAATCTCTGTACGGAATGAGACCTGGCTGATTCATCTCCCATTCACCCTTGATCTGATTAACAACTACGGCCGAATCACCATACACATCAAGATGTTTGATTCTCAGATCAATACATTCTTCCAGTCCCATAATACAGGCCTCATACTCAGCCATATTATTCGTGCATTTGAAAGTTAGCCTTGCTGTAAATGGAATATGCGTGCCATGAGGAGTAATGATTACTGCCCCAATTCCATTTCCATACTGATTCACAGCGCCATCAAACACCATCGTCCATCTGGAACCAGGTTCCGGACCTTCATCAAGTGTAGGCTCATCACAATCTTTCATTTTCAAATACAGAATCTCCTCATCTGGGAAGTCGTATTGAACAGACTGATGATCTTCAATCGGCTGGTGCGCCAAGTGGTCAGCCAAGATACTACCTTTGATAGCTTTCTAAGCTCGATACTCGATATCATACTCAGATAACAACATCTGCCAACGGGCAATCCTCCCAGTTAAAGCAGGCTTCTCGAAAATATACTTAATTGGATCCATTCTGGATATCAACCAAGTTGTATGATTTATCATGTACTGGCGCAAACGCTTAGCAGCCCAAGCCAATGCACAGCACGTCTTCTCAAGCATAGAGTATCGAGACTCACAATCAGTAAACTTCTTACTGAGGTAGTAGATAGCAGATTCTTTCCTCCCTGATTCATCTTGCTAACCGAGGACACAACCCATCGAGTCTTCAAGAACAGTCAGATACATGATCAGAGGTCTTCCTTCTACAGGCGGAGACAAGATCGGAGGTTCGGACAGATACTCTTTGATACTGTCGAAAGCTTTATGGCAATCCTTGGTCTAATCATGAGACTGATCTTTCCGGAGGAGCTTGAATATCGGCGCACATGTGGCAGTCATGTGGGATATAAATCTGGAAATATAGTTCAAGCGGCCAAGAAAACCTCGGACTTGCTTCTCAGTTTTGGGCGCAGGCATCTCTTGTATTGCTTTGACCTTTGCAGAATCAACCTCAATACCTCTCTCGCTGACAACAAAACCCAACAACTTGCCAAAACGGACTCCAAATGTACATTTGTTCGGATTGAGACGAAGCCTAAACTTCCTCAAACGCTGAAAAAGCTTCAACAAATGCTCAACATGTTCAACTTCCGTTCGGGACTTAGCAATCATATCATCAACATAGACCTCTATCTCCTTGTGCATCATATCATGAAACAAGGTAGTCATAGCTCGTTGATACGTGGCTCCGGCGTTCTTCAAACCGAAGGGCATCACTCGATAACAAAATGTTCCCCAAGGTGTGATGAATGTTGTCTTCTCCATATCCTCGGGTGCCATTTTGATTTGATTATATCCGGAAAACCGTCCATAAAGGAGAAGATATTGAATTTAGTTGTATTGTCTACCAACATATCAATGTGTGGTAGTGGGAAATCATCTTTCGGACTAGCTTTATTCAAATCTCTGTAATCAACACACATACGGACTTTTCCGTCCTTCTTAGGCACAGGCACAATGTTGGCCACCCATTGAGGATATGTGGAAGTCACCAGAAACCCCGCATCAATTTGCTTCTGAACTTCCTCTTTGATCTTCACTGCCATATCTGGATGAGTTCTTTTGAGCTTCTGCTTCACAGGCACGCACTCAGGCTTCAAAGGCAGGAAATGTTGCACAATATTTGTATCTAGACCCGGCATGTCTTCATACGACCAAGCAAAGATATCTGAATATTCTCGTAGCAAACTGATCAACCCCTTCTTGACGGACTCTTCAAGAAGTGCCCCAATCTTCACCATACGAACACAATCCTCAGACCCCAAGTTGACTATTTCCAGATCTTCGAGATGCGGCTGAATGATCTTCTTCTCGTGCTCAAGGAGACGGGTAATCTCATCAGGAATCTCTTCAACATCATCTTCCTCTGCCTCAAATACAGGGAATTCAAAATTGGGAGATGGCGTTGGATCATTATGTTCAATGGGTTTTAGAATCAACCTGCATAATAATTTTGGTTAATAAAAACTTCAGAATTTAAACAAGCAAACCATTATGCAGATGAAAAGATTGCTTTTATTCTTGTTTTTATGGTTTTTTGTGATCACTGATTTCATGCAAAAGAAAAAAGTGAAAACAAATGGAAAAACAAATGTTTAACAATGCATTAATTGAATGAAATATCATTGTATAAATGCTGCCAACAATGTCATCACTTCTCCTTTTGGCATGGGAGAGGGGTTTTGAACAAAGTGAACCATTACTCTGATCTATGAATGACTGTAGGAACATCTACAGCGACCCAATTGTGGCAGACACCACCAGGTATGATGAAATTGCTCAAATCCTCTGCGTCATCTTCCAAGATAGCAACAGCTTCCTCAGCTTGATCAGCGTGGATGAAACCTCCACTCTTGAACAGCCCATGCTCATTGAATGCCCCAGAAGAATAGCCAATGCCAGCCCGGGATTTATTGTCTTCAAGCTCAATCATTTTCCCCAAACCAGCAACTGCACCACATTCAATGGCCAGTTTCGCATCACGGTAGGAAGCAAATGAAGGAGACTTCTTCTCAATCGGCTCAGCAATAGACAAATCTTGGAAAGGAGTTCCAACTTCATCCTCAGCATCAATATATGAGAAAGAAGACAAGTGGCTAACCAGGAGAGCCTTTTCTCCCCCTACCACAACCAGTTTCTTATTCTTGACAAATTTCAGCTTCTGGTGTAGGGTGGATGTCACGACGCCAGCCTCGTGAATCCATGGTCTACCAAGGAGACAACTATAAGATGGGTGGATATCCATAACCTGGAAGGTAACTTGGAAATCACTTGGTCCAATCTTGATTGGGAGATCAACTTCCCCAATCACGGTCTTACGCGACCCATCAAAAGCCTTCACAACAACACCACTCTGCCTCATGGGAGGCCCCTGATATGACAATCTCGAAAGCGTGGTCTTTGGCAATACATTCAAAGATGACCCACTGTCTACCAGCACGTTAGACATGGCGTCGGTCTTGCAGTTCATAGAAATATGTAGAGCCATGTTGTGGTCTCTTCCCTCCTCAGGGAGATCAGCATCACAGAAACTCAAAGTGTTGCAAGCAGTGATGTTTGCAACTATACTATCAAACTGTTCAATAGTGACATCACGATCAACATATGCCAGGTCCAATACTTTCTGCAGAGCCTCCCTATGGGGTTCTGAATTCAGAAGCAAAGATAGCACGGAGATCTTGGACGGCGTTTGTAGAAGCTGGTCTACAACGTTGTACTCACTCTTCTTGATGAGCCTCAGCATTTCATCAGATTCTGCATTCGCAATGCCACTCGGGCCAACAGAAGAAATAGGAGTCTTTTGTACAGAGGAGGGTTTGGCAACAGCAAGTGCCGGATTAGGAAAATTCACCGCAGTCCCAACCGGACGTTCAGCAGAATCAGAAGCAACAGCTCTAGCTTGAGGCTTCGGTGCTGAAAATACGCGACCGCTACGGGTCAACCCGCTCACATCAGCAATATTAACAACCTAAGTCGACGTCAACGGCACTTCCTTCCCATCTTCCACAACAACGGGATTATATCGGAAAGGAATTGCTTTATCCGAAGAATAAGGCACAGGGCCTGCAGGCTTGATTATTAGAGAAGGAGAGACCTTCGGCTTGCTACCATCATAACGGATGACAACAGGCTCGGGCAATTTGAACACAGGAGAAATAACATTTACTTCTGGTTCATCTTCGTCAACATTTCGATTCTGAAGAATCTCTATGGTTCCCTCATCCAACAGATCTTGAAGCTCTCTTCGCACTTGGCGACAACCCAGTCTATTAACAAAACAGATACGGCATCTGTCATGGTCGTGCTCCATATGACTGTACTGACACAGCAGACGATGCAACTCGACCAATGACTGTCGAATATGGCTCACATATTTGACTTTATATTTGCCAGGGCACCCCTGGACCATGTTCACTGATTTACCATGCTCGGGCAATGGGTTCTCCGTAACATTGGGGCCTGAGTCCTCAAAGCTCAGAATGCCGCATCGCATAAGGTCTTGAACCTTAGTCTTTAATGGATAGCAATTCTCAATATTGTGACCCGGAGCACCGGAATGATAAACACAATGTTGATCTGGCTTGTACCACCACTGTAGGTTAGCAGGCACAGCGGGAGGCTCCCTAGGAGTAACCAGTTTCTGTTCCAACAAAGAAGGATATAGCTCAGCATATGACATAGGAATAGGATCGAAAATGACCTTTTTCCTATCATAATTCAGATTGGCTTGTTTACTGGTGCTGCCACGAGGCTGGTGAGCCTGTTGCTGTGGACGATGTTGTTGATACTGAGGTTGTTGCTGATGCTGATGATGTTGCTGATACTGCTGAGAATTATCTCTGAAAACAGGTGCTATATGAGCCACCTGGTGCTGACTGCTGGCGTGACGCACAGGCTTCCTCTTAACATAGGGTCTTCTAGGTTTAGCATGAGATTGCACAGCATGTGCCTCCCCATCTTTCTTCTTAAACTCCCCATATCGTTTAGAAGAGCTCTCATCTTTAGACAACCGTCCTTCACGGACACCTTCCTCCAAACGCATCCCCATGTTCACCATTTCGGTGAAATCAGAGGGAGCACTCGCAACCATCCGCTCATAATAAAATGAACTAAGAGTCTTCAAAAAGATCTTAGTCATCTCCTTCTCTTCCAGCGGAGGAGTAATCTGAGCTGCTAACTCTCGCCACCTCTGGGCGTACTCCTTAAATGTCTCTTTATCCTTCTGAGACATGGCCCTGAGTTGATCACGGTCAGGCGCCATATCAACATTATACTTATACTGCTTGACGAAGGCTTCGCCAAGATCGTTGAAGGATCGGATGTTTGCACTATCAAGGCTCATATACCAACGAAGAGCTGCACCGGACAAACTATACTGAAAGTAATGAATCAGAAGTTGATCATTATCAGTCTGCATAGACATTTTCCTGGCGTACATAACCAGGTGAGCAAGAGGGCATGTGTTTCCTTTATACTTCTCAAAGTCCGGAACTTTGAATTTGACCGGAATCTTTACACCGGGAACCAGGCAAAGTTCAGCAGCAGACTTGCCGAACAAATCTTTCCCTCGAAGGTTCTTCAATTCCTTACGGAGCTCGAGGAATTGGTCATTCATTGCTTCCATCTTCTCATTAACATCTGGGCCCTCAGACGGCTCAGAATGATAGATGGTGTCGTCTACCCTGGGAACGGTATGCACGACGGGAGGAGGAACAGCAAGGACCGGGCTAGATGCCGGCATGGAAGCAAAAGTAGGAGCTGGAATATCTGGCATGAAACCAGGAGGCATACCCCACGGGAACCCGGCTGGCATGGCATTCGGCATGAAATGAGCACTAGCAGCTGGCACAGTCGGAGCAACCACTTCAGATATAACAGTCCTCTGGGGAGGAGTTACAGGAGGTGGAGAAGGTTGATTCTAGGCATCCAACAATTGCTCCATCAGAGCACCCAATCTAGCGACCTCTTCCTTCAGTTCTCTGTTCTCTTGTTCTAACTGATCCATCACTCTTGCAGAACTGGCTCTGGTGTAGTACCGGTGAGTCAACTTGTCTTCAAAATAAATGAAGAGCATGGAGTTAGGCCACAGACAAGGAGACCAGAACAACCTGCTTATGCAAGATGATGCATGCAATGCTTGTGCACATGCTTTGTTTTTATTTCAAGGAACTTTTAGGGTTCTATTTGCAAATTTTTGAATGTTTAAAGCATTTAATCTCATATGGAAAATATCTCATCAAATATATTTGACCAAAGAAGTACAATATTGTTGATTATTACAAGGGAAAAGGAATATAAACATCCTATGGATCCCTAGAAGCTCGAGATGCTGGAAGACGAGATACACAAAGCTTCTTGATCTCTCTCTCATATGCCGCTTCCATATCCGCTTTCTCTTTAGCAAGTCAATCGTACTTCCTCTTCCAGAATTTGGAAGACTGAGGAAGCAGAGAAGTCCAGGTATCATTCGGATCATCTATCACCTGATGCTCGAGGAATTCGATCAGAGCATCCTTCTCCTTGATTTGCTGAAGCAACTCTTCTCTTTCACGGATCTAAGCACGTGAAAGGTCTTCTTCTCTCAACTCCTCTACATCTTGGTTAGGGAGGGTTGAAGGCCCAGCCACAACCAACGGTGTAGGTCTTGGATAGTCATAGGGCATAAGATACTCAGAAGCTCTCTGTCTGACCCAAGAAGTATATGGATCCAAAGCAATGCAATTCTTCGGACCCAACTCGTTTCTACCCTTCTTGTGAATCTTGCGCCAAGCGCGGACCATCCTGGCTTTCAGGCCCTGGGGATCTTTACCCTCCTGAAAGAACACACCTTCTAACAGAATTTTATGAGGTTTATCCTTTAGGGGGAACCCAAGCTGACGACGTGTTAAAATAGGATTGTAGCTGATCCCACCACATGTGCCAAGAAGAGGCACATTAGGGAATTCACCATAATAATCAATGATCTGAAAAATATCATACACGCGATCATACCAAGAGATATCATCATTAGTGAGAGACATAAGTCTCTGAGACCACTGTAGACATCCCTTGTTCTCCTTGAAAGCGGCCGTCTGTGGCAAGTGAGAAATAAACCACTTATACAACAGAGGCAAACAGCACACAATAACTCCTCCACCCTTTGCATTCCTCAGATGCAAGGAGAAATAGGCATCACCCAACAGAGTAGGAACGGGATTAAGAACTGAGAAGATCCTAATAGCGTTCACATCCACAAATTTGTCGATGTTGGGGAACAATACCAAACCATAGATGAGCAGCACGAATAAAGCCTCAAAGGCATCCTCACTCATGGCCTTCCCATAAACGGTAGCTTGAGCGATGAGGAACTCGGAAGGAAGACCCTGAATTCCACCTTTGGTAGTCATATTAGCTTTAATCAGGGATTCATCTATGTGCAACAAGTCTGCAATCTCTCGAGAAGTCGGAATACTCTCTAAGCCACTGAATGACACCTGATCCAGAATAGGAATACCCACGAGATGAGCATACTCCTCGAGCGTAGGCAACAGCAGAAAGTCCGAAAAAGAGAAGCAATGATACAGAGGATCATAGAACTGAGCCAAAGTACTCATCAGCCCTTCGTCAACCTGAGTAGTCAACAGAGGCAGAAGCTTCCCATAACGAGCTTTGAAACCCAAGGGATCTAATACATAGGATGTCAGATTCCGTAACTCTTTCACATCGGGTTGTCTAAAGCTGTACTTCTTCGTATGCCTTTTTGGTCTTTCCATGTCTGAAAATTTTGCAAATAAACCCTTTAAGTTCCTTGAAAATTTTCTGATTTTTCTGATGACATGAATGCAGATGAATGCATGAATGTATGAATGCAGCAATCACACTCAAGGATCAAGCAAATCACACTAGACAAAGGTCATGGGAAAGCTCATAGTATCCTTAATATCAATCATCCATTTTGGTGGATTATGGTTTTCACCTTATCAACACCCAAGTTCTATTGATATTAACGGTACATGAACCAGCTCAATCATCCTTAATATCAACCATCCGTTTTGGTGGATTAGGATTTATAACTTATCAACACCCAGGTTCCATTGATATTAAGGTTGTCTGAACGACTCAACCATGAATCACGGGTTTGCTGAGAGTCACGAGCATGGAGTCTCGGTTAAGAACCACCCAAAGGGAGTGTACTAGGGTTTAAACCTACCGAACATGTTCTACCAGATGTTCCCATGGTCATCATCCCATCTTTCAAATATTATCGGAGGAACGAATACTCGTATTCCAAAAATATTCTCAAGAGAGACTCTAATGAGTGTAGTATCGCGTAACAATCGCATCAGATCTGACATCTGAACGACCTCCGCACTACGTCCTAAAATAGGCCAAGATGGGCTTGGTAAACTAAGGTCCTTGGCTTCTAAGGCACATGATTGAAAGAATAATGCCTAACCACAAATAACTTGTGTGACATTATTAATCCAACATGACCTCCACCAAGTGAATGGACTCGCAAGTCAACTTGCTAAGGAATACTCCACACAAGTCGACAAGACTATGCCATTCTCCTATCCTAAGGTGCACTCGAGTTCGGGTATAGAACTCATCTCACAGAGATCACCAAGCAAACAACAATTGTATATCAAGCAATTCAAACATTACAATCAATACAGTAATCCCAAATTGTACAAAAGTATGTCAAATAACAAATAAACAATATCATACAACAAGGGTGAAAAGTAGGCAATACCACCAAGGAGTCGTTTTCCCCAGCAGAGTCGCCACTTTTCTGTAGCGGTGTATTCGTCACTTTATGATTTATTGATTAAATCAAAAGCAAAGCATACAAAGAAATCGAGTCACCACCGCACTTTTATTTATCCGAAGGAATGGCTAAAAAGCGAATAAAAGCCTAAGAAGTTTTACACATAGAAAACTAATGAAAAGATCAGAGATCTGGGTAAGGGGTTAATTACGCAATGGGAAGGTGTTAGGCACCCAAAACGTCCTAGGTACTCCTAGGGAGCCCTTTTCACACTTGTTGTACGAAATGTTATTTGTTTATGAAATATTTATTGTGCAAACATGGATTGAAGGGATGAGAAAAGAATATACAAGTTATTATTATTTTTGTGTTTGAACGGATGAACCCGTTGCCTACGTACCTTTCCATGGAAGGTACGGATCAAAACGCCATAGTTCGGCTAAAATATTTCCAAAATATGAGTGGGTTGATTTTAAAACAAAAGCCCTAAGGTCTTTCGTTATCCACGGGAGAAAACTCAACCTTATACAAACAACAAGTCCACCATGTGAGAAAAGCTTCAACTTGCTAGTGAGGGGTTAACCCTATAATAAGCAAGGAAGTCTTACAATTCAATCACTAAGGACAAAAGGTGAGATTAACATCAACCACTAAGATAATTGAGATCTATGGCTAATGTATGAAAACTTATCAAGAATGGACAAAGCCACAAAACAATTGAATGAGTTGGATTAACCAATTAGGATTATTCACAAAAATGGTCAAGGTATGATTAGGACTCAATTCAAAGAAGTATTATGAAAATGAAGTTTGAAAGATCAAAGGCTTAAGGCCTAGGTTTCTAATGTGAAAAGAAATGAAAATGTTTGCACAATATTTTTCAGGTTTGAGTTAACATGCAAATGGAGGTTTAAAGAAGCAAAAGGTGGGAGGGTGAGGAAGTAAAACTTCTTAGATGTTCACCTCTTGAGATCATATGTAGATGATCCAAGTGATTCCTTTGGAATAGGCAACAAAGCAAATAAGCAAATGAGCAAAGCAAATGGATACCGGATGCCAATCAATGGACTTATTCCAATCTCCTAAAACAAACATGGATACCGGATGCCAATAAATGGACTTATACCAATCTCTTAAAACAAACAATGATACCAGATGCCAATCAATGGACTTATACTAGTCTCACAGAACAAAAATGGATACCGGAGGCCAATCAATGGACTTACACTAGTCTCCCACCATATCATAGGGAGAACTGCCAAGTAATGGACTTATGCTTGTCTCCTCCATGGACAAAGCAAAATGCTATCAAGCAAAGTTATGAAATGATATACAAATGATGATGATAAATGCACAAAGGCACACCAAAGCAAATATGCACAGACGAGTCAAGTAAGAAAATACACAAGTCAATTAGCACACACTATATACAATCAATTAGGCTCAAACAAGGTTAGACTTTACAGACAACTGGAATGGGGTATTGTGAGCTCTTAACCCTAACATTGAGAGTTAGGGTGAAGTAGATGAAATGGAGATGAGGGGTGTGCTTCATAGCTCTTATCCCTGGCCTGGGAGAGCTTTAAACAATAGAAGGCGTGAGAGTTCAGAAAGTAGGAACTCTTCTCCACAAATGAATGACTCTATAAGATCTTGGGTTAATATCCACAATGCATCAACATGTTATGTGAGCAAAGGGATGACACACTGAATAGCAGGAGATGGATTACACATCTCTTTTATCTGCCAATTGCCTCATAAGAGGACTTTTCCTGCTTGGCACAAAAGTAAACAATCACAAGCATTGCCTCTTAAGGAGGACTTCAGACAGGTGCCTGCCCACATAACAGGACAGGTCTTCTAGACTACATGAAGAAGAGAGGTTATACCTAAGTGGTTAAGCAACCAAGCAAAAGCAAGTTCAAAGTGAACTTAAAGCAACTAATGTACCTCTGGAAACATGAAACAAATCAGTACAAAGTTCAGACAACTAAACAACAGCCAATAAGCAACAATCAATCTCAATGTACACAAGGTGTAAGCCAAAGGTCAAACTCAAATGAGTCAACATCAACCTACAAAACACACAAAGATTAGTAATCAAAATCAAACATCAATGCTCAAGTGATGAAGCATCTACAACCAAGTAACTTGGATGTTCAACCTGAAATCAAAGCTCAAATGTGAGAGGCAAACCACTAGGTCAAAGCCTAGGGTCAAAGATGGAGAAAAAATTCAAAACAGAAGCTGAAAATTAACATGAATCAACTTCAAACACATCTTGAAACAATCCAAAAGGTCTCACATCAATATCAATTACCAAAAGTATTTCATGATCAATTGAAGTTCAAGGCAATTTAAAAGCTCAAATGTGACCAACCAGAAAGAAAAATCTCAATTGAATCAGAAGTGATACAAATAATTCCAAGAAAATTCATGCTCATTCACAACATCCATAACATGCATCACACAAAAAATCAAGACAATTGGAGATCATTTGGCTAGGCAAATATATCACATAAGTTGATCATCAAAAGGTGTGACACAAATTGTCACACCAACTTAGAACAAGCATAAAACAGAGATGACAATTGATAAAAATACCAAATCAACACCAAAATGTCAAGCAAAGTGTCTAGGTTCATCATGCAAATTTTCAGATTCATTGGATAAAAGCTCAACATTTCACAAATGATATGGCAAAGCAAGGTACAAAATGCATACATGTACAAACATCCTAGGGCAAAAAATTATCCAGCCAAGCACAACTTGCAAAATCATGGTGATAAAAAACTAGAGGAATCAAGGATCATAATGCAAAAAACCTGGTATTTTTTGGAGCAATAATCAATTTGTTTTGATTTTTTAAAGTTTGAAATAAAATGAAATGAATATGTAACATTTAAATGAAATAAAATGAATTATTAAATTAATTTTGAAATGGAACTAGCGCGCCAGCATGAAACGATGCGTTTCATTTAAATGCTGGCAGAGTCTGTAACACCCTTCTAAAATACCCCAATATTTAATTAAATCAACAAAACATAAATCAGAGTAGATATGCAATTAAGGGTGTCACACTTGACACTTCACACCATTCACCAAAATATCCTGTCATGCTCATTTATTTACTCAAAATAAAACATTCGCATAATTCGCAGCGGATAAAGTCTAACAACAATGCAAAACATGTAACACATTACATGTAAACTTGTTCAACAATCATCAATGAAAACAAGTGAAACATCCCGTCCCGATGTTACATCTACCAGAGCATGACCCACTAAGGAACTACACTAGACTCCAAGGACTAGCTTCTACTCAATCACTGCTCGTTACCTGAAACATAGTTGTAAGGGTGAGTTCCTCAATCGATATAATAAGCATTATAAAATATCATGTAATGCTAAGTAAATTAACACATTTCATCACCCTAATCATATCACACATTCAACAACGGTAACATCAACTCATAATCATCATCATACTCAACTCAACACAAAACACACGTATAATATTGGAATACATCCATTCATATTATACGCCATACATACATTATGCAATGAGACTCCATGCATGCGGTACCGACTATTCGTGAACATATAGTTCAACCTCACCGATCAAATCCAGATACGGCTACCAAGCTCACTAGTCCCATTCATTTGAGACCTAGTGACTCACTCACTAATTCCTCACCATGGGAATTAGCTACCACCCCAAGGGCTATGATATGCACGCTAATCACCTAGCATGCAAACATCAACAACAATCCACAACAACTCACTCACTAATTCCTCACCATGGGAATTAGCTACCACCATAAAGGCCATAATATACATGCTAAATCACCTAGCATGCAAACATCAACAACAATTCAAAATAGACAAATGCTCACACTCTAAGCCATAAACAGTCCATTCACAATTGCATACATAACAGATACATTCACAGTATTATGCATACCATCATACATCATCAGCATGTTTATCACAGAATCATATCATATCATGCTAAATAATAAATCACCGTATTAGCACACTCTACTAATACCTACACTGCTCAAAACAACGGGAAATGATCCCTACTATATCATACATCAGCTAAATTACATCACCCAGCTGCAATGACCAAAACTGCACAACAACAGCTCAGAAAAATCACAATTCTGCCCATACGCGTATTGCCTAGTCCCATACGCGTATGGCTCCTTTCTCAGCCAATCCCATACGCGTATTGTCTGCCTCATACGCGTATGCTACGCGTACCACTTCCTCATACGCGTACCAACAGAGACAAAGCCACGTTCAAAACATCATCTTCCTCATCCATACGCGTATTGCCTAGTGCCATACGCGTACCAGACCATCTCATACGCGTATTGCCTAGTGCCATACGCGTATGACCAGAAACCAGATTTCCAGATCTGCTATGGTTTTCTCTGCTACGAGATTCTCATATCCCACCCTCCACATTCCAATTTTCACACAACATTCATTCATATTGTCTAACACAGATCATACACATTCGATCTCACAATTTCTAACCTTATTACCTCTAATTCCTACGAATTTCCTCAATCATACTCATATCTCATTCATCCAAAATTTCACAATTTCAACATTCATCATCTAATTAGAGTCAAATCAATGGTTTATCACTACCCATTACATGTTAACCCATAATACCCATTAAACGACGATAAACCCCCCTTACCTGAGTCAATCCGGCAAATCTCTGAGCTTCAAGCTTTTCCTTCCTTCAACCCTTGTTCTCTTGCTCTTTGCCCTTTTCCACTTTAGAGTCGTTTCTCTGTCTTCACGTGAAAACCCTTCTTTTCCAATTGAGACTCTTTTCTGATTCCAACCTTATATTCCAATTTATATTATTCCAATAATAATAATAATTCCAATAATAATGATTCCAATTATTTAATTAAATTAATAAATATATTATTAACTTAAATTAAATAATTATCTTATTTTATCGGGGTGTTACAACTCTCCCCCACTAAAAGAGTTTTCGTCCTCGAAAACATACCTCAAGTGAATAACTCAGGATAAGACTCCTTCATCTGACTCTCAAGTTCCCAAGTCACATTGCCACCTGCTGGTCCTCCCCAAGCTACCTTTACCAAAGCAATCTCTTTACCCCGCAACTGCTTCAACTCTCGATCCTCTATCCTCATAGGTGATGTTTCAACAGTCAGGTTATCTCTCACCTGTACATCATCTACTTGGACCACATGCGACGGATCAGGAATGTACCTCCTCAACTGAGACACATGAAAAACCTCATGCAAATTCGTAAGTGACGGCGGTAAAGCGATACGATAGGCTACCTCCCCTATCCTCTCCAAAATCTGATAAGGACCAATAAATCGAGGTGTCAACTTCTTCGACATCAAAGCTCGACCAACCCCAGTTATCGGAGTAACACGAAGAAACACATGATCTCCCTCTTGAAACTCAAGTGACTTCCTCCTCTTGTCGTGATAACTCTTCTGACGACTCTGAGCAATCCTCATCTTCTTCTGAATCATCTTAATCTTTTCCGTAGTTTGTTGAACAATCTCCGGTCCAACCACAGCACTCTCACCGGACTCATACCAACATAAAGGTGTCCGACATCTCCTACCATACAAAGCTTCAAACGGTGCCATACCAATGCTCGAATGAAAACTATTGTTGTAGGTAAACTCAATCAAAGGTAAATAACAATCCCAAGCACCTCCCTTTTCCAAAACACAAGCCCTCAAAAGATCCTCTAGTGACTGAATCGTCCTCTCAGTCTGACCATCAGTCTGCGGATGATATGCAGAACTCAATCTCAGCTTAGTTCCCAAAGCCCTCTGCAAACCTTCCCAGAACTTCGATGTAAATCTAGGATCTCTGTCTGAAACAATACTCGACGGAATACCATGCAAACTTACAATTTTCTCAATATACAATTCAGCTAATCTCTCTAACGAATAATCCATTCTGATCGGAATGAAATGAGCCGATTTTGTCAATCTGTCAACAATCACCCAAATAGCTTCAAAGTTCTTAATTGTCCTCGGTAAACCAGAAACAAAATCCATACTGATACTATCCCACTTCCACTCTGGAATAACCAACGGTTGCATTAGCCCAGACGGCTTCTGATGTTCAATCTTTGACTTCTGACAAGTCAAACAAGAATAAACAAAACTCGCAATTTCTCTTTTCATTCCCGGCCACCAAAATAACTTTTTCAAATCATGATACATCTTCGTAGCCCCAGGATGAATACTCAGGCCACTACGATGTCCTTCCTCAAGAATACTCTTCTTAAGTTCGGTAACATCCGGAATACACACCCGATTACCAAATTTCAAAACACCATTTTCATCAACTCTGAATTCACCACCTTGACCTTGATTCACTAGAGTCAACTTATCAACCAAAAGCACATCGGATTTCTGACCCTCTCTAATCTCATCCAGAATACCACTCGTTAACTTCAACATTCCCAATTTAACACTATTGTGAGTACTCTCACACACCAAACTCAAGTCTCTAAACTGCTCAATTAAATCCAATTCCTTAACCATTAACATAGACATATGCAATGATTTCCGACTCAATGCATCAGCCACTATGTTTGCTTTACCCGGATGGTAATTCAAACCAAAGTCATAATCCTTCAGAAACTCTAACCATCTTCTCTGTCTCATATTCAGCTCTTTCTGATCAAACAAATACTTTAAACTTTTATGATCACTGAAAACCTCAAATCTTGACCCGTACAAGTAATGCCTCCATAACTTCAGAACAAATACCACAGCTGCCAACTCTAAATCGTGTGTCGGATAGTTCCTCTCATGAACCTTCAGTTGTCTCGAAGCATAAGCTACAACCTGCTTATTCTGCATCAAAACACCACCTAAACCCAACAATGAAGCATCACAGTAAACCTCAAATGGTTCCGACGGACTTGGTAATATCAGAATAGGAGCAGTAGTTAACCTTCTCTTTAACTCTTGAAAACCTTCTTCACATTTTGAGTCCCAAACAAACGCTTGCCCCTTTCTAGTCAACATCGTCAACGGTAACGCCAACTTAGAAAATCCCTCAATAAATTTCCTATAATAACCTGCAAGTCCAAGAAAACTCCTTATCTCAGAAACTGACTTCGGAGCTTCCCACTTAGATACCGCTTCTATCTTAGAAGGATCAACAGCAACACCACCTCTTGAAATCACATGACCAAGAAAACTAACCTCTTCTAACCAAAATTCACACTTAGACAGTTTAGCAAATAACTTCTTTTCTCGTAGAACTCCTAAAACCACTCTTAAATGTTCAACATGCTCTTCTTCAGATTTCGAATACACCAAAATATCGTCAATAAACACCACAACAAACTTGTCTAGGTACGGATGGAAAATCCTATTCATATACTCCATAAATACTCCACGCGCATTAGTCACACCAAAAGGCATCACAGAATACTCATAATGTCCATACCTTGTTCTGAAAGCAGTCTTCTGAATATCCTCAGTTTTCACACGTATCTGATGATACCCAGATCTCAAATCTATTTTGCTGAACACACTCGCACCAACCAACTGATCCATCAAATCATCAATCCTCGGCAAAGGATACCGATTCTTGATCGTCACTTTATTCAGTTGCCTGTAGTCCACACACAACCTCATAGTACCTTCTTTCTTTTTAACCAATAACACTGGTGCACCCCACGGCGACACACTCGGACGAATAAATTTCTTATCCAACAGATCTTCCAGCTGACTCTTCAATTCAGTTAACTCAACAGCAGACATACGGTACGGAGCCATCGATATCGGCCTAGTACCAGGTACCAAATCAATCGAGAACTCAACTTCACGCTCTGGCGGTAATTCATTCACTTCTTCAGGAAGCACATCAGGAAAATCACACACCACGGCTAGATCACAAATCGCCAGTTTATCTTTAGCCTCCAAAGTTGCTAACAGCATAAACAACTCCGCCCCATCTGTTACTGCCTCATTCACCCGCCTTGCTGATAGAAACAAACTCTTTCCTTCCTCAATCTCAGGAAAGATCACAGTCTTATCAAAACAGTTGATATAAACTCGGTTAGACACCAACCAGTTCATACCCAGGATAACATCAATCTGTACTAGTGGAAGACACACAAGGTCCATCCCAAAGTCTCTACCAAAAATACTCAAAGGGCAATTTAAACAAACTGAAGTAGTAGTCACTGAACCCTTCGCAGGAGTATCAATCACCATACCCCCATGCATCTCAGATATCTCTAATTTAAGTTTCACAGCACAATCCAAAGATATAAAGGAATGAGTCGCACCTGTGTCAATAATAGCTACAAGAGGAAAGCCATTAATATAACACGTACCTCGGATCAAATGATCATCGGCAGAAGTCTCAGAACCCAATAAAGCAAAGACCTTGCCTCCCGACTGGTTCTCTCTCTTCGGCTTAGGACACTGTGGACTGATATGACCCACTTCTCCACAGTTGAAACAAGTCACAGTCTTCAACCGGCACTCTGCAGCCAAGTGACCACCTTTTCCACACTTAAAACACTTCTTCTCATTACTGGTACACTCATGGATACGATGTCCAGCCTGACCACATCTGAAACACTTAGCAGGGGCACTGGAGTCTCCCCCACTAGGCCTCTTCATCCCACTCTGTCTCTGGAAACCTTTGCCAGCTGCATACGGTTTCCCACGATCATTCTGATTCTTGCCTTTCCTATCAACCCTTTGTTGATAGCTCTCCGCTCTGGCCTTGGTATCCTGTTCAAAAATCCTGCAACAGTCCACCAAGTCAGAAAACACTCTAATCCGCTGATACCCAATAGCCTACTTGATCTCGGGACGTAACCCGTTCTCAAACTTCACACACTTCGAGAATTCCCCAGTAGCCTCGTTATAGGGAGTGTAATACTTCGACAGCTCTGTGAACTTAGCAGCATACTCAGTAACAGACCGGTTGCCCTACTTCAATTCTAATAACTCTATCTCTTTCTTTCCTCTGACATCCTCTGGAAAGTACTTCCTCAGGAATCTCTCTCTGAACACCGCCCAAGTGATCTCAGCACTCCCAGCAGCTTCCAACTTAGTGCGGGTAGCAACCCACCAATCATCTGCTTCCTCTGACAGCATATACGTATCGAACCTGACCTTCTGGTTATCGGCACACTCAGTCACTCGGAAGATCCTCTCGATCTCCTTCAACCACTTCTGAGCACCATCTGGATCGTATGCTCCCTTGAACATTGGAGGATTGTTCTTCTGGAACTCACTCAGTTGATGAGCAGCTCCCAGTCCCACAACATTCGGATTTCCTCCAAGTACTCCAGCTAGCATACCCAGAGCCTCAGCAATCGCAGCATCATCTCTACCTCTTCCAGCCATCTTTATTCTGAAAACCCAACAAGCTAAAACAATAAGTACTGATAGGGTTACACAACACCTATCACGTACAGGGAAACAGAATAATTACGACTCGACTCGACCGACTATGCTCTGATACCACTATTGTAACACCCTTCTAAAATACCCCAATATTTAATTAAATCAACAAAACATAAATCAGAGTAGATATGCAATTAAGGGTGTCACACTTGACACTTCACACCATTCACCAAAATATCCTGTCATGCTCATTTATTTACTCAAAATAAAACATTCGCATAATTCGCAGCGGATAAAGTCTAACAACAATGCAAAACATGTAACACGTTACATGTAAACTTGTTCAACAATCATCAATGAAAACAAGTGAAACATCCCGTCCCGATGTTACATCTACCAGAGCATGACCCACTAAGGAACTACACTAGACTCCAAGGACTAGCTTCTACTCAATCACTGCTCGTTACCTGAAACATAGTTGTAAGGGTGAGTTCCTCAATCGATATAATAAGCATTATAAAATATCATGTAATGCTAAGTAAATTAACACATTTCATCACCCTAATCATATCACACATTCAACAACGGTAACATCAACTCATAATCATCATCATACTCAACTCAACACAAAACACACGTATAATATTGGAATACATCCATTCATATTATACGCCATACATACATTATGCAATGAGACTCCATGCATGCGGTACCGACTATTCGTGAACATATAGTTCAACCTCACCGATCAAATCCAGATACGGCTACCAAGCTCACTAGTCCCACTCATTTGAGACCTAGTGACTCACTCACTAATTCCTCACCATGGGAATTAGCTACCACCCCAAGGGCTATGATATGCACGCTAATCACCTAGCATGCAAACATCAACAACAATCCACAACAACTCACTCACTAATTCCTCACCATGGGAATTAGCTACCACCATAAAGGCCATAATATACATGCTAAATCACCTAGCATGCAAACATCAATAACAATTCAAAATAGACAAATGCTCACACTCTAAGCCACAAACAGTCCATTCACAATTGCATACATAACAGATACATTCACAGTATTATGCATACCATCATACATCATCAGCATGTTTATCACAGAATCATATCATATCATGCTAAATAATAAATCACCGTATTAGCACACTCTACTAATACCTACACTGCTCAAAACAACGGGAAATGATCCCTACTATATCATACATCAGCTAAATTACATCACCCAGCTGCAATGACCAAAACTGCACAACAACAGCTCAGAAAAATCACAATTCTGCCCATACGCGTATTGCCTAGTCCCATACGCGTATGGCTCCTTTCTCAGCCAATCCCATACGCGTATTGTCTGCCTCATACGCGTATGCTACGCGTACCACTTCCTCATACGCGTACCAACAGAGACAAAACCACGTTCAAAACATCATCTTCCTCATCCATACGCGTATTGCCTAGTGCCATACGCGTACCAGACCATCTCATACGCGTATTGCCTAGTGCCATACGCGTATGACCAGAAACCAGATTTCCAGATCTGCTATGGTTTTCTCTGCTACGAGATTCTCAGATCCCACCCTCCACATTCCAATTTTCACACAATATTCATTCATATTGTCTAACACAGATCATACACATTCGATCTCACAATTTCTAACCTTATTACCTCTAATTCCTACGAATTTCCTCAATCATACTCATATCTCATTCATCCAAAATTTCACAATTTCAACATTCATCATCTAATTAGAGTCAAATCAATGGTTTATCACTACCCATTACATGTTAACCCATAATACCCATTAAACGACGATAAACCCCCCTTACCTGAGTCAATCCGGCAAATCTCTGAGCTTCAAGCTTTTCCTTCCTTCAACCCTTGTTCTCTTGCTCTTTGCCCTTTTCCACTTTAGAGTCGTTTCTCTGTCTTCACGTGAAAACCCTTCTTTTCCAATTGAGACTCTTTTCTGATTCCAATAATAATAATAATTCCAATAATAATGATTCTAATTATTTAATTAAATTAATAAATATATTATTAACTTAAATTAAATAATTATCTTATTTTATCGGGGTGTTACAGAGTCAACGCAGGTCAACACGCGGTAGCCAATGAGAACGCGCGCATGGGATTTTACATGAACCAATTAGATTAAACCCTAGTAAAACACAAAGGCAACGCATTATCGTGGCAACAGAGATCCAAAACCGTTGCCTAAAACCCTGCACTTCATCTTCTTCATCGTGCCATCATGAACAGTGTATTGTTCATACACTTCAAGAACAAATTCTCCAGATTTGACAATTAATCATATCAACATGTAGCATGTTCATCATAGGTCATGAATCAAGCATGGAAATGGCATAAAACATCATAATCAATTGGAATCGAGCAAATCAAATTTCACACATGGATCTTTAATCTAACATATCTAACTCAATTTTGCATGAAAATTTGTGATTCAAAGCTCAGTTTAACCAGCAAATCAAGATCTATAACAACATCATAATATATTTGAGAAAGGAGAGATTCGATTCAATGACCTCTTGAAGAGCAGACTTGGAATTTGAATGATTCAAGGCCTTGTGATGCTCCAATGCTTCTCTATGATGCTTGTACAGTTGATAGGATGAAAACTTGAAGTTCAATTGTGCACGAATCAACCAGAATTTGGATTCATCATTGTTGCTTCCAAGCTTCAAGCATGAACAAGCAGGTACGGATTCTCTTGGTTCTTCCTTCAAACTTGCTCAAAGATGCTTCTAAATGATGAATCAAGTAATGGATTGTGATTTGGTTTGAAGAAATTTGAAGAAAATTTGAGAGAAAAAATTTCAAGAATTTGGATCTAGATCTGAAAAAGTGATTGTTGTTATGCTGAAAACAGTTAGGGTTTCATTTATATACCTCCTACTAATCACTCTTCTAATCATGTTTAGCCAAATGTTAAGTGAATTAGCAAGAATGTGGTGTTTGTGCAAATTGGGATTTTCACCCTATGCATGAAAATGCATGGTGAACAGTGCACGGGTTGGTATTCATTTTCACTTAAAACATCATTTTGGAGCTAAAGGCAATGGTGGAATGTTCAAATAATGCACTAATTTTAAACTTCATACTTTCCCTCCAAAAATCAAGTGAAATGGCAAATGTTCATATGATGATAATTGATGAAATGCAATGCATGATTTGGAATTTAGAGGTCAAAATAAGAACAATGCAAAAAGAACCATCCAATTTGGAGTTTTGGTTGAGAAGTTATGCACATTTGAATCTTCAAGTACACTTTGCCATGTTTTGATCATATCTCCTTAACCACATATGAGAAATTGATGATCTTGGACGTTTTGGAAATGGGAGAGAAAGATCTACAACTTTCATGTTCAACAAAATTCCATTTGAAGCTTTCTTGATGATGTAATTTGAAGTTGAAGTTAGGCTAAAACCTTTCCATTTTTGGCAAATTTGAATTATAGGTCACTTTCTATTTTTGGAAAGTCTTGACCCGACTTTATTTTCTTCAATGTTGATGTTTGAAATGTCAAATGATACTTGTTTGAACATGAATGAAGTATTTCTAATCACTTCCCACCTCCAAATCCACAGTTGACTTGGCAGTTGACTTTCTAGGCCTTCAGATGATCTGAAAATGTTCTGATGAAATTCAAGCCTCTACCACTTGGGATTTTGATTCAAAATGATATCATAGCTCATGTAAGCTCTTGATAATGATTGTGGTGTCCAAATTCTCAAGAATGGCCACCATCTATTGCTCAATGACTGCCTTTGACTGTTTTGACTGTGATTGCTTCATCTGCAAGACAAAGGTTAGATGACATATTTTTGTACTTTTGGTTAGTGATAAAAGGAAAAGGAATGACATACAAATGTAAAACATGCTTGGTGACCAAGAACCACTCTCAAAAAGACAACCCACCCATAGGGAAGGAGGCAAGGTGCACCATGATCCTTGAGGCAATGATATGATATGATATGATGCCATGAGGGATCTTAGGGACAAAATTGGGGTCTTACACTTAGCCTTGCATTCATATCACATTTGGAGATCAAATTGGAAGTAAAAGATTGAGTAGATTGTGCTGCACAAAGCTGCTCTTCAACGGTAGATGTTCAAACTGTTTTGATCTAAATCCCATCATATAATGTGAATTACTTGTGTTCAAATGGTTTTCTGAAGCCCTCGAGCAAGAGGCAAGCCAGTGGTGGCTTTGATTTTATGTTTTAAGAAGTTTCAGTTTGCACACCTGGATTTTCAAGCTCAAATTTCTCCTAACATAGAGATCTTGAGAACAATCCAAGGTTATAGGGGTGATGTACATCACCCCAGCTTCATTTTGGTATATGGCTCGTGCATTTTAGTTGAGGTTCAAAAACCTGCAACTGGTGGCCGGAATCAGTTGGTCCCCACGTGGATGACTCCAGGCCCTTGGATGAGGCTTCAACGTTCTAATCCTGGCCAAATATTCTTTTGACTTTTTTAAATTCAGATTGTAACATGTTTGACTGTGGACCATGGTACGCGCGCGCTTCTGGACCGCTTGATGTGTCCACGTCAATTAATGAACTCAATCAAGCGCTCCCTGATTTTTCTCTTTTTCTATTTTCTGTTTTATTTTCTTTTAATTCCTTTTTATTTCAAAAATTCATAACTATTTTATTTGGAATCACAAAAATATGAGACCAACACTAAAAATTTTCTTAAAAAATCTAGTTTCATAATCTGATTTTTAATTGTTCTTGTGATTCCATTTAATATTTTTTGTGAATTATTTTGTTTTTAATAGTTTTTAATTCATTTTAAATACTTTTTGAAATCCAAAAATATTTTCTTAACACATGTGGATCATGATAAGTCTATGAAAAATATTCTCATCAATTTCTTAATTGATTTGAGATTTATTTGAGATTTTAATTCATTTGTGTTATTTTTCTTTGTTTTTAATTATTTTAAAATAGTTTCTGTTTTCAAAAAATGTTGAGAAAATTGGTCAAACCTTGCTTGACCATGTTAGACCTATGATGATTCAATTGGACTTGTTGAAGTTTATTTGAATTGAATTTGAGGTTTGACCATATTTTGTTCATTTTATTTTATGTTTTATTTTAATTCCAAAAAATACCAAAAAAATATGTTTGACTTTATTGACTTCTAATCTTCATTTCTCTTCTGTTTTATATTGATTGATGATGACTTAGTTCACATTTGATCATTATATTTTGATTATGTCATTTGAATTCTCCTTTATCCATTTCCTTTCATCTTCATCTTATTTCTTTTTTCTTTTGGCCAATGAGTTAATGATTTGTGGTTAGTCTTGACATTTGAGAGGCTTAACTTTCTTTGATCCAAATCAAACTCAACTTGATCAAAGATCAAGTGAGTTGCTTTGTGTCCAAGATAGGTTGCTTCTTGGTCAAGCAAAAAGCCTAAAATCCATACAAGGCCTTCACTTTTTCTTTTGGCATGGCAAGTTGTAGAAGCTTGGCTTATTAGTCATGACCTCTAACTTGTATTTATTTGCCTATAGTTTTATTGACCGATCTCAGATAGGTGTGACTACTACATTAGTCCACTTACGGTTGCTTAACATAGCGCTAAATTGTCTTATGACACACTAACATTGGCTATTGATTACTAACTTTAATTCAAGCATTTAATTTCTTGCAATTTACTTTAATGCAATTTATTTTCTTGCTCATATATTCATATTGCTTTTCCCTTTGCTCACTTGGGCACATATTTTATGTTTATGTCATTTTCCTTTTGCTCACTTGAGCTCATTATTGTATATAAATATATTGTTGCTTTGTGTTTGTTTTTTCTTTGATTGTGTGAGTCCAATGCAAAAAGGAGAAATGACTTAGAATTAGGACCTTACCTATGCTTAAAGGAGTTCAAGAGCAACTAGGCCTCATGCCTTTAGAATGCTAAACTTGTTGAAGAGCAACTAGGCTTCATGCCATTAGAATGCTAAATCTTAAAGTTGACTTCAAAGGACCCCTAATCTAAAACTCATTCTTTGTCCATTCCTCTTATTGTATTGTGAACTTTTTGATTGTTTGTTCTTGTGTGATAGGGATTCCAAACTTGAGATAGTAAGAAGGACCATTGTCATGAATAGCCAAGTTAAATGAGACAAGCCAAATGGAGATCCTAGGAGCTTGATTGAATATTTGTTTGATTGCTTGAGTTATTTGCTAAGTACAAAGGAAAGGAGCATCTTGAATCATCTTTATGATCTCAAGAAAAAGAACTCCAAGGGTTTTATCTCTTCTCTCATCTTTGCATGTTTAGGACTAGCCCTTCTCTTCTTCTCTCCACTCTAACCAAAGCCAAACTATTTTTTTATGCAAACTTTGACATTGTTTTCAAATTAGAAACCTAGGCGTTATGCCTTTGATTTTTCAAACTCTTTTCACTAATACTTATTTTGAATGAATCTTAAGTCAACTTTGACCTCATTTTGTGAATACTTCTAACTTGTAAATACAACTCACTTCAAGTTGTTTTTGTGGTTCCAATGGCCACCTTTGTTAAAACCTTTTTTCATAAACATTAGTCATAGGTTTGAGTTATCATAAGGGTTGATGTAAACCTCACCTTATCCTCAGTGATTGGACTATAAGTCTTCCATACTTATTGTTGATTCCTTAGGATTGGCATTAATTTTAGAAAACAAATAATGTAATCATCTCTGTTGTTTTAATATGTTGGGTTGAAGAAATTCAACATCTGGACCAACATGTCATGTACGATGTCACGACATCAGGTCTGTGACATCGCACATGTGTAGGAAACTGAATTAATTAATTCAGTATATGTCATGGGATCAGCAAGGATATCTGGTGAATATCCTAACTCCCTTGTGGAGGTCTTGAAGACTAAATCAGAATATATATAGGCTCTAAATATGGAGATATATATGGAGAGAATTTAGGAACTTGAAGACCTTGTTTATAGCAGAATTTTTCTGCTGAAGTTGCAACAGCAAGAACAAGTCTGCTGCAATTTTCTGAAGGCCCAAATCCAGTTGGGTGATTAGGTTATAAATAGCTGATTGTAATCTAGTTTTTGTAAGCCTCTTAGAATGAATTTTTAGGGGTGTGTGTAAGGTAAACCTCCCAATCTGTGGGAAGGGTACCATGTGTTTCTCAGTGGTAAACCTGAGAGTGTTTGTTACTCGAAGCCTGTAGGCAAGAGTAATTATGTTCTTGAATGAAGCTGTGAAGCAAGTTCAAGGTGTTTGCACATTACATTGTATTTGTAGTGATAGGAATGGAAACTGGAGGTTTCTATCTAGGAGTTCCTAGGTATAGATTGCATTGGGTAGGGATTAAGTGATGAGTTGTAAACGGGGGAGTTTAACTCTGAATTGATACTACTAATAGTGGATCTTCTTCCTGGCTTGGTAGCCCCCAGATGTAGGTCATGTTGGACTGAACTGGGTTAACAATTTCCTGTGTTTGTTTTCCTTCTGTATGATATAATCATGTCTGCCAAACTGAGCATGTAATTCAGTCTGTTCAGCAAGATAATAGCAGACCTGATACATAGCCTTCTGTTGGAATGTCAAGCAGAATGTTTTGACATTCATCAACAACAGCACATACTGTATAATAAGCTGATGATCTCAGTTCAGTATGTAGTGAAGTCTGGATTTCAAAATCATCACAGACCTGGCCAAAAGATCATTGTGAACCTGTCAAACTGGGTGTCTTGACAGTTCTTCCAGAAAGCTAATACTGATGTAGAGACTGGTTGGTCTTTTACAGTACAGCAAATTTAGCTCAGTCTGTTTTCAGGAACCAAACAGACTTAGCATATGGTTCTGGACTTGGATGTCAAACGGAATGTTGTGACATTCACTCCTCACTGCATATGCTAAATTGTTGGATGGTTAGTTTTCTGTTTCAGGATTTTTCTCAGGCTATTCTTCAGGAATCCACCAGCTGATCTAAAATCTAGGAAACTAACAACTAAGCTACAATTAATGAACCTGGCAAATAATCGATTTGCTAGCTCCTTAATAAGTGAAGATTAGTTTAACTTGTTACAACCTTTAATTTAGGAAATACAAGTACATGACCAACAAACTGGAACAATGTAACAGATGATGTTCAAAACAGGATTGAGACATCGTAGGAAAACAACAGAAGTGAAGGTTATGGTGCACATAACTAAGGGTTCCTCCTTTCTAGGATGACATAGAAGGAGAGGTCGTGACACTGTGAAAAGGTGCACATTAGTACAGAGTGTAATAACTGTCTTGCTGTAATAGGTACAATGTTAGATCAGATGTCGTGACTTGAAGTAGAACATCTGAATACTGACTACGCCAGAATTTCAATTGGTATCAGAGCAGGCATCTTGTTCTGTCTCTGGATGAGATCCATGGGTGATACTTTCTGGTAGCTGGCAAGGAGTTATGTTAGTACTGATGCTGGAACCTGTGTAAGGTTCTGTAATTCCCTGAATGGTCCCTTGAAGTAGGTGGATGGACTGTTCATGACAGGAATGGTGTGTACCTGTCTCTGGAGGTTGGCTATTGGCCTGTGTGTGGGACAGCTGTGCCAGTACTAAATCACATTCAAACCTGGTATGGTCTTGGAGGCCAATCTGGTGAAGCGTGTGTTCATAGGTTGAGTTGTATTATGATTTCCGCTGCATAATACATGGCAAAACTCAAACTCTGATGTAGTTTCCCCTCATGTGGATGAAAGGCTGCTGTGTTCAAGATCTCATCATAATCTACTGAAGATGTCAAAGATACTTTAGTCTCCTCAAGTCCACTCATCATGACGTTCTCACTTCAGGATGGTAAGAGTCACTCAATCACTGATTCTCTTACTCTCTTGAGTAGTGTATATGAAGACCTTGAAGACCTTCAAGGAAGGGTTGTTCCAAGGAGGTGGAACCAATGTTCTATGTGATGTTAGAACATGTTGTTCAACAAGTATGCAGCTACTGGTTGAAGAGCAGATGTTTTTAGGGTTCAAACAAAGGGATAATTCTGTTTGGAACCTACTCCTGACCTGGAAGAGGAGACATCTGTGTGTGCTAAGTTGACAAGAGCAGGGTCAATTGGGTGTGTGCTCAAGAAGGTCATCCCTAGAAGTTGAGCTGGTTGAGATGTGACATTGTGCAATCTCCTGCTGTTAGGCATCTTCCTGTAGTTTGATCAGGATTGGATAGTTGTTCCCTGAAGTACTATGGTGTGTTGGAAGACAAGTCTCCTGGATGTTAGCAGTCAATAATGGGGTAACCTGATTGTGATATCATTAAAGGGGGTTGGAACCATGAATCTTGTTATTCAAACACCACGTTCAGAAGTGGCAGTTCTTACTAGGAGTGAGAATATGAAGATTCAGAGGTTGGTTGAGGTAATATGCTCTGGCAATGCATATCTACTATTGACTGGTGATGTTTGTCTCACTAGTACTTATGGTCAGATGAAGTCTGATTGGTGTGATTGGAGGAGTTAGTTGCCACTGGTAAGGGATGGTGGATGTCGTGTTGAGACATTTGTGTACAATGCATGGATATTGGTGTGGAGTTTCCATGATTGTTAATTTGAGGGGGAGTTTTGGTTAACCTCCTCACGTTTGGTCAGCCTAGGGTCTGGTTGGCTGTAGACCTGTGTCACATGGGTTCTGGTTGTTGTGTGACACATTTGCAAGGAAGGATTCATCTCTCTCATTCCTAAGGGTGAATCTAATCTGGAAAGAGTCTCAAGACTGTTGAGGTGCTTGCAAGCAGAAGATGTTGACACAAGAAGAGTACCTTCAACGTATTCTTATGGTGGAAGTATCTGAAAGGAAAATTGGGAAAGGATTTAAGATCAATGTCTACTTGTGCCAAGTACAAGTGTGTAATTTATTATCCTTGGAGCTCAAGATAACGGATGTTCTTAAAGATGTTGGAACATCACTTCTTCAAGACCCTGTGCAGAATCACAGGAAGGATAGTACATTGGCGTAGGATCTATCTCTTTGGTGGCAGCAAAAGCATATGATCTCTGAAAAGGTTTCCTGGCAAGAAACTTGATTCAGCCTTGGTATGTACAAGAAGAAGAAGACATCATAGTCTTGATGGTGGTTACTTGGATCAGTTTATTTCTGATCTAGGTAAGGAAGTGCATTAGCTTATGCACACTGTGGAGTCAAGAACAAGTGGCAGCAATCTTGACATCATGGAAACAGCCTTGCCTTAGGATGTGAAATCCTTGGTAGAGCTGAAGGGTTAGTGTCTAACTGGTCCTTTTGAAGACTCATACATCAGAGTGTTTGATGTCTTTGGAGAAGAAGCAGGGATTCATCAAGGTGTGAGCTTGGATGACTTAACTGCAAACCAGCAGGATGGAGGTTGTTTACTCAAACTTGGTTCCACAATCAAGTCTATGAGAACATTGAACTCTTGTTCTGTGAAGGGAGGAAGTTCTTTCAAGTGGCAGAAGAAGGAGCTGAATTCAACAGCTAGATGTCAAAACACAATGTTGTGACATTTGGTTCAACATCAGACCCTTAGTTGGTGATGTGGCACATCAACTTGAGATAGAAAGGTCTACAGGGTTGTAGATTGGATACTTCAAAATCTTGAAGTTCTAGTCTCACTTGAGAGGTCAGAATATCTTAGGGAGAAGTCTGATAAACTTGGGGAGGTCAAAAAGCAGCATTTGACCTTTTCATATGAGAATTCATGAAGGAGGTAATCAACCAGTGGCAGTTGGTCTATCTCAGAAGTGAGTTCGAAGAATCAAGATAATCAACATAAGGCAGCTGGTTATTCTTGAGGAAAGTCTGAGACTAATTACTTTTGAGCAGAAAAGTAGCAAGTTGAAGACTAAAGGAGGTGTCTTCTATTCATCCCTTGGAGCTTGTGGTAGGAGTTCTGAGCCATCTATGGAAGATTATCTCATGTAATGGGATGAAAAGGCATATGTCCCAATTTATGTCTGGGTTCTTCTTGATCAAGCTGGTGACTCAGTGATATCTGAAGACTATCAGATGGTGTTCCCTGTTATGTGTGAAGGATGTCCTAATGAATGTTAGAACATTTTGTGAAGTGGCTTTCTGTTCTGGTTAGAAGAGAGATTGACACAGGGTGTGGATGTGTTCAACCAAGAGGGTTGAACAGAGGGTGCGCTCTTGAAGACATGAAGATGAGTCTTATGTTTTCCATTCATCAAGTGGGTTGAGTTCTTTTTGAATCAGGAAGAAGGTGAAGGTCCAACCATGTTGGATATGTGTGACCTCCAAGAGAGTAGGTTGTCCATGACAGGGGGAGTTGTGCCTTTGTGCTGCAAGCAATCACCAAGCTTGTGGTCTATGTGTTCTCAGATGACTAGGTAGTTATCAGGATGCTGTGATGTATGTCAAGGCTGAGTGAGCAGAAGAATGTCTGACCGGATGTCATGACATTGCCCTGGACATTGCTGTTAATTCCTTCTGAATCTAAAAGTCATTAGGAATTATGAGGGTGATGTGGCTAAGTCTGATAAACCAGAATAAGCCTGATGGCTACAGCTGTGTGGTACAGGGGGAGTAACCATCAACTGCAGTGTGAAAAGTTGGCTGTAGCAGTGCTAGGTGTCAAGTATCTACTGGAGGTATGACAGAAGTTTTGTTGAATACTGGCTGAATGCAGGAATGTTAAGACATCGCGTGCAACGTGTTTGACTGCATATATGGAATGGTCTCCATGCACTGGAACGGCTGTTTTGGAAAAGAAACAGTCAAGAGCTATAAAAGGTATTCAAAGATAGTCTGAGATTTTGTTGGTGATTCTCTGACTGTTTCTCAGCAAAAATAAATGCATCTTGACCAAGCATTTATTTCTACCGGAAACTCCTAGGCACAGGCTGGACTATTTAAAGGATGCAATAGCCCTCTTCCTCTCTCACGAAAAACACCCCATTCTCAGAATCATGGGGTATGTTAAGGTTTGGGCAAGCTGCGCCTGGATCTGGTTTTGTGAAGGGTGCCTTTACAAATGTTTAGCTAAAAAGGGGGAGAGAAATATAGTCCTGGGGTTGAGAATGTACCAGAAGCAAGCCAACTGTGGATGTGGCAGCAAACAGACGTTGGCATCAGGCACAAAATCCACCAACTGGGGTTTCCACTTGTGTCTTGTGATCTGAGTTAAGAAGACAGTTGTGCCTTGTGATCTGAGTTACATTGTCTATGTACTCAGCATTACATATTCTTCTGGAAGCTCTCCGGTTGAGGGGAAGGGTTCTGGTACAACTGAGTATTGTCCCTCTTCTTCCCCATGTACACCAACTTTGGTGTTTGTGGTGGTGGAGCCAATGACGGAGATGAAGAGCATTCCCAAATTGGGATGTTTTGTCCAGTGTATTGTTTATTTGTTTTAGCTAAAATTTGCCAAAGGGGGAGATTGTTGATTCCTTAGGATTGGCATTAATTTTAGAAAACAAATAATGTAATCATCTCTGTTGTTTTAATATGTTGGGTTGAAGAAATTCAACATCTGGACCAACATGTCATGTACGATGTCACGACATCAGGTCTGTGACATCGCACATGTGTAGGAAACTGAATTAATTAATTCAGTATATGTCATGGGATCAGCAAGGATATCTGGTGAATATCCTAACTCCCTTGTGGAGGTCTTGAAGACTAAATCAGAATATATATAGGCTCTAAATATGGAGATATATATGGAGAGAATTTAGGAACTTGAAGACCTTGTTTGTAGCAGAATTTTTCTGCTGAAGTTGCAACAGCAAGAACAAGTCTGCTGCAATTTTCTGAAGGCCCAAATCCAGTTGGGTGATTAGGTTATAAATAGCTGATTGTAATCTAGTTTTTGTAAGCCTCTTAGAATGAATTTTTAGGGGTGTGTGTAAGGTAAACCTCCCAATCTGTGGGAAGGGTACCATGTGTTTCTCAGTGGTAAACCTGAGAGTGTTTGTTACTCGAAGCCTGTAGGCAAGAGTAATTATGTTCTTGAATGAAGCTGTGAAGCAAGTTCAAGGTGTTTGCACATTACATTGTATTTGTAGTGATAGGAATGGAAACTGGAGGTTTCTATCTAGGAGTTCCTAGGTATAGATTGCATTGGGTAGGGATTAAGTGATGAGTTGTAAACGGGGGAGTTTAACTCTGAATTGATACTACTAATAGTGGATCTTCTTCCTGGCTTGGTAGCCCCCAGATGTAGGTCATGTTGGACTGAACTGGGTTAACAATTTCCTGTGTTTGTTTTCCTTCTGTATGATATAATCATGTCTGCCAAACTGAGCATGTAATTCAGTCTGTTCAGCAAGATAATAGCAGACCTGATACATAGCCTTCTGTTGGAATGTCAAGCAGAATGTTTTGACATTCATCAACAACAGCACATACTGTATAATAAGCCGATGATCTCAGTTCAGTATGTAGTGACGTCTGGATTTCAAAATCATCACAGACCTGGCCAAAAGATCATTGTGAACCTGTCAAACTGGGTGTCTTGACAGTTCTTCCAGAAAGCTAATACTGATGTAGAGACTGGTTGGTCTTTTACAGTACAGCAAATTTAGCTCAGTCTGTTTTCAGGAACCAAACAGACTTAGCATATGGTTCTGGACTTGGATGTCAAACGGAATGTTGTGACATTCACTCCTCACTGCATATGCTAAATTGTTGGATGGTTAGTTTTCTGTTTCAGGATTTTTCTCAGGCTATTCTTCAGGAATCCACCAGCTGATCTAAAATCTAGGAAACTAACAACTAAGCTACAATTAATGAACCTGGCAAATAATCGATTTGCTAGCTCCTTAATAAGTGAAGATTAGTTTAACTTGTTACAACCTTTAATTTAGGAAATACAAGTACATGACCAACAAACTGGAACAATGTAACAGATGATGTTCAAAACAGGATTGAGACATCGTAGGAAAATAACAGAAGTGAAGGTTATGGTGCACATAACTAAGGGTTCCTCCTTTCTAGGATGACATAGAAGGAGAGGTCGTGACACTGTGAAAAGGTGCACATTAGTACAGAGTGTAATAACTGTCTTGCTGTAATAGGTACAATGTTAGATCAGATGTCGTGACTTGAAGTAGAACATCTGAATACTGACTACGCCAGAATTTCACTTATTATAGGGTGGATCCCTCACTAGTATGTTGAAGCTCTCCTCACATGGTGGATTGTTGGTTTAGGTTGAGTGTTCTCCTTTTGATAACAAAAGACCTTAAGGCTTTTGATCAAATCAATTCACCAATCTTTCGAGATTTTTACCCGAACTACGAGATTTTGATCCTACCTTTGTGATGGTACATAGGCAATGGGTTTATCCATTCAAACAACAAAATTGTAAATAATATGTATATTCTTTTCTCATATCCCTAATCTTGTTTGCACAAATATTTTCACAAATACCAACCTACAATACACACTTGCAAAAAGGGCTCCCTTAGAGTACTAAGGATGTTTTGGGTGCTTAAAACATTCCAATTTCATAACCAACCCCCTTGCCCAGATCTCTGACATTTTTATTAGTTTTTGATTTGATAAAACTTCTCGGTTTTTGTTCGCTTTCTAACCTTTCCTTTGGATAAATAGAAGTGCGGTGGCGACTCGAATTGTATGATTTACTTTTGATTTAGTCAATAAATCTAAAGGTAACGAATACCCCGCTACATACCCCATCAAACCTTTTTCGTGTGCCTTAGGGAAGCATCCCGAAAACCCTTTTCTCAAAGGTAAAATCAAGGAACACACAAACATTATCTACTTTGAACTATAAAGCTCTGATTCCTTATCACCCGATGAGTGATACGTTGGTACAAGGGCTACAACCCTTGGCGAGCAGAATAATAAAAAAAACCCAGAGTCCGATCATTTCACACCCTTTAGAAAATAAACAGAAATAAACAAGATAAATACCCACACACGCAAACAACCTAAATGTTTCCCATGGAGTTCCATGGATGTGAGGGGTGCTAATACCTTCCCCTTTTGTAACCGACTTTCGAACCCAAGTCTCGATTGCGAGATTATTTCTTTATCCGTAATTTTGTGGTTCCCGTGCGCATATCTTTTCCAAGGGTTTGATTGATTAATCAAGATATGGTTTAATTGGTTCTATACATCGTATATGGATCCCCACGATCTTCATTTATCATTTTGATCAAGAAATTACCAAGAGTTTGAAGCTTGTTTGCCTAGAAAGCCCTAATTCATATAGGTATCTTGTGTGACATTCTCAACAAGTTTATTCAACAATTGATCAAATATTTCAAGGGATACTTCATAATACACCACCTTATACATATATTATCCTCCATGAGTTCAAAAGATCAGAGAAATTCAAGTTTGCAAGTTGGTTCAAGGTGGTTGACCAGAGAAAGTCAACTGGTCAAAGCTGGGGTTCACTGGACCCTATATCCTACAATGTTTGTCATATGAAAATGATTCCAAGAGAAATGTTATTCCTTATTACATTCCAAGTAACTTTCATGTTGATATCAAGAGCTAGTTTTACTTGTAAAGTCATATTTTATGGTGAAAGATTATAGATCATTTTGTCTGTGCCCTAGTTAGGAGGTCAATTTCCAAGGACCATAACTTGCTTAATTTTTATGATATGAAGCCCATAAAAGTTTCCTGATCAATTTTAAGATGTAATCTCCAACTTTTATTATTTGAGTGGCTTGCACATGGGTGTAATGCATGGCCCCATTTGGTAAGATTTGTAACCAATTTTCATTTCAACAATGCATGGTCCCTTGATTTTTTATCAGCATCATTTAGAATTAAGTTTGGACTCTTTGACATCATTGATTGGGCTTTTTACACACCTATGTAAGCATGCATGAGATCATTGCTACTTTTGGATTTTGAATTGAAGTGTGCAAAAAGCAAGGAGCAAGCCTATAAATACAAGTGCATTGAGCTCATAAATGGATCCATATTGCCCAAGCTTCGTCCCCATTCTCTCCCAAACACCATTGAAAGGATAATCTTGATGATTTCTTGAGAAATCGAGTTTCAATTCTCATTCTATTTTTGAATTGAAACTCCAAGAGTCCAAGATTTTTAACCATCCAGATCATCTTCTGCAAGCTTCTAGAGTCAAGCCAAGCCAAATTGGAAGCAAGATCAAGTTAATTCGAAGGTCCTCAAAGGTGAAATTTCAGAAACTTTTCTTCTTCGACTCTCGTTTATTTCTCATCCATTTTGATTGATTGTTGGTTTGCTGAAGTCCTACCAATGTAGGCAACAAGATTGAGTTGCTTTGAGGTCAAATCGAAGCAACTGAGATCAAGATCCTCAAAATTCAAATCCTTGTATCTTTCAATATACTTAGAATTGGAGAGAATTGAGACCAGATTCGAGCTCCTGAGCATTTTTCCTTTAAAATCATGTCCTTGTTTTTCATTCTGATGATGGTTGTGGGTCATCCAGTCTGGTGAGGCTCACCGGAGAAGACGACCGGAGCCCTAGCTCCGGTGGTGTGGTGGCGTGTTCTCAACCATTTGACTAAGGCATATGGTGGAATGCGCGCGTGTGGCCATCAGATCTGCCACCTCAACTAACGAGGGAGATTTGATGGCCCTTGTTTTTTGAATTTCTTTTTATATTCAGATTTTTCATTTAATCCATTTATTTTGTTTAATTCATATTAATTTCATTTTTAATCCAAAAAATCTAGGACTTTCACAAAAAATCTTTAAATTTTTTTCTCTTCCATATTCTGAATTAAAAATATTTTTTGGATTAATTTTGGTATTTTTCATGAAATTAAATGTTTTTGTGTATATTTTTAATTGTTTAAAAATACTTCTGACTTTTTAAAAATTGTGAAATTTTTTGTCTAAGGTTCTTTGACCTAGGATAAATCCCTTGGCCATTTATTTGGTGTTTTGAAGGGATTTTAGGTTTTGACCAAATAAAATGCATTTTAATTCATTTTTTAAATTGATTTTTAATTGATTAAATGCTTGAAAATTATGTTGAGCCATTTTTATTGTCTTGTCCTGTTTGACTTTCTGTTTGGACCTTGGTCAAAGTTGATTTGACTTTTGTTGGATCAAAACCATTGGATTTAGGGGATTGATGAAATGTACATTTCATCTCCCAAAATGAATGAATGATTTTGATTTGATGAAAGTCCTCCCATGATCAATTTGTGTTTCTATCTTCCCCTCCCTCTTCATCTTCATCCCTATTCTTCCTCATTCCATCATTTGACCAATGAAATCTCTAATGTCTAAAGGCTAATTGATTCATCAATGACCTTGTGTCATATGAATCAATACACGTATGACTGAGATAGGTCCCTCCCTTTTGACTTTTCTTTTAGTGCGTGGTATGTTTTGGGGGTTTGGTTCTTCATACCAATTCTCTAACATGCATTAACACCTAAATTCTTATTGCCCGGCCTCAGATAGTTGTGACTTCTACATAAGTCCAATTACGATTGCTTAACATAGAGCTAAATTTGACCCTCAAGGCATATCATTCTAGTACGTGAGATTGTAAGTCTCTCATTCTTCATGGCATTGTGGGGAGACTTGACCATTTTTCCTTTCTCGGGAGCTAGTGGCATACTTGTTGAATTATCCAAGTTGGAGTCCTTCTCATGGAAGATGTCTTGGTTTAAGAACTCATACTTGTGAATTAATGGTTGAGTGTTCTCCAAAGAATGACTTAATCAATTAAAAATCACCTCGAATACCACTAATTTTTGACTAACATTTGACTAACTCTTGTTAATATTGCTTTACTCTCAAGTCATTTACTATTATGCAATTTAAATTTCAGTCATTTATCATTCATTGTCATTTACATTTCATATAACTTGTATATGATTATATTGTTTTCACTTTGCTCATTTGAGCCATATCTTGTGATTGTATATACTTGTTTGTGTGTTTTGATTTTGTTTGTGGTCTTAGGACCCTAAAACACCTAATAACAACAAAAACCCTAAAAAACATTTGGTGGACTGTGTGAGACTCCAATTTTGACCCTAAGATCCCTCATGCAATTTCATCATATGCATTAGCATCGGGATCATACCTTGGCATACTCCTTACCTTTTTTTCATTGGGTTTGTTTTGGGAGATATCACCAAGCACCATGTGATTGTATCATGCTTGTATATTATCATTTTACTAACCAAAATACCAAAAATATGTCTTTGCATTTGCCTAACTCTTTTGTAGGTAGGGCATGGTTCCCATTGATTTATCAAGTTCATATCGAGGGTTTAAGACCCTCATGGCTAAAAGCACAACCAAGGATTGATCCACAATGTCTCAAAGCATCATATATGAGTCTGTAGCGGGGTATTCGTTACCATTAGAGATATTGACTAAATCTAAGGTAAATCATACAAGTCGAGTCGCCACCGCACTTCTATTTCTCCAAAGGAATGGTTAGAAAGCGAACAAAAACCTAAAAGTTTTATCGAGTCAAAAACTAGTAAAAATGTCAGAGATCTGGGTAAGGGGGTTGGTTATGCAATGGGAAGGTTTAGGCACCCAAAACATCCTAGGTACTCCTAGGGAGCCCTTTTCACACTTGTTGTAAGGTTGGTATTTAGTGAAAATTTGTTTGTGCAAACATGATTGAAGAGATGAGAAGAGAATATACAAGTTATTTACATTTGTGTTTGGATGGATGAACCCATTGAAGAGATGAGAATGGACAAGAGGGAGTTTAGAGTATAGTCCTTTCAATGTTCATTTTCAAACTTTAAGCATTCTAAAGGCATGAGGCCTAGTTGCTCTTTGACATTTAAGCACTCTAAAGGCATGAGGCTTAGTTGCTCTTCAAACTCCACTAGCTTGGGTAAAGTCCTAAAGTCTAAGTCCATTTTGTCCAATTCTTTGCACTTGGTCAACAACAATCAAACAAACACAAGCGCAAAAGATATATACACAATTATGTGCTCAAGTGAGCAAAAGGAAAATTACATTAACATAAACATGTGCTCAAGTGAGCAAAGGAAAAAGAAAATGGAAAATATGTACAAGAATAATAAATTGCATAAATGTAAAGTGCAAAAAGTAAATGTTAATGGTTAATGGTTAGTGTTAGTAGTTAGTGTGCCATAAGGCAAATTTAGCGCTATGTTAAGCAATCGTAATTGGACTTATGTAGAAGTCACAACTATCTGAGGCCGGTCAATAATAATGTAGGCAACAACACAAGTTAGAAGTCTTGATTAGTGAACCAAGTTCCAACAACTTGCCATGCCAAAAAGAAGAAGAGAATTGATCTTGTATTGGTTTAAGTCCTTTGCATGATTTAGAAAGCAACCTATCCTTAATGCAAAACCATTCACTTGATCATTTAATCAAGATGAATTAGATTTGAATCAAGGAATATTAAACCTCCCTAATCAATGCTAACTTATCAACCTTCAACTCATTGATCAAAAAGAAGAAAGAAGAAGAAGAAGAAGATGAATAATGGAAAATGGAAAAGGAAAGAATAAAGTGCATTAAATGAAATAAAATGTACCAATCAACAAGTGTTGACCAATGACATTGAGGATCATGGTCAAACAATCAAAAACAGAAGTGAGATGAAGATTGGAAGTCAAGAAATGAACAAAATATTTTTGGCATTTTTAATATTTGAAAATAAACATGAATTAAAATAATAAGGAAAGGTCAAACTTCAAAATCACTTCAAATCAACCTTGACAGGTCCAAGTGATTTATCCCAAGTTCTTAAAGGTCAAACAAAGTTTGACAAAAAATTTCAGCATTTTTTAAAGTCAGAAACTATTTTTAATCAATTAAAAATGAATAAAAATAACCTAATTGAACTAAAATCTCAAATAAATCTCAAATCAATTAAAAAATTGATGAGATTATTTTTCATAGATCCATCATCATTCAAATAGGTTAGGAAAATATTTTTGTATTTTTTGAATATCAAAAACTATTTAAAATGAATTAAAAATAACCAGAAAGGAGAAAATTCACAAAAAATATCAAATAATGAAATAAAAAATATTAAAAATCATTTTTAGAAACTAGAATTAAAAAGAGAAATAATGCAATTGGTCCCATATTTTTTGGAATTAAAAAGAAAGAGTTATGAATTTTTGAAATAAAAGGGAATTAAAGAAAATAAAATCAAAAAATTAAAAATAGCAAAAAACCAGGAGCGTCTGATCAAGCCTCATTAATTGACGTGGCTGATCAAACGCTCCACATGCGCGCGCTCACGGTAGGCTTGAGTCAATGAGAAACACGTGGTATTTACAAAAGTCATAAGATCCAAGCGTGGAGATTAGATCTGGAGATGCCATCACACGGTCCACAATCCATCTGGCAAAAGGACGGTGGCTAGAGCCACCATCTTCTCCGGTGAGCATGAAGATTCCGGCCAAAGTTGCAGGCAATAAAAACTTAACCAAATGAAGTGATCCTCATATCATTGGAAAGCTGGGGTGATGTACATCGCCCCTGTACCATTGGTTTTCCTTTTAGATCTCCATGGGAAGAGAAATCAGAAGAGGAAAATAATGGAGTTCAAACTGAACATGATGATTTTGCAAAATTAAAAGCACAATTCAAATGCCTCTAGTGAGAGGACTTCAGACAACACAATAGCCAGGAAAATGGATCAAAGATTAATGAGTTTCGAAGAAAAAACCAGTTGAAGTAAACCTTTGAATTGTGAAGATCTGAGCTCCTTTCCTTGGTTCTTTTGGCAAAACAGAAGTTCAATGGATCATATGATGAAGGTCTAGGAACTTTAGATCTAAGGATTCAACCAAATTCAGTTGAATTTTAGATCTGAAAAATTGAAGAAAATGTGAACTAGTTCCTTTAGGTATGACTAGGTTTTGATTTCTGCAGCATTTCAGATTGATTCAGGGTCCTTTTGGAAGTGAGTAATGCCTTCTATTTATAGATGGAGCTGATGCAAAGCAAGGTGAATTTCGTGTGCATGAAAATTGAAGGCCTCCATGCATGGGCCTGTACAGGCGCATGGAGGGCCCAAAAGCCAATGCAAATGGATGCTGGAATGATTTGGAGAAGGTTTGGACGCGTGGTTTGCACTCCAATTGCTTGCATATGAAGTTTCACCATGAAATGCATAATTGGTCATAAAACTTCATCTCTTCGAAAATGCCATTTGAAAAATGGGAACATAGGCATGTGGGTAATGGTTGGAAAGTTTTTGACATAAGGAACAAATGTTATGTTGAGCAAAAACTCATTTGGAATGTGGAAATTTATGAAAACAGGCCATGAAGTTCATAGTGCAAAACATGCCTTTGAGAATTTTGTCAAATTGGACCAACTTCAAGCCCTTCTGTTTTGATGATTCAAGCTTCAAATGGAAAACTCTTCAACATCAAATTTTAGATCTCTTCAAGATAATAAAAATGGACTTAAATTTTGCATCATTTGGATTTTTGATGAAGAAGTTATGGGCACTTGAAGTTGGACTTTTTTGCCTTTCAATGCATTTTGTCCAAAGTGACCTATAATGTTTTGCATTATCACATGTGTTTTCTTTGAGATTTTGAAATTTTGTTCAAAATATCATTTGAATTAGACATCTTAATATTTCCAATGCATTTGATCCCACCTCAAAATCATAAACAATGAATTCGTTATGTTCTTGTGAAGTTGACCCAAAATTAGGGTTTCAGTCAAAATGGCCTATAATGTCTTGGGATGGATGATGACCTTACAAGCTTCAAATCAATTTTTTATGAACATGAAAGTTGTTCATGTTGTCCTTAGGAACATGTTTGATTTTGGGATCATCTCCATTTGACCAACACATAAAAAGTTAGGTCTTAGTGTATTTCAAAATAGTCAGATGAATTGACTGATCAACTTCTCAAGTCCACAACTCATATCTTGATGAATTGATGATTGAGGACACTCAAATAAGTTCAAATATGCATGAAATGATGAATTAGAGAACTTCCCTTGATTGTATTTGACCATGGGCTGAGGTTGCTTCACTAGCAAGGCATTGTAGGTGATCTGATGAACTTAGGGTTTCCTTGAGAAACAAAACCTCAAACCCTTTGACTTGATTTGATCAAAATGATGAATTGAGATACTAGGGAGGCATATTTGATGGATGAGATATTTGGGAACCATTACCATGCTTGCTTTCATCCTCTCTTGACCATATCTTTGCACAAAGGATCTCCTTGAAGCTCTTGACCTTGTGATTGCTCAAGCTACAAACAAAAGATGTTAGTGACATATTCTTGTGCTTTTGGTTAGTGAATAAATATGAGAAAAGAAATAATATACAATTCAAGCATACTTGGTGATCTCAAACCACTCACAAGAGGTCCCACCCAAAGGCAAAGGGAACCAAGATGCTTATGATTCTTGAGGCTTTGCAAATGCAATGCTATGATGCCATGAGGGATCTTAGGGAAAAAATTGGGGTCTTACAGAATCCTCATGATCTTTACATGTTATTTTGATCAAGATTTGTTCAAGATTTTGGAGTTGGTTTACCTTGGAAACCCTAGTTTGTCTGGGTATCTTAAGTAACTTCTTCAGCAAGCTTCCTCGCCAATTGATCAAATTTTTCAAGGGACACATCAAAATTCATCATCTTATGCATATATGATCTATCATGAGCCTAAAAAGTCAAGAGAATTGAAAGTTAGCAAGTTGGTTGATGATGGTTGGCCAGATGAATTCATCTGATCAAAATTGGGTCTCCCTAGACCCTATCTCCTGCAATTTTCACCATATGAAAATGATTCCAAGAGAAACGTTACTCAAAATGACATTCCAAACAATTTTCATGTTGAGACCTAGAGCTAGTTTTGCTTGTAAAATCATTTTCTATGTTGAAACATTATAGGTCATTTTGTATAAACCCTAATTTGAAAGTCAACTTCCCAAGACCATAACTTGCTCAATTATTATAAGATGAAATATTTCCATGTTGCACAATCAAATTTAAGATGTATACCTAAACTTGGATGTTTGGAGTGAAAGTTAAATCAACTTTTAATAGCATGTGATATGAGGATATATTATATGTCATTTTTGCCCTATACCATTGAACAAGTGATTTTCCTCAACTTCAAAAATGCATAACGCTATCATTCTAAATTCAAATGACATGAAATTAGTTACCATTTTTAAGGTCTTTGAAAGAGCTACAAATATCACGAAGACACTTTTCTCATTTGGAGCTCACAAGAAAAGTTAAGCAAGGTGGAACATTGAGGTATATGACTTGACACTTAGAAAATGTTTCAACATGTTGAAATTTCCAAACTTCCACCTCAAAATTCACCATGATCCAAGTTCCAAATGAAAAAGTGTCTAACATCAAAGTTGTCCCCCTTGATCTAAGATTTCCAAAAAGTCCTATTTCATGCATTTTGGATGAGGTTTACTAGGGTTGCGCATGGTCTTAACATGTATGCATCAAGTGGAAAGATCAAATGTCGAAAACACCATTTCACATTGCCTTGCCATTCAAGCTTCTTTGAGACTTCAGAACAATTGAATTTGGACCAAAATGGAATGCTTCATGGGCTTGTACACGCCAACGCAAGCTTGTGCATGACATTGCCAAATTTGGAACCAAATGCAAGTGTGCAAATATCACTCCCTCATGCTATAAATACATGCCCTCTGAGCTCATTTGAAAGATCCCTTGCGCGCCAGCTTTGCCCCCTCTCTGCAAACCCTCCCAATTCAAAGGAAAACCTAAGAATTTTCAATCTGAAAATTGAGTTTGAATCTCACTGGTTGGAGATTCAAAAACTCCAGGATCCAAAGCTTTGTTCCATTGCCAAGCCACTTCTACAAGCTTCCTGAGTGTGATCAAGCAAGGTTTGAAGCAAGCAAGATCCATTTCTGCACAGCATTGAAGGTATTTTCCAGAAATTTTCTTCTCTTTGGTTCTCACTCAATTCTCATCAATTATCTTGGATATTTGGCTGTCTGAAGTCCTACCAATGTAGGCAATAAGATTGAGTTTCTTTGAGGTCAAATCGAAGCAACTCAGTTGACACACCTCAAAATTCAACTCCTCATATCTTTCTATATATTTGGAGTTAGTTAAAATTGAGGTCAGATTCGTGCTCTAAGCCATTTTTTCTTTCAAATCATGTCCTCCTTTTCCATTTATGTGATGGTGATGACTGAACCAGTCCGGTGAGCCTCGCCTGAGAAGGTGACCGGAGTTTCAGCGTCGGTGTTGTGTTGGACAAATTCTGAGCCACATGATCAATTCAAAATGTTTTAATCTCACGCGTTGGTTTTGATTACCATCCCTATGGCGCATTGACTTAAGTCCATGGTGGAAAGCGCGTTGATGACCACTTGATCTGCCACCTCAATTAATGAGGGAGATCAAGTGGTCCACGTTTTTTTGTATTTTCTGATTTTCATTTTATTCCTTTAATTTTCATTAATTCATATTAGTTTTAATATTGATCTAAAAAATATGAGAGTTTCACCAAATTTTTTTAAATAAAATCCTCTTTCATATTTTGTATTAAAATTATTTTTTGGATCATTATTAAGATTTTTCATGATTTAATTGATTTTGTGAATATTTTTAATTGTTTAAAAATACTTTTAAGTCTGTAAAAATTCTGAAAATTTTTCTCCAAGGTCCTTTGACCTTGTTTGACCTATGATAAATATCATGGCCATTTCTTTGGTGTTTTGATGAGATTGTAGGAATTTAAAAAACCATATTTAATTTAATGCATTATTTTTAGTATTTTTAAATTGAATAAATGCCAAATAATTATGTTGAGCCATTTTGATTGTTTGTATGAGTTTTACTTGTGTTATTGGGCCTTGGTCAAGGTTGATTTGACTTTGCTAGGTTAAGATCATCAGATTTAGGGGATTGATGGAATGTACATTCCATCTCCCAAAATGAATGAATGATCTTAATTTGGTAAAAGTCCTCCTTTGTCCAATTTGAGTTTTGATCCACCCCCTCCCTCTTCATCTTATTCCCCTTCTTTATGCATTCATATCATGGACCTATGATATCTCAATATCCAAAGACTAGTTGATTGAAAAATAAACATAAGTATGGATGAGATTAGGCCACCTCTTTTGCATATTCTTTTTGTGTGCGGTATGTTTCATGAGCATAGTCCATTATACCATGTCTCTAACATGCATTAACACCAAAATTCTATTGCCCCGCCTCAAATAGTTGTGACTTCTACACAAGTCCAATTACGATTGCTTAACATAGCGCTAAATTTTTAACACAAAAGGCATATCATTCTAGTTAGTGAGATTGTAAGTCTCCCCTCTTTCATGGTATTGTGTGGAAACTTGGTCTTTTTTCCTTCCTTTAGAAGATGTCTTAGTTCAAGGATCCATGATTGTGATAAGTGGGTTGAGTGTTCTCCAAAGAATGACTTAAAACAAAAAAGCAAAAGCAATACTAACTTCTAAATCATTAACAACTAACATTTAATTTCAAGTCATTTACTTTAATGCACTTTATTTTTTAAGCCTTATTCATTTGCCATTATTCATACCATTCTAATTGTTTATGTTAATGTCATTTTCACTTTGTCCAATTGGACCATATTATGTGATATATTTTGCTTGTGTATATTGTGTTTGTTTGTGTGGTCTTTCGCCATTAATGTACATGATAAGAACAAAAACCCTAAAAAAGATCTTGTGTGGACTGTTGGTTTGATCTGAGACAATTGGACTTAGAATTTAGGCAACACTCCTTATGCAAAGGACTTGGCTAATGCGAACTTTAATGTAAACAACTGCTTGTAATTTGAAACTTCATCTGCTACATAATTAAAGAATTTGAGTTGATCTGCAACATGATCATTATGAAGCTGTTATTTTGAACCTGTGACTTATGGCATTGTGCTGCTACATGGGCAAATTTGAAAAAGATCATGGAATGGCTAAAGCTTGGATGTGGTTGTCTTTATTTGATGCCTTGCTCTTCAAGTTTATATGGTGTGCATTGATTATTGCTTGATTCTAATGTCCAAGGTGTAGCACCTCAAATTTGCACGCCCATTCATGCATACATTTCATTTTTTTAGGTCATTTATCATTACATCTTGCATTGCATCATTGCATTCCACATTGGCATCAAGAGGATTCATCAGATGAAGGCCACATGGCTATTTTGAAGAGCTTATATAAGCCAAGGTTCATTTTGAAGCAACTTGACCAAGTTTTAAAGGCTCAAAGTCATCAGTACATTTTCAGGTCATCTGAGGCTCATACAAGTCAATTGTAAAGTCAACTGAGGGCTAGGAGGTGGAGAAATGGTTTGAGACACTTCATTCATGTCCAAAAGAGGTTTATTCATCATGTCAAACATCTACTTTGAAGGTTTTGAAGCCAGATCAAAAGTTTGCAAAAATGGAAAGTGACCTGTAATTTCAAGTTTCCAAAAATGGCAAGTTTTTGGACCACATTCAACTTGACTTTCCAACATCAAAGAAGTTCAAATGAAATTTTTTCCAACATGAAAGTTTAATATCTTTCTCTCTCATTTCCAAAAAGTCCAAGATCATGAGCATCTGATGAATGGTTGAGGAGTTATGAGCAAATGATCACCAAGTGTGCATGAAGCTTCAAAGTGCCATAACTTTTGATCCAAAACTCCAATTTAGACCACTCTTTTTGCATATTGCTTGTCATGACCAATATTTTCCAAATATATCATTGCATTGCATGAAATCACATCACATGACCATTGGTGCATACATGAGTGTTTTGGAGGGAAAATGAAGAATTTAAATTTGGTGCATCATACATGCAAAATTCCAATCCAATTGTGTTCATGAAATGATTTTGAATGATCTTACACACTAATATGCTACTGTTCACGTGGGATTTTGCCATGCATAGGGTGCATCTACCATTTGTGCATCACACCTCATATCTTCTTAATTTTTCATTAGCCAATGCTTAATTATGATTGCAGCATAATTAACCTGTCATATATAAGCTTAATCATAACAGAATTTCTCATTCTACCACATTCTAGATCTCAAATTTGCTTTCCCTCCAAATTGAAACTTCAAAATTCTTCACATAGCATAGTAATTTTCTTGCATATTCTGGTTTATTGAGTGTGATTGATGAAGATTCAAGCTCTGGATTGGTGATTTTGGCCAAGATTCGTGCATACTCCAAGCAAACTCATGAAGATGGAATTTGCAAACTGAGCTCGATCTAGGTGGAATCAAGCATCAATTCACACACAAAGCTTCATAACATAAATATAGGAGTGGATTTGGATCGTGTGAGCTCTTGAATCCACTGTTTCCATTGACTGCTCTTCAAGAAGGTTTGAAATCGAATCTCCCAATTCTCCATTCTATTGCCATAATATTGTAGATCTTTGAATGCTGATTACACTGATATGAATACTTTTGAAAATGGATGAGAATTGACTGAGTTATGTTGATTTGAAGTTTGTATGTTAAAATTGTTTTCCATCGATTTGCATTATCCATGGATTTTTAGCTGAAAATAATGTTAGATTTGTGTTCCTGGTTTCAAGACGATTTCAATGATGTATAATATGCGTTTTCTGGAAAAAAAAATTGGATGTGTGTGCACTGTAGCACCACCGTCTCATTGAAGGAGACGGTGGAAACAACCGTCCCTCCACCGCGTGTGAATAGTGTCTGGATACCTCTGGTTCAGCACTTAGGTTTTACTGTTTGGACGCCTTTCACCCTTGCCTCGCCCGTTCGATTCCTGGCGCTTGTGGTTTTATTATTTTTATTCCATTTCCACTTAACCAAACGACAGCGTTTAGTGTGATACGCTAGCGACCTTGCCTCGGTTCGATTCCTAGCGAGCGATGATTTTGATTTCCAATTGAATTATATGTTGAGCGCTGTTTTGACCTTAATGTCGTGTGTTCAAATCCTGCTTCATGCATTTTTTCCAATTACATTTCCAATTAACATTTTCCATTGTTTCACATTTAATCCATTATTTTCATGATAATTCAAAAAATCATAAAAAATAGAAAATGAATCCAATTAAATCCAAAAATTTTCTCACATGCTCATTGCAATGTCTATTATTTTGTGATGCTGATTTCTTGATTTTATCATTGCTGGAATTTGAAATATGCTTGATCATTTGAACATGATGTAAAATGTGACATGTTGTACCAATTCTCTTGTGAAATTCTCATTAATTGTCCAAATGCCTTGAAATTTGATGTGCTGAATCCTAACATGTTGCCTGATGTTTGAGCTTTTGTTTGGCATTTTTAGCATATTCCATTTCTGTTTTGGACACATGAATGCATGGTGTGACAATATGTGTCACACATTTTGATGATGCTTTTGTTCATTTTCATTGACATGCCATTTGATCTTTTCTGATTCCAATTTTTTGCATGATGCTTGTGTTTAAGATGTTGTGTGCACATAAAAATTTCCATGGTTATTTGATTCATTTCTGTTTTAATATGGAATTTCTACTCTTGATGTCCAATTGTGTGCTTTGTGATTGCCTTTGCCTTAGCATGATCATTAGATGGATTGGCCTTAGGATTTGAGTCTGGTCCTTTTTAGGACATGTTCTTACTTGAATAAATATGCTTCATGTTGAATATTGGCCGCTGTTTTGACCTTTTGCTTTACCTTTGACCCTAGTCTTGGTACTAGTGGTTTGTACTCATCTTTTGAGCTTTGTATTTCAGGTTCAAGCTATTAGCTCTAGTGGTTGATGTAATCTTATGACTTGAGATGAAAATTTGCTTTTTCCACTAACCTTGGTTGTGTTGTAAGATCCTTGGTAAAGAACTCACTTGAGTTGCTTACACATGTTGACTTGCCTTGTGTGCATATTGGTTGTAACATTGTTGATTGACTGTTTGGTTTGTCTGAATGTGAATATTGACTTGTTTGACTTTCTTACAGGTACTTTAGTTGCTTTAGCTCATTGCTTGAGTTGTGCTTTGCTTGTGGTTGGCATACCACCTAGGTAATCATCCTCTAACTCCATGTAGTCTGGAAGCCCTGTCGTTTCTTTTGGAAGGCATTTGGCTGAAGTCATCCTTAAGAGGCAATGACTATGTTTGTTTACTTTTGTGCCATGTACTTCAAGTCCTCCTAAGTGAAGAGGCAATTGGCAGATAGAAGGGACTAGCAGTCAGTCTCCTGCTAATCGTTTGAGTCGTTCACTAAGCTCAAACTACGTGTTGAGGCTCTTGAACCTAACCCAAGATCCTTGTATATAGAGTCAGTCAAGTGGAGTAGGGTCCCTCATTCTGGATCCCCATGTTTTCATTGATTGAAGCTCACCCAGGCCCGGGTTAAGAGCTATGAGGTCCCATCCTCATTACCTTTAATCTGCTCACCCTGACGGTCAATGTCAGTGGTTAAGAGCCCTCAGATACCCTTCCAGTTGGCTTGTTTGTCGAGGTTGATATGACCCCTTGACTAAAGCCCAGCTTGTTTGTCGAGGTTGATATGACCCCTTGACTAAAGCCTCACCCTTGATGTTTGAGTCCCTTGTTGGTGTGTTTACTTCATGTTGTATGTGTTTGTGTGGTGTGATTGTATCCCCATAGGATTGCTAGACTTCGCATAGTCTCTCGTTTGCATGTTGATTAAGGTAGCACGGTTCCTTCGTCTACGACTTCCTTTCTTGCGTGAGCTTTACTAAAATACAAACAAACTTTACCTTCCCTTAAGGACACGTTAACTCCTTCTACTACAGGTGAGTAAGTCTCCCAAGGTCGAGCATCCGGTAGATTGCGTAGTAACGTTGTTCACCTAAAAAACACAAAACAAATAAAAATAGTTTAGCCGAACTACGGCAACTCTGATTCTCATGTCCAGATGAGATAGGTAGGCACGAGATGCGATGTCTTGTCGAGTTTGACTGACGACTAACACTAACCCTTGCTGGTTTTAGCCCTCGTTGCGATTGAGACCTTCCCTTTCTCTCGCCCTCGTTGCGATCGAGACCTTCCTTTTCTCTTGCCCTAGTTGCGATCGAGACCCTTCTTCTTTTCGTGTGCGTTTGTCTGTAGTCTGATGTAAGTCCAGCGATTGGCATTCGGTTTCCCGTTTGTTTGTTGATTATTCGGAGTCTGATGTAAGTCCAGCGATTGGCATTCGGTTTCCCGTTTGTGTTTGTTTGTTTGGAGTCTGATGTAAGTCCAGCTATTGGCCTTCGGTTTCCTGTTTCGTTTGTGTGTTCGGAGTCAGATGTAAGACCATTGATTGGCTATCTGTTTCCTGTTTCTTTTGTGGAGTTGGATGTAAGACCAACGATTGGCATTCCGTTTCCTATTTGCGTTCGTGTGGTTTCTTTCGACGTCTCAGCGTCTTTGTTTTCAGCGTTTTGTTTCGGCGTGCGTTAGCCGAGCTACAAGTGCTCTGATTCTTACTCTGGTTAGAGAAGATACGTATGCATAGGATGCAATGTCCTAGCGAGCATGTTTCCCAGTTCCCCGAACTACGTCGACTCTGATGTTTGTTTCTGACAAACTACGTAGGCCCAGGATGAGACATCCTGCCGAGTCCGCTTCCTCCGTTTTCTATCATCTGTGTTCTATTCCAGTCTTGTGTAGTTTTTGAGCAGTTTGTTAGCAACCCTTCTTCTATTCTTTCTGAGCGTGGATCCCGTCGAGTACGACGGACGTAAGGGGGTGCTAATACCTTCCCCTTGCGTAACCGACTCCCGGTCCTTGCAATCTCTGGTCGTGAGACCATTCCTTTCCCTTTTCCAGGTTTACTTCGAGCGTTTCCTTTCCCTCCTTTGGGATAAATAATGCACGGTGGCGGCTCTGTGTCTTTTCCCGCCGGTTGTTTTTCGCGTATGCGACACAAGGGAATTTGGGTTTCTATATGACATTCTTGTCTATTGGATTGCAGCCCATTGGTCAGATCTTTTCAACTCTCAACTTTTAAATTTATGCTTAGGATTAGTCTCTTCATCTCCTCCCCATCTCTTTAATTTCAAAAATCTCTCTATCATTTTAAAAAAAAATCTTTGTTTGTACTTGTTTTGTTTCTAAACTTAGACCATTATTCAAACTAGAAACTTTGGCCTTATGCCATTGCATTTTTAAACTTCTTTTCTTAAATAAACATGTAAATAAACTTAACTATACTTGACCTAAAGATTTAAAAAGCCAAAAATAACTAACTCATTCAAACCAATTTTAGGCCTTTGTGCCTTTCAAACCTAATTTTTGTTAAAAGCAAAGCATCCGCTTTGAAATTTGTATCACGAACTACGACGTTTTAATCCCTCTTTTTTATGTTGGTACGTAGGCACAAGTCTGAAGGTCTTGTCAAACATAAAAATATAATTAATGAATTATTTTCTCATCCCCCCATTCTATTTGTTTGTAAACATAATTTTGTACAAAATACATATGCACACAAGAAAGGGCTCCCTAGGACACTTTGGGTGATAACACCTTCCCTCTGTGTAACCAACCCCCTTACCTGTAATCTCTGGAATTTTATTAGTTTTGATTTGAAAACTTCTTATTTTTGGATTTTGTTCGTACTTTTCCATTTTTCCTTGGAAACAATAAAAGCACGGTGGAGACTCTTGTTATTTGATGTCTTGCTTATCCATAGCTCGACGGTCATGAATTTACCGCTACAGAAGTTAAGTGGCGACTCTGCTGGGGAGTAGCCTCTAGTGGGTTTAGCCTACTTTTTTGTGTGTATATAATTGTATATTTGATGTATGTATATTTGTTGGTATGATAGAATTTGCTTGTTGTGCTTGGTGATCTCTGAGTGGTGAGATAAGTTCTAACTTGAACTTGAGTGCAATTAAGATAGGAGGATGCTATAGTCATGTTCAACTTGTATGGAGTAGTTCTTAACAAGTTGGCTTGAGATCCATCTGCTCAGTGGAGACCCTTTTGGATTTGAAAATGTCACACAAGTATTTATGGTTAGGCATTACTATCTCCAATTTGGGGTCCGAGAAGCTGAGGGTCGTAGAACATTTTACCCCTCTTGGCCTATTTAGGACGTAGTGCAGAGACTGTTCAAGTGTAGACTTGATATTAGTTGTCACGCGATACTACACTTAGACGAGTTTCTCTTGAGAATATTATGGGTCGATGAGTCAGTCATCTTAACCTGTAATATTCGATAGATGGAATTAAGACTCTGGGAATTTTTTAGAACATGATCTACAGGTTTTTATCCTTAGTTCACTCCTTTGGGTTGGTTCTTACCCAGACTCCATCCTTGTGATTCACAACAAACCCTTGATTCTTAGTTGATCCAATCAAGTCTTGTCAATATCAATGGAACTTGGGTGTTGATAAGGTGCAAACCATAATCCACCAAAATGGATGATTGATCTTGACAATGACTTGATTCATCCCTTGACCTTTGTTTGTTTGCCTTGTGTGTGATCCCTTATTTGTGATTGTTGCATTCATGCATTCATGTGCATCATAACATTCATCACACGAAAGATTCAAGGAACTGAGGTATTATTTGCAAATATTTTCAGACCATGGATTATGGACGAAGGAATACTAAGAAGTATAGTTTCAGATGTCCCGACGTGAAAGAGTTAAGAAGCATAGCATCTTTTGTATTAGATCTCTTGGACTTCAAACAACATCATGGGAAGCTTCTGTCTATCTTGTCTACTGATGTGGTTGAAGGACTTTTGAGTGTATTAGTGCAGTTCTATGATCCTCTCTGTCGTTGCTTCACTTTTCCTGATTATCATCTTGTGCATACGTTGGAAGAGTATGCCTATCTCTTGGGAATACTTGTTTCTAGAAAGGTACCTTTTAGTGGATTCGAAGAGATTCCCAGATCTCATCTTATTGCTTAAGCTCTTCACTTGAAGAAGTCTGAAATAAAGGCTCGGGGGGCAAAGAAAGGAGGATTGTTTGGGTTGCCATCTGATTTCCTCATCAAGGAAGCTACTACCTTTGCTCAAGCCGGTAGTATGGACGCTTTTGAAGCTATCTTTGTGTTGCTCATTTATGGATTATCTTTGTTCCCTAACATTGACGGTTTTATTGATGCTAACGCCATTAGAATCTTCTTGATTGGGAATCATGTGCCTACTTTGTTGGGTGATATGTCTTTCTCTTTGCATTTAAGGAATTCTAAAGGAGGAGGAACTATTGTCTGTTGCATTCCTCTTCTGTACAAGTGGTTTATTTCACACTTGCCTCAGACACCTGCTTTTGTGGAGAACAAACAATGTCTACGGTGGTCTCAGAGGCTTATGTCTCTCACTAATGATGATATAGTTTGGTATGATCCTTCTTTGAGCAGTTTGGAGATTATTGATTGTTGTGGTGAATTCTCTAATATTCCTCTCATTGGTACACAAGGATGAATTAACTACAACCCTGCTTTGGCTCGTCGTCAACTTGGGTTCCCCTTGAGAGACAACCTAATAACGCTTTATTAAAAGGTATTTTCTATCAAGAGGGTAAAGTTCCCCAACATTTGAAGCAGAAGATTGTGCATGCTTGGCATAATGTGAATAGGAAAGGAAGGACCGAGCATGGTCCGCGCAATTGTGTAGCTTTGGAAGCTTACACTCTTTGTGTGAAGAAGAGAGCTTTGGAGTTGAAGATGACTTATCCTTGTGAGAGACCTATGTATATGGTTATGGTTGAGCCATTAACTCTCCCTAGACAATATGTAGAGGAGTTGGAAGACGCACTCGCCAAGATGAAGCAAGAGAAGGATATGCGGGAAGAGAATTTCCATGCTTTGAGCAAGAAGCATGAGGAGTTGCAGTTTGAGTCTAAGGACAAAGACGCACTTATTGAGTTACTTGAAGATCGAGTGACAAAGAGACAGAGAGAGTCGGAGGTTTCATCTTCTAGCTTGCCTCAACCTTCCGTTGCTTGGAAGAAGATTATTGATCAACTTGTCCTCGAGAAGACTCGGATGAAGGCTTCTTTTGAGACCGAGATTCGACGCATTCGAAGGAAGTATGCGCCTGCAGTAAGATCTTCTGACATTGTTGTTAGGGATTCTTAGGATGACTAGTCTCCTTTTCTCTTGTATTTTTCGTTTGGTTTATGAAATTGTACTCAGTGTAATCCTTCCGATTATATAAATGAAAAGAGATTTTTTTATGGTCATTGAAATTGTTGTTAAATATATATATATATATATATATATATATATATATATATATCATATAGTAAGTTCCTTGAAAATAAAAATAATCCAGCATTGCATTTCATGTATCATTTGCATAAGCAGGTTTCTGTTTCGCCAGATGTCTCATTAGTATTTCTTATGTGCTTTAGCCAAGCTGACTCATCGGTACAACACTCGCGCCAATCACTCCAGAAATATGGAACATCTTAAGCAATAGAGTAGAGACCTAAAAGAGGAGATAGCCCGCATGACTGCCATGATGGAGTCAGTTCTAGCCGCACAAAGCCAATCATCTCCAACACCCGCAACTCCTCCTCCTCAGAGGACTATTATTTCAGAGATAGCTACCTCTACCATGCCTGTTGCTACCGCTCATTTCGCACCTGCTATGCCTGCCAGATTCCCGTGGGGAATGCCGCCAAACTTCATGCCTGAGGGATTTGCACCCACATTTGCTTCCATGCCAGCATCTAGCCCGATCATGTATGTACCACTGCCTGTTGGGCATACCTTACCTCGTGTAGAAGACACCATTTATCACTCCGAGTAATCTGAGGGTCCGGACTTATATGAGAAAATGGATGAGATGAAAGATCAATTTCTTGAGTTGCGCAAGGAGTTAAAGACTTTGAGAGGTAAGGACCTTTTTGGGAATAGTGCTGCTGAATTATGTCTGGTGCCAAATGTGAAGATTCCAGTGAAGTTCAAAGTACCTGACTTTGAAAAATACAAAGGGAATACATGTCCGCTCAGTCATTTGGTGATGTATGCCCGTAAAAAGGCTACCCAAACAGACAACCATCAGCTGTTAATCCACTACTTTCAAGACAGTCTGACCGGCGCCATGCTAAGATGGTATACGGGGTTGGATAGTGCAAGCATCCGCACTTTCAACGACTTGGGTGAAGCATTTGTTAAGAAGTACAAGTATAACATTGATATGGCTCCAGACCGAGATCAGTTGAGATCACTGTTTCAGAAGGACAAGGAAACGTTTAAGGAGTACTTGCCGAGATGGAGAGAACTCGCTGCTCAAATCAACCCTCCTTTAGAGGAGAAAGAGATGACCAAGATATTTTTGAAGACCCTTAACTCATTTTATTATGAGAAAATGATCGCCAGTGCCCCCAGTGATTTTAATGAAATGGTAAATATGGGGATGAGGCTTGAAGAAGGTGTCCGAGAAAGACGGTTGTCAAAGGAGGAGGTATCACCTAGTTAGAGATACGACAATGGTTTTGGTAAGAAGAAAGACAATGAAACTAATGAAATTTCAAGTGGGAGGCAGAGGAGGCCTCAAATCAGAAGAAGTCAACCATACCGTCAACATCATCATCAAGTATCTTCAGTAATTCCCATTTTTTCAGCTAATCAATCAACACCAATTCAACAACAACAGCGTCACAACAACAACCACAGCAACGTACAAACACCTACAACAACAACAATACCAACAATCATCAACAACAAACTTTCAAGAGGAAGAAGGTCTCTTTTGACCCAATTCCTATAGTGTATGCATAACTTTATCAGTCATTGGTTCTCAAGAACCTGCTACAACCCAGAAATCCGCCACAAATTTCTGAACCACTTCCATGGTGGTACAAGTCAGACCTTCATTGTACTTTTCATCAAGGAGCACCTGGACATGACATTGAGAACTACTATCCACTCAAATATGAAGTCCAGAAGCTAGTGAAAAGTGGAATGGTGTCCTTTGAGGACCGCACACCTAACGTGAAAGCAAACCCACTGCCAGCCCATGGAAATTCATCTGTTAATATGGTAGACGGCTGCCCTGGGGAGTTAAAAGTGTTTAATGTCCATTTCATAAGGAGATACTTGGTGACGATGCACAAGGATATTTGCTTGGTTAGTGAATGTGAGCATGACCACGATGGTTGTGCTATCTGCAGTGTTAATCCAAGAAGTTATGAGATTGTGAAAAGAGACATCCAACGATTGATGGATGAGGGTATGATTCAGATTGTCCAATCCCGTCATGTAGATGACAATGTGAATGTGATCGTTCTTGTGTTTAAGAATCCCGAGAGAATGGTTATTCAATATGATAGCAGCAACAGTAACAGTATCAGTCAAATATCGGTATCGTCGTTGGTCATACGGTTAGCGGGTCCAGTCCCGTATGCATCCGATAAGGCTGTTCTTTATCAGTATAATGCAACTATGTTGAAAGATGGTCAAGAGGTTCCCTTACCTACGACCAGTTCTGTCTTGAGCATTGTTGATTTTACCAAGGTGACCCGTAGTGGTCGAGTGTTTGGGCTGGTGCTCCCAAAAGATGTAGAAGATTCAACAGTTGGTAAGAAAGTATAAGTGCCTGCAGTAGATCCAGTTAGTGATCCAAAGCGTCTGTCTGGTGAATCCAGCAATTTGAAGACTAACGATGAAGATGATGTACTTCGATTGATAAAGAGAAGTGAGTTTAATGTGGTGGAGAAGCTGCTCCAAACCCCCTCAAAGATTTTAGTGATGTCTCTACTTATGAATTTAGAAGTACATAGAGAAGCACTGCAAAGAGTTCTTGAGCAAACGTTCATAGAACATGATGTTACGGTAGATCAGTTCGATCATATTGTAGATAACATCACTTCCTGTAATAATCTCAGCTTCTGTGATGAAGAACTCCCTGAGGAGGGTAGGAATCATAATCTGGCTATTCATATCTCTATGAATTACAAAGATGACGCTTTATCCAATGTACTAGTTGACACTGGATCATCGTTGAATATGCTGCCAAAGTCAAAATTGTCAAAGCTGAAATACCAAGGAGCACCTATGAGATATAGTGGTGTAATCGTCAAAGCTTTTAACGGTTCACATAAGACAGTGATAAGTGAAGTAGACCTTCCGGTAAAGATAGGTCCGAATGATTTTCAAATTACTTTCCAAGTAATGGATATCCACCCGACCTATATTTGTCTGTTGGGAAGGCCATGGATTCACGAGGCGGGAGCTGTTACCTCCGCGTTACATCAAAAACTCAAATTTGTCAAGAACGGGAAATTAGTCATTGTTGGCGGGGAGAAGACGCTGTTGGTTAGCCACATGTCATCTTTCTCTTATGTTGAAGCTGAGGATGAGGTTGGAACTCTGTTCCAAGCCTTATCTATTGCTATTGAAAAGAGAGTTGGGGCACCTATGTCCTCATTGAAAGATGCAAGGAAGATTGTTGAAGAAGGTAATGTATATCAGTGGGGGCGCGTGGTAGAGGTCTCTGATAACAAGAGTAGAATCGGTCTGGGTTTTCAATAAGGTCCATCAACTGCTAGATCAGAGGATATGCAACTTAACTTTCGTAGCAGAGGGTTCATTCATGCCAATGAACAACACGTAGCTGCTGTGCTAGAGGATGACGAAGAGGAAGACTGCACCAATTTTGTGACGCATGGAAAGGCTTGCAACAATTGGACCGCTGCTGATATTCCTGTTATTTTACATTAATCTAAGTAATTGCTTTAATTTGTTTTAAAAATCCTTCTCCTATGCCTAAGGGAGAAGTGAACATTGTTGGGAATTTCAAATTTGATCATCAATAAAATTAATTCTATTCATCCACATCTATGATGTTTGTTTTACTTTTTGCTTTATTCTAAAAATGGTAATCACAAAAAACATAAATAAACAATATAATTGTCCACCTGCAGAATATTTGGTCACAAATTCACTTCTCTAAAATCAAAATATCAAATCATTATGCAGGTTGGTTTCTAACCTCATTGAATACAGTGATCCTTCTCCTTCTCCAAATTTTGAATTCCCTATGTTTGAGGCTGAGGAGGAAAATGATGAAGAAGTGATTGATGAATTGTCTCGTCTTCTTGAACATGATGGAAAAGCCATTCAGCCATTTGAAGAGCAGATTGAGTTAGTCAACTTGGGTTCCGAGGATGATGTGAAGGAAGTCAAGATTGGGTCTCGATTATGCCCAGACGTTAAGAAGGGGTTGATTGATCTTCTTTGAGAATATTCATATGTGTTTGTCTGGTCCTATCAAGACATGCCGGGTATGGATTCTGAGATTGTGGAGCATAGATTACCGTTGAAGCCAGAACGCCCGCCAGTCAAATAGAAGCTGAGAAGAACACATCCTGATATGGTAGTGAAGATTAAAGAAGAAGTGCAGAAACAGATTGACACAGGCTTCCCTGTTACTGCTGAGTATCCGCAATGGGTAGCCAATATTTTGCTTGTGCCGAAGAAAGATGGAAAAGTCCGCATGTGTGTTGATTACCAAGATTTGAATAAAGTCAGTCCGAAAGATGATTTCCCTCTGCCACACATTGACATGTTGGTAGACAATACTGCTAAATTCAAAGTCTTTTCGTTTATGGACAGATTTTCCACATATAATCAGATCAAGATGGCACCCGAAGATATGGAGAAGACCACATTCATTACACCATGGGGAATATTCTGTTATAGAGTGATGCCTTTCGATTTGAAGAATGTTGGTGCAACTTACCAAAGAGAAATGACTACTCTTTTTCATGATATGATGCATAAAGAGATTGAAGTTTATGTCGATGACATATTTGCCAAATCTATTGATAAAGAGGAACATGTTAAGCATTTGTTGAAGCTATTCCAACATTTGAGAAAGTATAAGATCCGCTTGAATCCCAATAAGTGTACTTTTGGTGTTCGTTCTGGTAAGTTGTTGGGATTTATCGTCAGCAAGAAGGGTATTGAGGTCAATCCTGCCAAGGTCAAAGCAATACAAGAGATGCCTGCGCCCAAAACTAAGAAGCAAGTCAGAGGTTTTCTAGGCCGTTTGAATTATATCTCAAGATTCATTTCACACATGACTGCCACATGTGCGCCTATATTCAAGCTTCTTCAGAAAGATCAGTCTTGTGATTGGACTGAAGATTGCCAGAAAGCTTTTGATAGTATCAAAGAATATTTGCTCGAACCTCCAATTTTGTCTCCGCCTGTTAAAGGAAGACCGTTGATCATGTATTTGACTGTTCTTGAAGATAGTATGGGTTATGTTCTTGGTCAGCAAGATGAGACTGGAAAGAAAGAATATGCAATTCACTACCTCAGTAAGAAGTTCACCGACTATGAGACTCGGTATTCTATGCTTGAGAAGACTTGTTGTGCATTGGCTTGGGCTGCTAAGCGTTTGCGTTAGTATATGTTGAATCATACCACTTGGTTGATATCTAAAATGGATCCAATCAAGTATATATTTGAGAAGCCTGCTTTAACTGGGAGGATTTCCCATTGGCAGATGTTGTTATTAGAGTATGATATTGAATATCGATCTCAGAAAGCAATCAAAGGTAGTGTCTTAGCTGACCATTTGGCTCACCAACCAATTGAAGATTACCAGTCAGTGTAGTATGAATTTCTTGATGAAGATATCTTGTACTTGAAAATGAAAGATTGTGATGAACCATTGCTTGAAGAAGGGCCAGTACTCGGTTCCCGTTGGGGCATGGTAATTGACGAAGTTGTTAATCAGTATGGTAATGGCACTGGAGCAGTAATCATTACTCCTCAAGGCACACATTTTCCATTTACAGCTAGATTGACTTTCAAATGCACAGACAATATTGCAGAATATGAAGCCTGTATTATGGGGCTTGAGGAGACCATTGATCTCAGAATCAAACATTTAGATGTCTTTGGAGATTCAGCTTTGGTTGTGAATCAAATCAAAGGTGAGTAGGAAACGAATCAACCCGGTTTGATACTATATAGAGATTACGCGAGGAGGGTTTCAAACTTCTTTACAAAGGTTAAGTTTCATCACATCCTTCGAGATGAAAACCGGATGGCATATGCTCTTGCAACGTTGGAGTCAATGATTGTCGTGAAGTATTGGAACGAGGTTCCCAATTTGAATGTAATGCGCCTTGATAGACCAGCTCATGTGTTTGTTATTGAAGAGATCCAAGACGAGAAGTCGTGGTATTATGCCATCAAGTGTTTCCTCCAAAGTCAGGTTTACCCGCCTGAGGCATCTTTGAAAGATAAGAAGGCCTTGAGAAGATTAGTTGACAACTTCTACCAAAATGGTGATATGTTGTATAAGAGAAACTTCGATATGGTTTTGCTCAGATGCGTGGATAGACATGAAGCAGACCTGTTGATGACTGAAGTCCATGAAGGTTCCTTTGGTACTCACTCCAATGGACATGCAATGGCGAAGAAGATGTTGCGGGCAGGTTACTATTGGCTGACAATGGAATCTGACTGTTGCAATTTTGTGAAGAAATGCCACAAGTGTCAAATATATGCGGATAAGATTCATGTTCCTCAGACACTACTGAATGTTATTTCCTTCCTATGGCCCTTTTCCATGTGGGGAATTGATATGATTGGCATGATTGAGCCCAAAGCTTCGAATGGACATCGTTTCATTTTGGTGGCAATTGATTACTTCACAAAATGGGTTGAAGCGACATCGTATGAGAACTTAACCAAGCAAGTTGTTGTAAGGTTTATTAAGAATCAGATCATATGCCTCTATGGTGTGCCAAGTAAGATCACTACTGATAATGGATCGAACTTGAACAATAATATGGTGGAAGCCCTTTATAAAGACTTCAAGAATTCACATCATAATTATTCTCCCTACATTCCCAAGATGAATGGGGTTGTTGAAGCTGCAAACAAGAACATCAAGAAGATCATTCAGAAGATGGTTGTGATATATAAGGATTGGCATGAGATGCTCCCATTTGCTTTGCACGGGTATCGTACATCCATCCGCACTTCAACAGGGGCAACCCCTTTCTCTCTTGTATATGGTATGGAAGTTATGTTCCCCGTAGAGGTTAAGATCCCTTCATTGCATGTGCTCATGGAAGCCAAGTTGACTGAGGCTGAATGGTGTTAGACCAGGTATGATCAGCTGAATTTAGTTAAAGAGAAGAGATTGACTTCCATGTGTCATGGTCAGTTATATCAGCAGAGGATGAAGAAAGCTTTTGATAAGAAGGTCAGACCTCGCGTATTTAGAGAAGGTGACCTTGTGCTCAAGAAAATTCTATCTTTTAAACCAGATTTTAGGGGCAAATGGACTCCTAATTATGAAGGCTCATATGTTGTTAAAAGATCCTTTTCAGGCGGTGCTTTGATTCTTACAACTATGGATGGTGAAGAGTTCAGTCGTCTTGTGAATGCAGATGCATGCAAGAAATACTTCGCCTAAAAAAGGAAAAGAACAACTCGCTAAGTTGAAAACCCAAAAGGGCAGCTTAGGCAAAAATGAGCATCTCGGTGGATTGAAAACCCGAAAGGGCGATCCAGGCAAAAGTTAGAGACATAAAACAGAAAGAATCATCTCGATAAATTGAGTACCCCGTCTTGGGGAAATTTATGCAAAAGTTAGGGATTATGGAAAGTAACTGCATCCTACTGATCTTCAGTTTGGTAAAACATTGTTGAGCACAAGGGTTGACGGTGATGCATCACCCCAGTAGCGGCCAAAAACACAGTGAACATCAAGAGTTGGTGGAAGGCTTAGTGGTTATTTGTATTCAATGTAACCCTTTTTCATGTAAATTACCATTTTCAACTTTGTAAAATATCTATGGAGTCTTGTCATTTACAGACTACCATTCTATTAAATAAAGTTGAGCTTTTATCCAATTGTTTCTACTCTTGTTTACTTCAGCCAAATAGTTTTAAATTTTATTATGATCAGTTTTGAAATTAGATTTTTTTAAAATCAAAATCATTTTTATTAAATATATAAAAGCATGAATTTTAAAGCAATTAAAAGGAATGTCAATAGCAGTTCGAAAGTAGTACGCCCTAAGTATGGAGCATTATTGGTTATCCCCAAGCAGTTGATTCTCTGTAATCCCCGAGCCAAGTTGGTTAATTCAATTTCCCAGTGGAGTTAGTTTTTTTACCCAGCTTGTTTCTTCTCTCCAGCAGAGTAAGGTTGGTGTCCTCAGCAGTTCGTGTGGTTGCGGTAGAACTTTGGTTTCCTCACCAATCACCATCAAATTCACTCCCAGTCATAGTTTCCTCCTGGTTTCTGAGCAGCTTTTCACGCTTGTTCCTCTGCAGGGTTGTCTCCCATTCAATTTGGTGTTGACCTAAAATTCCTCGCAGACTCGATAACGTTTTTCTTTTCCTCAGCAGATCTTCTCCTTCCCTAGCTAGGGTTGAGCCTTTGGGATGTTGATCTCTCTTTTCTTCAGCATGTGTATCCCTCTCTTGTGGATTGTCTGAGAATTGTACCGATGAATCAAATTTGAGACACCTTTGTATCCTTTGCAATCGTTTTTTCAACATAATCATCACATATACATATACATATATACACTCATATAATTTCATGATTGCATAATTGCATGTTCACTGTGGTTGATTCATTCCTGTGATTCTTATTCTCTGTTATGGTGGTACTTTATCCCCATACAAATTTGGTGTTTATCCTCCCTCCATTGTAAAGTGTCATCCCCTTAAGTAGAAAGACTTTAAACTTTCTCCTCTCCCCACTGAGTTATTTCCTCGTGGATGATTATTATTTCAGTTTCCTCCCTAGTCGATTATCTGGATGAAATCACTCCCCTTGAGTTATATCCTCATTGGGTTAAGTCTTGATTGACGGTTTCTTTCTAGCTCTTACCTAGATAGATGCTTTGGGTTCCCTAAGAATTTATTACTGAGTAACTGATAATATCCTTCTTAGTTTGCAGTTTGCTACTTCTTGCCCAATACCCGACAAAAGTACCCCTGTTTTTTCCTCGGTGGAGTCCCCAACGAATTCATTTTTTGATTCCCCGGGAGGTATATCCTTGATATATTCATCCTAACCGATGACATATATTTTCTTCCCCTATTTTGAGTTTATCCTTGATATGTTCATCTTAACCGGTGACAGATACTCTCACTTTCAGTATTCTACCCAGTAAAAAGGTAGTTGTAATCCCTATGTTGTTCCCCAGAGAGTTAATCCTTGATATGTTCATCCTAACCAATGACGGGTTTCCTTTTCTTCGGTCTTCTACCCAGTAACCGGTAGTTGTAAATCCTGCCTTTTGTTCCCCTTTGCAGAGTATATCCTTGATATGTTCACTTTAACTGGTAACGAATATTCTCTTTGATGGTAGTTTATCCAATAACTGATACATGTAATTCATATTCCTCTCCTCGCAGAGTCTATCCTTGATATGTTCATCCTAACCGGTGACAGATTTTCTCTTTGATGGTATTCTATCCAGCATTCGATAGATGCAATTCCTACTTTTTGTTCAGTTGGTTTATCCTTGATATGTTCATCTTAACCGATGACGGATATGCTCCTTGACATCCTCAGGAAAGTCTATCCTTGATATGTTCATCCTAACCGATGACAAATTTTATTTCCTTTGAGTCTATCCTTGATATGTTCACCTTAACCAATGATGAATATTCTCATCTTTGGTCTTCTTCCCAATAACTGGTAGTTGTAAATCATATTTCTGCAGTTTTCCCCAGTAGGGTTATTCTTACCCAGTAACCAGTAATGAATACTCCCTCCTGGCCATTCCCAGTTAGTCATCCTTGATATGTTCATCCTAACCGATAACAGATGTCCTCTCTGTCAGATCTTTATTATCTCCTTACCCAGTAACAGGTAGTGGATAATAGATCTCTTTTCCTCGTATGTTGGAGTTTATTTCTTCTCCAATTGAGTTGAGTGTGCATTTCCTTAGTGAAATCGCTTTTCATGCATGATTCAAGTACGTCAGTTTTATCCTGATCTACTCGTATCCCCTACAGATGCTTTGTTTCCCCGGTTGAGTCTTTCCATTTTCATGGAATTCCTCTAGTCTCCCAACAGTTTTTAAGTTGTAGCCTGGCCTACGTATGTAGCACCTCAAATTTGCACCTATCATTGTACATACCATTTCATAATAGGTCATAGCATATCATAATACATTGCATAGCATTGCATTGTCCCCAGTTGCCTCAAGAACAAGCAAGCAAGATTTAGGTCAAACTGATCAGGAGATCAGTCCACCAAGCAAGCAAAGGTATTTCTCAAGGAGCAGAGGCTCTAGGTTTTGTCCAACAAGTTCACATGACTTGGAGGTCTTTTTGAAGTGTTCAAGTCAAGGGTGGAAGGCTCAGAGGTCAGCAGTCAATGCACAACCAGGCAGGAAACCCTAGAAAGTCAACAGTCAATCAAAGCAGTGGATGGTGGCCATTCTTGTGGAATTTGGGCACCATGATCAATCATCAAGAGTTCATATGTCTTGGGACATCTTTTGAAGTCAAGGTCTCAAGGAACTAGGGTTTGGAATTCATCAGAAGTGCACAGTCAGTCCAAAACCCTAGAAAAGTCAAAGTTGGTCAACTGTGGTTGATTCTTTGGTTCTGATGGATGGAAATGGTTTGAAGGAGCTTATTCATGTCCTAATAGGCCTCATGTGTCATGGCAATCAACATCATTGAAGAATTTGAAGCCAATCAGGAAATTTCCAGAAATAGAAAGCGGACCTGTAATTTCAACTGCCAAAAATAGAAACTTCTTGATCCTCAACTTGCATCATGATACAAGCTTCAAATGAATTTTTGCCCAACATGAAAGTTGAAGATCTTGTTCTCCCATTTTCAAAAAGTCCAAAAACTCTCAAATCCCATGTATGGTTGTCAAGATATGATCAAATCATTTTCACAAAATCTTGAACTTCAAATGGGCATATCTCTCAAACCATAAGGCCAAATTTGGTGGGGTTTTTTCCTACAAACCACATTTTTCATCCTCTTTCCAAAAATATAAATTTCACTTTCCAAAACCTTGCCAATCAAAATGGCATTTTTTGACCTTTTCCTTTTAAATTCAAAGTTTGACCAAACTTTGACTTTTTGAATTAAGACTTTTTTTACCATTTTGCCAATTGAGATTGCTTTCATATCATGTTTGAAACTTGTTCCAATTCCTAAACCATGTTCATTTCATCATCATGCTATCATTTTGGACCAAAATGCAAAATTGGTAACTTTGGCAAATAGCATCATTAAGTAAGGGCAATGTTAGCAATCACTAAGCAAACCACAAACAGCAAATTGTTGGTCTTTTGCAGCTTTGCCAAGCCCATTTTCGTGTACAGTTTACACCTCCATGTTCACTTGTACAAAATTAGCAACTTTTGCAAATCACTTCATTAAGACAAAACCAACTTACCACTTGATTAGAGGAGCTTAAACAGACCAATAAAAGCATTTTTCTGTCACATTTCAACCCTAGGCAAGCCTCCATTCACACAGAAAAACGGATTCTCTCTCAACTCCATCTTCTTGCATTTTTCGAAAATCTTCCAAAACTCCCAAAGAATCAAGAGCTGGACTGGTTGTTTCATCAACTGAACAACTTTGTGGGTCTATCTCAATCACTGTTTCACATCTGTAAAGCTCTATTTCCCAGCTGCTACTTCAACACCCAACCATGGCAGTTAGAGCATTGAGGAATTCCAAGCAAGTTTGAGCCATACAACCTCAAGGATCCTTCATTCTAAGCCACGAGGAAGACTTGTTTAAAGCTTGCATCACTCCAGACAGTACTGTTTCATTGAGCTTTCCAAGTCAGGTAAATTTTCGACTTCATTATTTTTTAAAATCTTGCTACACAACATGTAGGTCTTACTTAGTAGGTGGATTTAAGATTTGAATCATGTCAAATGGTTACTTGATAGCTGAGAAATCTGGATTTTATTTTTGTTGCATAAACTTATTTTTCATCGGTTGGCTCATATGTTGTTGATGCAATGAAAATCATTGGTGGATTTATGCTGCTTAGTGTTTGATGAAGCTATTAGTGTGCTCAATTTCTGTTTCTGGACTTTTGGAAATTTTTGAACTCATGAAGGTGATGAAGTTCATATCCTGTTGTTGAACCTTTAGCTTACCCAGAATTTATACGTGTGTTGGTTTATTTGTTTGTTGGTATGTTGCATGAGCCTATTGTACTGATGCCCTACTGCTTGCCATGCCATGTTGATTTTCGTTTTGACCTTGATAAGCATGATGATTGTATGATGATGAATGAATGTTGCTGTTGGTCCAAGCCCTAATATTGCATGAAATTCCCAGAATCATGAAACTGGTTTGGTTGCCTTGTTTGTTCTTTCATGCGCGTTACTGTTCCCTTGGCTGAGAGCCAATGGGAATATTTCATTGCCATGCATTATGCTGCGTCGTTTTGATAAATGAAGGCAATATTTACATTTGTGCCATCGGTCAACTTAGGTTGACTTGCCATGCCTTGTATTTTGTTCATGTTGCTTCAAATATTCATCCATCTTCCACAATTCATATTTCAATCAAATTTCATCCAAAAATCCTGAAAATTTTTCCATCATGTTCCTGAATGAGTCTAGTATTTAACTGTGATTTTTAATCATTTTTTCATTGGCTGGATTTTAATTGGCAATGGTTTTCCCAACATGTATGCATAAATGATACCCTTGGCCATTTCAATTGTGAAATTGTCATGACATATCCATTGCCCCTGAAATTTTTTGTGGTAAAACTAGACATGCTCACCTTCATTTCCATATAAAGTTTGTGCATTTATCATGTGTGGATTGAGAGTTATGATTTTCTGAAGTTATGTGTCACATTTGATGTCATACCATGATCATGCATTTTCTCCAATTTTGTTCACATGCTTCCTTGCATCCAATTGCCCCCATTTTTTGCATGAATCATCTATCATATGTCTAATTCATGTATGAATTTTCTTGGAATTTATTGTGCAATTTTCCATTTGATTGTGAATTTTATTCCCTGCCTAGTCCATGGTTGACTTTTTGTGCTATATGTTGCCAAATCATTTGGGAAATGTTCATAACATATTGTATGATCATGAAATTTCATATGTGATAACTAGACATCTCAAGCTTTGCATTGGTGTTAACCTCATTCATTTCTCATCTGTTTTCAATTTGATATGATTTTTTGAAGTTGACCCATGCTTGTTGACTTCCATTGTGCATGTTTGAACTTGGTTTGATTTCATGATTTTAATTGACTGCCTTCCTCTCATCCAAATGCCATGAAATTTTACATGTATACCATGTTAGATGTTAGGATTGAGTGTGATTTATTTGATGATTTTTGAAATTGTTTGAGTTGACTTTTGATGCAAGTCATTCTGTTGACTTTTGTATGCTCCCTTTTGCCTTACTTTGACTTCAAATGTTCATGAATTGATCATAATGCATGATTTGAGTTTGAAACCAATTGTGATAGCTTCTCAAATGTTTGACTTTGGTTTTGGTTGACTTTTCCTTGCTGCTTTGACTTTTTCTTCCATCCTTGACCCTAGGCTAGTCCTAGTGGTCTTCTGTGCTTACTATTGAGTTCCTGTTTCAGGTTGAGCACCATTGCCATTGAGATCATACAAATGTGATTGGTTTTGATTACATATCATGTACTAACCTTTGTTTTGTAGGTTTGACTCATGTGTTTGAGTCTTGCTTTGCACAGTTGACCTTCTGTAGTTGACTGTTTATCCATTCCTTTTGGTTTTAACTGTGGAACTGTGAACTAATCTGTTTGACTTTTGCAGGTACTTTTAGTTGCTTAAGTTCTCTGAACTTGATTTGCTTTGCTTTTTAGCAAATTGCTTGAGGTATAATCTCTTTTACTTCATGTAGTCTGGAGTCCCGGCTTGTTATTTTGGCCGGGCAAACTGTCTGAAGTCCTCCTTAAGAGGCAATGTTTGTGTATGTTTACTTTGTCCCTGTACAGAGTCAAAGACCTCCTAAGCGAAGAGGCAATTGGCAGAACCCAAGGGATAAGTAGCCTATCCCCTGCTATTCAGTGTGTCTTCTGTTTTGCTCACACCATTGTGTTGATGCATCTCAGATAAAAACCCAAGATCTTGTGCAATTGCACAGTTGAGTCAGTTTTAAATGTGTAGAAGGGTTCCCACTTTCTGAACCCACACATTCTTGTCAAATGCTCTCCCAGGCCAGGGATAGAAGCAATGAGGCACACCCCTCATCTCCTTTTCATCTGCTTCACCTTAGCCTCTCAATGGCGAGGTTAAGAGCACACTTACCCTATTCCAGTTGGCCCTAGTGCCTAACCTTTGATGTTTGAGCCCCCTTGTTGGTGTGTTTATTTTATGCTGTATGTGTTTGTGATTGCCTGTTTGCTTTGCCTCTTTAGGTTTAGCTTGGACTTGCCCTTGTGCAAGGTAGGTTGTGCTTGACTCGCTTCCTGTGCAAGTCAAGTCTGTGTGGCTTAACCCTTGTGTGAGCCACACTTAGAGTTTTTAGGCCGAACTACGGCAACTCTGATTCTCACGTTCAGGTGAGATACGTAGGCACGAGATGCGATGTCTTGCCGAGTTTGACTAACCACTAACACTAACTCTTTTCTCTCACCCTTGTTGTGATTGAGACCTCCCCTTTCTCTTGCCCTAGTTGCAATCGAGACCCTTGCTTCCTGTGCAAGCCGTGTTTAGGATAGGTTGGCCCTTGTGCCAGTTAGCTAGAAACCTTAACTTAGGGTTGACTTTGCATGACAACATCTAGGCTCGAGTCGTAGTCTCCCTAGAGTTGTGTCCCCCTTTGTTATCTGGTTAGGCTAGATCCTTGTCCCTGCGTAGGGGAACTACATCGCCCTGATCTTCACACCAGATGAAGTATGTAGGCAGGAGATTGAGCTGATCTCTCCGGGCGCCCTTTTTCTTTTTGTGTGTGTTGTCTGACCTTTGCTAGGCTCGAGTCCCTGACTCCTTAGCATTTGCTGTCTGTCTGTTTGTTTGTGTTTGACAGTTATAGGCTGAGTCCCAGACTCCCTATCTATCTGTTGTTTTGTTTTGGTTCGGATGCTGACATAAGTCCAGTGATTGGCAGTCGGGCTCCACGTTTGCCTGTGTGTGTCCTGTTTGTTTGTGTGCGTGTCAGCCGAGCTACGAATGCTCTGATTCTTCTCTCGTCCGAGGAGATACGTATGCATAGGATGCGATATCCTAGCGAGCATGTGTCGTTTCCCCAGTCCGAACTACTTGGACTCTGATGTCTATGTCTGATAGACTAAGTAGGCCCAGGATGCGACATCCTGCCGAGTTCAGTTTCAGTCAGTCTCTTTTGTTTCTTTCAGCCAGTTGTGTGTGTGAGTTTTGAGCAGCGTTTAGCAACCAATATTCTTTCCTTTTGTGCGTGGATCCCGTAGAGTACTACGGATGCGTAGGGTGCCTAACACCTTCCCTTCGCATAACCGACTCCCGAACCCATCCTCTTTGGTCGCGAGACCATGTTCTTTTCCTAGGTTTACTTCGAGCGTTTCCTTTCCCTCTTTTGGGATAAATAACGCACGGTGGCGGCTCTGTTGTTTCTTTCTTTTCCCGCCGGTTTTTCGCGTAATGCGACAGCTGGCGACTCTGCTGGGGATGCAGAGAAGTTGACCTATGCTGGTCCATCATCCCTGAGCGAGTCTCTCCTAGCGCTCTCTAGGATTAGGGTTTTGGTTGCTTTCTGCTTGTTGTATTTTATTGCATTCATTGTACACTTATTGTTTGCATTGATTGTGTGCACTGATGCTTGCATTTCATATTCATTATTCATTGCTGGCTGGCTGTCTGTTTTTCTCTGTGTGGGGGGAAGTCAGTTGAGGTAAAAGGTCCAATACCCAGACCATGAGTGAAAATCTAGGATGATTAGGAATAGAGTGATTCATGGGAAGCGGGTGGTATGGCGCCACTTAGCGGAACATTGATATCACGAGCAGTTCAGACCCTGGTAGGATACTGTCGTTACATACTTCGGGTGTGTATATGATAGTATTTCTGCGAAAGGTTATTTATGCTGCGTTTCTCTCAGCTTTACCCTGGCCTAGACTACACCCGTGAGTGGGGAAGGGTTGTTCATTACAGGTACCGTTGGTGACTTTGGTTCTGATGGTGACTTTATGTTCAGACAGTGTGATCAGTTTGACCTTAAGTTGGATTTAAGTTCCGAGTTTTGACTGAAGCTTCGACCTAGTCAGAGATTGCACAACCAGCCAATCCAATCTGCATCATGTGCATCATAGCATATTTATTTTTCAAAAGAAACGCATTGAAAAAAAAATCGAAAAAAAATTAAAAAAAAAAAGAGAAAAAAAACTAATCTCTGCATGCATATCATTTCTCAGGTACATTCCCGAGCTTGTCTACTGATAGAGATGGCAACAGTTCCTGAGCTGAAGCGGAAGACCTGTTCCTACAGTTTCCACCGTGAGCCGTTGACTCCGCTAGTTGAGTTGGGTAGCCTCGTGACAGACGATCGATTGAAGAGTTTCGTTGGGCGGTATGGAGACATCTTGACAGTGCTGAAGACAGTAGTGGATCCAGTACCTCTGCAGACCCTACTCCAGTTCTATGATCCAGAGCTCAGATGCTTCACTTTCCAGGATTATCAGCTAGCACCTACTCTCGAGGAGTATGCTATCCTGTTGAGTATCCCTATTCAGCATCAGACTCCCTTCTTGGACGTCCCAAAGGAGGTCGACTTCAGATTGATTGCCAGAGCTCTCCAGTTGAGCGTTGAGGAGGTTGGTAAGAATTGGAAGCCCTGTGGGGAGGTTGTAGGTCTGCCGTTGAAGTTTCTGTTGAGAGTAGCCAGAGCTGAAGCAGATAAGGGTAATTGGGAAGTGTTTCACGCACAGCTAGCTGCCATGATCTATGGGATCATCCTATTTCCCAGCATGCCAATTTTCATTGACTTCACTGCTATCAGCATTTTCATCAGAGGGAATCCAATCCCTACTCTTCTAGCAGATACTTACTATGCCATTCACAGCCGGCATGGTAAGGGAGGAGCCATCAGGTGCTGCCTGCCTCTCCTGTTCAAATGGTTCATGTCTCTTCTGCCAGCCAGTGGACCATTTGTAGATACCCAAAGCACTCTGAAGTGGACTCAGAGAGTCATGTCGCTCACTTCTTACGATATCAGATGGCAGTCGTATCGGATGGACGTGAAGGATGTTATCATGAGCTGTGGTGGATTCCGGAACGTACCACTCGTAGGGACCAAGGGTTGCATCAACTACAACCCAGTCCTCTCCCTTCGCCAGCTAGGGTTTGTTATGAGTAGAAGGCCACTCGAAGCTGAGATAGCAGAGAGTGTGTGTTTTGAGAAGAAGGATGACCCTGTTAGATTGGAACAGATTGGAAGAGCCTGGAGATCTCTTGGGGTGAAGGATAGATCCGTCTTAGGGAAGAAGTTTGCCATTGCAATGCCCGATTACACCGATTGGGTAAAGAAGAGAGTGGAAACTTTGCTGCTACCCTACGATAGGATGGAGCCGTTGCAAGAGCAACCACCCTTGGTACTTGCTGATAGTGTGCCTGCTGAGCACTATAAGCAAGCCCTGATGGAGAGTCGTCGTCTGAGGGAGAAGGAGCAGGACACTCAGATGGAACTATACAAAGCTAAGGCTGACAAGCTGCACTTGGCCCATCAACTCAGGGAAGTGCAAGGAGAGGATGCTGGTAGAACAAGGGGTAAAAAGAGATCATATGAGGAGATAGAATCCCTGATGGATGCCGAGCATAGGGAATGTCTGAGACTGCAGAGAGCAGAAGTCAACTACCAAAAGAAGATCAGAGACTTGGAGAAGCAACTCAAAGACAAAGACGCTCAGTTGAAGAAAGAGATGGAGTTGAGACAGAAGTCAGAGAAGTATCTTGGAGGAGAAGTCTTAGAACTTAGAAGACAATTGAAGGAGAAGATCACTCCCCTACCAGATTGTTCAGAATGCTCACTGTTGATAGACCAGTGTCATTACCTGAAGACCCTCATTCCAGAAGACCGTCTGCCGTAGACTGTATCTTTGTTTGTATTTTTTGTTGAGAATCACCTCCAGGCTTGTTGGATGGGATTCTTTTTCTTTGTACTCCGATTATCCGAATATTCTGCTGATCTTGGTTGTATGACTCTTTTACCCTTATGTATGTATAAGGATGTCAGATTTTCTCTGTTGCTCTTTTTCCCTGTATCTATCTACTTATCTTGTGGCTGCAGGTTGCCATCTTTTCAGAATGGGTCAGGCTCTTTGAATGCCTGAGAAATGAGCATCTCATGTGCATCATACACATCATTAAACATCATACTCATATCATTTGCATAGCAGGTGTTCTTGTGCCGTCTTCTCACTCCGGTTCCTTTGTCAGACAGGACAGCCGATCAAAGACCACACCGGTATTCAACCAGGCTCAATCAACAGAGAAGTATGGATCAGGTTCAGACAGAGCTGGCCGAGATGAGGGCAAACATGGCCCAGTTCATGACAATGATGCAAGGGGTTGTTCAGGGGCAAGAGGAGCTGCGTGCCTTAGCCCAGAGACAGGAAGTTGTGATTCCAACATCCAACCGTGCTTCGCCTGTTGCTGCACCCGCTCATGAGACTATCCATGTTGCTGCTCCCATTAACGACTACGCCGTCGGGGATGAACTTGAGGGTATAAGAATCAATGGACAGCCTCTTGCTGCAGAGGTCAATGTCAGAGCTACCCGGGCTCCGATTCGTCATCCAGCTCCGTTTGTCAACCAACAAGAGGACACGTTTACTCTCCTCAGTGAGGACTATGATGTTGTGAAAACCGAAGAGAGGGACAGAAAAGTGGATGCTCTCGTTGAGAAAATCCGAGCCATGGAATGCCAGAACTCCCTTGGGTTTGATGTGACAGACATGGGTCTGGTGGAAGGGTTGAAGATCCCCTACAAATTCAAGGCACCCTCATTCGACAAGTACAATGGCACTTCCTGTCCTCGCACCCATGTGCAGGCGTACTTCAGGAAGATCTCTGCTTACACTGACGATGAAAAGATGTGGATGTACTTTTTCCAAGATAGCCTATCTGGGGCATCTTTGGATTGGTACATGGATCTGAAGCGAGAATCAGTCAGAAGTTGGAAAGATTTGGGTGAGGCCTTTCTGAGGCAATACAAGCACAACATGGACATGGCGCCAAGCCGAACTCAGTTACAGAGCTTGTATCAGAAAGATAAGGAGAGTTTCAAAGAGTATGCCCAGAGGTGGCGTGAGCTAGCCGCCAGAGTGCAACCTCCTATGCTGGAGAGAGAGCTGACTGACATGTTCATTGGAACCTTGCAAGGTGTGTTCATGGATCGTTTGGGAAGTTGCCCGTTCAGTAGCTTTTCAGATGTTGTCGTCTGTGGGGAAAGAACTGAAAGCCTTATCAAAGCAGGAAGGATACAAGGTCCTGGCTCTTCAAACTCTTCCAATTCTAAAAGGCCATCCTCTGGGACACCCAAAAGGGGAGAGAATGAAATAAATGCTGTGCACCGTCGAAGGAGTGCAAATAGAGGACCATATCGGCAAGTTGCTGCTGTGACTATTCCAACAACTCAAACTCAACGGCAACAGAGAAGACCAGCTCAGCAATATCAGCATCAACAACATTGCACTCAGCAGCAGGCTTACCAGCCTCCCATTGATAATCAAGCTGGTACAAGTAATGAGAGGAAGAAGATCATTTTTGATCCAATCCCCATGTCCTACGCCGAACTGTATCCCACTCTGATAGAGCGGAACTTGATTACACCCAGAGACCCGCCGCCCATACCTGTCAACCCTCGGTGGTGGTATAGGCCTGAACAGCAGTGTGTGTATCATTCGGGTGCTCCTGGTCATGATGTGGACAGTTGTTTCCAGCTGAAGATGAAGGTTCAAGACCTTGTGAGGTCAGGTATTCTGATTTTGGAAGACTTAGGTCCCAACGCTGATCAAGTTTGAAGATAACAAGTCCTGGGCTGGCGCCGACTTTTCTTCAGAAGGGTTGTTCAGAAAGCAGAAGCTGCTGATGCAAGAAATACTGACAGTTGTCGTCCCTGATGGGATCTATCACAATTGGGTCACTGTGGGCTTTCCTACAAGTTTGTTCATAAGTCTTTGTAATAATCACCTTGTTTAAAAACCCTTCTCCCATGCCAAAAGGAGAAGTGATGGCATTGTTGGCAACATTTTGTGCAATGATATTTTCATTCAAATAAATTCATGTTAAAACATTTGTTTTTCCAATTGTTTTCCCTTTTCGCTTTTTGCATGAAATTGGTGATCACAAAAAACCTTAAAAAACAAGAATAAAAGCAATCTTTTCATCTGCATAACGATTGTCTTGTTTGTTTTTCAAAGAGCTTTTCATATCAAAATCTTTATGCAGGTTGTTTCTCAAACCCATTGAGCATAATGATCGGACGTCATCTCCCAATTTTGAATTCCCTGTATTCGAAGCGGAAGAAGATGATGTTGAAGGGATTCCTGACGAGATTTCCCGACTTCTTGAGCAAGAAAAGAAGATCACTCAGCTGCATCTCGAGAATCAACAGAACAGCCAACTGGGGCATTATCAAAAAAAAAAACAAGCACAAAAAAGAAGAGGGTGCAAAAATAAAAAAAATCAAAATCAAAAGAAATCAAAAGAAAGAAAAAAGAAAGAAATCAAAAGCAGAATCAAAAAAAAAAACAAAAGGAGAAAATGGCACCCTCAAAGTCCCAAGTTTGACTGATGCTGAATTCGATCGAAAAGAAGAGATCAACTGCCATGATGTCATGGTCAGTTATATCAGCAGAGAATGATGAAAACATTCGACAAGAAGATCAAGCCTCGTGTGTTCCGAGGGACCTTGTGCTCAAGAAAGTCTTGTCTTTCGTACCCGATTCCAGGGGCAAGTGAACTCTACAAACTATGAACGTCCGTACATTGTCAAGAGAGCCTTTTCAGGCGGTGTTCTAACACTTACCACAACGGATGAAGAAGTTCACTCGTCCTGTGAATTCCCGATGCAGTCAAGAAATACTTCGCCTAAACAAAAAAAAAAGAAAAAGCTCGATAAGTCGAACACCCCAAAGGGCGACTTAGGCAAAAAGGAGCGTCTCGGTGGATTGAAAACCCGAAAGGGCGATCCAGGCAAAAGTTAGAGACATTGAAAAAAAAAAAATTACATCCCGCTAGATTGATCACCTCACACTGGGGCAATCTAGGCAAAAATTAGGGATTTGGCAAGTAACTGCATCTTGACAAGACTGTGCTGTACATCTGTCATCCGTCAGGGATTCTCGACTCGTCGTCGACCGAAGCTTTGAATACATCGAAAATTCAGAATGGTAGAGGAAAGGTCATTATGTTCAATGTAGCCCTCTCCAATATATATCACCGATTTCAAACTTGTACAGATCTATGGAGTCTCGCCCTTTGCAGACTACCATTCTATCACATCAATTTGAGCTTTTAGCCAATTGTTTGCACTCTTATTTGTTTTAACTCAACAAATGTTTTGCATGTTTTAAATGATAAAGTATCATTGTTTTCCAAAATAAACAAATTTTTCAAAAAAAATTGTTCTTAAACAAAGTGAACATTCCCGATGACGGAAGGATACTTAGGAGACCCACAGTGCTCTCCCGGGGGTGGTATGATTACCCACAGGTAAGACAATTGTTCGTATCTCGAGCATGACTGTATCTCTGTCCTGCAGAACCTCGTATGGTCTCTCCTCAGTGAAGTTGCCCGATGCAGTGTTGTTTGAAGTTGTTCATCTTCATGTTCCCGGCAGTACAGATTCTTCCTCCAAATCCCTGTTAGCACCTATTGTGGGGCATCCCCAGTAGAGTGCTGTTTGAGCCCTACCGTGGGGCATTCCCAGCAAGTTTGCTGTTTCGGACATTATTGTGGGGCAGCTTCCCTAGCAGAGCGTTTACTAAAGACTTCAACTTTCGCCTCTCCAGCAGAGCAGTATTCCTCTCTCCCCCCAACGTGGGTTGTTTTTCTTTGAAGATTCAGTATTTGGTAGATCGACATCCCAGTACTATGTCATGCCCTCAGATGGATCCCCAACGGAGTTGTTGGCATGATGAGCCTTATCAATGCCTATGTATCCTCATCAGAGATCTGACTGCTTCTTGGTATCTCTGAGCTTCAGCACAAGTTGTTGTGGCCGGTCCGCCCGTATGTTGAACTCTTTTCTCCGGTTGTGACCGACGATCCCTCCGGAAGCCTCTTGTGGCCTTCCTCCCGTGCAGGATAAGTGTTCCCTGATATCCCAGTCCCCAGTGGATTTTCTTTGCTCTCTGGTGACTTTGGTTTTCTCTCCGGACGATTGATTCCCGGACCTGCGTGTTGAGCATGTCTGTTTGTCAACATTCATCATACATTCATCATGCATAATGCATACATGCATAATCATAGCATTTGGATACTCATGTTGCAGCTGTTGCCGGGTATCTGTAGATTGTTACCCCCTGCTATTCGATAATATAAATCTCTCCAGTAGATTTTCCTCAAGCAAATATGGGTGTGTCTGATCTCTCCATGTAGAGCCAACCCTTAAGCAGAAAGTGTCTATCCTTTCCTGCCATTTCCCCACTGAGATATATCCTCGTGGATGACGGTTGTTTCCGTTCCCTCCATACACGGGATGGGTTTTCCCTATTGAGTTCTTTCCTCATTAGGATGAGTCTTGTTTCAGTCTGCCTTTTTGGATCAATCCTAAAATTGGCTTTCTGTTGTCTCTTGTGCTTCCCTGGGGCATAAATGAATAGTCGCTCACTAACCGGCACTCATTCATCTTATCCTCAGCAGAATTTGTTGGCCTCTACCTACAAACCGGTAGCTGTAAGTCCTCTCTTTACGGTCTTCTACCCACTAGCTGGTAGTTGTAAATCCTTTTTTCTCACTCTGTCTCTCAGCAGACTGTTTGATGGCTTCTACCTACGAACCGGTAGCTGTAAGTCCTATCTTTGTGGTTTTCTACCCACAAGCTGGTAGTTGTAAAATCCCACGTTCTTCCCTTGATGGAGTTAACTCTTTGTGCTCATCCCGATGATGACTGGTTACTTTTCCGTGGTTTTCTGCCTACAAACCGGTAGATGTAATCCCCTCTTTGTGGTATTGATATTCTTTCCCCTTTGGATACTTGCCTTGATCAAGCAGTATTGTCCCCATTGGGTCTTCACCTTCTTTTTGGATACTGGCTCCGAGTAAGCAACTTTATCCTCTTTTGATTGGTCATCTTTTGCATACCTAGTCTGGTACCCAGATGCCTTTGTTTTCGGTCGTTTATCCATCTAACAACCTGCAACCCGGTTATGGATAATCTTCCATGCGAGTTTATTATCTACGTTTTGACGGCTATAGATAATATATCTCATGCGCTCTTTGGTCAATCCTTCGATTGTTATCACCAGCAGAGTAAGATTCGTATTCCCTGCGGAATCGGATGTTCATCCTTTAACAAGTTTGCCTTCGCTCTCTTCAGGATGTTTTCGGTCGTTTATCCATCTAACAACCTGCAACCCGGTTATGGATAATCTTCCATGCGAGTTTATTATCTACGTTTTGACGGCTATAGATAATATATCTCATGCGCTCTTTGGTCAATCCTTCGATTGTTATCACCAGCAGAGTAAGATTCGTATTCCCTGCGGAATCGGATGTTCATCCTTTAACAAGTTTGCCTTCGCTCTCTTCAGGATGTTTTCGGTCGTTTATCCATCTAACAACCTGCAACCCGGTTATGGATAATCTTCCATGCGAGTTTATTATCTACGTTTTGACGGCTATAGATAATATATCTCATGCGCTCTTTGGTCAATCCTTCGATTGTTATCACCAGCAGAGTAAGATTCGTATTCCCTGCGGAATCGGATGTTCATCCTTTAACAAGTTTGCCTTCGCTCTCTTCAGGATGTTTTCGGTCGTTTATCCATCTAACAACCTGCAACCCGGTTATGGATAATCTTCCATGCGAGGTTATTATCTACGTTCTGACGGCTATAGATAATATATCTCATGCGCTCTTTGGTCAATCTTTCGATTGTTACCACCAGCAGAGTAAGATTCGTATTCCCTGCGGAATCGGATGTTCATCCTTTAACAAGTTTGCCTTTGCTCTCTTCAGGATGTTTTTTCGGTCGTTTATCCATCTAACAACCTACAACCCGGTTATGGATAATCTTCCATGCGAGGTTATTATCTACGTTCTGACGGCTATAGATAATATGTCTCATGCGCTCTTGGGTCGAAGTCGTCCTCCCCAGTCGAGTAAGATTCATATCTCTGGTGAAATCGAATGTCCATCCTTTAACAAGATTGCTTCTCTAGCCCTCTTCAGGATGTTGAGTGTTTTGGAACACAAACCAATTCACGCTTTGGTCGGTCACCCGTTTCATACCTACAACCCGGTATCCCTGGTGTTCCTTCCTGTTTGCTCGCTGTCGTGACCTTGATCCCCGAGTGGAGCGGGTTTCACGAAATATTTCTCCAGCAAAGTTCATCCCACCAGTGGATTGGACAGGTTTCAGTAGCAGGTCGATACCTGCATCCCCAGCTGAGTCGTTTCTACTTGTGAACATCGTGGGTCGTCCCCGGCGGAGTAGCGGTTATTCCCCAAAGCAGGGCCTATTGTATCTGAGGTTTATATGAGCCTCATCCCCAGAAGAGTTGCCTGGTTTAGCCTCCCCAGCGGAGTTCTCATTTCCCCAAGCGGAATTTTTGTGGATTGATGTGGGCTATCCTCAGCAGACTACCTGTATTTCTCCCTAGCAGAGTTGATTCATTTCTCCCCAACAGAGTTGCTTTCTTACTCCCCAGCGAGCTGCCTTATCTTCCCCTAGTGGAATGGTATTGTTGGTTCCCCAGCAGTTGTTTTGTTTCCCCCAGCGGATTTATCCTGAAGATTCCTCAGCACAGTCGTCCTGTGTATCTCTCCCCGCAGAGTTCTCATCATATTGCATTGCATATAGTAATCATTGCATCCTCAAAACTGCGTAGCATTTCCATTCCATATGGAGCATTACGCCATAGAAAAATTCAAACATATGCATTCATGTGTTCGAAACCACATCGGACCGTATCCCCGGCAGAGGCGGATCATTTTGTTCAACATCAGCACAGCAAATCAGCTACAGTTGCTTTGACAGCATTCAGAATTGTTATCCCCACAGAGGTTTATTTCCTCACCCGATGGCGACAGAGGTTTATTTCCTCACCCGATGGTGACAGAAAGTTTGTTTCTCCCCAGCGAGACCCCTAGCAAGTGATCAGCCTTGCCTTGACATATCTCAGATGCCCGTTTTTGTGATACCAGTAAGTGTCATGTCAACACCCGCGTGTGTTCCCCTCTTGGTGTCGGTAAACACCATTGTTTCGGTGTCGGTAAACATCGAGTTCCACCCAGTCATCGGTAAATGTCTGGTCATTTTTTGGTGTCGGTAAACGCCATTGTTTCGGTGTCGGTAAACATCGAGTCCTTTTCGTCAGTCATCGGTAAATGTCTGATAATTCCCCAGCTAGAAATCCCCAGTAGAGTCATCGGTAAATGTCTGGTCATTCTCTTTGATGTCGGTAAACATCATCTTTCGATGTCGGTAAACATCGTGTCTCACCCAGTCATCGGTAAATGTCTGGTCATTCTTTTGATGTCGGTAAACATCATCTTTCGATGTCGGTAAACATCGTGTCTCATCCCAGTCATCGGTAAATGTCTGGTCATTCTTTGTTCTCTTGTTAATAAAATCAAAATCCCCAGAAGTCGTCGGTAAACGTCTTGTCTGGTATCATCACAAAGATTTTGTTCCTCTCCAAGCAGAGATGCCATCGGTAAATGGCCCAGTTTTCTTCGATATCGGTAAATATCGAATTCCCAGTTGCAGCAGCCATCGGTAAATGGCCTTGATATCGGTAAATATCAAGTTTGCTTTGAAGCCACCATCGGTAAATGGTCTTGCTTCCTTCCTACATCAATTTATTTCCCAGCAACCATCGGTAAATGGTCTTGCTGAAGTTGATATCGGTAAATATCAAGTTTTTAACCATCGGTAAATGGTTTTGTTTTTCAGAAATTTGTTTTTCCCAGCAGCCATCGGTAAATGGTCGTGCTGAAGTTGATATCGGTAAATATCAAGTTTGAACCATCGGTAAATGGTTTTTTTTTCAAGAGTCTGTTTTCCCCAGCCGCCATCGGTAAATGGTCGTGCTGAAGTTGATATCGGTAAATATCAAAGTTTTAACCATCGGTAAATGGTTTGTTTTTCAGAAGTCTTTGTTTCCCAGCAGCCATCGGTAAATGGTCGTGCTGAAGTTGATATCGGTAAATATCAAGGTTCCAGTTTCCAACCATCGGTAAGTGGTTCTGCTTTTCTGAAGCTGTCATGCAGTTTGTCATCGGTAAATGACGTGGTTCTCCTGTATTATATCCAGTCGGTGCAAATTTCTACGGTTCTTTTGTATTCAATCCCTGTTTACCCTGAAAGTCTGACAGCAACCGCTATCATCCGTTCGGGTCCCCAGCTGATTGAATAGGGGCAGCTGTAGCACCTCAAATTTGCACCTATCATTGTACATACCATTTCATAATAGGTCATAGCATATCATAATACATTGCATAGCATTGCATTGTCCCCAGTTGCCTCAAGAACAAGCAAGCAAGATTTAGGTCAAACTGATCAGGAGATCAGTCCACCAAGCAAGCAAAGGTATTTCTCAAGGAGCAGAGGCTCTAGGTTTTGTCCAACAAGTTCACATGACTTGGAGGTCTTTTTGAAGTGTTCAAGTCAAGGGTGGAAGGCTCAGAGGTCAGCAGTCAATGCACAACCAGGCAGGAAACCCTAGAAAGTCAACAGTCAATCAAAGCAGTGGATGGTGGCCATTCTTGTGGAATTTGGGCACCATGATCAATCATCAAGAGTTCATATGTCTTGGGACATCTTTTGAAGTCAAGGTCTCAAGGAACTAGGGTTTGGAATTCATCAGAAGTGCACAGTCAGTCCAAAACCCTAGAAAAGTCAAAGTTGGTCAACTGTGGTTGATTCTTTGGTTCTGATGGATGGAAATGGTTTGAAGGAGCTTATTCATGTCCTAATAGGCCTCATGTGTCATGGCAATCAACATCATTGAAGAATTTGAAGCCAATCAGGAAATTTCCAGAAATAGAAAGCGGACCTGTAATTTCAACTGCCAAAAATAGAAACTTCTTGATCCTCAACTTGCATCATGATACAAGCTTCAAATGAATTTTTGCCCAACATGAAAGTTGAAGATCTTGTTCTCCCATTTTCAAAAAGTCCAAAAACTCTCAAATCCCATGTATGGTTGTCAAGATATGATCAAATCATTTTCACAAAATCTTGAACTTCAAATGGGCATATCTCTCAAACCATAAGGCCAAATTTGGTGGGGTTTTTTCCTACAAACCACATTTTTCATCCTCTTTCCAAAAATATAAATTTCACTTTCCAAAACCTTGCCAATCAAAATGGCATTTTTTGACCTTTTCCTTTTAAATTCAAAGTTTGACCAAACTTTGACTTTTTGAATTAAGACTTTTTTTACCATTTTGCCAATTGAGATTGCTTTCATATCATGTTTGAAACTTGTTCCAATTCCTAAACCATGTTCATTTCATCATCATGCTATCATTTTGGACCAAAATGCAAAATTGGTAACTTTGGCAAATAGCATCATTAAGTAAGGGCAATGTTAGCAATCACTAAGCAAACCACAAACAGCAAATTGTTGGTCTTTTGCAGCTTTGCCAAGCCCATTTTCGTGTACAGTTTACACCTCCATGTTCACTTGTACAAAATTAGCAACTTTTGCAAATCACTTCATTAAGACAAAACCAACTTACCACTTGATTAGAGGAGCTTAAACAGACCAATAAAAGCATTTTTCTGTCACATTTCAACCCTAGGCAAGCCTCCATTCACACAGAAAAACGGATTCTCTCTCAACTCCATCTTCTTGCATTTTTCGAAAATCTTCCAAAACTCCCAAAGAATCAAGAGCTGGACTGGTTGTTTCATCAACTGAACAACTTTGTGGGTCTATCTCAATCACTGTTTCACATCTGTAAAGCTCTATTTCCCAGCTGCTACTTCAACACCCAACCATGGCAGTTAGAGCATTGAGGAATTCCAAGCAAGTTTGAGCCATACAACCTCAAGGATCCTTCATTCTAAGCCACGAGGAAGACTTGTTTAAAGCTTGCATCACTCCAGACAGTACTGTTTCATTGAGCTTTCCAAGTCAGGTAAATTTTCGACTTCATTATTTTTTAAAATCTTGCTACACAACATGTAGGTCTTACTTAGTAGGTGGATTTAAGATTTGAATCATGTCAAATGGTTACTTGATAGCTGAGAAATCTGGATTTTATTTTTGTTGCATAAACTTATTTTTCATCGGTTGGCTCATATGTTGTTGATGCAATGAAAATCATTGGTGGATTTATGCTGCTTAGTGTTTGATGAAGCTATTAGTGTGCTCAATTTCTGTTTCTGGACTTTTGGAAATTTTTGAACTCATGAAGGTGATGAAGTTCATATCCTGTTGTTGAACCTTTAGCTTACCCAGAATTTATACGTGTGTTGGTTTATTTGTTTGTTGGTATGTTGCATGAGCCTATTGTACTGATGCCCTACTGCTTGCCATGCCATGTTGATTTTCGTTTTGACCTTGATAAGCATGATGATTGTATGATGATGAATGAATGTTGCTGTTGGTCCAAGCCCTAATATTGCATGAAATTCCCAGAATCATGAAACTGGTTTGGTTGCCTTGTTTGTTCTTTCATGCGCGTTACTGTTCCCTTGGCTGAGAGCCAATGGGAATATTTCATTGCCATGCATTATGCTGCGTCGTTTTGATAAATGAAGGCAATATTTACATTTGTGCCATCGGTCAACTTAGGTTGACTTGCCATGCCTTGTATTTTGTTCATGTTGCTTCAAATATTCATCCATCTTCCACAATTCATATTTCAATCAAATTTCATCCAAAAATCCTGAAAATTTTTCCATCATGTTCCTGAATGAGTCTAGTATTTAACTGTGATTTTTAATCATTTTTTCATTGGCTGGATTTTAATTGGCAATGGTTTTCCCAACATGTATGCATAAATGATACCCTTGGCCATTTCAATTGTGAAATTGTCATGACATATCCATTGCCCCTGAAATATTTTATGGTAAAACTAGACATGCTCACCTTCATTTCCATATAAAGTTTGTGCATTTATCATGTGTGGATTGAGAGTTATGATTTTCTGAAGTTATGTGTCACATTTGATGTCATACCATGATCATGCATTTTCTCCAATTTTGTTCACATGCTTCCTTGCATCCAATTGCCCCCATTTTTTGCATGAATCATCTATCATATGTCTAATTCATGTATGAATTTTCTTGGAATTTATTGTGCAATTTTCCATTTGATTGTGAATTTTATTCCCTGCCTAGTCCATGGTTGACTTTTTGTGCTATATGTTGCCAAATCATTTGGGAAATGTTCATAACATATTGTATGATCATGAAATTTCATATGTGATAACTAGACATCTCAAGCTTTGCATTGGTGTTAACCTCATTCATTTCTCATCTGTTTTCAATTTGATATGATTTTTTGAAGTTGACCCATGCTTGTTGACTTCCATTGTGCATGTTTGAACTTGGTTTGATTTCATGATTTTAATTGAATGCCTTCCTCTCATCCAAATGCCATGAAATTTTACATGTATACCATGTTAGATGTTAGGATTGAGTGTGATTTATTTGATGATTTTTGAAATTGTTTGAGTTGACTTTTGATGCAAGTCATTCTGTTGACTTTTGTATGCTCCCTTTTGCCTTACTTTGACTTCAAATGTTCATGAATTGATCATAATGCATGATTTGAGTTTGAAACCAATTGTGATAGCTTCTCAAATGTTTGACTTTGGTTTTGGTTGACTTTTCCTTGCTGCTTTGACTTTTTCTTCCATCCTTGACCCTAGGCTAGTCCTAGTGGTCTTCTGTGCTTACTATTGAGTTCCTGTTTCAGGTTGAGCACCATTGCCATTGAGATCATACAAATGTGATTGGTTTTGATTACATATCATGTACTAACCTTTGTTTTGTAGGTTTGACTCATGTGTTTGAGTCTTGCTTTGCACAGTTGACCTTCTGTAGTTGACTGTTTATCCATTCCTTTTGGTTTTAACTGTGGAACTGTGAACTAATCTGTTTGACTTTTGCAGGTACTTTTAGTTGCTTAAGTTCTCTGAACTTGATTTGCTTTGCTTTTTAGCAAATTGCTTGAGGTATAATCTCTTTTACTTCATGTAGTCTGGAGTCCCGGCTTGTTATTTTGGCCGGGCAAACTGTCTGAAGTCCTCCTTAAGAGGCAATGTTTGTGTATGTTTACTTTGTCCCTGTACAGAGTCAAAGACCTCCTAAGCGAAGAGGCAATTGGCAGAACCCAAGGGATAAGTAGCCTATCCCCTGCTATTCAGTGTGTCTTCTGTTTTGCTCACACCATTGTGTTGATGCATCTCAGATAAAAACCCAAGATCTTGTGCAATTGCACAGTTGAGTCAGTTTTAAATGTGTAGAAGGGTTCCCACTTTCTGAACCCACACATTCTTGTCAAATGCTCTCCCAGGCCAGGGATAGAAGCAATGAGGCACACCCCTCATCTCCTTTTCATCTGCTTCACCTTAGCCTCTCAATGGCGAGGTTAAGAGCACACTTACCCTATTCCAGTTGGCCCTAGTGCCTAACCTTTGATGTTTGAGCCCCCTTGTTGGTGTGTTTATTTTATGCTGTATGTGTTTGTGATTGCCTGTTTGCTTTGCCTCTTTAGGTTTAGCTTGGACTTGCCCTTGTGCAAGGTAGGTTGTGCTTGACTCGCTTCCTGTGCAAGTCAAGTCTGTGTGGCTTAACCCTTGTGTGAGCCACACTTAGAGTTTTTAGGCCGAACTACGGCAACTCTGATTCTCACGTTCAGGTGAGATACGTAGGCACGAGATGCGATGTCTTGCCGAGTTTGACTAACCACTAACACTAACTCTTTTCTCTCACCCTTGTTGTGATTGAGACCTCCCCTTTCTCTTGCCCTAGTTGCAATCGAGACCCTTGCTTCCTGTGCAAGCCGTGTTTAGGATAGGTTGGCCCTTGTGCCAGTTAGCTAGAAACCTTAACTTAGGGTTGACTTTGCATGACAACATCTAGGCTCGAGTCGTAGTCTCCCTAGAGTTGTGTCCCCCTTTGTTATCTGGTTAGGCTAGATCCTTATCCCTGCGTAGGGGAACTACATCGCCCTGATCTTCACACCAGATGAAGTATGTAGGCAGGAGATTGAGCTGATCTCTCCGGGCGCCCTTTTTCTTTTTGTGTGTGTTGTCTGACCTTTGCTAGGCTCGAGTCCCTGACTCCTTAGCATTTGCTGTCTGTCTGTTTGTTTGTGTTTGACAGTTATAGGCTGAGTCCCAGACTCCCTATCTATCTGTTGTTTTGTTTTGGTTCGGATGCTGACATAAGTCCAGTGATTGGCAGTCGGGCTCCACGTTTGCCTGTGTGTGTCCTGTTTGTTTGTGTGCGTGTCAGCCGAGCTACGAATGCTCTGATTCTTCTCTCGTCCGAGGAGATACGTATGCATAGGATGCGATATCCTAGCGAGCATGTGTCGTTTCCCCAGTCCGAACTACTTGGACTCTGATGTCTATGTCTGATAGACTAAGTAGGCCCAGGATGCGACATCCTGCCGAGTTCAGTTTCAGTCAGTCTCTTTCGTTTCTTTCAGCCAGTTGTGTGTGTGAGTTTTGAGCAGCGTTTAGCAACCAATATTCTTTCCTTTTGTGCGTGGATCCCGTAGAGTACTACGGATGCGTAGGGTGCCTAACACCTTCCCTTCGCATAACCGACTCCCGAACCCATCCTCTTTGGTCGCGAGACCATGTTCTTTTCCTAGGTTTACTTCGAGCGTTTCCTTTCCCTCTTTTGGGATAAATAACGCACGGTGGCGGCTCTGTTGTTTCTTTCTTTTCCCGCCGGTTTTTCGCGTAATGCGACAACGTATAATCCTTTTTATCCCCTCAGAGTCTTTGTCTCCCCTAGTGAGCTTTCCTTATGGAATGCTTTATGCTCATGCGGATCTTCGGTCTCTCTGGCTTCTTTTTCTTTGTGGCAACATTTCCCTACAGAGAATTGGCTTTTACATTCATATCATACGCATCATGAGGTCTCTTAGGGACTAAAATTTGTTTCTATATGTTGTTATTTAAGCCCATTCTACTGATTCGATGCGGAGATTTTAACCTTCACCTCCTTAGTTAGAATGTCCTTAAATAGGGGCAGCTCTAAGACCCCAATTTGACCCTAAGATCCCTCATGCAACTTCATCATATGCATTAGCATTGGGATCATACCTTGGCATCCTCCTTACCCCTTTTTCATTGGGTTTGTTTTGGGAGAGATCACCAAGCACCATGTGATTGTATCATGCTTGTATATTAAAATTTTACTAACCAAAATACCAAAAATATGTCTTTGCATTTGCCTAACTCTTTTGTAGGTAGGGCATGGTTCCCATTGATCTATCAAGTTCATATATAGGGTTTAAGACCCTCATGGCTAAAAGCACAACCAAGAATTGATCTACAATGTCTCAAAGCATCATATATGAGTCCTCATGTTCTTTACATGTTATTTTGATCAAGATTTCTTCAAGAGTTTGGAGTTGGTTTGCCTTAGAAACCCTAGTTTGTCTAGGTATCTTGAGTAACTTCTTCAGCAAGCTTCCTCACTAATTGATCAAATTTCTCAAGGGACACTTAAAAATTAATCATCTTATGCATGTATGATCTACCATGAGCCTAAAAAGTCAATAGAATTGAAAGTTAGCAAGTTGGTTGATGGTGGTTGGCCAGATGAATTCATCTGATCAAAACTGGGTCTCCCTAGACCCTATCTCTTACAATTTTCACCATATGAAAATGATTCCAAGAGAAACGTTACTCTAAATGACATTCCAAACAATGTTCATGTTGAGACCTAGAGCTAGTTTTGCTTTGAAAATCATTTTCTATGTTGAAACATTATAGGTCATTTTATCTAAACCCTAATTTGAAAGTCAACTTCCCAAGCCCATAACTTGCTCAATTTTTATGAGATGAAATATTTCCAAGTTGAAAAATCAAATTCAACATGTCTACTTCAACTTGGATGTTTGGAGTGAAAGCTAAATCAACTTTTACGAGCATGTGATATTAGGATATATTATAGGTCATTTTTAACCTATACTATTGAACAAGTGATTTTCCTCAACTTCAAAAATGCATAACTCTATCATTCTAAATCCAAATGACATTAAATTTATGACCATTTTGAAGGTATTTGAAATATCTAAAACTTTTATGAGAACACTTTTCTTATTTGGGCCTCACATGAAAAGTTAAGTAAGGTGGAACATTGAGGTATATGACTTGACACTTAGAAAATGTTTCAACATGTTGAAATTTCCAAACTTCCACCTTAAAATTCACCATAATCCAAGTTCCAAATGAAAAAGTGTCCAACATCAAAGTTGTTCCCCTTGATCTCAGATTTCCAAAGAGTCATATTTCATGCATTTTGGATGAGGTTTGCTAGGGATGCACATGGTCTTAACAGGTCTGCATCAAGTGGAAAGATCAAATGTCGAAAACACCATTTCACATTGCCTTTCCATTCAAGCTTCTTTGAGACTTCAAAACAATTGAATTTGGACCAAAATGGATTGCTTCATGGGTCTGTACACGCCCATGCAAGCTTGTGCATGATATTGCCAAATTTGGAAGCAAATGCAAGTGTGCAAAAATCACTCCCTCATGCTATAAATACATGCCCTCTGAGCTCATTTGAAAGATCCCTTGCGCGCTGTAACACCCCGATAATAATATAATAATTATTTAAATTAAGTTAATAATATGTTTATTAATTTAATTAGATAATTGAATTATTATTATTATTATTTTGGAATAATAATTATTGGGATAATTATTTATTGGAATAAAATAAGTTGGAATAATAAAAAGTCCCATTTTTGGTAAAAAGGGTTTGCACGTGAAAAGGAAAACACAGAGAAGCGGTTGAAAGTGGAAAAAGGGCAAAAAGGCAGAGCAAGAGAAGAGGAAAAGCTTGGAGCTCAGAGATTGCTGGATTAACTCAGGTAAGGGGGGTTTATCATCGGTTAAAGGGCATTATGGGATAATATGTACTGGGTAGTGAAAGACCATTGTTTTACCTCTGATTAGATTGATGCATGATGAATTTATGAACTTTTTGGATAGACGAAATTGGGGTATAATTGAGAAAGAATTCGTAGAAATTAGATGTAAAAGTGTCAGATTTTGTGTAATCGAATAAGATATGAATTGTGTTGAAAATATGAACGATTTCTGTGTAGAAATTGGACTGTGGAAGGTTGGATTGGGTAGATCTCGTAGCAGAGAAAGCCATTGCAGATCTGGAAATCTGGTTTCGGGTCATACGCGTATGGCACTAGGCAATACGCGTATGAGATGGCCTGGTACGCGTATGGCACTAGGCAATACGCGTATGGATGAGGAAGATGAAATTTTGAACGTGAATTGGTCTCTGGTGGTACGCGTATGGGGAAGTGATACGCGTAGCATACGCGTATGGGAATGGCCAGTACGCGTATGGACTTGGTCAGGTTTGGGCAATACGCGTATGGGCATAGGCAATACGCGTATGGGCAGAATTGTGATTTTTCTGTGCTGTTGTTGTGCAGTTTTTGGTTGTTTAGGCTGAGTGATGTGCTTAGCTGATGTATGATGTAGCAGGGATCATTTCCCGTTGTTTTGAGTAGTATAGGTATTAGTAGAATGTGCTAATACTGTATTTGATTATGTGGCATGATGTGATATGCTTTTGTGATAAAATGTATTAATGATATGTGATGGTATGCATAATGCTGTGGATGTATCGGTTATGTATGCATTACGAATAGACTGTTTTATGGCTTAGAGTGTGAGCATGTGTCTATCCTTGAATTGTTGTTGTTGTTGCATTGCTAGATGATTAGCATGCATGGCATAGCCTGTGGGGCTGTAGCTAATTCCCATTGTGAGGAATTAGTGAGTAAATCATGGTGGAGTTGTAGTTGATGTTTGCATACTAGATGATTAGTGTGCATAGTCTAGCCTTTGGGGCTGTAGCTAATTCCCATAGTGAGGAATTAGTGAGTGAGTCATTAGATCTCAATGAGTGGGACTAGTGAGCTCAGTAGCCGTATCTGGAGGGATCGGTGAGCTTGAACTGTATGTTCAAGAATAGTCGGTACTGCATATGTTGAGTCTCATTGCATAATGAATGTATGGCATATAATATGAATGGATGTATTCCAGTATTATATGGTTATTATGTGTTGTGTTGATGATGATTGAGTATGGTTTGAGATTATACATATGCTATATGTTATTGTTGGGTATGATGTTTGAGTTGGTACTGTCGTTGCTGAGTGTGTAGTATGGTTAGGGTGAATAAATGCGTATTTACTTAACATTACATAATGTTGTATAATGCTTATTATATTGATTGAGGAACTCACCCTTACAACTATGTTTTCAGGTAACGAGCAGAGTTGAGTAGAAGCTAGTCCTTGGAGTCTAGTGTCGTCCTTAGTGGGTCATGCTCTGGTAGATGTAACATCGGGAGGGGATGTTTGACTATGTTTTAGTTTAGTTGTTGATCAATTTTACATGTAATTTAGTACATGATTTGAATGTCGATATTTTGTGTCCGCTGCGAATTATGCAAAAGAGTCTTAATTTGATTAAATAAATGAGCATGACAGGATAATTTGATGATTGTTGTGAAATGATTGTGTGACACCCTTCGGGGCATAATTACTCTGATTTGATATGTTATATATTTTAATTAAATAAATTGGGGTATTTAGAAGGGTGTTACATTAGTGGTATCAGAGCATAGTCGGTCGAGTCGAGTCGTAATTATTCTGTTTCCCCTGTACGGTATAGGTGTTGTGTAACCCTATCAGTACTCATTGTTTTAGTTTGTTTGGGTTTTCAGAATAGAGATGGCTGGAAGAGGTAGAGATGATGTTGTGATTGCTGAGGCTCTGGGTATGCTAGCTGGAGTACTTGGAGGAAATCCGAATGTTGTGGGAATGGGAGCTGCTCGTCAACTGAGTGAGTTCCAGAAGAACAATCCTCCAATGTTCAAGGGAGCATACGATCCAGATGGCGCTCAGAAGTGGTTGAAGGAGATCGAGAGGATCTTCCGAGTGACTGAGTGTGCCGATAACCAGAAGGTCAGGCTCGGTACGCATATGCTGTCAGAGGAAGCAGATGATTGGTGGGTTGCTACCCGCACTGAGTTGGAAGCTGCCGGGAGTGCTGAGGTCACTTGGGCGATGTTCAGAGAGAGATTTCTGAGGAAGTACCTTCCAGAGGAGGTCAGAGGAAGGAGAGAGATAGAGTTCTTAGAATTGAAGCAGGGCAATCGGTCTGTTACTGAGTATGCTGCTAAGTTCACAGAGCTGTCGAAGTATTACATTCCCTATGATGAGGCTACTGGAGAATTTTCAAAATGCGTGAGGTTTGAGAACGGGTTACGTCCCGAGATCAAGCGGGCTATTGAGTATCAGCGGATTAGGGTGTTTTCTAATTTGGTCGACTGTTGCAGAAGGTTTGAACAGGATACCAAGGCCAGAGCGGAAAGCTATCAGCAGAGGGTTGATAGGAAAGGCAAGAATCAGAATGATCGTGGGAAACCGTATGCAGCGGGCAGAGGTTTTCAGAAGCAGAGTGGGATGAAGAGGCCTAGTGGGGGAGACTCTAGTGCTCCTGCTAAGTGTTTCAGATGTGGTCAGGCTGGACATCGTGTCCATGAGTGTACCAGTGCTGAGAAGAAGTGTTTCAAGTGTGGAAAAGGTGGCCACTTGGCTGCAGAGTGCCGGTTGAAGACTGCGACTTGTTTCAACTGTGGAGAGTTGGGTCATATCAGTCCACGGTGTCCTAAGCCGAAGAAAGAGAATCAGTCGGAAGGCAAGGTCTTTGCTTTATCGGGTTCTGAGACTTCTGCAGATGATCGTTTGATCAGAGGTACGTGTTATACTAATGGCTTTTCTCTTGTAGCTATTATTGACACCGGTGCTACTCATTCCTTTATATCTTTGGATTGTGCTGTGAAACTTAAGTTAGAGATATCTGAGATGCTTGGAAGTATGGTGATTGATACTCCTGCGAAGGGTTCAGTGACTACTACTTCAGTTTGTTTGAGTTGTCCTTTGAGTATTTTTGGTAGAGACTTTGGGATAGACCTTGTGTGTCTTCCACTAGTGCAGATTGATGTTATCCTGGGTATGAATTGGTTGGTGTTTAACCGAGTTTCTATCAACTGTTTTGATAAGACTGTGATATTCCCTGAGATTGAAGAAGGAAAGGATTTGTTTCTATCAGCGAGGCAGGTGAACGAGGAAGTAGCAGATGGGGCAGAGTTGTTTATGCTGTTAGCGAATTTGGAAGCTAAAGATAAACTGGTGATTCGTGATCTAGCAGTGGTGTGTGACCTTCCTGATGTATTTCCGGAAGAAGTGAATGGATTACCGCCAGAGCGTGAAGTTGAGTTCTCGATTGATTTGGTACCTGGTACTAGACCGATATCGATGGCTCCGTACCGTATGTCTGCTGTTGAGTTAGCTGAATTGAAGAGTCAGTTGGAAGATCTGTTGGATAAGAAATTTATTCGTCCGAGTGTGTCACCGTGGGGGCACCAGTGTTGTTAGTTAAGAAGAAAGAAGGGACTATGAGGTTGTGTGTGGACTACAGGCAACTGAATAAAGTGACGATCAAGAATCGGTATCCTTTGCCGAGGATTGATGATTTGATGGATCAGTTGGTTGGTGCGAGTGTGTTCAGCAAAATAGATTTGAGATCTGGGTATCATCAGATACGTGTGAAAACTGAGGATATTCAGAAGACTGCTTTCAGAACAAGGTATGGACATTATGAGTATTCTGTAATGCCTTTTGGTGTATTCGAAATCTGAAGAAGAGCATGCTGAGCATTTGAGAGTGGTTTTAGAAGTTCTACAAGAAAAGAAGTTATTTGCTAAACTCTCTAAATGTGAATTTTGGTTAGAATTTCTGAAGGATTATGACTTTGGTTTGAATTACCATCCGGGTAAAGCAAATGTAGTGGCTGATGCATTGAGTCGGAAATCATTACATATGTCTATGTTAATGGTTAAGGAATTGGATTTGATTGAACAGTTTAGAGACTTGAGTTTGGTGTGTGAGAGTACTCACAATAGTGTTAAATTGGGAATGTTGAAGTTAACGAGTGGTATTCTGGATGAGATCAGAGAGGGTCAGAAATCCGATATGCTTTTGGTTGATAAGTTGACTTTAGTGAATCAAGGTCAAGGTGGTGAATTCAGAGTTGATGAGAATGGTATTTTGAAATTTGGTAGTCGGGTGTGTATTCCGGATGTTACTGAGCTTAAGAAGAGTATTCTTGAGGAAGGACATCGTAGTGGCTTGAGTATTCATCCTGGAGCTACAAAAATGTATCATGATTTGAAAAAGCTATTTTGGTGGCCGGGAATGAAAAGAGAAATTGCGAGTTTTGTTTATTCCTGTTTGACTTGTCGGAAGTCGAAGATTGAGCATCAGAAGCCGTCTGGGCTAATGCAACCGTTGGCTATTCCAGAGTGGAAGTGGGATAGTATCAGTATGGATTTTGTTTCGGGTTTACCGAGGACAAGTAGGAATTTTGAAGCTATTTGGGTGATTATGGATAGATTGACGAAGTCGGCTCATTTCATTCCGATCAGAATGGATTATCCGTTAGAAAGATTAGCCGAGTTGTATATTGAGGAGATTGTAAGTTTGCATGGTATTCCGTCGAGTATTGTTTCGGACAGAGATCCTAGATTTACATCGAAGTTCTGGGAAGGTTTGCAGAAGGCTTTGGGAACTAAGCTGAGATTGAGTTCTGCATATCATCCGCAGACTGATGATCAGACTGAGAGGACGATTCAGTCATTAGAGGACCTTTTGAGGGCTTGTGTTTTGGAAAAAGGAGGTGCTTGGGATTGTTATTTGCCTTTGATTGAGTTACCTACAACAATAGTTTTCATTTGAGCATTGGTATGGCACCGTTTGAAGCTTTGTATGGTAGGAGATGTCAGACACCTTTGTGTTGGTATGAGTCCGGTGAGAGTGTTGTGGTTGGACCGGAGATTGTTCAACAAACTACGGAAAAGATTAAGATGATTCAGGAGAAAATGAGAATTGCCCAGAGTCGTCAGAAGAGTTATCATGATAAGAGGAGGAAGTCACTTGAGTTCCAAGAGGGAGATCATGTGTTTCTTCGTGTTACTCCGATAACTGGTGTTGGTCGAGCTTTGAAGTCGAAGAAGTTGACACCTCGATTTATTGGTCCTTATCAGATTTTGGAGAGGATAAGAGAGGTAGCCTATCGTATCGCTTTACCGCCATCGCTTGCGAATTTGCATGAGGTTTTTCATGTGTCTCAGTTGAGGAGGTACATTCATGATCCGTCGCATGTAGTCCAAATAGATGATGTACAGGTGAGAGATAACCTGACTGTGGAAACATCACCTATGAGGATCGAGGATCGAGAATTGAAGCAGTTGCGGGGTAAAGAGATTGCCTTGGTGAAGGTAGCTTGGGGAGGACCAGCAGGTGGCAATGTGACTTGGGAACTTGAGAGCCAGATGAAGGAGTCTTATCCTGAGTTGTTCGCTTAAGGTATGTTTTCGAGGACGAAAACTCTTTTAGTGGGGGAGAGTTGTAACACCCCGATAATAATATAATAATTATTTAAATTAAGTTAATAATATGTTTATTAATTTAATTAGATAATTGAATTATTATTATTATTATTTTGGAATAATAATTATTGGGATAATTATTTATTGGAATAAAATAAGTTGGAATAATAAAAAGTCCCACTTTTGGTAAAAAGGGTTTGCACGTGAAAAGGAAAACACAGAGAAGCGGTTGAAAGTGGAAAAAGGGCAAAAAGGCAGAGCAAGAGAAGAGGAAAAGCTTGGAGCTCAGAGATTGCTGGATTAACTCAGGTAAGGGGGGTTTATCATCGGTTAAAGGGCATTATGGGATAATATGTACTGGGTAGTGAAAGACCATTGTTTTACCTCTGATTAGATTGATGCATGATGAATTTATGAACTTTTTGGATAGACGAAATTGGGGTATAATTGAGAAAGAATTCGTAGAAATTAGATGTAAAAGTGTCAGATTTTGTGTAATCGAATAAGATATGAATTGTGTTGAAAATATGAACGATTTCTGTGTAGAAATTGGACTGTGGAAGGTTGGATTGGGTAGATCTCGTAGCAGAGAAAGCCATTGCAGATCTGGAAATCTGGTTTCGGGTCATACGCGTATGGCACTAGGCAATACGCGTATGAGATGGCCTGGTACGCGTATGGCACTAGGCAATACGCGTATGGATGAGGAAGATGAAATTTTGAACGTGAATTGGTCTCTGGTGGTACGCGTATGGGGAAGTGATACGCGTAGCATACGCGTATGGGAATGGCCAGTACGCGTATGGACTTGGTCAGGTTTGGGCAATACGCGTATAGGCATAGGCAATACGCGTATGGGCAGAATTGTGATTTTTCTGTGCTGTTGTTGTGCAGTTTTTGGTTGTTTAGGCTGAGTGATGTGCTTAGCTGATGTATGATGTAGCAGGGATCATTTCCCGTTGTTTTGAGTAGTATAGGTATTAGTAGAATGTGCTAATACTGTATTTGATTATGTGGCATGATGTGATATGCTTTTGTGATAAAATGTATTAATGATATGTGATGGTATGCATAATGCTGTGGATGTATCGGTTATGTATGCATTACGAATAGACTGTTTTATGGCTTAGAGTGTGAGCATGTGTCTATCCTTGAATTGTTGTTGTTGTTGCATTGCTAGATGATTAGCATGCATGGCATAGCCTGTGGGGCTGTAGCTAATTCCCATTGTGAGGAATTAGTGAGTAAATCATGGTGGAGTTGTAGTTGATGTTTGCATACTAGATGATTAGTGTGCATAGTCTAGCCTTTGGGGCTGTAGCTAATTCCCATAGTGAGGAATTAGTGAGTGAGTCATTAGATCTCAATGAGTGGGACTAGTGAGCTCAGTAGCCGTATCTGGAGGGATCGGTGAGCTTGAACTGTATGTTCAAGAATAGTCGGTACCGCATATGTTGAGTCTCATTGCATAATGAATGTATGGCATATAATATGAATGGATGTATTCCAGTATTATATGGTTATTATGTGTTGTGTTGATGATGATTGAGTATGGTTTGAGATTATACATATGCTATATGTTATTGTTGGGTATGATGTTTGAGTTGGTATTGTCGTTGCTGAGTGTGTAGTATGGTTAGGGTGAATAAATGCGTATTTACTTAACATTACATAATGTTGTATAATGCTTATTATATTGATTGAGGAACTCACCCTTACAACTATGTTTTCAGGTAACGAGCAGAGTTGAGTAGAAGCTAGTCCTTGGAGTCTAGTGTCGTCCTTAGTGGGTCATGCTCTGGTAGATGTAACATCGGGAGGGGATGTTTGACTATGTTTTAGTTTAGTTGTTGATCAATTTTACATGTAATTTAGTACATGATTTGAATGTCGATATTTTGTGTCCGCTGCGAATTATGCAAAAGAGTCTTAATTTGATTAAATAAATGAGCATGACAGGATAATTTGATGATTGTTGTGAAATGATTGTGTGACACCCTTTGGGGCATAATTACTCTGATTTGATATGTTATATATTTTAATTAAATAAATTGGGGTATTTAGAAGGGTGTTACACGCGCCAGCTTTGCCCCTCTCTCTTTAAACCCTCACAATTCAAAGGAAAACCTGAGAATTTTCAATCTAAAAATTGATTTGAATCTCACTGTTTAGAGATTCAAAAACTCCAGGATCCAAAGCTTTGTTCCATTGCCAAGCCACTTCTACAAGCTTCCTGAGTGTGATCAAGCAAGGTTTGAAGCAAGCAAGATCCATTTCTGCACAGCATTGAAGGTATTTTCCAGAAATTTTCTTCTCTTTGATTCTCACTTAATTCTCATCAATTATATTGGATCTTTGGTTGTCTGAAGTCCTACCAATTTAGGCAAGAAGATTGAGTTGCTTTGAGGTCAAATCGAAGCAACTCAATTGACACACGTCAAAATTCAACTCCTCATATCTTTCTATATATTTGGAGTTAGTTAAAATTGAGGTCAGATTTGTGCTCTACGCCATTTTTTCTTTCAAATCATGTCCTCCTTTTTCATTTATGTGATGGTGATGACTGAACCAACCGGTGAGCCTCGCCTAAGAAGGTGACCGGAGTTTCAGCGCCGGTGGTGTGCTGGACAGGTTATGAGCCACATGATCAATTCAAAATGTTTTAATCTCACACGTTGGTTTTGATTACCATCCCTATGGCGCATTGACTTAAGTCCATGGTGGAAAGCGTGTTGATGACCACTTGATCTGCCACCTCAATTAATGAGGGAGATCAAGTGGTCCACGTTTTTTTGTATTTTCTGATTTTTATTTTATTCCTTTGATTTTCATTAATTCATATTAGTTTTAATATTGATCCAAAAAACTATGAGAGTTTCACTAATTTTTTTAAATAAAATCCTCTTTTATATTTTGAATTAAAATTATTTTTTGGATCATTATTAATATTTTTCATGATTTAATTGATTTTGTGAATATTTTAAATTGTTTAAAAATACTATTATGTCTCTAAAAAATCTGAAAATGTTTCTCCAAGGTCCTTTGACCTTGTTTGAACTATGATAAATCTCATGGTCATTTCTTTGGTGTTTTGATGAGATTTTAGGAATTTGATAAACCATATTTAATTTAATGCATTATTTTTAGTATTTTTAAATTGAATAAATGCCAAATAATTGTGTTGAGCCATTTTGATTTTTTGTATGACTTCGACTTGTGTTGTTGGGCCTTGGTCAAGCTTGATTTGACGTTGCTAGGTTAAGATCATTTAATTTAGGGGATTGATGGAATGTACATTCCATCTCCCAAAATGAATGAATGATCTTAATTTGGTAAAAGTTCTCCTTTGTCCAATTTGAGTTTTGATCCACCCCCTCCCTCTTCATCTTATTTCCCTTCTTTATGCATTCATATCATGGACCTATGATATCTCAATATCCAAAGACTAGTTGATTGAAAAATAAACATAAGTATGGATGAGATTAGGCCACCTCTTTTGCATATTCTTTTTGTGTGCGGTATGTTTCATGAGCATAGTCCATTATACCATGTCTCTAACATGCATTAACACCAAAATTCTATTGCCCGACCTCAAATAGTTGTGACTTCTACATAAGTCCAATTACGATTGCTTAACATAGCGCTAAATGTTTGACACAAAAGGCATAACATTCGAGTTAGTGAGATTGTAAGTCTCCCCTCTTTCATGGTATTGTGTGGAAACTTGGCCTTTTTTCCTTCCTTTGGAAGATGTCTTGGTTCAAGGATCCATGCTTGTGATAAGTGGGTTGAGTGTTCTCCAAAGAATGACTTAAAACAAAAAAGCAAAAGCAATACTAACTTCTAACTCATTAACAACTAACATTTAATTTCAAGTCATATACTTTAATGCACTTTATTTTTTAAGCGTTATTCATTTGCCATTATTCATACCATTCTAATTGTTTATGTTAATGTCATTTTCACTTTGTCCATTTGGACCATATTGTGTTATATATTTTGCTTGTGTATATTGTGTTTGTTTGTATGGTCTTTGGCCATTAATGTACATAATAAGAACAAAAACCCTAAAAAACATCTTGTGTGGACTGTTGGTTTGATCTGAGACAATTGGACTTAGAATTTAGGCAACACTCCCTAGCAAAGGACTTGGCCAATGCCAACTTTCATGTAACCAAGTGCTTGTAATCTGAAACTTCATCTGATACATCATTAAAGATCCATTTGAGTTCATCTACAACATGATCATTGTGAAGCTGTTATTTTTAACCTGTGACTTGTGGCATTGTGGAATTCATCTGCTACATGGGAAAATTTGAATAAGATCATGGAATGGCTAAGGCTTGGATGTGGATATCTTTATTTGATGCCTTTCTCTTCAAGTTAATATGGTGTGCATTGTTTGTTGCTTGATTCTAATGTCCAAGGTAATTTGGGTTTCTATATGACATTCTTGTCTATTGGATTGCAGCCCATTGGTCAGATCTTTTCAACTCTCAAATTTTAAATTTATGCTTAGGATTAGTCTCTTCATCTCCTCCCCATCTCTTTAATTTAAAAAATCTCTCTCTCCTCTTAAAAATTTATTTATTTTTACTTGTTTTGTTTCTAAACTTAGACCATTTTGCAAACTAGAAACTTTGGCCTTATGTCATTGCATTTTTAAACTTCTTTTCTTAAATAAACTTAACTATACTTGACCTAAAGATTTCAAAATCCAAAAAGAACTAACTCTTTCAAACCATTTTTAGGCCTTTGAGCCTTTCAAACCTAATTTTTGTTAAAAGCAAAGCATCCACTCTGTAATTTGTATCACGAACTACGACGTTTTGATCCCTCATTTTTATGTTGGTATGTAGGCACAAGTCCGAAGGTCTTGTCAAACATAAAAATATAATTAATGAATTCTTTTCTCATCCCCCCATTCTATTTGTTTGTATACATCATTTTTGTACAAAATACATATGCACATAAGAAAGGGTTCCCTAGGAGTACCTAGGACACTTTGGGTGCGAACACCTTCCCTCTGTGTAACCAACCCCCTTACCTGTAATCTCTGGCATTTTATTAGTTTTGATTTGAAAACTTCCTAGTTTTGGGTTATGTTCGTACTTTTCACTTTTCCCTTGGAAACAATAAAAGCGTGGTGGCGACTCTTGTTATTTGATGTCTTGCTTATCCATAGCTTGATGATCATGAATTTATAGCTACAGACTATTGAACTTGATATGAACTTTTGAACTTAGGATTAGGCAACATTCCCTGTGCTAAAAGGACTTGGCCAATGCCAACATTTTAACACTGAGCTATTTTGAACTGTGCCTTCATCTGATACAAGCCTTAGGGGTTTCTTGGGTTCATCTGCTACTCTATCTTTGTGTTTAATTGTTATTTTGATCTTGTGCCTGATGCTTTATTTTGAATTGATCAAGGAATATTTCATCTGATACATGGGAAGACAATGGAGACTGTTAGCTATTGGAGTTGCTTGCTTGAATGTGGCTATCTTTATTTGATGCCTTGATCTTCATGATGTCTGGATATTACTCATTGCTTATTGATCATTGCTTGATTAAAGTCCAAAGGAAAATGGGTTTCGATATGACATTCTTGTCTGTTGGATTACGCCCCATTGGTCAGATCTTTTCAACTCTTAACTTTTAATTTTGTTCTTAGAACAACCTCTTCATCTCCTCCTACTTCTTAAATTTCAAAATCTCTCCCCCATTTCAAAAACTTTCTTTGCTTGTGATTTCAAACTTAGACTTTGTTTTAATAATTAGAAACATTGGCCTTATGCCATTGAATTTTCAAACTCTTTCTTAAATCAAATTTGTAAATAAAATTAATCATATTGACTTGAGATTTCCAAAGACAAAAAGAACTAACAACTCCATTCAAACTTTTGGCCACTTTATGCCATCTCTTAGTAACTTTTGTTAAAAGCAATGCACCAACTCATTTGAAATTTTTACCACGAACTACGGGGTTTTGATCCCTCATTTTTATGTTGGTATGTAGGCACAAGACCAAAGGACATATAAAACACAAAAGTATAACCAATGAATTCTTTTCTCACCCCCACACTTTATTTTTCTCAAACATCTTTTATACCCAAAACACATACACACATGAAAAAGGGCTCCCTAGGAATACCTAGGACACTTTGGATGCTAACACCTTCCCTCTGTGTAACCAACCCCCTTACCTGTAATCTCTGGAATTTTATTAGTTTTGATTTGAAAACTTCTTATCTTTGGGTTTTGTTCGTACTTTTCCCCTTTTCTTTGGAAACAATAAAAATGCGGTGGCGGCTCTGGTTTTATTGACGTTAAGCTTATTCATAGCTTGATGATCATGAATTTACCGCTACAGAAATTAAGTGGCGACTCTGCTGGGGAGTAGTCCTCAGTGGGTTTAGCCTACTTTTTTATGTGTATATATTTGTATATTTGATGTTTGTATATCTTGTTTGTGTGATATAATCTGTCTGTTGTGCTTGGTGATCTTTGAGTGGTGAGATAAGTTCTAACCCGAACTTGAGTGCAATTAAGATAGGAGGACGGTATAGTCATGTTCAACTTATGTGGAGTAGTCCTTAACAAGTTGGCTTGAGACCTATCTACTCAGTGGAGACCTCTTTAGAGTTATTGATGTCACACAAGTTATTTGTGGATAGGCATTACTTTCTCTAATTTAGGGTCTGAGAAGCTGAGGACCGTAGAACATTTAACCCAACTTGGCCTATTTATGACATAGTGCGGAGACTGTTCAGGTGTAGACCTTATAACAGTTTGTAAGACCCTAATTTTAACCCTAAGATCCCTCATGGCATCATGTTATTTCACAAGTGCATTGCCTCAAGGATCATAGCATGTTTGGCTCCTTAACCCTGGGGTTGGGACTTGTTTGAGTGATTTGAGATCACCAAGCATGCTTGTATTGTATGTTATTGCTTTTCTCATTTGATTACCAACCAAAATCATAAAAATATGCCACTAACTCTTTTTGTTTTGAAGCTCAAGTGATCATGTGCTCCACAATGCTCCTATGAGGCTCCTAAGCCCAATGCAATGGCTAGATGAAGATGAGAAAAAGCATGAAAATGGTACAAAAAGTTCCTAATCATCATATATGTCTCCCAAGTATCTAAATTTGCCAATTTGATCAAGATAACCCAAAGGGCTTGAAGATTGTTTCCCAAGAAAATCCTAATTTCATTGTGCTTTGATTGTGCCTTGCCCATGAAGCAATCTCAACCTCTGATCAAATTTAATCAAGGGAATTTGTTTCATTTATCATTTTATGCATATATGAGCCTATTTGAGGCCCCTTAATCATTTATTCATCAAGATTGGAAGTTTGACTTTGAAAAGTTGACCAGTCAAGTCATCTAACTAAGCTGAGGTTCAATGAGCTATACCTTTTTGATGTGTTTGTCAAATGAAGATTACCCAAAAAGAAAAAATGTTCCTAAGAACCATATGAACAACTTTCATGTTCATAAAAAATTTATTTAAAGCTTTTAAGATCATCATTCATTTCAAAACATTATAGGTCATTTTGACTGAAAGCCTAATTTTGGGTCAACTTGCCAAGGGCATAACTTTCTCAGTTTTTATGATTTTGAGATGGGACCAAAGGCATTGGAAAGCTTGAGATGTCTACTTCAAATTTTATGTTGGAAATAAATTCATAATCCTAAAGGAAATACATGTTCCATTGAAAAATATTATAGGTCATCTTTGACCTAATTCATTGAATTTGAAAAGGTACCCAAATTCAAATGCCCATAACTTTGTCATAGAAAATCCAAATGATGCAAACTTTTAGTCTAAATTGACTATCTTGAAAATATCTACAACTTTGATGTTGGAGACATTTTTCATTTGAAGCTTGTATCATGAAGTCAGAGAGGTTTGGCCAAGCATACTTTTGGTTGACTTTTTCAAAGTGATTTGAACATGTTTTACACTTGAACTTTCCAAGCCAGTTTTGGTCAATTTGCACACTTCAAATGGTCTTTTGCCCAACATTACTTTTATTCCTTATTTCAAGAGCTTTCCAACCATTACTCACAATAGTCATTTGGATCTACCATTTGAGAGATTCGAATTTTTCTTCATTTATGTGTATTTTTGACATTTTATGTTAAAACTTGAGATGCAAGCCTTTTCCATCCCATGTGCACGACCACATGTTTTCCATATGAGCTCAGCAAGTCCCTTCAACCATTCATGGGCCTCTCACACGTCCACAAAGGCCCATACATTCAAAACTGCAATTCCCATACACATGAGCAAAGTGTGATGATCAAATGCATTTACCTATAAATAAGGGCTTCCTCTCCTTCATTTCAGAACCCTTTTGGAGACCCCACATGTTGCTGAATTGAAACCACAACCCTCACCAAAGGAATCACTCACCATTTTTCAATATTTTCGAGCTTGAAATTCAGCAACATTAGTTGAGTTTCAAAGCTAGATTCCTTAGCCAATCATCTTCCCTATATTCAGAGATAAAAAAGGAGCAAAAAGCTTGAAGGATTCGAGGCCAGAAACTCACCATTTTTGAAGGTATAAACTCAAACTGTTTCGATCTGAAACTCACAATTCAATGTAGTATTCTTGTGTTTTTGTGGTTCTCTGAAGTCCTCATACTTGAGGAAAACTTTTGGTGCATTTAATTTTCCATATCAAGATCAATCCGTGTGGACACCATGATTTTCTCCTTCATTTTTCTCTCAATATAGGAAGAATGAGAGGAATCTAATGGTACAGTGATGATCTACATCACATAAGCTTCATTTCCATGCCCTTGTTTTTCATTTTTGATGAGATCCGTTTTCCTGCAATTTCTGGCTGGATTCTATTTGGTTGATCGGAGAAGGTGGTGGTTTCCACCACCACCACCACGTGTACTGATCACAGCCATTGGATCTCTCCCTCACGATCTAATCTCGTGCATCCATTCTAATTACTTTTTTTAATTCATTGTGTTTCGCTGTTGACTTGAGTACATCATGCATCCTCGGATCCAGGCCATGTAACAACCCACGTCATTTAATGAGACGGATCCGGTGGCTCATCTTTTTTCGCTTTATTTCATTTTCTCTTTATTTTATTTTAATTCATTCTATTTTCAATAATTCATTAAAAATTCATATGAGGTCAGAAAAATATGAGACCAACTTTAAATTTTTTCTTGAAAAATCTAGTTTCATCTTACGATTTTTAATTATTTTTGTGACCTCATTTGTTATTTTTCATGAATTATTTGGTTTTTAATGATTTTAATTCATTTTAAAATGCTTTCTGACTTTAGAAAAATACAAAAATATTTTCATAGCATTTATGGATCATGATAAGTCAATGAAAAATAGTCTCAACAATTTCTTGTTTGTTTTGAGATTATTTGAGATTTTAATTCATATTATGCTATTTTTGGTTGTTTTTAATTGATTGTAATTGCTTTATGACTTTAAAAATTTGTGAGAAAATTAGTCAAAGTTTGTTTGACTATGTTGAACCTAAGAAAATTTAATTGGACTCATTGAAGTTGTTTTGAATTGAATTTGAGGTTCAACTTTGTTTGTTTGTTTTGTATTTGTATTTTCTTTTAATTCAAATATTACCAAAAAAAGATTATTGACTTCTTGAGTTGTT